>NC_056624.2:119787454-120437636 GCF_002870075.4 Lactuca sativa
TATGAAGTTTTGTTGAGACATTTGCAAATGATACTTCCATTTTGAACAACATGTTGCCACTGCTTCAGCCTAAAAATAGAGAGGTAAGTTAAAAAAGTTAAGCATTGATCTAGCAGCTTCGACCAATGTTCCGTTCCTCCGCTTCACTACTCCATTCTGCTGTGGTGTGTATGGTGCCGAGAAGTTGTGACTGATTCCTTTGGATACTAAAAATTTATTCAGAAGATTATTAGTGAACTCAGTGCAATTGTTACTTATTATTCTTCTGACTAGAAGCTTGATATGTAGCTCTATCTCTTTGATGAAGTTGATTAGAATATATGGTGTGTCTGAGTTTAGTCTTAGAGAGAGGACCCAAGTAAAACGAGTGTAGTCATCAACTATAACCAAAATGTATTTTTTATGATGAAGATTGGCTATAGTTGAAGGACCACAGACGTCTATGTGAAGGAGCCCCAAAGGTTCAACAATTGAAGACTCAATTATTTGAGGATGACTTCCTTTGATTTGTTTACTACACTTACACGTAGGACACAGAGCATCGTTGTTGAATTTCAGAATTGGTAGTCATCAGACTAGCTCTCCAGTCACTAGATTGTTGATGTATCCGAAGCTGAAAAGTGCAAGCTTTCTATGCCACAACCAACTGATGTCGGAAAATGCCTTTGACAAGAAGCATAGTTATGGTTTTTCGATGATTAGAGGAACATCTCTCTCTATCATTTGTGAAGATGTAGCAGTACTCGTTGTCAAATTCTACACGATGACCTGCTTTACACAATTGACCGACACTGATCAAGTTGTGTTTTAAACTCTATAAGTAAGCTACTCGTTCAATGGAGAAGCTTCCTGTAGTTAACACACCATATCCCCTCATTATCCCATTTTCATTATTTTCGAAGGTGATGTGTCCGCCACCCATCACTGGCATGAAGTCACGAAGGTGGTCTAACCTTCCCATCATGTGCAAGTAGTAGGAACTATCAATAATTCATTCTTATTCATGGTCCTCCTCGCACATAAACTGCATAACCAGATGGTTAATTTGGGCACCCAAACTAGTTTGGGGCCCGTAGTAATATAGGAAACATTACTATCAAGTGTATGCGTGTGGGAATGATGGAGAAATTTTTCTCTCCATATCTGTTTGTGTCTGAAAGACCCCAACTTTCGTATTTCTGAAAGACCCAAACTTTCATACTATTCCAACATTATTCTGAAGTTACTTCCTTAAAACATGCTACATGCATATTTATAAAACAATGTCCTATATTGATAAAGTGATTACAAAAGATTGGATACAAACCGACTAAGTTTTATTACATTACATATCTACCCAGGAATCTACTATTCATATACATACATGAACATTAAAATATAGAGACATAGTATTAACTATTCTAAATCTGTCAGCAGTATAAAACTATACTGGATACTCATCACCTACAATTGTTTAACATTGAGAGGGATAAGCGATAACGCTTAGTGAATTCAATAAATAGATACAATATAATCTTATTCCTTATATACACCAATATAATAGAAGCAAAAGGGAACAAGAACGACAATAACATATGCGTATCATATGTCAGGCTTTCAATATCAACTCAAAATTTGATTCAAAGATTTACGATCAATGAGACATAACGATTTCAATACTTGATATGCATCAATAAAGCTTTGGCCCAAATGGCACAGAAGACATATAATTTCCGGTTAACATTTTGATAGATTTCAGGCTTATAGCCCTGTCTAACCATTTGCCAATACCATAGAATAGAGGTCATTCTCCTACGGAGTCATGCTCTACATGGTCAGAGGCTACATACCAGTCCTATCTAACCTTCTGCCAATGCCATAGAATAGAAGTCCTTCTCTTATGAGACATGTTCTACATGGCCAAAGGCTACATACCAGTACCACCGTGAATCTAAGTCCTTTCACTAATCACATGGTCAAAGGTATAACTTTGCTATTAAAAATAGCGAATAAAAAGAACACGATAAAATAACTCAGAATAATAACATTGAAAAGCACATAGCACATATAACACATAACATACAATTGTTCCTATATATTGAACTCACCTTAAAATAATCAGGGGTTAAAATAGTAATTTGAGCAGCATATCGGCTCCAAATATGGATTTATTCGTTGAAAACTGGGAGAATTAGCTAAAAACCGGGCTCTAAAAAGGTAGAGCTTCAAACCGAAAAGAATAATTTCTCGGGCTCTCCAGGCACTTCGGGACGTATTCCGGGCTTTAAAAATAATATCGGGGCATCGGGGGATGTTGAAATAGCTTAAAAATGGGTTTAGGAGTGAAAAAGTGTGAATTTTCTAACCTTAGCTGGGAGGGTTCGCACTCTCCTTATTATAGGAGGCGAAGGTCTTCGGCCGAAGGGAGGAGGGGCAGCTGGCAGCTCGCGAGAGGACCAGATAGCGTGCATGTGAGGGCTCCAGGTGGCTCGGTTCGGACGCGACAGGCGTCTTCGGATGCGAGGAGTCACCGGGTGACTAAGCTACTTCAGACGACTCATCGCGACACGCATCGGATCTAGGCAAGGGTGAGTCACGACGTCGGAAACGAGGCGGACACAACATCGGACCAATCAAAGGGTGCCACGTGAGGCTGCGGTCCAATCAGAAGATGCCACGTGGATCAACACTATTCATGCGAAATATAAATGAAAGTGTGCCCAATCTTGTAAAATCCATAACGTTCTCATACGCGCTCCATTTTTGACGTTCTTTATATGCACGCATAGCTAAGATTATTCTCTACAACTTTCGTTTAGACTTCGTCGGCTAATTTTGAATTGAATTTTAATTTTATTATTTTTAACAGACCGGGACAAGAAAATCCGTTAAAAATTCATAACTTCTTCATCCGACGTCCGTTTTCGTCAGACTTTTACCGTTGTACTACAAATGATGAGACCTTCAAATCTCATTTAAGTTGTGTCGGATAAAAATCACTCGATCTAAAATTCGAGTTTTTAGCTGTCTACTGCTAAGCTGAAACTTAGAAAAATCATAACTTCTTCATACAAAGTCAGATTTTGGCGTTCTTTTTATCGAATTTCTCGGTTTAGCGAATACTACGACTTTCATTTAGATTACTAAGGCTAAAAGTAGTTTATCAAAAACTCACTTTTTACGTCATTCGGCGCCGTGCCGGTTTTATCGCGGATCTTCGATTGGTCATAACTTCTTCGTTATAACTCGGATTTCGATGAGGTTTCGCCTAAATGTTTCTAACGAGATTATCTACAACTTTCAATATTAAAATTTTACTTATTTCAAATTTTATATTTTCGCTAAATTTCACTATTTGACTTTTAATTGGAATCTCATAAGACTTCCAATACTTTCTGAATGATTCTAAGCATTGTTTTACTTCATTTCTAGTAAGAACTATCCGTTAGAACTCAACACTCAATTTGATCACTTTAAATAATAACAATACACGATTTCAGAACGTGTATGTTACAAATACCTCCTCCTTTTGAGGATTTCGTCCCCGAAATCATAACGATTAAAAGAAATGGGGATACTTCGCTCTTATCTCATTATTATTTTCCCCAAGTATAATTTGGGCCTCGATGGTGTTTCTACTTGAAAAGCACCAACTCTACTTCTTTATTATGTAGATTAGTCGTTCTTTCATTTACGATCTCTTCTACTTAACTTATTATCCAGTTTCACCTCGGATAATAGAACCATTTCATCATATATGCTTAAACCTTTACACAGATAGCTCACATGAAACACTTCATGAATATCTGTCAAATCTTCAGGAAATTCCAAGCAGTATGCTTGCTTACCGACCGTTCTTTCTTCCAAAGTAGAATAACGCCTTTTCATGAAATACCTTCAGTATTACTAAATCATCCACCCGGAATTCTACGAGTCGTCTCCTTTTTTCTGCATAGGACATTTGTTGATCCTGGGCCGCTTTCATTCTTTCTCGGAAAATTTGTATCTTGTCAGTGATGTCTTGAATCATTTCAGATCCTCCAAAGATCTTCTGTCCTACGTCACGCCAACATATTTGAGTATGACATTTACGCTCATACAATACTTTATATACCTTCAGTATATTTTCTACTGTTTGGATTGCTCTCTTCTTCTGATCATTTGTCTGAGGATGATAAGTTGTACTAAGAGCAACTCGAGATTCTAATTCATGCTTCATTCTCACCCAAAAGTGAGAAGTGAAACGAGTATCACAATCGAAATTAATCTTTAGTGGTGCACCATGTCTCGCCACAACTTCGTCTAAGAAAAATTGTGCTTATTTCTCCATTAGAACCGTTGTACGTATGGCGAGAAAATATGCACTCGTAGTCAGCTTGTCGACAATTACCGAAATGCTATCATTTTATATAACAATCTCTGGTAATTAAAGTAGCACCAGACATAAGGTCAATTTGGAATTCTACTTGCCTATTCGGGGTAGACCAGGCAATTCGTTGGGAAGATCATCAACATTTTCATTAATAATGGAAACATCATTTACAATTTTCTTCCCCTCTCTTGACATATCAACTGCATTAGCCGGATAAGTAGAATATCTATTCGTTATAAATTTACGAGTTTTTAAGAAAGAAGTTATTATTTTCAACGTAGACATAAATAGAATCCTCTTCTTCGATAAGGATGCATACTATCTCTTCGTAGCACAAGAGTTTTGCTTGGTTCTTTGACAACCAATCCATGCCGAGAATAATATCAAAGTTGGGCAAGGAGATATTAGCAAGAAGATTATAACTTTAAATTCTTATAACATAATCTCTATAAACTTTATCAACAAGTAATGATATACTTCCTATGTTATTTATATGAAATGATTGGACAATTTCGTAACAAGAAATTCGAAAAGAATGAGTGAATTTATAAGGCACGAAAGAATCTGAGGCATTGAAATCAAATAAGATGTGAGTAGATCTAGAGTTTACTAGAAAATTACTAGTCACAACATTCGAGTTCTTAACTTAATTCCTTTGTGGTAATCTAAAATGTATGATATTTAAGATTTTCCAAACAATTGTCAAATTCTTCAAACTTCCTAGTTACTAGCGGTGTTCAAACTTGCACCCGCTCTTCATTCTCATTGAATATTTGATCCTAATCTTTGAGTTAAAACTCAATTCTCATTGCAGACTCCTGCTCCTTCTTGGTTTATAGACTAAACCCAAGATAAGGTCTTTACTTTTGCTATAACAACAACTCGAATGGTCATATTCTAATGACCTTTGACTTTATCTCGCACAAGACACATAACGATCCAAACTCTTGTATTAGAATCGGATCGAATAAATCGAGCTGATAGAATAGCAAAAACAAAAAGAGTTTGATCAACACGTGGATGCTTCAGAATAGAAAGAATAGCACCACGTATCTCTAATTCATGCTTTCGGATATACACATCTTTTAGCTTTTGGCACCTCCTCCTTTTTAGTTGGAGTACTCTTTGATTGTTGAACGGAAACTTGACTCCCCGCCATTTGACTAGTAAGAGTAGGGCGGAAACATTTCTTGTGGCCAGTAACACCACATAGCAAGTCACATCTCTGGCTAATGATTGCTCAATTCTTTAATGAAGATTGTTATATTTCTATCAACTACCTCTACCATTTACTTCTTCAGTATTCCTACTGAAGTTTCGTCACTATATAAGACATGGTTCTCTGAACCAATCAACTCCTTTCGCGGATTTATACTAATCAGACTCGATTCTTTATGACATTAATAGTTGAACAATACTTATCTTCTTAGTCATTACCGAATCGAAGGTAACGACACACACGAATAAAACGAAATCATTTACTAGCTTCTTGGTAACCTTGTGACTTTTCCTGATCCAAGTGTGAGTCTTGTGCTTCCAGTAGTATAGGACTCTACTACTATTCACACCTACTCATACTCATCCCAAGTATTGTCTCGCAGTTCCCAAGTCACCATTCAAAAGTTTTCACAAAGCAGCTTATCACACATGAATGTGTTTAAACAAATACATACAACAGTTTCTCCTAGACTCAACTAGGGTTTTCACGTTTCTATCAAACATATATTGGATTACCTATACTCGCCTTCTAGGATTCTTCTCATGCATATGCTCAATTTAATATATCCTAATACTTTTCCATAGGTCTATAGAAATTTTACTTCCATTTCTTCATATAAATTCTTTCTCGAGTAGTGTCTACTCTACAAGACACACTATTCCAAAATTTACTCTAGCAGCATTGAGACAAACGGTCTTCTACTACCTGCATCATCTTCTAACTCATGCAAACCATCATGCACATTTGTTTATTTCATTATTCTTCCTTGACATCGTTATTCTTGTGTCTGAGTAAGTCTAAGTCTACTTCATAGGAGTCTATCCTAAGAAGTCTGCATCATAGCTGCATCTCAGCAAGCTCTACTAGCTTCAACTTGGTTCTCTGTCATTTCTGACTACAACATCTCTTCTCATATGATACTATGGGTGTATTTCTTCTTCAATTAAGCATTCTACCTTACTTAGACAAGTATGTTGCTTAACCATTTACCACTAAATGACTCAATTCACCATCCTAATATTGTATGCTAAAGTCGGCTTAACACATTTTGGAACTTCCATAAGGATGTGATAGTAGTTAGCCATCACTTAGTATTATTAGATACTAAGTCTGAGCATCCTGTATAATATTACTACTTGAACTACATACTACATCACAAGGTCTTGGCCTATTGAATCTGAAAAACATCATTAGCCTTTCCTTTGATCTTCATTTAATTCTTCTAATCTTGTACCACATCAATTGAGATACTATCGAAGTATTGATCGCCATCTTCGGTTCTTCCGACTCTCTAAACAATCACTGCTTCAATCTGAACAGCGGTGGAAACAACTTTGTGGATTTGCACCAACACATTTATCTCGCCCAAACGTGTTTCAAACGCACATCATTCTTCCAAAGATGTTATTATATTATTATACATATTTTGAAGGTACAATACCACTCTCTAGGTATTAATACACTATTTACGATAACACTTCATAAATATCATTTTATGATATTCTGCGATCGTTTATTTATAAACATATCGATGTCAAACCTTAAACTTTCTCAAATAATAGCAATTATAGATAAGCACTCTAAGGCATGCTATATTCATTTATCATTTAGCACATAATAGAATATAAGGCATATCTCCTCTTAATATTCTAGTGCTTGTCTTCATTAGGTATTCAACCTAATATATACCAGATACATATCGTAGCATCTTTACTTAATAATTCTTGTTTAAGTTTAGAAATTCTCAAAATTTCTAGTTCACTTAAACTAATTTTCTTAAAATTCTGAAGTAACTTAATATCTTAGAATACTATGGTTTATCACTACCCAATCCCCCACTTAAATATTTCCAATGGTTTGTATCCATATACTTAGTATGAATCAGCTCATATATTGAGCTTCCAAAAGTTTAAGTCTAAATACCAATCCGTGATATTTAGTTCACTTAAACCATTGCTCTGATACCATAATAGAAAGACCCCAACTTTCGTATTTCTGAAAGACCCAAACTTTCATACTATTCCAACATTATTCTTAAGTTACTTCCTCAAAACATGCTACATGCATATTTATAAAACAATATTTTATATTGATAAAGTGATTACAAAAGATTGGATACAACCGACTAACTTTTATTACATTACATATCTACCCAGGAATCTACTATTCATATACATACATGAACATTAAAATACAGAGTAATAATATTAACTATTCTAAATCTTTCAGCAGTATAAAACTATACTGGATACTCATCACCTGCAATTGTTTAACATTGAGAGGGATAAGCGATAACGCTCAGTGAATTCAATAAATAGATACAATATAATCTTATTCCTTATATACACCAATATGACAGAAGCAAAAGGGAACAAGGACGAAAATAGCATATGCGTATCATATGTCAGGCTTTCAATATCAACTCAAAATTTGATTCAAAGATTTACGATCAATGAGACATAACGATTTCAAAACTTGATATACATCAATAAAGCTTTGGCCCAAATGGCACAGAAGACATATAATTTCCGATTAACATTTTGATAGATTTCAGGCTTATAGCCCTGTCCAACCATTTGCCAATACCATAGAATAGAGGTCATTCTCCTACGGAGTCATGCTCTACATGGTCAGAGGCTACATACCAGTCCTATCTAACCTTCTGCCAATGCCATAGAATAGAAGTCATTTTCTTATGAGACATGTTCTACATGGCCAGAGGCTACATAGCAGTACCACCATGAATCTAAGTCCTTTCACTGATCACATGGTCAAAGTATAACTTTGCTATTACAAATAGCGAATAAAAATAACACGGGAAAATGACTCAGAATAATAACACTGAAAAGCACATAGCACATATAACACATAACATACAATTGTTCCTATATATTGAACTCACCTTAAAATAATCGGGGGTTAAAATAGTAATTTCAGCAGCATATCGGCTCCAAATATGGATTTATTCGTTGAAAACCTAGAGAATTAGCTAAAAACCGGGCTCTAAAAAGGTAGAGCTTCAAACCGAAAAGAATAATTTCTCGGGCTCTCCGGGCACTTCGGGACGTATTCCGGGCTTTAAAAATAATATTGGGGCTTCGGGGGATGTTGAAATAGCATAAAAATGGGTTTAGGAGTGAAAAAGTGTGAATTTTCTAACCTTAGCCGGGAGGGTTCGCACACTCCTATTTATAGGAGGCGAAGGTCTTCGGCCGAAGGGAGGAGGGGCAGCTGGCAGCTCGCGAGAGGACCAGACGGTGCGCATGCGAGGGCTCCAGGTGGCTCGGTTCGGACGCGACAGACGTCTTCAGATGCGAGGAGTCACCGGGTGACTAAGCTACTTCGGACGACTCATCGCAACACGCGTCGGATCTGGGCAAGGGTGAGTCACGACGTCAGAAACGAGGCGCACATGGCATCGGACCAATCAAAGGGTGCCACGCGAGGCTGCGGTCCAATCAGAAGATGCCACGTGGATCAACACTATTCATGCGAAAATTAAATGAAAGTGTGCCCAATATTGTAAAATCCATAACTTTTTCATACACGCTTTGTTTTTGACGTTCTTTATATGCACGCGTAGCTAAAATTATTCTCTACAAATTTCGTTTAGACTTCGTCGGCTAATTTTGAATTTAAACTTAATATTATTATTTTTAACAAACCGGGACAGAAAAATCCGTTAAAAATTCATAACTTCTTCATCCGACGTCCGTTTCGTCAGACTTTTACCATTGTACTACAAATGACGAGACCTTCAATTCTCGTTTAGGTTGTGTCGGATAAAAATCACTCGATCTAAAATTCGAGTTTTTAGCTGTCTACTGCTAAGCTGAAACTTCGAAAAATCATAACTTCCTTATACGAAGTCAGATTTTGGTGTTCTTTTTATCGAATTTATCGGTTTAGCGAATACTACGACTTTCATTTAGATTACTAAGGCTACAAGTAGTTGATCAAAAACTCACTTTTTACGTCATTCGGCGTCGTGCCGGTTTTATCGCAGATCTTTGATTGGTCATAACTTCTTCGTTATAACTCGGATTTCGATGAGGTTTTCGCCTAAATGTTTCTAACGTGATTATCTACAACTTTCAATAATAAAATTTTACTTATTTCAAATTTTATATTTTCGCTAAATTTCACTGTTTGGCTTTTAATTGGAATTTCATAAGACTTCCAATACTTTCTGAATGATTCTAAGCATTGTTTTACTTCATTTATAGTAAAAACTATCCGTTAGAACTCAACACTCAATTTGATTCACTTTAAATAATAACAATACACGATTTCAGAACGTGTATGTTACAGTGTCCTTAATGTTTCACGTTCTTTTAGACATTTCAAGTTGGGGTTTGACGTGTCCTTTTTGTTAGTAGGTAGAATCCAAATGTGAGTTTATTTTCGTTGACCCACATAATGTACTTGGTCAAAGGTCTGGATAATGAGGTTTGGTTCTTTTTCCTTGTCCTTAGGTTGTGCCTCATTGAAGAGTCTGTTATATTTGAAGACGAATTGCTAAAGCACCTAAACATAGGTGTTGACTTCCTGATGGGTTAATGGGATTTTGAAAAGTGTGGAGTGTGCAAAATACCCTTCATTTTTTATTCTTTTAAGGATGTTTGTGACAAACACTTGACCTTCTTTTGAGTGGGTACAGTGTTGTTGATTTCGAAAGATTTAGCCACTGTACATGCTTTTTGACAAGATCCATCGACTGTAGTGTTATTTTGAAACATTTTTGTTGTGGTGGATTTGTCCAACTTTCTTTTGTTTGAATATTTGGCCTGATTTTTGAAAGATTTAATTTTTGACTCAACTTCCCGCCTTGAAATTCTTTGATTTGGACATTAACCTAGGTGTTGAATCATCAAAACTATAGAGTTCATGATTTTGGGAGCACTATCCAAACACAAAGTTGTTAATGTCAAGTTCATGTGGGAGAGGCTGAAGAGTCGATTTGGATTTCACTGGGATCTGTGGGATGACATTTGTTGGTAATGAGGATTGAAGTACTGCATATTAGATCTAAGGTAACTCCTGATTATGATTTATCTTAGAGGACTTAGATGGTCCTTCAATAGAGGTTGAGAATGATTCAGGTCTTTCCATAACAATTTCCTCGTCCACATCGGAACTGGATTGAGAATCATAACTAATTGTAACGATGATAGCGAGAAACTTTCTGAGTTTCCAGAGGATTCTGGATGAATCTCCTTAATCACATAATTGTTACTAAGGTCATTGTGTTTACCAAAGTGACATAGAATGTCTTCGGGAAAGTTCTTCTCATTGACCGGGTATTGGAAGGTCAGGTCTGGTGGGACATATGGACGTTCAACATCAAACCGAGGAGAAGAGTTCTCTTCAGTGGAGTAGTCATTTGACAATCCCTAGTTATATGTGTTATCAACAGTCCCATTATTAACTAAATTTTCAATGGTCTCGCTTTAATTAAACAACTTTTCAATTAATCGATTCAAACGCACAATTTCCTTGCGGGCTAAATCTTGTTGATTGAAAGCAATTTCTAACTAAGTTTCACTAAGTAAGCTAGCATCCTTTTCTAACAACAAGTCTTTTTCTAACATTGTGACCTTAAGATTCTTGTCTTCTAGTCTTCCTCTCAAGTGATACAGCTCTTGGGTCACTATGTTCTTTTCATCTAAGGCTTTGTTGTAGTCTCTAAGGACAACAACACAAGTTTCGTTAAGTCTTTCTAGGTGAGATTAACAATCATGCATGTTATAATTATAAGAATGAATCATAAGTTGTACCGTTTCAAAGATGTTGAGGGTCCCTTCCCTTAACATGTAGCAATAGTTTTTCTTTAGGTTGGTTGATCCATCTTCTTCACGTGCTGCCACGATGCATATCTTTCCTCTCTTCCTTTTGTTGTCACGCCCCTCATCTTCATTACCCGATGACCAAAACTGATGATCCCTTCGAACTTGAGCTACGCATGCTTTTGCTTTTCCCTTCTCCTTATATTCCATCTCTAGATCCATTCTAAGATAGAATGCTTTGTCTTTCACTATATTCACTTTTTAGTCTCTTGCAAAGTGATTTTCCTTGTGATATTTGTGACAGAAAAGGACTCCATATTTGTTATCTTCGGTAGTAGTACCGAAGTCCAGTGATTTGTTAGTCTGCATAATCTCTTTGTGATTGGAATTCATCTAAGGAGTGTTCTGAGGCTGAGATTGGTGATGAGGATTTCTAGGATATCGTTGATGATTGTTCTACGGGATGTAGGATCTGTTGAAAGGTGGTTTAGTGAACTGTTTATTTTTGTGAAAAGTGGGTGGTGGGAGTTGATTGAATTGTTGACTGACGAGGGCTATGACATTTTGGAAATCTTCCTCACATCTGCCTCATATGACTGTAGTGAGTTTTCATATGTATGTTGATATGATGACTCCCCGAGATAGGGATACTGCAGTACTTTGATGGCATACTGAGGAGCTTAAGCCATTAAATCAAGTGATCCACCCATATCTGCCCATTCTTTTAACACCGTAGATTCTTGAGCCTGAAGTTCACCGTAGAGTTTGAATAATGAAAGAGTATGGATCTTCCTATCTCCTTGAACGATCATTATTGAAGTCGTCCAATGTCTTCCTAACACATTCAGAAACTGCAGATTGGTTTCATGGTTTCTTCTAACGGTACTAGCATTTGAGAGTTTAGTGATTATGCGGTTGAATCTCTTAAAGGAGTCATCAAGACTTTCACGAGGTAGAGGTTTGAAGTTGGTGAACTCGTTGAGATCAGTGGTAAGATTTTTTTCTTGTGCTTGTTCAAAACCTTGGTAGAGATTTTTTAGTACCTCCCAAATCTTTTTGGCAGATTTACAGTTGATGATGATATCAAAGTTGTCTGGAGCAACACCACATGAAATTTCGTAGAAGGCAATTACATCTTTCTCCATCTTATCGAGGTCATCATTGGTGGTTCTTTTCATGGCCGCTGGACCACCTCCGAGTCTTGCTTGAGCACCATCAGCATCAATGGGAGTGAGAATAGGGACATGAGGTCCTTCCTCTACAGATCTCCAAACATCTCTTCCTAGTCTCTTTAAATATCTTTCTGGACCAATGATGATATCTACTTGCAACGAGTATTGGAGCTCTATTAGAAACTTGAACACTGTTACAAATGTTTAAAGAATAAGCTTGTGCCATTCTTCCTTGTTTTAATGAGCTTTTAGTGGTATAGAATGCCTTTTAAATCAGAGTTTTTGAGAAAGAAAAAAAAACTTCGATTTTCTGAAAGGAGTTAAAAGGCAACAACTCTAGCTCTGATACCAATTGTTGAGAGAAGAACCTAATAATGAGATAATATATTGCGGAAATGTAAGTTAATCTCGATGGATCTTTGTTAGCTCAACAATAAAAGTTAGATTGCGGAAAAGTAAGGAATGTAAATAGCAGAAGTTATATCAATAACCATAAACAAGTAGACACTTAGTTGAATCGTAACATGGTTTGCACTCAAACACAAGTTAGTAGATGATGAAAAACATAAGTGAAAAGAGACTCAGATAAAGTATCAATTAGATAACTTTAGATAGAATAGAGATGAAGATATCTTATATTGATAAGATCTGAATTGGTACATAAACATGAAGTGGAAACCTCTATTTATAGAGGTCCAAAAGTTACAAGAAATAATAAACAATTACAAAGCTACTGACTTCGGTGACTCTGAAAGGTACACCGGATAATACTAAGTTTACACACATAGTCAGTAAAGATAAATAGTCACAGTCTTCATGTTCAAAGATGTCTTCGGGTCTTCTTCTCGTCTTCGGGTTCCAAATGATGACAAATAGTCTTCGGCATCCTCATTTCCGGTTCACAAAAGCTTTTGGGTCTTCGGGTCTTTCTTAGCTGCCGAGGGTCACTTTCTTTTATCAACACCATATCATTTTCATTTTTGATATGTATAAGTGTAATATTATGTAGATTGAAACAACCGTTCTTCATTTAATCATTTACTTCAAAGATGTCGTTCTCAATAACATATACATTCCATCGAGTGATTTCATCATAAATTTTGGGTGCATAAGATATTAGATTCATGCCACACAATGCTAAAGAACGGTTATTTGTAGATGTTTATATTATTACCTTCTGCCGTCATGGCATTGTGATACCATCATTGCATTGTGCCATTTAAAACCAGAATAGGTTTGTTATTTTTACATTTCGTTCACATTTGGATAACATATACATGGAATCGACAATGTTAGAGGACGAGGTCATTATACGGTAACACATAATAGTAAAGCACACCCTACCCAATTTATCATGACTAACATTTTCAAGTCATTCATCTTGACATGGAATTGCATGTTAAAATCTAGCTAAACTCTCTTCGAAATAAGATGTTTTATACCCTTTGTATGTTTTCCGGAATAAACTTTTCCCTATATAATTATTTTGGTCTTCTATTGCATTTGAAAAGACATGTCTAATCGCCATGTTAGTGGATATCAGCATTGAGAATATTAGACATGCTTCCCTAAAAATCCACCTAAACCATAATTTCACATGTTGTGTTTTTCCCACTTCATATGCCAGGGCATTGATCTGATCGTTTCCTTCTATGCTGATTGTTAAGAACATGATACATAAATATTTTTGTTTAATGGGTAGCTATATATGAAGATTAGCTAACATATGCAACTTAAAAATGTCAGCATCAAAAAATTATTGGAACATCAATCAAAAAAGTATTTATTAAAATTGTAATTGCAAACTAGTGTTATATTCAAATGAAAATTACCATTCAACCCAAGACAACAAATAAAAATTTAAAATGACCGGAGTCAGTTTTTATATGGGTAACTATTATTTTATTGTTTTATTTTTTTTTCAAAATTGTAACAGTACATATAAAGGTTTTTTCAAAATTATAACACTACATATGAAGGCTGGAAAAACTTTCTTCATGAATTATTTTGGATAAAGTCATTTATGATAACAAATTTTTTATGCGGAGATGAATTGTATATGTGGTGCTTGATATAAGCTTATAAAAACTTAACCAATACATATGCTAGTAAAACTTTTAAGACATAAATGCATTTCTGAAATATCATTTCAAAATATTAGTTCGAAATATCGGCCTTAAAATACTTTAAGCTGAATCTATTTCAGATACAATGCACTCCAAATGTAATTTCTGAAAAGTTGTCCGAAATACAGTGTCCGGAACATTTCGAGTTTCAGCTTGTCAACAAAGGTAAACTCTGGTATGTTTTCCCTTGGTATGAAACAGACCATTTTGGACACCATGGTTATTTTTACAAACGCCTAAAGCTTTGATCATTTTCCAATAATCAACGATCACATTTGATAAGTTTTGTGATTATCCCTAAAAAAATTATACAATCAATATCCATAAACAATACCTATGTCATCAAACATATTTAAATGTAAAAAAATGGAATCACTAAAACTTCCAAAAAAGAAAAAGATGTAATCGTAAAAGGAAATGGAATCACTAAAACTACCAAAAAAGAAAAAAGATGTAATCGTATCACCAAATAACTAGTTTTTGAACTTTTATGAGGTTTGATAAAAGGGATTTTCTAATATGGGCTCTAAAGGCACATATAAGAAGTATTAATTAATCACAATTGTTATCATAATTAAATGTTAAACACATTAATTATAAATTAATGTGTTTAACATTTAATTATGATAACAATTGTGATTAATTAATACTTCTTATATGTGCCCTTAGGACATATATTAGAAAATCCCTTGATAAAATGGAGTTCGATTTCTTCATAAATAGTCCCCAACAGAATGAAATTTTAAAATATTACACAATTATTTTCTTGCAAAATAATGCCATCTATGATAAGAATAATAGGCATGTATAGTTTAACACGAGACATCCGAGTCATCACCACAGGTAGTGGGTCATGCGAAAACCCCATATGATCTTATATTGGTTTGTTTGTACTTGCTATATTTCTGAAAACCGACGACTTATCGAACGTTTGCGATGACGTAGTATATACGTGTTCTCAAGATTTTGTCTCTTTTATTGATTGCATCTTAGATCCACCACACACCACATGTGACATGTATTATCTTTGCTTTGATGTCCTATATGTGTCCATAATAGAAGGGGAAATTCTCCTTTTCTTTGAAGGCCTAAATCTAACATTACAATATTCGACTTTATAACTCTGATTTCCTAACTGAATAGGACAAAGCATGTCCTATTTTTGCTTAATTAGCTGGCCAAATAAACACCGAGAATTTGTTCTATGAATATATAAAGTTTTATAATTAAGTTATATTGCAAAAAAATTAAATGTATATTTTTATAAAACTTATCAATTCACATATATGCCCAGACAAGGTTGTAGAACTCGCTATTTGATATATGTTCGTCCGACTGTCAAGTAGCGAGTTAGTGAATAATTACTGAAAATTTAAGATATATATATATATATATATATATATATATATATATATATATATATATATATATATATATATATATATATATATATATATATATATATATATATATATATATATATATGTAATATTAATTAAATGTGTATGTTAAACAATAAATCATTAAGTATTAGTACATTTCAAAATCATAAGTTACAATCATAATTTGATTGAAATATATAATAAAATTAAATACATATTTATACACAAAACCTGAAAACACATAATGGTTTCACTTAGTGGATAATTACTGAAAATTTGACATATATATGAAATATTAATTAAATGTGTGTTAAACAATAAATCATTAAGTATTAATACATATTAATCATTGAGTTGACCGAGTTTTACAACGTTGTTGACTTCAGTAAGGGGCCGATCAGGGAGTATTCAGATTCTGTAACTCGCCTTGGTAAGGGGCCGAGTAGGGAGTACTCGGTCGAGTAATCGGCAAACTCGATGAATTTTACAACACTGTGCCCAGATAATCAATTTAATCATATTTGATATATAATTAAAATTTAAAAACGTCTTTAAATTAGATTATAATTAAATTACTAAAATATTCATTTGAAATATCACTCATAATCGATTATTTATTTCCCCACATGATTGTTTTTCACTTCTTATTATGCACAATCGATTAGTAAACCCGATAATTAAATATTAATAATTGGTTGCTAAACAATATATTTCATTTCTACAATCAGTTTATGGCACACGCGATTATTATCTTCTAAAGAATTTTATTCTTCCTTTTATTCTTCAGTTACGTCACATGTAAAATCATAAAAATAATAATAATAATAATTTCAATGTAGGTATTAATATGTTGTAAGGATTCATGAACTAAATACGTGAAAATAGAAATACTGGTGAAAGATAATACTGTAACTAGGTGGGGACCCCCGCGTTGCGGGGGTCAAATGCGACAATTTTTCCGTTGTTTGTACTTTATAAATGTCATTTGATCAACTATTGTTATGGGGCAAGTCAATTTAAAAAACATACACTGTCCCATTTTACTGTTATGGGCCCTTTTAAAATTGCATCTTTATATAATCATACAGCTTGCCTAATTGCACCTAGTCCAAATATGACCACTGTAGTTCCAGTTTTCACATTTGCAGCTTTCCAGGCAACAGCTATCCCTGAAAAAAAAAAGTATTTTCATAAATTCAATTTCTCAAATTTATGATCTATTAATGTTCATTCATTTTATTACCAATCTATATATTAAACATAGTAAAAGCAACATAAAAATTAACAAAAGTTACCTGGTGATTCTACAAATCAATGAAAAATGGTGGTGACAAATTCACCTAAAAAAAGCTTCATTCTTGACATGTAGATTCATGTAGGTATTCGAGCGAACAGCTGTTGAGCAACAATAAAAAATAAAAACAAAATTAGAAAATATAATCTTAGACAACAAAAAAAAAAACATACCATACGTCCGGTATAGAAGTTACCATAAAGAATAGTGAAGTTGTGAAATCAGAGATTAAATCTGACGGCGGGTGTATCTATGGTTCTTCTTTCCTAAATGAGAATGCACTTGGGGCATTTCACTAGTAAAAATGGAAAAAAAAATACATATAAATTGAAAGTATGTTGCCATTTGGGTCATTTTACTCGTGAAAATGGAAAATGCACCTAATAGCAATGTAGTTTGGTTTTTGGAAAAAAAAAAACTAAAAAAAATCGAAAAAATGTGTAAATTCAAAGCTCGTTGCTATTTATTGCATTTATCACCGAAAGATAGAAAAACAAAAAAGGACTATGTACTTTGTTTTTTGGTCAAGGAATAAAAACAAAATGCAAAGTATATCGCTATTTACTCAATTTACTACATAAATATATTCAACATCAATCTGAATTCAAAACCGTTGAAATCAAAAAAAGATTAACTATAAAAACGATATGCAAGAGTTGTGTCATCCAAAAATTTTAAATTCAAATTTTTTTAAGTATAAAAATATTATGGAAGGGCATTTTCATCCAAAACTGTTAAAAAAAGTAACTATAAAATTAGTATGTAGGGCAATTTGTCTAAAATTGTTGAAAACAATTTTTCTATAGTTTAAAAACAATATGCAGGGACAGTTTCGTCCAAAAATCTTAAGATCAAAATTTTTAACTATAGAAATAATATGCATGGGAAGTTTGGTCCAAAAATGTTAGAATCAAAAATTTGTAACAATAAAAATAGTATGTAGCAGCAGCTTTGAGATACATTTTGGTAAATAGTTCTGTAACTAAAAAACTGTATATAACATATAAAAGACGGAATTGAATTCTGTTTATTAGGCCACGGAATGGAATCTCGGATTCCAATTCCAAATGAATTGTTATTACCTCAATTGTTATATCTATATCAACTATTTAGCCTTAAAAAGAAGTAAAAATCAGCAAACCTGGATAGTCAACTGAGAAAAGTGCCCAAGATCAGCAAACATGGCCACCGACCATAGAAATAAAAGTAAAACAACAAAAAATTTGTATTAAAAATCGATACTTTAGACAAAAGAAGGACAATTTTGAATTTATATAAAAAAACGCTTACATGTGATGCATAATAAGATACCCCCTAAAGATTTCCAACCTCCGGTTTGTGTTTTTTTTAGGAATCTATACATGTGAAACAGAGATAAAATCTTATAAATGTGAGAATTTCAATGAAAAATATTGTGTAAATATAGGCAGAAATCCTGGAGATAACTACAAAGGAACAATTATGGAATGACTAAATATGCAAGTTGTTGCATTCAAGTCTCTTCTACAAATTTCACCGCCACCATCATCCTAAATAGTAAATACATACAAAAACTAAGATTACAATCCACACGAAACCCAAATAAAGAAAGTTGTGAAGTCTATTTTTTACAGTCATGATATCACCTGTAAATGAGAATAAGTACATATTGTACTTACTCATTCTACAAGTTAGACAAGTTATTGAGGCACTTAAACACTTTTTACCAGTACTTAGTGCAATTGCTCGACCTTGCCAATCAATGAATCGCCTTTGGTCCAACTTCATAATAGTTACATGAATACGGATCCAAACATTGGATTATAGAGATAGCTACATGCAGTTTTGCTGCGCACATTGTAATTAGGGCTTAAGTTAACAAACACAAACATCAGGAAGAACAAACTCCAAATAAACATCACCCAAAAGAGATAAGAGCATAAGAAAAAATTGATACCATATATTGTAGTGCATACCACGTGTGGTAACCCTCTCAGTAGAAGTGAATACATAAAATTAATTTCACGGAACTGTAGAGTGAGGAAATTAAATCAGTTTTGCAAATGACTTCCATAGCAATCGACTGCAGAATCGTTAATTTGGCAAAAACAAAGTTCAAACCTGGAACTATTTGCTGCTTGAAGGAGCTACCTTCGTTCTTACTGCTTCTCTTTTTTTATAGTTGATATCGGTGGAGAATCTGACTTGCTTCGAAGCCAATAACCTTCTGTTCCGGCCTCAGCGGTGTCCTCCTCCACAACCCTACTCACCACCACCGAACATATGGAAGAAAGAGGTCCTGCTTCTGTTGCTGTGATTGTTGGTGAAGATGGAGATGGCGCTGAGACGGTAGTACGGTGTTAGATTAAAGTGTTTACCAGCAGTTGAGGCAGTGAGTGGAGAATCGGAATGAGAACATGTGACACTACCTCACAATTGTTGTTCCTAGGGTCTCGGTCGATTGTAGAGAAAGGGGGAAGGAAAGGTGGATCGAGGCGAACCTGATAAGAGAGGCGGTGGGAACTGGGAAGGCTACGCAAGAAGCCGACGGTTGTTGCTGACAAATCTTCTGGCCTTTGAGCGGTGGTAAAGTAAGGAAGAAATTGGGAGTGTCATCTATAGATCACATACACACAAGTATTTCGGTTACTATGAAACAAACTTGTGCAGCAACGAGAAACAAGGAAGCATAGGGGTGGCAGACGCCGGTTCCGGTAGAGATGAATTTAAGGTTCCTGGAGATTGCAGAGAGCGAGGTGAGAGAAGGATAATCTGGAAGAATCGAGATGAGGTGGTGGGTTGAGGTGGGGGCGGTTACCATGGTTGAGGATTAAACCCGAGGAACAGTACCATGGTTAGACACTATTCCTAAGAAGTGTCCTCCTTTAATATATATATATATATATATATATATATATATATATATATATATATATATATAATGTTATAAGTCAATTGTATTTTAATTACAAAAAAATCAATATAAAAATGGTGTTTTTTTTAAATATTTGAAATATGATGAAATTATGTAATTAGATATATATGTAATTTATAGGTTATAGAATGATAAATAAGCCAAATGTCCATGGTGAACCGAAAAAAAAGTTTTTAGTCCAAACATCTAACGAATTAAAATACACAAACTATTTTTTTAAGATTTCGGATGAAATTGAATATAATAAAGAAAAAAATTGGGCTTACAATGATATATATATATATATATATATATATATATATATATATATATATATATATATATATATATATATATATATATATATATATATATATATATATGAAATGCTCCCAAATATTATAGCCAACACAAAGAATCAATTGGAATTATATTTGGCCAGCTAAGCATAAATTCAGCTAATAATTTTTTGTGCAATTTACCCGTAAAATATAAAACATTGTTGTGCAATGAAGTCTCTTGATTAACAATTGGGATATTACAAAGAATATATACAAAAATGTATACACGAATGGGCCTAAGCAACCCCCCCCCACCCCCATCCCTCCGCTCTTAGGCAGTTTGAATGGGAGAAGGGAGGAAAATGTTTAAGCTGGATAAAAACTCATTAAAAAAAAGAAGTACACAACTCTTTCGTGAAGATGTCGACATATTAAGCATAGGAGGGAACATGTAAAACACAAATTTGGCATCTGGCAACATGATCGCTAACGAAGTGAATGTCAATTTCTATGTGCTTGTTCGTTGATGTTGAACTAGGTTCACGGACATGTATACGACACTCACAATAGAGAATTGTTACCTTGTTTGTAGGGCAACGCAGTTCGCAAAGTAGATTATGTATCCAACTAGTTTCGACGACTACGTTTGCAACTCCTCTGTATTGAAGGACACATGAATCTGTAGACCATGGTTTAAGGTGTCTTGAATGTACCACAAAATACGTTTGAGGGCATGGAGGTGTTTCTCCCTAGGGTCATGCATGTAGAGACAAATTTGTTGAACGACAAAAGTAATGTCGGGTCTGGTGAAAGTCAAGTACTAAAGAGCATCGATCAGACTACGATATAAAGTGGGGTCAGCAACTGGAGGTCTCGATGAGTCTAGTTTATGGACTAGTTCAGTTGGGGTGCGACATGGATTACATTTCATCTTGGTACGCCCCAAGATGTCTATGCCATACTAAAATATTCATTTGGAATATTTCCCATACTCGATCTTCTTATTCACAACATGATTCTTTGTCACTTCATGTTATGCATAATCATTTAGTAAAACCCAAAGATTTAATATTAATAATCGGTTGCTAAACAATATATTTCATTTCATACAATCAATTTATGAGACCTGTGATTATTATCTTCTAAACAATTTTATTCTTCCCATGGTTCTTCAGTTACGTCACGGGTAAAATAATTAAAGAATAATTAATTTTAATGTGAATGTCAATATGTTGTAAGGATTCATGAACTAAAAAAATGGAAATAGCATTGTGGGTGAAAGATAATATTCTAATGTTACAAATTAATTATTTTTAATAACAAAAAACAATATAAAAATGGTGTTTTTTTATGTTTTAAATATGATTAAATTGTGTATTTAGATATGTATGTGAATTTTTAGGTTTTACAAGGATATATACGTCAAGGTTAGTCTTCGGGATTCAAATGTCCAGGACAAACAAAAATAAAGTGCCCTTAACTGTAACGTGTAATGAACTAAAATACATGAACTATTTATTTTTAAGATTTGGAATGAAATTGAATATAGTAAAAAAAATGAACAATCTTTGCATTAAGATTTGTGCTGAAATTGAATATAGTTAAAAAAAATCACCCCTTAAAAAAGGGCCTCGTGCAGAAGCCCCTCTCCACTACCACTACCACTACCACTACCACTACCACTACCACTGGGCATGATATGCGTAATGTGAATTTTTACAAGAATGTGTATGTTGTTATGAAAGTTTACAAAAGATATATATGAAATTCTCCGAAATAAATAAGTAGGTAATACAAAGAATCAACCACAATTGTATTTGGCCTGCTAAGTAAAAATTCAACAAATAATCATTTGTGCAATTTACCCATAACATTAAAAAAAATAAAAATAAAAACAAAACATTATTGCGGAATGAAGTATCTTGATTAATAGTTGAGATATTACAGAGAATATTTACAAACACAAATAGACGAATGGGGCTAAGCTAATGTGTAATACATGGACTGAAAAATACATACATACATACATACATATATACATGTTTACTAACACCCCTTTTGTTTAAACAGGAGAATAGAGGCAGATACTTAAGCTAGATCGAACTCATTAAAAAGATAAGTATACATCCCATTTGTGAAGATGTCGGCAAAATTGAGTAGTGGAGGGAACATGTAAAACGCGAATTTGGCCTCTAGCAACTTGATATCGAACGAAGTGAATGTCAATTTCTATGTGTTTGGTTCGTTGATGTTGGATTGGGTTTGCAGACATGTATACTCCACTTACAGTAGATAATCATTACATTGTTTTTAGGGCAACGCAGTTCGCAAAGCATATTACATATCCAACTAGTTTCAGCGACTGCATTTGCAACTCCTCTGTATTAGGCATCTTCAATGAAACATCCCAAAAAACATAGTCTGAAAATTTCGTTTAATTTAATAGTAAAAACCATAGTCGATAAACCTCATATGAAAATCATAAGCAATGTATCTCAAAATACTATAACAACTGTGAAGTATATCAGAGTATAAACATCCCAGGCTGAACAAATGGTGTGTGCACGACAATCTTTACGAGCTCCTCTTTTGAGAACTGAGTACCTGAAACCAAAAACTGAAACTGTAAGCACAAAGCTTAGTAAGCTCCCCAAAACTACCACATACCATACAATAACATAATAAGCACATACTGGGCCTTGCCCAATGCATCGGACGGAAGTCCAGAACTGCATCAGACCGAAGTCCGGAAACTAACCAGGGCCTTGCCCTCTGCATCAGACTGAAGTCCGGAAACTGCATCGGACTGAAGTCCGGAACTGACTGGAACCTTGTCCCCTGCATCGGACCAAAGTCCGGAACTAACTGCATCAGACCGAAGTCCGGAACTGACTGGGACCTTGTCCCCTGTATCGGACCGAAGTCCAGAACTAACTGCATCAGACCGAAGTCCGGAACTGACTTAATAACATAAACATATCAACTAGCATGAACACATATACTGCATACTGCATCGGACCTGAGTCCGGAACATAAAACATGCTTGAATCACAAAGACATCAAGCATTCTCACTACTGCATCGAACCGAAGTCCGGAACTACTGCAAACTAAACGGGCCGGCATTGTGGCCGTAGACCTATTCCTACTGGAAGGAAAACTCACCTCACACTTCTGAAGTCCCACTGACCAAAACCATAGCTGTTGGATGACTAATTCCCGATCTGTCAATATCAAAATAACACCCAATTAATAATTGGGCTCCACCACATAACTATAAATACATACTTTGGGTAATTACAACATTACCCCTAGCATGGCTTACCCAAGCCCAAGGCCCAATCCATAGGCCCAAATTCAACTAGGGATCAAAGCCCAACATATGGCCCAATTTTCCAAATTGGCCCAAACCTCTACATGGACTTCCCTTAAGGCCTAATTGCTCAGTCCGGTCCAACATGTCTCCTTCTTAGCGCCCAATATCATACAACCATCTAGGCCCAAACTATGGCCCATCTATGGCCTAATTTTCCAAATTGGGCCCAATCCTTCATATGGGCTATACCCTAGAGCCCAACTAATTACTCTAGTCCATTTGATTATTCTTGGATGGCCCAACACAAAGCCCAAGTGAAATCAGGGTTTCACATAAAATGATAATTAGGGTTAAGTGTTTCTCAGTTAACCCATTAAGGGCTTAACCAACTAAGGACTTAATCCACTAAGGACTTAATCCATTAAGTCCATTATTGCTTAGATTAATTTCTGCCAATGATTATTATTTAATATTTCACTTATTAAATAATTCTCGTGTGTGTCCTGATAAATTCTCAAATATTAGGATTTTTTCAATTAGCCCATTAAGGAGTTGATCCATTACTTCCTTTACTCTACTAGATAAATGGCATGGAATAATTTGGGCTTAATTCACAATCCAATCCCAATGGCCCACAAGTGGGCCCAGTAAGTCTAAGGCCCAACATTCATAATTAAGGGTTTCCACCCAAACATGGCCCAATAGGCCCAAAACCAATCTCTAAGCCAATTAGGGTTTGCTAGTGGGGCACCACACACTACCACCTCGGGTAGTGGTGGTCAATGGCGGCTCACAGCAGCGGCCACCACCTTACGGCGGTGGTTACTATTATTTTTATTATTAACCAAAGCTAATTACAATTACAATGTTTAATCCAATCATAAACACATACACACACACAGCCACACCATGGTGGCCGGCGGGGATGGTTGGCGGCAGCCACCACCTCACGGTGGTGGCGGTGGCCCTTTCTCAATTTTTCGGCCAAAGGAGCTACATACATCACACACTAAAATTTTCCGGCCAACACACACCTAAACACATAGAAGCACACTCACACTGCCACCTTCCACGGTGGCTGGTGGCGACAAGAAGGCGACAAATAGAGGCGGCAGCGGCTCATCGTCTTCAACAGCCCCCAACAACGGGGGTGGCGGCTAGGGTTCGCAATCTTCAACTGGAGAATGACAACACTACAATAGTGGGTCGCCCGACCTCTACAACTGCATCACCAAGAAGTAGCAATCCATTGTCTTTGTCGGTAGCTAGGCAGCGGTGGCGGCGGTGCGGCGGCTAGAAAGCGGCGTTCGGGGAACCCACAACTATGAGCAACGAGAAACGAGGGTGGCAGCTCCATCGTCTACTTCCGGTCTCTCAAACAGATGCGACACCCACACGACGCACACATCGTCGACTGAAGGAATACGGTCATGGTGGCGACACTCCGGTCGCGAGGTGGCGGCAACAAAGGCTCTAACGGCCGGAGATGGAGGTTACTACCTATTTTCCCTTCATTACCGGTTGAACAGAGACATCACATGATAGATCCACCTTTAGCAACGACGGAAAGCACTATGGTAGCTCGGTGGTCGGAGAAGAAAGGAGAATAGGGTGGCGGCCGGTGATGGGGGGAGGGGGTATAAGGTTGGAGGATGACGGCTGCAACATGTATTAGGGTTAGGGTTCTTTAAGACAAATATATAGCCGATGCCTCTCAAAACATTTCCCATATTAACATAAACGATCCCTCCTTCCTTTTTTTCTTTCAAAATAAGTTCATATGTTACACTTATAACCTTGCCTTTCGAAATCTTTACAAACTGAATCCAAAACTTACATTCTAAGCCCTAATCCCATAAATTTCATTCATAATAGATCCCTAAATTACCAATAAACCCTTAAGCCTTCAAATATCTTCAATTTTAGTCCATTAATTACCAAACGCACTCTGACTTATGTAATTATGACTTTTACTCCTCGAAACTAACGCCTCGCTCAATTATTATTCATTTTAGGGCTTCTATACATTTATTTATTTATTTTAAAAATGGGGTGTTACAACTCTCCCCCACTTAAATTAGATTTTGTCCACAAAATCACTCCTAATCATACCTTACACGCTAACCACCCAAGTAACATGGTCACCATCCTGGGCGCAGCCTAACCTTCTCAGGGTAGCTGTGAGCAATCATCACAAAGCCCTAACATCTGTAGGCGAACTAATCCCTTGCAACAAGTTCACATCTACTTCCTTTGGATTCTGGTGTCTTGAGTTGGTCTGAATCCCTGACAGATCACCCATACTAAAATCATTATCACTGCACCCAGTCCACTTGTCTCTCAGCTGCTTACTTAACTTCTGACAACTCGAGGTTCCCACTAGTAAACAAAATCACAGATCTACTTATCCCTATGATTCACTTATACTTGGCCAAAACTCAGATAATCCTGCCGTAAGTGACTTAGCATAACCCAAGCTATTTGTGACTCTCAGCGCACATAAAATCCCAAAATACCATTATTACTGGAGACCCAAAACTGTCTGAAACACTGATCTGCCTGAAAACACTGAACTGCCCGAACCACTAAACTGCCTGAAACACTGAACTACCTGAAACACTGAACTAACTGAAACACTGAACTACCTAAAACACGGATCTGTCTGAAGCAGCATGATGCTACATGGTTGTTTTCCAAAACTATTAAGACCTTCGTGGTCTTAACTCATTGGTTAGTCATCTGAAATATCAGGTTCCAGCTCGGCTGCGGAGTCAATAGGACTCCCACTTAGTCGTCCCACACTTCTTCTGAATGAATTCCTTCTCTAGAACTAGTTACCACTAGTTACCATGCCCCTGAGGCTTTAATAACTTTCTAATCTAACTAATCGAGTCCATACGTCGAATCCTGACGTCACCAAACCCAAGGCTAAAAGCGATTGCTACATGACCATTGGTAGCCTCATGTCATGAATGACCTTAAGCAGTCCACTGCTTCCTTGCTTCATAGTTGTAGTGACGCTTCTACCGCCTTATCACTAGATTAACCAAGTCTAATATGTCTGGGTAATTCCAAAATCCAATCCGTGGATTTCCATAGCCTCACTGCTACACCCGAACTGGTCGGTACTACTGTTCCTTTCACGTCCTAACAACGCACTCACGCTATCTACCAACCTAATGAATGCTACGGATACACCTGCAAACTTACAACACTCTATCACTATCTGACTGCTAGTGAATGCTACGGCTACACCCGCAGACTTTCAACACTCTAACACTATCTGGCTGCTAGTGAATGCTACGGCTACACCCGCAGACTTACAACACTCTAACACTGTTTGGCTGCTAGTGAATGCTACGACTACACCCGCAGACTTACAACACTCTAACACTGTCTGACTGCTAGTGAATGCTACGGCTACACCCGCACTCAACTGTATTCATGTTCTGACTGGAATCCCCAACCTGATTCCCTAAGGCTTGCTAGCAAGCATTACGGGGACGCGATCTCCTTATTGGCAAGTTCTTCTGAACTTCCATCTCACACTATCCTCAAATCATACAGCCACTTGGGCTTTTTTCCTTCCTGACAAGGATGTGAAACTTATCCTATCTTCATAACCGCTCTTGCTTCGGAATCCTTGGGTGATTCTCCCCCACCTTGATTCAACTAATTCCCTACAACACCCAAAACTGGAAAAAATCTCAATTCTTCCTACCCTCCCATGACCAATCTGCTAGAACTCATGCTTATCCTTGCTAGGGTTTCAACACCAGCTAATCCAAAAGATTACACAACTTCAAAAAAATCTGAATAAATCTCCGAGAATAACCCACTAGACCCAAGAAGCTTCGAATCTCAATTGGAGACCTCGGAATCTCCCACTGCATCACGACCTCTATCTCGTCCAGAACGACTAGAATACCCTTCTGATTGACAAGGTGCCCAAGAAAATGCACCTCCCGCAACCAGAGCTCACATTTAGAGTACCTTGAAAAAGGTCTCTCTTTCGTCAAAGTCTCTACCACCTCCCTCAGGTGCTTCTCGTGATGCTCCTCAGTTTGGAATAAACCAAGATAACGTTGTACTCTCCCAATCCCGTAATTTGGGAGGTGCTCTATCACTATTCGCTAATGCTTCTCGGTATGCAATTGGCATATGACATCTCTTGAAAATATAATTCAGACACAAACCAAGGATAACTCAAGGCTACACTTACTCAAACCCTTGAAACGAAAGACTCTAACGTGTAGTTTCCCGCATGTACTGTATTGAATCTAACCCTGTTGGTCCCTCAAAAGTTGATCCAAAATCTAGGGTCTTCTCCTGAGACACCTCTATATAAGCAACTGATCTAATTCCTTCACACCAATGTGCTCCAAGTCCATATCTCGTTCTCAAGCTCAAGAAGTTATATCATTCAGGGTCTTGCACCCCGATATACTCATGATCTCCCTGTTATCATTCTACAACATGTTCTGATAACTTACATTCTTCATTTCCTCATCTGCTGCATACTGTGGTACCATATAAGCTCTTTCTCGAGACTTGGTAGCGATCTCTACCACAGTCTCAGTCGTCTGGTGGAGATCAAACAACTCTTACACCAACTGTTGCGCCTTAATTGGCTGGGCACACTCTGCCCAGAATCTAGTCTAAAAGTCATCCCATGACATAACATTAACTGCATCATCACTCAACTCACTACCAACCTCTTCCTATCAATCTCTTTCTCTATCCCTCAAGAGACAGGAAATAAGTCAGATCTTATCTCCTGCCGAGACGTCTGGTACGAAAAGTGTTGGTGACATCTGCCAACCATCTGCTACTAACAATGGGGTCCCTAAACCCCATGACAATCTGAAGCCTCACAAACTCTGAATTCCCGAAACATCAACGTACGGGTCTTTATCATGACTGCTATCTCAGTGCATAATGCACTTGGCCTCTTATCACAAATCTCTATAATGTCCTCCTTGATCACACTAAGGATCACAGGAGTCTTGTCAATGATACTACGCACAATTCTTAGATTGAATGAACTCCCTCATCTGATCATCAATCTGCCTGACTCTAGAGTCCGAGCCTGATCCCTCGTCGACACCAGAACTACCATCTGGTCTACCATGTAGCGCCACTAGACTCAGCAACATACCATCACTAACATCATAATACTCATCCAAACTCGAGGGATCTCCCAATCTACTAGTTTCCTGGTCTCATCTCAGCCCTCCTCGATTCAAGTACGGATCCTCTGCTTTCAGTAGTACGGGCCCATACTACCTTCCACATCTATCCGTACTTTCCTCAAGAACTGCCTTGACTCCACCAAGTCACTTCTACTACTACTGATCTCTGCTACTCTCATCCTAGGATTGCCGTAGGGAAATCTCTGACTCTACACAATCCAGTCCTAAGCTGCTGAAGGCCTCCTTGTAATACCAATTAGCCATCACCTAAATACCATCGCATGTGACGAGGCTTAGATAATCCTTCGAGTAAAAGACTCGTCCCTAAAACAGTTAGACTCAAACGAGAGCTGCGCAATAGGGCCAAATCCAACACTCTGAGATTATTCAACCCTAATCACATGTGATGTGACGTATTCACTTAATGGCTAACTCCCATCACTTAGAGTCCCACCAAGCACAAAGCAAGCAGCATTCAGACATAGGAAACTACTCAGGAAAATCTAACCTCATGACAAGAAACTGTACTAACATGCAGTGTTAAACTTATACTATCAGGCATAACCTAAACAGGCTATCCTACTACTGTCTACTTAATACTAGCATGCAATTCTCATAAAGTTGGAACACATATAGCACGCACATAAGGCATCCTCCTAGATCCTTAGTCCTATTCTAGCATGTTGTTCTACTGAAACTGAAAATCATAGCATAAACTTGTATGGATAATTTGGAAGTACTTACTTGAGCTCGACTGATTGCATGCACCACACCCTTCTATTTTCAGGAAAACTCTTTTTCATTCTAAATTATTTTTTTAAATTCTTTTCGAAAATGTTCCTCTTTTGAAAATCTTTTACCATTTCCTCAGTTTGAGTTCAAACACACTCGAAAGCTTGCCCAAATCCCTCAAACCAAGGCTCTGATACCAACTTGAAACATCCTAAAAACACAATCTGAAAATTTCGTTTAATTTAATAATAAAAACCATATTCGATAAACCTCATATAAAAATCATAAGCAATGTATCACAAAATATTATAACAACTGTCAAGTATATCAGAGTATAAACATCCCAGGCTGAACAAATGGTGTGTGCACTGCAATCTTTCCGAGCTCCTCTTTTGAGAATCGAGTACCTGAAACCAAAAATTGAAACTGTAAGCACAAAGCTTAGTACTCATAATTAGGGTTTTCCACCCAAACATGGACCAATAGGCCCAAAACCAATCTCTAAGCCAATCAGGTTTTGCTAGTGGGGCACCGCCCACTACCACCTCGGGTAGTGGTGGTCAATGGCGGCTCACGGTGGCGGCCACCACCTTATGGTGGTGGTTACTATTATTTTTATTATTAACCAAATCTAATTACAATTACAATGTTTAATCCAAACATAAACACATACACACACACTAACTAACACACACAGCCACACCATGGTGGCCGACGGCGATGGTTGGCGGAAGTCACCACCTCACAGTGGTGGCGGTGGCTCTTTCTCAATTTTCTGGCCAACGGAACTACATACATCACGCACTAAAACACAACACGCCAACACACACCTAAACACATAGAAGCACACGCACACAGCCACCTTCCACGGTGGCTGGTGGCGACAGGAAGGCGGCGAATAGAGGCGGCAACGACTCATCGTCTTCAACAACCCCCAATAGCGGGGGTGGCGGCTAGGGTTCGCAATCTTCAACTGGAGAACGACAACACTGCAACAGCGGGTCCCCCGACCTCTACAACTGAATCACGAAGGAGCAGCAATCCATTGTCTTCGTCGGTAGCTAGGCAGCGGTGGCGGCGGTGCGGCGGCTAGAAAGCGGTGTTCGGGGAACCCACAACTACGAGAAACGAGAAGCGAGGGTGGCATCTCCATCTTCTACTTTCGGTCTCTCAAACAGATGCGACACCCACATGACGCACACATCGTCGACTGAAGGAATACGGTCGTGGTGGCGACGCTCCGGTCGCGAGGTAGCGGCAACAAAGGCTCTAACAGCCGGAGATGGAGGTTACTACCTGTTTTCCCTTCATTATTCGTTGAATGGCGACATCACATGATGGATCCGCCTTTAGCAACGACAGAAAGCACCATGGTAGCTCGGCGGTCGGTGAGGGGGGGGTATAAGGTTGGAGGGGGACGGCTGCAACATGTATTGGGGTTAGGGTTCCTTAAGACAAATATATACCCGATGCCTCTCAAAACATTTCCCATATTAACATAATCGATCCCTCCTTTTTTCTTTTCTTTCAAAATAAGTTCATATGTTACACTTTTAACCTTGCCTTCCAAAATCTTTACAAACTGAATCTAAAACTTACATTTTAAGCCCTAATCCCATAAATTTCTTTCATAATAGATCCCTAAATTACCAATAAACCCTTAAGCCTTCAAATATCTTCAATTTAAGTCCATTAATTACCAAACGCACCCTGACTTTTGTAATTATGACTTTTACTCCTCGAAACTAACGCCTCGCTCAATTATTATTCATTTTAGGGCTTCTATACATTTATTTATTTATTTTATAAACGGGGTGTTACATTCAATAGATATCAAGACAACCCCTTGACGTTTGAAAGACCAAGATATGGGGTTCTCTAGTATAAAAGTATAGTATCTAGACGTAGATTTTCATGATACTGAACATCCACATCCACCAATTTGCATTTAAATAGGCCACAAGATTGGTAGTGAGGGATACATGAATCTTTACACCATGGTTAAGGGTGTCGTGAATGTTCCATATAAGTTTGAGGACATGAATATGTTGCTCCCTAGGGTCATGGATGTAGAGACAAATTTTTTGAACGTCAAAAATAATATCGGGTTTGGTTAAAGTCAAGTACTGAAGAGCACTAACAAGATTGCGATATAAAGTGGGGTCAGTAACTGGAGGTCCTTATCTAGTTTATGAGCTGGTTCAGCTGGGGTGTGACATGGATTGCATTTCATCATTTTGGTGTGCTCCAAGATGTGTGTAGCATACTTTTTTTTACCGAGAAACAAACCAGAATTAGATCGAACAACTTAAATGTCGAGAAAGTAGTTCAGGTCAGCAAGGTTAGTATTGGAAAACTCATAACTGAACTGAGAGACGATCTGGATAAGAAGATTTGTGGTGGATGCATCCAGAATAATGTCATGAGCATAGAGTAAAATATATGTTGTGAAAATGGTAGTTTGCAGGATAAATAGAAGAGGGTCTATGTGGCTTTTTTGAAAACCAATGTTTGTAGCATGCTAAAAAAATCAATGATACTAGGCTATGGATGCCTATTTGACATCGTAAGGAAATTTCTAGAATAAACAAACATGGCCAGGAAAAGATGAGTCCTAGAATTCGGGTGGCGTGTTCATATATATACAGTGACATCCCCAAATTTACAGCAAAAAAGACGGATTTGTTTATGCTTATTAAAAATTAGAGTATCCTTTCTTTGAGGAATAACATTGCTGAATTTGTTCCTAGAAAACACTATAATGATATTATCAAAGCATTTCCGAAGAAAAATGTATTTTGGTTATATTAAAACATTAGGATGTTATCGTCAATACATAAACATAAGCAGAAATAGACCTTACATTAATTTACACTAATGATATACATTTCCTTGAATCTCTCAGCATAATGTATCTTTAATATCGCTACCTGTGATACAATAAATTGAGTGGGTTAGGTTGGGAAACCTAGTGAGTACATAGGGTTTTCAACCTACAAAATTATAATCAATATAATCATCAAACAATTAAACCAATTTCCATATCCCCATTATCTTCTATTATTCATAAGGATCTTCCCTAATGATCAACTATACTGATAGTACCAGTTCAGGGATTCCTCCATGATATGTGTCAATAGTTTTCTCTTCTATATTTATTCCTAAGGATTTGTCCTAAGGAATAGGCATGAAGTCCATCGCTACCAGTGTTTATATAATACGCACTAAGTCCATAGCAGCCAGTGTTTATCAATTAGGCACTAAGTCCAAAGTTGCCAGTGTTCATCTATAGGGCACTAAGTCCATAGCTGTCAATGCTCATTTATCGAGCACTAAGTCCGTAGCTACCAATATTCATCTATCAGGCACTATGTCCATAGTTGCCAATATATATATATATATATATATATATATATATATATATATATATATATATATATATATATATATATATATATATATATATATATATATATATATATAATAGACACTAAATCCATAGTTGTCGGTGTTCTATGGGACTTTCATCAATTAGTCCGATAGTTGTCGCTTATACTTTGCTAAGTCATTACATTGTTGGTAAAATAACAATTCCAATGTCATGGCACTTTATCATTGCCTACTTCTTTTGTCATCCCATCTTTCATCATACCATAACATCTTTCATCTCTTTATATCATCTTTCATCTACCCATCTTTACCCAATATATTTATTGGTATAAAAATACATATACAATTTAAATCGAGTAAAACATGTAACAATTCTTAATCTAGCATAGATATTAGGAACACAAATATTAGGCACTTATAGCTTGTATTTATATTAAATACTTCATATCTATGTGTAAGAGGAATGTAACTATGCACTCACTTGTTAAAGTAACGACTCGAAATTCGAACAGCGCTTCGCTTCTAGCAACTGTCTTTTCCTTTGACGTAACCTAGTATCATTATCACTAAGTCTTATTCAAATATTTATTGTAAATAATTATTAGTCTAGATTCATCATTAATTCCAATTTCTACATCAAGATCTATCAAGCAAGGATCAGCCAGGCATAACAATTGGGAGGCAGGATTATTTCGGCGTATAGCTTTTCTGAAATCCAACAACCAAGCCAACGTGACCATTCTAGACACCTCTCCCGTAAGTAGATCAGTCGGTATAATGAATTGGAATTACTGATAAATGTTATTTATAGGTTCATAATAACGACTTATGACTATAAATATAAAGTTACACTGAAAACAGAATAGTATAGCTTAACTTACAAGGCTTTTAACAAAAACCGGGAAATTGCACAGGCAGAACTCCGACTCTAAAAACTTATTACGACGTCTTTGGATTTAGAGTTTCTTCATTGCACCCTAAAACTAGTAGAAATTGAACAAGAAAGAAAGAAGAATTCTAGAGAGAGTTTAGTGGAATTAAGTAAGGAAATATGAAGAATTCATCCTCTATTTATAAGGGTTTGATCATAGAGTAGACCCTAAGTTTTGTTCGCATCTTTCATGTACGAGCTCATTTTTCAACGTTCTTTTTATCCACAAGTTGGTATTTCTGAGTGCTACAACTTTCATTTAGACTCCATCGACTAATTCTCATTCTATCTTAGATTAACGAATCTGTATCAAATTCATCGTGCTCGAAGAGTTGGGACTAAGTTTCGTCCAGATCTTTAACATACGAGCTCTATTCTTAACTCTCTTTATCTCCATCTGTTGGTGTTTCTTAGCGCTATAACTTTCATTTAGACTTCATCGGCCAATTCTCATTCTATCTCAAATTTACAAATATGTATCCAATTGCTGCTTGAAAAGTAGGGACCAAGTTTCGTCCATATCTTTCGCATATGAGTTCCGTTTTGACTATATTTTTATCTTTGAAATCCTATTAGCAAAATCATAACTTCCTCAAATGAAGTCAGATTTTGATGTTCTCCATATGCGTGCTCTCGATTTCATGACTACTACAACTTTCATTTTAATTAATAAGGCTAAAAAGTACTTTATCAATAATTTACTTTTTATGGTACAAAGAGCCATGTTGGTTTATTCGTTAAAGTTCAATGGGTCTTAACTTCTTCATTATAAGTCGAATTTCAGCGTTCTTTATTTGTATGAAATCCTTGTGACATATACAACAAATGTTTTTAATATTATTTATCGGAGATAATCTTCTATCAAAAAGTCGTTTTCAACGCTTATTGTCTCTAAATTGACTAGCCTAAATATGCGGGCATTACATATACAATCTCCTGGAGATGGTCATGAAGAAATGTATTCTATACACTGAGCTGATTGATGGGTCGCTAGCAAGAAACTTCTATGTTGAGAACAATAAAAATGGTGTCTGGGTTGACAATCAGACTAAAAGTCTCACAATAATCCACACTATGCTGCAAAATTCTTCCATTTTCTTTAATTCTTGCTTTGTAGCGTGAAAGGGTACCATTTGCATGTAATTTGTGATGAAAGATCCATATACACCTCACAATATTGACCCATTGAGGTTTTGGAACAAGTTGCCATGTACCGTTAGTCATAAGGGCATTAAATTCAACATTTGTAGCTTTTTTCCAGTTTGGGTCCAGTAAAGAATATAAATGAGACTGTGGAATAGTAGAGAGAAATAAGATGAAGAGGTTGAGACATTTAATGGGTTTGACAATCCCGTTTTTGGCATGCGTTTTCATGGATTTTGTTTTTCGAGGATGAAAGATTTCAGGAGAAACTGTTGGAGGTAAGGCAGAAGAGGGGAGATTGTGGTGAAGAATGAGAGGGTGTAAGTTGTGGTTGATTCTCGGTGAGGGGGCTTCCAAGGGTTGAGATGGTGAGTTTTAAAGTTTGGTGATGTTTTGGAATAAAGTTGAAGTGCGATATGTATCTTCAAGGTAGTTGTATGAGTGTGATTCTTTTGGGGTGATAGATTTCAAGGGGAAGGTGGGTTCATTAAATATGGCGTATCAGGAAAATATTAAGTTTTTAGAAGATAGGTCTAAGCATCGATATCTGTGATAATTGTATGGATATCACAAAAAGACACATGAAGAGGGTCGGGGTGCAAGTTTGAAAGATGTGATAAGACGAGGGTAGCATAAAGAGTCGAAAAAATGAAGTTGAGTATAGTTAGATGAGTTTGGAATAAGTGGAAGTAGGGGTGGCATTTTGGATGGAGGTGGATTAAGGGAGAATATTTAGTAAATGGATGGCCATGTGAAGGGCTTCTATGACGTCCCCTATTTTTCATAACAAAAAAACTACTTTTCCTTACGCTCTAACATCATAATATCTTCGTTTCTAGAAAATTCTAGTATAATAAAACATTTTTGTGAAAACCATCTAATTTTATTAAAATATATTTGAGTAAATATGTTCTTTCAAAATACAACAAATCTAAGGATATCAGAATCAATACATAACATTGTTACAACATAAAGACCTAATGGTCCTAAACACTATTGCAATTTTTCCCTTAATCGTTTGGCATCCTAATGAAGTTCCACTAGCTTTATCCTTGTTGCCTATGATGTATATAATTTGAGTGGGTTAGGTTTGAAAACCAGATGTGACACCTAGGGTTTTCAATCGCATAATATTATTATGATAATAATTTATAATTATCAAACCTACAAAACCAACTATTCTCAAACAATATAGATATATCCCTTACCCTAGATATTTATTAAACATTATACTCATACTAACCCATCCCAATCGATTCTCACAAATCCTAGTCCATGATTATCAACTCTCTTGATGAATTGTTAACAACAATGGTCTGACTACATAGCCAGGGGCTTCCTTAGCTGGTGTAAGTCATAAAGGCAACTTAAGCCTTCAGAGTATATGATTAATATGGTATCCCATTTCATACACGTCTGTGGGTAATGAGCTCACACTGACAATGTAATTCACAAGACCATCTAGAATGATTAAATGTTTTCATCTTACTCTAGGAGATGACCAGCCATACCGTTACAATTAACACATATGGACCCATCATTTCTGGTCATCCAAAGCAATACTTTATTATACTATGGTACGTAATTCGTACATTGACACCTGATAGTATCACAGAACCAAAGTTCTATTCTCTGTTCCTATCACATGCACCTTTAATATAATGCTACCCAATATCCTAACCTAATTTAACTAAGCATCCCCTTTTAGTCCTAGTGTATAACTAGACAATATTACAATGTCTGTAATCAACACAATTTCCTTCCTATGTAATATTTTTTACAATACATGGTGTAACTAAACACTCTTTTGATTTAACTCGAACTAAGCATCCATTGAAATCTTATTTCGTTACTAGGTAAGATTATAATGCTTATAATTGATTTCCAAAACACTTTCTTATTTATTCCATACTATCATGATACAATATCCGACATTACTTTTATCGAACTTAATTATATCTAAATATTCTTTATATGTCTTAGTTTTAAACTTAGATCTAATTACAATCATTGAAATCAACTTTTAATACTAACTCTGTTTAGACAATACTATTGTAAATTAGTGTATAGTTTTGACGCAGAGTATCATGCATTTTAATATACAGTAATATTTTATGTAATAATACTTATTTTTAAGATTATCATGTAATAATATAATATAAACATTTAACACATAATTAACCATATCTGATTCACGCGATATATGTTATCAAATATACATTCAACAAATATTCTAGATAATAAACAATTAAATCACAAATAATATTTCAACAAATACTTAATACTTTTTGATAAATACTTTATATTAAAATTATGTTCTTGAAAGTAACTATGAATTCATCTGACATAGGTGGAAGACTCGTTGGAAGTCAGTTCTTTGACTGACACTTCAGATTCCCTTTTAAAATGTCCTAAACACAAATATTACTAAGCCTTAGTATTCATTTGTATTTATAAAGATTAATTGTTATAATGTTTTAATTATATTTAACAATAATCCGAAAAGACCATTGACGTATAGCTGATAAGTAACAACCAGGTAAGATCGTATCGGAGGTAGGATTTGTTTGATATAGACTTATATATTGTTTGGAAATCGATTTTAAACACCTCATATATCTAGCCTACACATGACTCCCATAAGTAGATCGGTCAATAAAACAATTAGTGTTACTGATAAATCTTATTTATAAGTTCATAATAATTTTTACGAATATAAATATAAGTTATACTCAAAGTACATTAAACATAACTCAACTTATAGGTTGTTTGACGAAACATCATATATTACGTGAGAAGAACTTCAAAACCGAAAGCTTTATTTGTCTGGGCTCTCTAGCACTCCATAACTTTTCTACTCACACCTAATAAGTCCTAATATTGGGCCTCGAGAAATCGGGAGAGTGTGGGAGAGAAACGAAGAAGATTGAGCACCAAATGAGCAAGAAAACGCTTCTATTTATTGCACTTTTAGGATGGTGTGCCGCTTCTTTCCACGTCTTAGCTATTGGGTGCATTTTGTTAGGAGGAAGGGAGGCTTGATATCGTGACATGTATCGACATCTAGTGGTGCCATGTGTCGGCTTCTAGATAGTCAAAATGTTTTTTGAAAAATCATAACTTTCGCATACGAACTCCATTTTCGATGCGTGTCGACTTCTGGACGGTCGGATTTATTTTGAAAAATCATAACTTTTGCATAAAAAATCCATTTTTGATGTTTTTTTTATATCCATGCGTAGATGTCAATGAGCACTACAAATTTCATTTAGACTTCATCTTTATCTTTCGTTTCACTTAGATTGTAAATAATGCTGCAAAATTTGTAACTTCTTTATACAAGATATATCTACGACATTCTTTATGTCGTTGATTTCATATTGAAGAGTACTAAAACTTTCATTTATATAGTTCCAGCTAAGAATCAATAGATTTTCAATTTGATTTCTATGTCACACACTGTTATACTGTGTCGCACTAGAAACTTTGAAAAATCATAACCTCCTCATACGAAGTCAGATTTAGGCGTTCTTTTTATGCATGCTTTCCTAATTACGAGTACTCCGAATTTAGTTTAGATCACATAGATTAATAATCAACCTATCTCTGATTTACTTTTTATGACACATACATTGTATCGTGTCGAACGCGAAACATATATCAATCATAACTTCCTCATTTGAAGTTAGATTTAATCACTCTTTATATACACGGGCGCATGATCACGACTACCAGAGCTTTTGTTAGGATTATTTATCAATATTTTATTTTTAATGTTATTTTATTGTTTCACGATAATATTTATAATATGATTTCCTACATATATTATATGCTCCTAATATTTGTCCACTTAACGTGTATACGATATTTATTTATCAGATCACAAATGTCTTAGGTTCCTGTATGACAACTTAAAAACATCTCGACCTAATTCCATAACATTAACTTCATTGATTTTAGGTCTCATTTAAGCGACCATGTTACGTCGAATTCCACACTCGACCATTTTTCTAATCCAAAATTTGAGAAAGTTCACTAACTTAACTGTTCCATGCACTTTCAGGGTTCGACTTTGTCAGACTAGAATCGTTTTCACATTATCACCATCATAATTATTTTTAAGAAGGTCAAAGAAAGGTCTTAGACCAAAAATCTTTACTTATTCCTGATAGCAAGTTTATGAAAACATTCTCTATAGACAAATTTATTTACATATGTGATACCTAGGAAGGTATACTTTTATCGCTTGGTCAATTCTGACCCATAACATATTGTGACTATACATAAAACTAGGACAGTTGATGATAAAATCTTAGGTAAGATCATTCCATTTACTAACAGGCATAGGTAAAGATCTCAAGTTCCCTCATCATATTTGATGTCGTTTTCTTCCTTTCCAACAAAAACATTCGTTCTATCATCTACATAACAACAATGGAAGCTAATAACTCTTCTCATAGCTTCTTGTGCTAAAAATCTTTTGGATCTTGATGTCGAATCCGAAGTCGAGTTGCCTTTCACACTTTTTCCTTAAGGGTTTGGTCTTCTCAACTTGGGTTTAAACCCTCATTTTTTGCTACTTTCAATCGATCAAATCCTACTGGTTCGGTTGATGTGATTTGTAGCTCTTTTTCCTACTATAATAAACTCATGATTTTCATATTAATCGCTTTAGCATCCTCAACATAGTATCAATGTTTGTGTTTTCAAGGAGTGATCTTCTCTCATAACTCGATCGTAGTCTAATCAAGATCATGATAAGCACGCACATATGCAAAATAGGTATTAGAGGATATTACTACCGTAATGGAAATATTAGCAACAACAACACTTGTCAAACTCAATATTATTCTTTCCTCTATTCTGGGTCGATTAACCTTGTCACACAATTGATCTTCTTGTAATTATCCTTTTGATCTTTTCTTGAAGCATATGGGTAGAAACATACAAAATACACTTTGCTTGTGCCTCATGTACTAGCTACAATGACTAAAGCTCCCCTGGCTTCCTAAATAAAAATCAATAGGTTTGAACCTATTTGCTGATGGTGGTGGTTGAACCTGTACTTGTTTTTTGTCCACATATGGACCTTTAGTCCTATGTGTTGAGTCATAACCTTGACTTTCATTGTAGACTACTGATCCATTCTAAATTGGGTCATAAACTCAACACATGATAAGGTTCTCACTTTAGCTATAGTAAAAGACCGAACAGTCACACTCTAGTGACCTTCCATTGTGTGAAGCAACTTATTACATAACGAACTAAACTCTTTCATCTAAAAAAAGATATTAACACAGAAGACACCTTCTATATTATGTTAAGAACTTAATATTTTCTTTTATGGTAAAGGAATAGTGACCTACAACCACACCATAGAAGGTAGCATATCTAGCTATTGGTTGCTCAGCCCCCACGATGGTTGCAATACTTTTGTCACTGACCTCGATCATCACCTTCTTCAATCTCCCGAATAAATTCGGTCACTACACAATACATGATTCTCTGAACCAATCAACTCATGTAACATCCCAAGTTCAGGAGTGCAAGTTCAGGGTTCAAAGTGTAAGTATGAAAGGAGAACTCGACGAGTCCATGGGTGGACTCGGCGAGTAGGGTCGCGACTTGGTCGCGTGTTAAGTGGACTACTCGGTGAGTCGGAGGCTGGACTCAGCGAGTAGGCGATGAGTGGAGAAAACACTAAACCCGAAGGATGAGCCCTATTTAAAGGACATTATACCCTCTCCCCAGCCTCTTTACCCCTGTAGAAGTCCAAAAAGTCCTGAGGCGCGATTTTGAGGGATTAGAATGCATTTGGAGCTTGGAGAAGTGATTGTGGAAGAAATCTTGAAGGAGAAGAGACTTGGGTCAAGGGGCTTTGCAAGGATTCGGATTAATCTTCTCTTGGAGCTTCCTTTTGAGGTATTATTTCATTGTTTGAGCTTCTATTATCTAGATTCATCATTTTGGAAGTGTTAGAGATCATATCTTTTGATGTATTGGAATTTAGAGGTTAGATCTGAGGTTGCTACCTCAGATCTGGAATGGAGAAGGGTTAGAATGCATAAAAGTCCCTGCTTCTGAGTGATTGGTGGGGCTATCTTGTCCCAAGCCCAAACCCTAGAGTGAAAATGCCTAGATCTCCTTGGATTCACGTAAAGTTTGCCACTTTACGTGACGGATGGCCTTAGGAAGGGTAGATCTATGGTTTGGATCATCTGCATGGCTTGGAAAGCCTTGGTATGGAGTCAGACCTGGTGGTGTTCGGCGAGTCACACGGGTAGACTCGGCGAGTTGCTTGAAGATAGGCTGGAACTCGGCGAGTTGGAAGAACAACTCGGTGAGTTGGATGAAGATGGCCTGGAACTCAGCGAGTTGGAAGAACAACTCGGCGAGTAAGTTGAAGATATCCTTAGACTCGACGAGTATGTTCTTGGACTCGGCGAGGCTTGTCGAAGAGTCCCAATCTTTTCTGGTTGAGCCGAGAATCGGTGAGTCAAGGGATGACTCGGTGAGTTGTGTGTGGGTGGACTCAGAGTTGTTGGACTCGGCGAGTCTCGGGGTGATTCGGCGATTTGAGTTGCGGATTATGGAAATTCTGAGAATGGGGACTCGGCGAGTCATCGGGTTGACTCGGCGAGTAGAGTCAGTCAGAGGTTGACTTTGACTTTGACCAAGGGTTGACCAGTGATTTACAGGGGCATTTTGGTAATTGTTGGATATTGTTTTGAGTTCAGTGCCTTGGTGGTTGTCTAGTGGTGGAGATCGTATCAGTGATCGGAGCAACTTGGGTTATCTGTTCAGTTGGCAGTTTCGAGGTGAGTTATCCTCACTATATCAACAGGGTCTAAGGCACCAAGGCCGGCCCTTTATCGGATTGAGATCTGGGTATTTGTTTTATGTTATTGCTTTGATATGTTGCATCCTGGTAGCTAGGATGGTATATGTTAGAGACCCGGTTGAGATCGATATCCTGAGATGTAGAGTGATGTTATGCTAGTGACCGGTTAGGTCGGTATCCTGGTTAGGATGATGATATGTTATGTGATCTGTTTGATTGATTTGTTGACTGTGAATTGTTATATGATTGTATGTTTATGTGCACATGGTTATTTGGACTGGAGTTGGGTTGAGGCGGGTCCTGCTTTGTGCTGTAGGCCAAGATACCCAGGGCGGACCGGTTGTCCCGAAGGCCCAACGAGCGGTCCGGATAGGCTGTAGGCCCCAGGAGGGCGGACCAGACGTGCCGAGGCTCGGAGAGTGGACCAGGCCGACTGAAGGCCCGGCGCGGGCGGACCAGTCACCTTGTAGACTCAAAGAGTGGACCGGGTGGATTGAAATCCCAGTACAGGCGGACCAATCACACTGTAGACTAGATGTATATGGCTAGACTCAGAGGGTGGACCAGGTGGACTGTTGGCCGGTGCGGCGGACCAGTCACACAATAGACCCGAAGTGCATGGTTGTTTTGTGATCGGATATGTTATGGTATGTTATGCGTGTATGGTATATGTGGTTGGTATTTTGGGGATATCTCACTAAGCTTTCGGGCTTACAGTTGTGGTTTAATGTTTTTTCAGGTTCTTTAGGAGACCGTGGCAAGGCGAAGGCATGATCGTACCGCTCCTCATGTTTATGTTGTGATGAGATTCTGGGAACACTCTAAATAAATTGTATTGAAAACCTTTTTGTAATAATGCAATCGGGTTGTTTTTGAAAATTTTAAATTGGTTGAAATTTTTCGGTCGTTACAACTCACTTCTCAAATTTATCGGACTCGATTCTCCATGGCCATTTGGCCTGAACTAAAATCCTCTTCCTATTCATCACCATAATGCAAGTAATAATGGAAGCAGACAAAACAAACTCAACTACCAGTGCCTTAGTAACCTTGCAAATCTTCTTGATCCAAGTACGAATCATGTGCTTCTGGTAGTATAGGCCTATACTACCTTCCACACCTATGCATACTCATCCCAAGAACTACCTCACACTTCCAAGTCACAAAACATGAAAACCAGAAAACAGTTTAGCATATATGTGCATGTCCAATGGAACACATGGAACAAATTTTCCTAGACTCCACTAGGCGTTTTGTGTCTTTTTCAGCTGCTCTAACAACAACCATGTGTTGTTTTCCAAAGACAAACAAAATTTACTAGACTCTTCTTCAAGGATTCTTCCCACGTATATGTTTGATCTAGAGTATTCTAATTGTTAGGACGTAAATTTGTGGTTTATACTTTGCTTCTGAAGGCTTTTAGAGTTCTCAGTTTTGCACCGAAATCTCTATGATCTCGGTGGTACTTGGACCGAAATCCCCATGTGATTTCGGTTGGCTTAATGATGTTTACGGTTCAATTGGGCTTTAGTAATTAGGTATTAGTATATACTGTGTTATTTTCAGAAGTGAAGAGAGTAAGTCATTCGGTTTTATCAGAGAGAGATTTAGAGAGCATTAACAATTAGAGAGAAATCGTTTGATATTATGTACCTGACTATTAATCAATAATAGTGTGCATTGAAGATTTGTGTTTGTGTTCTTGATTTGTATTTATTGTTTTCTGTTTATCACTTGATTAGGATTCCTCACTAATCTCGTGTTTTAGATTGATACCTAGATTGGAGTTTTACAATTGGTATCAGAGCTTGAAAACGGCTTAAAGTTGTTTTGGTATCAATCAATTTTCAAAACAATCCATAATTTTTTTGAAGTTTTTGGTGTTTTTTGGTGTCCTTTGGCGAAAAATCACCTTTTCTTCTCATAAGAGTTCATCGTGTTCTTTGTTTATTTGGAAATTGAGATTAGAATCATCGATTTCGGTTTAGCCTGAGTGATTTCGGTGGCACACTTGATTTCTCGGCTAGGTCAAAGTGATTTCAGCGGCTACTAGAGTTCTCGGTCAGCAATTAGGTCAACCGTCTAGTTTTGGGCGAGACAGGGTTTCAGATCAGAGTTTTCGGTCTGACATTGTGTTCGGTCAACGATCTCGGTCAAATAGAGTTCTCGGTCAACGTTTTCGGTCAAAGGGCATTCATCTTGGTCTTTGGTTAAAATCAAATTGCACAATCAGATATTTACCGTTGGTAAATAGTGAGCTCTTACAACACTTCAATCACCACTTTTAGTACCAAGGACGTAAGTGAAACCTCATGCTCTCAGTCCTGTAAAGATAAAATAAATAAATATCGTGAGAGTTATTATTTAGTGAAGTTTTTTATCTTAAAAATGAAATCTATGAAATTAAGAAAGTGAACAAGCCTCTTAATGAAAAACTAGATGCTCAAAATAAAGATCTAAGCAGTATTAAAGAAGAATATAGCACCAAATGTTCTCACTATCATTTTGCCAAAGAGGAAATTGCCAAATTAACTGCCAAACTTGATGCATTAAAAGCTAAATTTAAAGATGCTGAATTTAACTTTAAGAAATTTGATGTGTCAAGTGAGATAGTTAAATCTATGATAGAAAAATAGTTAAAGTGGAAGGGTAACCAGAAAGAGGGTTTGGGGTATCATAGTGTACCACCTCCTTTTAGTGATAACTATACTCCGGCTTCTGAAACCATTGAGCCAAAAAAATATGTTCAACATGGTTAGCCTATTGTATTTCAATTAAGATTGAACAATCCGACAAAACTGATAGTATTGAGGTGAACGATACTAATGTTTCTTCTACATGTGCAGAGAAAGTAACAGTGCAAGACAGGTGCGAGAAAAACAAAGATAATTCTTGTTATAATGAAAACTCTTCAAAAACTAACATTTTATCTTCTGTTGCTTCAAAAGCTTATGATAACGCTGCTAACAATTTTAAGCAACATAAAGTTGTGAAACGGTTTGATAAATGTGCTTCTACTTGTGGAAATTCAGTTGGATAGGGACTAAGTTCTGAACGTATTCCTTCTAAAAGACAAACCTGGTTTAACTATGGAATTCCTGGTTACATTGCCAGAAATTGTCCAAATCATGCATATATTCCCTATTATGCCCAAGGTAGGCAAAACGTATCTCGAGGAAGATCTTTTAAGAGAAACTCCTCGAGATCATGTGATGGTGACTAGAATACCGCCAAGACCAAAAATCAGACTCTCAAGGACAGAAAGGTCATGTGTGACAAGAGATCTAATTTGAGAAATAGTTCAGTCAAATCAAGATCAATAAGGTCAAAGTCATCTTGGTGATCAATGTTAAGCTCCAAAACAAGTGCTGAAGCATCCATCCGATTAAACAAGAAAATGGTTAAACCTGACTATAGATGGGTACCAAAAGTTTCCACTCCCAAATCACCTAAAAATTCTAACATCTCTTCATTTTGAGTTTTTGATAAACTGGACATGACTTGGGAACGCATATCACGCGTAGATGGCAAAGGACAACCCAGTTTCAAAATGGACTAGGTTCCCAAAACCAATTATTACCGCACTCTGTTCCCGAGCAACTATGGAGGAATATCATCAGACCTTGGTATGTTGATAGTGGTTGTTCCAGGCAAATGATAGTAGACATCTCTCATCTACATGACATTCAGAATTCTAATGGAGAACATGTGTCCTTTGTGGGAAAGGAAAAGGAAAGATCACAAATAGGGATTATATCAACTGTTGGATTATGGTTTGAATTTTCTTGACACTCATATCTTCTGTGATAATGTTGTTGCTATTCAAATTGTTAAAAATCCAGTTCATCATTCTGAAACCAAGCACATAGATATTAATGCTCATTTTATACGAGATTGTTTTAAGCGTAAACTTGTTCATTTGGAATAAATTGACACTGATAATAATGTGGTCGATTTTTTTACAAAACCTTTTGGAAAAGCTCATTTTGATGTGCTTGTGAGTTTTCTTAAAATGATTCATTTTGATGACCGGCAAAAAAAATTTTGTACATTTTGTATTTTATTTTTGTTTTCGTTAAATTTGTTCATATTTTTTTCTTTCTCCTCTATGCACAAATTTAGGGAGGGAATTACAAAAAATCATAAAATTCCAAAATTCCAAAAATATGTTTATTTATGTTTTTATTTCTTTTTCAGAAAAATAAAAAATCCAAAAATATTGTATTGTTTTTTAGCGTATTTTAATTTATAGTTATTTTTATTTTTATTTTTATTTCTAAAATTTCTTTGTCTTGAAACGTGGAGGAGCAAGGAAAACAGACCTGGAAAGGAATTGATGAACATTACACTTCACATGGCTTTCACAAGGAATTGACGGCTTGCGGATCTAAACTGTTTAAGTTTCTTGGTCTCATTGTTACAAATTGCTCTAAATGTCCGAGCTTAATTGCCTTGGTTAATCCAACGCAGTCGAAAGGCACGCACTCACACTCAATAAGCGAGAGAAGATGAGAACTTTTTATGTTCAAGTCGGCTTTGGAAGTATCTTCCTAAGAACTGTTATATTTAAGGAATTGAAGGCATGAAACTGTACAAATTGTCATGTCATACCATGTTAAGACAGGTGTCACCCTTTACAGGCTGACCATGTTCATTAAAGAGCAGTGATTAGGAGTTACGTATCCATGTCGTTCTTGTTAGTTCATGTAACCTAAGAACTGTCATGACACTAGGGCAATGCACCTCACAAGGCACGATTATTGCTGAATGTCCTGCCAAGGGCCTTGACCTCGTGTCATGCGAAACTATGGAAATATCTCTTCGTATACATTTGTCACCTGAATGTTTTTGTGAGTTATTCCTCATTAACTCTCACTGGCACTAAAATGTTACACTCAGCTGAGATTCAGAAACCATTGAACGTCTCGCCAAGGGCCAAGTTAACTTGTTAACTTGAAAAATTGTATTGAGATCTTTGATCGAGGATATGCATGGGCTAACATCAAAATATCCACGAGTTCTTATCCAATACTCAACAAATCGTAGTGCGTTCCTCTGTGTTCACACAAATATTGTGAGTAGTCTCCATCTGGACCAAGGTTGGGTCCTTGAACAACTGTGGTGAGAAGGGTCTTTATGACTCTGTGATCCACAATGACTTTTAGTCATGGTTACTTTTCTAGACGCATCTGTGATCGATGAAGAATATTCATTCGAAGGAACAAGAAGTGAAAATTATTTTTCAACACACAACCTTTCAACACCAGAAGCAAGGTGAAGTTGTATTTGAAGTTATGTGAAGAATTGCATTCAAGCCTCCTCAATCACTTTGGTACTATCTATGAACCTGCTGAAGTGATCAAGAAGCATTGAACTCTATGTAATTATCAAGGAAGAAATTTAAAGCTAAATGTGCTGATCTTGAAGAACCAATTCAAGAAGCCTCTACGCCCAGTGTGTATTAGAAGTCAAATTTTGAAGGAAGTCCAACAACTAAATATGTAGTTATTCATGTAGAACATTCATATGTACATCTTGTAGTCAAGTCATTAAGAGATCGAGGAAAGAGATGAAAGTCAAGATCAAGGAAGACTAAAAAGAAAAGAAAGCTATAAACCAAGGGGGAGATTGTTAGGACATAAATTTGTGGATTATACTTTGCTTCTCAAGGCTTTTATAGTTCTTGGTTTAGGACCAAAATCTCTATGATCTCAGTGGTACTTGAACCGAAATCCCCATGTGATTTTGGTGGGCTTAATGATATTTTCGGTTGGGCTGGGCATTAGTAATTAGGTATTAGTATATATTGTGTTATTTTCAGTCGTGAAGAGAGTTAGTCATTCGGTTTTATCAGAGAGAGATTTAGAGAGCATTAACAATTAGATAGAAATCGTTTGATCTTATGTGCCCGACTATTAATCAATAACAATGTGCACTGAAGATTCATGTTTGTGTTCTTGATTCGTATTTATTGTTTTGTGTTTATCACTTGATTTGGATTCTGCACTAATCTTGTGTTTTAGATTGATACCTAGATCGGGGTTTTACACTAATGCTTTTTATAAGTTTGCTAGGAAATCCACTTCCAAACTCTTTGTATTCCTTCGAGTATAGTCCCCTGTCTGTAGGGTATACTACATCTTAATGGACTCTGGTGGTTTAGAGACAAACTATTGGGTCACTTAATTGTATTGCATTGATGATGCAAAATGTATACTATATGGTTATAGTTAGTTAGCTAATCTAAAGATATGCTAATAGAAATTCATATGTCAAAGACTGAAAAACATCCCCTGATGATTGGAAGACCCTGAAGACTTTATCAGCACCAAATGCATGAAGACACCATCTATTGAAGACTAATCAGCGTGTCCTGATGCTGATCGTTATACACTGATGATACGTGCAGACATGAGATTTGGAGAGAGACTACTATCCCATGGATAGGCTCATTGAGGACCTTACCACTTCTCGAGTGAAGGTAAGGGATTATCAGGAGAAGCATGCGACTCTCGAGGAGAGAGTGATCGAAGCCGAGTGTGGATTGGCTGAGCTACATGGCGCCTCTACGCCATCCCAGGGACCGTAGAGGACTACCAGTCGTGAGTAGGATCCATACTACTCACAATTTGTTATAGATTAGGTTTATGGGTACATGTTGGTGCTACCCTTTTTCTTTTTCTTGAATATAAGATCGACCCTACGTCTAAGTGATTACAATATATAGAGGGTCGTTATGCTGCCAAATTTTTATCTGTTGATGTACTGCAGACCACCCCCCCCCCCCCCCCGGGGTAAATTTTTCCAAAAAATTATGTACTAATACCTTATCTTCAATGAAACGAATATGTATTTCATTTTATTGGATACTGATATCTGCTATGTCTTTTCTTTTCATTTTATTTGGTACAAGCGACTCTCAGTAACAACTAGATTCAATACAAACAAGATGTTCCATTACAATAATATCTGAACCACAACTTATATCAAAAACTTATCATCATTGCACCTTGTGGAAGAAAATGCCGCCCCGAAGATACAATAGGCGCAAAAGAAATACCACGGCGCCACCACCACCACCACCTCCTCCACAAATGGACACTACCATGTTCCATGCTGCAGTGACCACTACTGTAGCCGCTGTTGTGGCCCAAATAAGCAGTAGCAACAAAGGAGGTGGAAAAGGAACAAACAACTCCAATCAAAGTGATAACCAGGGGCACCCAAGGGAATACACTTATAAAGACTTTGTAAAATGCAAGCCCAAGCCCTTCAATGGAAGTGGTGGCGTCATTACTCTGACGCGGTGGTTCGAAAAGACAAAATTCATTTTTGAAATCTGTGCCTGCCCCGAGGAAAGCAAAGCAAGGTTTCCAGCCTGCACTTTTTCTGATAGGACCCTTTCGTGGTGGAATGGCCACATCAAAGCCCTAACACTCCCGGTAGCAAACTCGATGGGCTAGGAGGATCTCAAAATCATGATGCTCGAAGAGTACTTCCCAAGGGGTGAGGTGCATAAGCTAGAATAGGAGCTTTGGCATCTCAATATGAACGACTCTAACATCGAAGCCTACACCGCCAGATTTAGTGACCTGACAATCCTATGCCCTGGAATGATCACTTCGAAGATCAAGAAAGTTGAACACTTCATTTAGGGACTATCTCCCCAGATTCAAGGGAATGTAATTGCTGCAAACCCAACAACTTTCGACAGCGCCAAGCGCCTTGCTCAAAAGCTCATTGATCATGGAGTTCGACAAGGCGTAATGACTCCCATACCCGAAAAGACGAAGGAGAGTAGCAATAAGAGGAAGTTTGGAAACAAGGAGAAAGGTCAACCAACTCAGGAACCCTCCAAGAAGAAACAGATTGTGGCGGTTCAAGCCACTACCGCCCCTGCTGCACAAGCAACTACCAAGCAATATGCCGGTAATCTTCCATAGTGTGACAAGTGCCCCTTTCACCACCACGAAGCCTGCCGAGAGTTGCACTGCATAATCTACAACAAGAAGGGGCACACTACCTGATACTACATGCCATCGGCACAACATGCTACCCAACTCCCCTATACTGGGGTGAGCCAAGTATTCTATGATTATGGGGAAACGGGCCACTACAAGAGGAACTACCCAAAGGACAACAACCGAAATATTGGGGGAATGGGAAAAGTCATAGCAATAGGACACGAGGGGGGAGATGAAAGATCCTACAGTGGTCACTGGTACGTTCCTCCTCAATAACATTTATACATGCATGTTATTTGATAGCGGTGTAGAGAGAAGCTTTGTGAGTCATAAGTTTAATAATCTACTCAAACAAAACCCACAAACACTAAACGAAACATTCACTGTGGAAATGGAAAATGAAAAAACCAAAACAACGAACGACGTATTCATAGGATGCACACTAACTTTGAATAACCACTCCTTCCAAATTGATTTAATGTCGGTTACCATAAGGAGTTTTGATGTTATCGTCGGCATGCACTGGCTAAGTCCTCACCGTACCGACATTATGTGTTATGAGAAGGTCGTCCGCCTTCACCCACCAAACAACGAAACCTTGGTCATTATCGGTGACAAACCCGGAACGAACCTCCGCATCATCTCGTGCACCAAGGCCCAAAAGTGCTTACAAAAGAAGAACCACGCCTTTTTAGCTCACATTGTCGATAAGAAGAAGGAAGAAAAGAGCATCAATGACATCCCGAAGTCTGTAATTTCCTTGATGTATTTCCCCAAGATCTTCCGTGAGTGCCACCCAAAAGACAAGTCCAATTCAGAATCGACTCGATACCCAGAGCCACAACCATTGCCAAATCGCCCTACCGTCTAGCTCCTGTGGAGATGCAAGAACTTTCCAGTCAGTTGTGTGAACTGCTAAACAAGGGGTTCATTAGGCCAAGCTTCTCGCCTTGGGGAGCTTCAGTATTATTCATAAAGAAGAAGGACAGATCGTTTCGCATGTGCATCGGTTACCAAGAACTAAACAAGCTCACCATCATGAACTGATACCCCCTTCCCCGGATCGACGACCTGTTTAACCAGGTACAGGGATCAAGCTATTTTTCCAAGATAGATCTAATATTCGGGTACCGCCAACTACGGGTCTGGGAAGAAGATATCACCAAGATCGCATTGCGAACTCGCTACGGTCACTGTCAATTCGTAGTAATGCCCTTTGGTATGAGAAATGCGCCTACGGCAATTAGGGACCTAATGAACTAGGTGTCCCAACCCTACCTAGAAAAATTCATGATAGTATCCATTGATGGCATACTAATCTACTCACAAAGTGAAGAAGATCACAACCAACAGCTATGACAAATCTTGGAAACATTAAGGGCGGAGAAGGTGTATGCGAAGTTCTCCAAATGCGAATTCTGGATCCACATAGTGGATTTCATAGGGCACGTGGTCGATGAAGACGAAATACATGTGGACCCTGCCAAAATAAAGGCAATCGAGGGCTGGGCAACACCAAGAACCCTAACGGAGATCAGGAAAGTGTTAGGCCTCATTGGTTACTATAGGAGGTTCATACAAAATGTCTCCAAAATCGCTAAACCGCTCACCGCCTTAACTCAAAAGGGTGTAACCTTCAGCTAGGAAAGGAAATAAGAGGCTGCTTTCTAAACCTTGAAATAAGCTCTATTCAGCACCCCGATCTTGTCCCTTCCAGAAGGGACGGAAGATTTCATGGTCTATTGCGACGCATCCAATCAAGGACTTGGATGTGTACTCATGCAGCGAGGAAAGGTAATAGCCTACCCATCAAGACAACTAAAGACCCACGAGGTAAAATACACCATGCATGAACTCAATCTGGGTGCAGTAGTATTCGCTCAAAAGATCTAGAGGCACTACCTTTATGGTACAAAATGTACCATTTTCACAAATCACAAAAGCCTCCAGCACATCCTAAACCAGAAGGAGCTCAACATGAGGCAGCAACGATGGATAGAGCTACTGCAAGACTATGCGTGTGAAATCCGATATCAACCGAGCAAGGCTAACATAGTCGTAGATGCCTTGAGCCGAAAGGAATACTTGGGTCGCCGGGTAAAGACACTAACCCTGACTATCCATTCCCACCTTTCTTCGCAGATCAAAGAGGCTCAATTGGATGCCATGAAACCCGAAAACATCATAAACGAAGCCTTGCGAGGGATCCAAAGAAACTTTATTGGTGGCCGAACATAAAGGCCAAAATCGCTACCTACGTGGGCAAGTGCCTGACTTGTGCCAAAGTTAAGGTAGAGTATCAGAAGCCCTCGGGTCTACTACAACAACCAAACATACCTGAGTGGAAGTGGGAACGTATAACCATGGATTTCATATTCAAGTTACCCAAGACAGTGGGTGGACTTGACACAATTTCGGTGATCGTTGACTGGTTAACCAAATCTGCCCACTTCCTGCCAATAAAGGAGATCTACAAAATGGAAAAGATGGCAAGGACATATATAAAGGAAATAGTGTGATTGCATGGTGTGTCACTATCTATTATCTCCGACAGAGATAGTAGATTCACCTCACGATTTTGGTAGTCCCTACAGAAGTCCTTGGGAACCCAACTTGATATCAGCACCGCCTATCATCCTCAGATCGACGACCAGAGCGAAAAGACCATACAAACACTGGAAGATATGTAGAGGGCATGTGTGATAGACTTTGGTAAAGAATGGGATGCCCACTTTCCACTTGTTGATTTCTCCTACAATAACAACTATCACATCAGCGTTAAGGTCACTCCGTTCGAAGCCCTTTATGGACCCAAGTGCAGATCTCCCTTGTGTCGGGCCGAGGTAGGTGACACATAGATTGCCAAGCGACAAGTACTTGATAAAACGCTCATAGGCCCGAAAATCATATGAGAAACCACGGAGAAAATCGTCCAAATCCGTGAGCGCATAAAAGCACTGCAGGACCGACAAAAGAGCTATGTAGATAAACGATAGAAACTCTTGGAATTCCAAGTCAGCGACCGTGTGATGTTAATGGTCTCGCCCTGTAAAGGGATGATACGCTTTGGGAAGCATGGAAAATTGAATATGAGGTACATTGGACCATTCGAGATCCTCACTAGGATCGGTCCAGTGGCATATAAACTTCTGTTACCATAAGAACTCAACAACACACATCCTACCTTCCACGTGTCAAATTTGAAGAAATGTCTGTCAGAAGAAACTCTTGTCATCCCTCTGTAAGAGATTGAAGTAAACGAAAATCTCCATTTCGTCAAGGAACCCATAAAAATAACAGACATGGAGGTGAAACGGACAAAAAAAAGTCGCATCCCCGTTGTGAAGGTCCGATGGTACGCCAAACGAGGGCCCGAGTTCACCTGGTAATGTGAAGATCAAATGAAACAAAAGTTCCCACATCTATTCCCCAGTTCATGAGCGCCCACTCTAAACTAATTTCGGGACGAAATCCCCTCTAACGGGGGGATGATGTGCCAACTAGAAAATTTTGGGTCAAACATAGTCTAAGGCGTATTGCGTATAAGGGTATCCACAATGTATATCTATGTAACTTGATGCAATAATGTTATTTGAAAGCCAAGAGGGCACCATTTTTATGATTAAAGATAATAAACACTTGGAATTTCATGTTAAATTAAGCCTTGAAAAGTTCGTGCAAATCAAACAAGAATCAAATAGTTTTAACATAACAACATGTATTTATGCAAGGACCTTGAATTCTATCTTTTCCTTTTGTAGGTTTTAACTATTGGTCATATTCTTTTGGAAAGCATTCTAGTCTACACATAAATGTGCCAGCAACATTATCTATATATGATGCAAATTATTCAATACTATCTGGATGCATTTTTATTTGCTAAAATCCACTTTTACAATCGAATTTTGAAAATATCCTTTTATTTCTAGTCCAATTGATTAGAATTTCTTTATGTGGTAAAAAATATCCATCAAATACATTATTATCATTTAGTTTTTTAAAATTTATCACCATTCGAGCTTTTCCTCAAGTTATTTCAGCATGTTTCCTAACCATAAAGTCAAGAGAACTATGTAGACTATGACTTTGTCTGAATAAAAAATACTACACAAATAATTCAAAGAAAAAAGGATAATATATTTAAAAATCATGATTTTATTTTTGTTTATGTTGATGATATTTTAGTATTATCAAATGATATACAGTCACATTTACGACATTTAAATACTTTTGCAGATTTATGCATTAAGAATCGATTAGCTTTATCTGAAAAGAAAACTAAATTATTACAAGACCAAATAGAATTTTTAGGAATGAAAATTGATGGTAATGGGATAGAACTCCACAGTCATAAACTTGAAAAAATAACTGATTTCCCTAATAAATTGATAGATAAGAAACAAGTACAAAGTTTTCTTGGAATACTTAATCTTAAGTTTTAAGGCCGTGATCTTTGTGATCTATATTACTCAAAACCGAAATCACATTGTCTAGGAAACAATAGAACCGAAATCAACCCTAAGCAAGCCCACTAAGGCCGAAAACACACCTTAAGAACGTATTAAGGCCAAAATCACCATGGGAAAAGGCCTGGGACCGAAATCAAAAAGTAGAGCCAATCCTAGGACGAAAATCACATGTGATTTCGGTCACACTAGGGTGTTTTAATGGGGTTTTCAGTCTAGAATAAGGAAAAATAAAGGAAGGTTGACTTTAGGATTTGAAATCTCACCCATTTCCAATACAATAAAAGTATCCATGTATTACCCACCAAACATCCATACATTAACGTCCAGTTATCCAAGTAAACTTCACATCAATACCACTCCTTTTATTTAAAAAAGATTAACATCACAAAACCTCACCATTACTTCATTCTATTCCCTGTTAAGTTCCTACATCTCTCAAGAACCCATGTCCAAGTTTCAAAGGATTTAAGCCCCAAGTTCATCCTTAGATTTCTTTGGTAAGTATTTTCATAATACCGTAGTGTTTATATATGATTTTATGTTAGTTTCACCATTTTACACACATTTTTGTATGTTGACATTCTTAGGATAATAACCTTTCCTTGAAGTTCATCCACTCCCTTTCAAGTGCCAAGTTCGAAATCCTCATCTCAATCCTTTAATTCATCCACAAAAACCCACTCAAGGTGAGTTTATACCCCACCTTTTCTAGATTTATCATGTTTTTAGGGGTGAATACAAGCAAAACTATATTATAACAAAATGTTGTTATATGTCTTCATCTATATGTTGTGTGTAAGGTTTTATGTGCATGCTATGTGATTTTACTAGTTATTTCAAGCTTTCATGCACAATATGGTTAAATTATAGTATGAAACTCTATAAAAAACAAGTTTTAAACTTTACTACATGAACAAAGAATAAAATTATGACTTTTATGATAAAAGGAAATTTTCCATCAAGGATGAGGTTTCATAACTATTCTAAGACAATATTCTCTTGGGTTAAACCAACTTATGAACTTTCTAAACCTGTTATTTTTGGTTTAACAAAATGTATAAATGGGTTTACTTTCCTCTGAGTCTATAACTTTTTCAGTTAAACTATAATGGGTATAGTTTATGGTTCTTTTAAGCTAGTTACTAGTTTTCGGGCTTATTACAGATAATTATTTCGAACTATAATTATGTCACTCTATAAACTAAATGCTTTTACATACAAAAAGGATTTCACTACATTACACGTAAGCTGTTGGTACAATTTGTGAGACACACTCTCTTCACGTACTTTACCTAAAGTACACCTTCAGTCCTGCATTATAACCAGAGTCTCCTGGAGGGAGAGTGAGACCGTTAGGTATAGATCTATATGGGATTGACAACCCCACACCTAAGCTGGTCACTATAGTTAGACTGGAAGTCTAGGGTAATAAATGTCTACCAACTCCGACACCTAAAGAACGTCGTACAGGCTACTAGTCATATTAAGTATGGTTATAATAACTCACATAGGGTATTAATAATCATTTGGTATACTGTTCTAATGCAACTTCATTCGGTTTTATAAAACAAATAAAACTATATGATACTACTTTATAATCCAACATTACTTACATTTTTGGTCCTAGGGTTTTAAGACTACATCTTACATTTAAGAAAATATTGGATTTTCTAGAAAACTTTACGCTATCATTTACAAGGAAACATTATAGATTTTATTCATACAAAAACGCTTATGAACTCAGCAATTATATGTTGATGCTTTTCAAAACTGCTTGTACTCTCAGGAAACCAGTGAGCAGGTATTACGAAAACATTTCTGAGGACAAGAGTCACTACATCATGATTTCTACTTTTCAGTTTCTTGTACTTAACTTTTGAGCAAACGAAGTATGTAAACATAGTAAACTTGTATTCTCAATGTATGAATGTTTGTGATGCTATGATTCATTTATATCCAACTGTTATGATACAATACATGAAGTCACTCCATCCGCCCCCAGACGTTTCTTCCGTTCTGTTTTGGGGGTGTGACAGATAAGTTTGTTTAAGCTAACAAAATTTTTGGCACTGTGAAGATATGTCAAGCTGTGAAGACTTCATCTCACCGTGTCAAGACTCAAACTACAGCTTTAAATTCAAACATTATGATAGCTCAAGTTGGTAAGTTTTCTAATGTATGTTCTTGGTTTAATAACTGTCCTAACAAGGCATCATTTGCAAAGAAAAGGAATTCGAATCACTCTAAGCCAAAGAAGGTGTGGGTTCCAAAGAATCCATCTCTAGATCCAAGGAAGTTGAAGCAAGTGTGGGTTCCCAAAAATTTGTCTTCACAATCTAAAACAAAGCCATGTTGAGAAGTCAGACAAAAAAATGGAATCTGAAGTGTCTTGAAAAGTTTGTTGAAGAAAGCTACAAAAAGAAAAAGGGAGTTCAGAGTTCTGGAACTAACATTTATTCATCTAGTCAAAGGCATTTAGAAAAAGGATGGTATGTTTCAAAACTCATTCTCAAATAAGTTCCTAAGTCTTTTTGTTTAATATGATGATATGAGAGACTTTGAATTTTCAAAGTTCATATTTTGATGTCTTTCTCATTAACCAAAAAGCATGAAAAAGTGTGTTTGTATATATTCTATTTTTCTAACGTTAATAGATCTCTATAAGTTTTGTTTTGATGGTTTTGTAGAACATATGACGATTTCAAGGACTTGCTGCTATGTCCTAGTATGCTTCAAGTCATATTCAAGAAGTTATCTCAGCATATACAGTTTGTACATATATATGTGACTGCTAGTCAAGAATTAGGTTTTGAATTTTTGTCCAAACAGGTAAAATATCTAATGTAAATTTTTCTAGTTAAAATAATTTATTATTGTTTCCCTTATTTAATTAAAAATTCCGTATTTCTAAGTATTATTTAATTAGCTCTCATAAATAATAAAAAAATTTAATTCGACATTTTTTCTACGGGTAGTTATTTGAACGTGGTTTGGTTCTCAAATAACAAGGAAACTGTCTTAAAGAAGTTATAACAAGTCTTCAGGGTATTTTAGTCCGTAAATTCAACGACTCCTAGAGATGGTATTAATATAGGTACTCCAAATGAGAAGAAGACAAGAAGGATGCTTGGACCGAAATGTTTAGCACTTTAGTATAATACGCACAACAACTTGAATTGTTGCAGCAAAGAACCTTTGATGAGTCCGAAAAAGCGAATTGACAGTTGGGTGTTGAATATGAGCATGTATGAAAAGGATGAAAGTGATGCTTCATCAAAGTAATGTGTCGCAGATGGTCTCTCTCTCGATCATTAAGCAAAAGTATGGTTTAATCTCTTTTATGATGTTGACTTTTCGAAGACTGCAAAGGACTTTGTCTTGCTTTAAGACTAAGAAACTCCATTAAGTCCCACATTGTTCTCTCTCTTCAAGCAATGTTATGATGGGTCTCCCTGTCACTCCCCGTTAAAGCGGAAACATGGGACGTGACAGTACAACATCTCTCGTAGCAAAAGTTGAAAGACAACACCAATCATAGTATTAAAAGCTTTATAATTTACAATAAGTTTGAGCAACTTTTAAAAGTAATTACAATGTATAAAAATAATCACACATACGAATTCTCCTACATGTGGTATGTCTTTATGTGCCACTTACTCGATGATTCTGAAAAAGCATGTAAACTATCGTCAACAATAAAAATAGTTTGTGAGTTCACAAGTTTAAAAAAATATTGGTTTCATGAATCATAATCAAAGTTTTGATAGAAGTTTTCATAAATAAAAGAACATTGCTAAAATAAGTAAATAAGTTTGCATAAACAAAGTTCGTTGTCATCATGAGAAATAAAGTACGGTACCAAAATGAGATGCAAAGTTCATATTCTCATGGGAAATAAAGTTTGTTCCTAAAACGAGTAAACAAGTTTTGTTGCTAAAATTAGTATACAAGTTGCGTTGCTAAATTGAGTACACAAGTTTCATTACTAAAACGAGTATACAAGTTTCATTGACAAAATAAGTATACTAGTTTCGTATGTGCATAAATATTCCATTCATGAGTTCACAACCCAAGCCTAATGACCGAATTGTGCCCTATTGACTACTATGTGTATCGCAAACATAATGAATAACATGGTAAAATGCATTTAACAAATCGTGCGAGTGAGGAGTTGACTACCTCCTAATAGCACTATCCATAATAACCATGGGCTCAAAAAAGTTAAGGCGTTGTGTCAAATGATTCTAGAGGCTTAACCGTGATACATGCTGTGACAACCGTCAAATTCTGGTCAATTCAAAGTCAAATAAAGTCAACAAGTCAAACCGGTCAACTCAATTTGCCCGTAGGTACTAGAGTTTACGTTATGTAATTTCTAAACAACTTTCTATTCTAATGAGAGATCATAAATCGAAAAGTGCGTACATCTAGATCTCCTTAACCTAAAACTATGGTACGTGGCGAGCCAAACCGATAAAACAATGTTACATACTCATCGGGAGTATGCAAGATCCTTAAACAAGGCTTAACAGGGTTTACGGACCTTGCAGTGCGAAGTCGGACACTCAAAAAGGTCACCAATGAAACCTCTCTCAATCGTTTTCACTCCATCTCTTCTTATCAGAAATCTCTCCCACATATCTCTTTGTATGAGAAATCTCTCCAAGAATGTCAAATATCTCTAAGAATATGAAATCTCTCCCAAATATCTCTCTGTATGTGAAATCTCTCCAAGTATGTCAAATCTCTCCTAAATCTCTCTAAGAATGTGAAATCTCTCCCACATATCTCTTTGTATGAGAAATCTCTCCAAGAATGTCAAATCTCTCCCAAATCTCTCTGAGTATGTGGAATCTCTCTCAAATCTCTCTTGAAATCTCTCCCAACTTTCTATAATCACTCGGGGCATTCCGACCCTCGAATTTGGCGAAAACAGCCCAAAAGCGGAAGTCTACGCGAAAAACGGGCTTGAGGAACCGAAACCCCTCTTAGGACCCGAAAGTCCTCTTAGGAACCGAAACCCCTCTTAGGAACCGAAAGTCCCCTTAGGAACCGAACCCTCCTGATGAAGAAGGCTGCTGAACCGAACCGAACCTCACTCAAAGAACCGAACCGAACCTCACTCAAAGAACCGAACCGAACCTTCGCTTCTGACCCTTCAGACCGAGCCTTCGGATGAGCCCCTCGCCTTCGCCTTCTTCTTCTGGTTCGCACTTCGTTTCCGGCTCAGCACCAGCAAGGACCGAACCTCGGCCTAGGACCGAGAGGTCTCGCTGGGAACGCTTTTTCTCCCGGTTTTCGACTAAATTCGCATTTTAGGCCCGTTTTTAATTATTTTAACACGGGATTTTCACCCAAAACTTTATTTTAACATATAAGGACCCTTAACTATTAATTAATCACATTTTTAAGGATAAAACCTTATCCAAAAGAGGGTGGGTGAAGTACAAAGGTAGAGTGTTGACTTTACTTATTTCTATGACACAAGCAACCACTCCCATACCCACTCCATGTCACTATTCACCACCAGCCCATCCCTAGTCACTTCATAGGTCCTTTCTCACTATTTTCAACTATTCCCACATTCTTAGGGCTGGAACATCCATCCTCTCTCCTCACACTTTAATCATTCTCTCATTTTTATCAAGAATCACACTCCAAACTCTCTCATCTTTTTCTCTCTAATTCGAGAATTTCAAGGCATACTCCAAGACTCTTCTCCTACAATTAGTAAGTATCATCATCTTTCTTATGATTATTACACATCCTCCTACTCAAAATCAAAGATTGCTTACACAAACATGATCACATTCTTGTTAGATCTTCGAATCTTCAAGTGATTCTTCAAGTGTTCTTGGGTTGAACACTTCTCTTCTTCAACACTTACCTACTGAAATCACTCAAGGTGAGTTCATACCCCTACATTTTCATGTTTTCTCAAGTTTTTAGGGGGGGAATACAAGTTAAAACACCAAGAACATAACTAAACTTTTCTAACAGCCTTCATCAGAAAAGTTCAACTCCATTCACGGACTGTTTTGGACAACTTAAACATTTTAGTTTTCAAAACTGTTTTAGGTGCATGTAGTTCCACTTCTTAGCTTTAAAATGACTACTTGTACATCCCCATACGATTTTTATACAGTTTATGGTGATTTTTACAAAACTGCCTATAATTTCAAACATCAATCCGGACCAGTCTGTGATTATGGACTTTTTCGCACAAGTAAGAGGTCATTAAAAATTATAATAAAAATTATGAACAAACTAGACTCATCTTCCAAACTCTCAGAAGTTACAGAACTTGATTTGGACATCTTATGATTTTTCTACAAATTTTCCAATAACAGTTACAGAAAACGTTATTAACAGAAAAACACTATAAATTTCATTTCACCTTGTAACATGTTGAGCAAGGTATACATCATTATGTGATTATGTGTTGTTGCAATATATGACAATTTTGTATTCTTATATAGACATACATCAGAAAGCAAATGGATTTTTACCTCCACAAGTATGGCAAATATATAAATGATATTACAAGGCTATATCCATTAAAATATAAACATTGGTAAATTATGACAAGTAAGGCTTATGCTCACTACCCACACAAATATTTAATAAACTATAATAGGTATAGTTTAGGGTTATTTTACATAACAAACACATTATTAAAGGTTTACACATACAAAAGGGTTATTACCACTATGGATGATTATGATAAACTATAATAAGTATAGTTAAGCCATTATACCCCCACAAACGAACACGCTAGTTATATTCGGTATAGTTATGGCATTATATATTACAAACAAAGTGATAAACTATAATAGGTATAGTTTATGTTTCATCTACACTATGAACTTAATTACAAGAAAGGAATTCACCATCACCACCACTTTTGATAAGCTATAATATGCATAGTTCATGTTCACTACCACTATCACTATTTGATGAACTATGATATGTATAGGTTATATTCCCCATCACCACCACTTTTGGTAAACTATAATATGCATAGTTCATGTTCACTAGTCACTATCACTATCCGATGAACTGTGATATGTATAGTTTATGTTCACAGTCACTATTACTATTTCGTACACTACACTAGGGTTTGGTGCCGGTTTTTGGATTTAAGTCCGCATTAAATTTTCGCATTGTTAGACTTCAACTATAATCGTTGAGCGTATATGCTTGAGTCATACAAGAATTTAGTCTGGATTGGCTTAGAATTGGTGGTGCCCGCCTCATCTCCTGTTCCTCATTGGGTTGTGGACATAGGGCAGACCCACTATATTCAACGTTTTATCTAACTTAAATCTTATATAACTTATATATGCTGGACGATTATAGGGGAAATCTACGGGTCAATCTAGGGTTCATTAACACATCATATAGGAATATTCTGTTTACACTTAACTAAGAAAATATTGGATTTTCTGGAAATCAACTCTATCGATTTTATAAGGAAAACGGTTTCTACTCCAAACAAAACTCTTATGAACTCACCAACTTAATTGTTGACACTCTTTCAAAACTACTTGTATTCTTAGGAAATCAGTGAAACAGGAAAACTTCAGCGCTTTGAGGATGGGACGTTAAACCGTCAACAATTTATTTTTGTCATCATAATGTAATTGATTTTGAAACATGTAAACATATACTTTGGTGTAACTTTTTCAATTATATTTATGATGGTTGTATTTACTTTGAGCATTATTATACACGTTGTTGTGATACTGTACATGAAGTCCTCCACCCCCGGACGTTTCCGCCATCCTTGGTTTGGGGGTGTGACACATGCCTCATGAATTAAAGTAACATACACATACATGCAAAATATAGCATCCAAGTTTGATACAAGTCAAATTAAGTACAACGAACATAAATAATTTAGGACATGCTTTTCCACCCCAAAACATAAAACCAGAAATAGGGGGAGGCGTGAATACTCACAATGATGTGTGAACGTATTTTTGATGCCTTAAGCTAACTTCCCTCACGTCCTACTACTGCTTCCCTACGATAATGTTACATACTAGTAAGTCTATAATCGAAAATCAAACGCTAGTATACTTACTACTACAATAAAATGATGCCAATATTGTGTCAAAATTTTGATATTGATAATTTACAAACATTTTTCTGTGAAATTTAGATTTCTATGACTCCATTTGTAGTATAACAAATTGAAGAGAAAAATCTCGTTTTTGGCAATCTTAATTGAAGTACAACTATAACATTTTGGAACATGTTTCAAATGATTAAATATTCTAAATCACATCAGTTATAAAATTTCAAAACTTTGTATTTGAATTTTAACTGAAATCAATGACCTTAAGATACATTTTATTGAATTTTTTATTTGTCTAACTATTTTCACCATTTTAATTCCTTGAATAATCACAAAATCATGCAAAAATAGTAAATGATCATCAAAAGTTCATAGAATTTTTTTGTTGTAACTGTTTCACAATATCGCTAAATTGGAAAATTTATTAAATTCTACTTTTGTTCAATAAAAGGTCGGGTTTTGAAATTTAATTGTGTTTTACACAAAGAAATTTTAATTAAATAGAAAATAGTAATTAAAATTCACAAAACTTTTTATTAATGTTCCAATTGCAGTCAAAGATTTCCTGAAAATGTTTCATGAATTTTAGATATGTATAACTATACTTCTCATATTTAACCACTTGAATCATCACAAATTCATGAAAAAATAGTTAGCAATTAAGAGAAATTATCAATCTTTTTCTACAACACTTATAAAATGTTTATAAACTAGGAAAAATATCAAAAGTGATTTTCAAACAGTGGAGTCTGATTTTCAGATTTATGGATGTTTAATCTTAGGAAATTGGAAAAAAAAAATAGAAAATGCTTTAAATAGATCCTCAAACCTTTTGAAAACTATGATTGTAAACAATTTGTGAATTTAGGTTGGTTTTAAAAAAGTTTAAAGTTCTTGTGTTTTCTTATGGGTGTTACAGAAATCCCATAACCTAAATTTATGTCAAATCCAAGAACTTGAGTTTTTACAACTTTTGATGGTCATCAACCACAAGCATTCAAGTTTTCTTCTTAAAAACATCATTTTGAAAAATGAAATCCATTCATGTTATTCAAACCATAGTGCATGTGATGAACTCAAGCTTAAATACTTGATGTTTAAAGTTCAATTCTAAAAAGCTTTCAAATATGTTTATAAAAGATTTTGTTGACAATATATATATATATATATATATATATATATATATATATATATATATATATATATATATATATATATATATATATATATCAAAAACTTCTTTCTATCTCAACATGATTTTTCCCAGAATCCCAGTAATATAACAAGATGATCTGGAAATCTCTAAGTATTAATTCATTTTTCTTTATTTATTGTAATTTTTGCAGGAAAATAAGGCCATAAATCACATAAAATTCTTCCCGAGGCCAATAAATTCTAGGAAAATTATGAAATGCGTTAAACTGTAAATAAACATCTTCCATGAATTGAGAAATTTGACTTACTGTCTTCTATTATTTTCGATTTTATTGTTATTAAACTCAAATAAATAACAAAATTGGGTTTTGAGTTGTACAAACAACATCTATTATTTTTCGTAGCTTCTAGACATTATATTACCTTTATAGAAAATTTGTGAGATTTTTCCATAATTGTTTACTTTTTTTCCACTATATAATGGTTATTCAAAGGAGTAAATTGAGGAAAAATAGTTAAACCAAAAGTCATGAAGATTTACCAGGAGACCTTTAATCACGGATATATCAAAAAAGACACAGTTTAGTAATTTTTCTTTACTGTTTGCCATTTATTTCAGATTTCTTGGTATTAAACACACAAAAATTATATAAATTTGTTTCTACTTTTTTAAAAATGACTTTTAATATTTTTCCAAGTTTATAAATGTTGTGAAACTGTTATACAAAATATTTAAGAATTTTTCATGATGATTTTTGATTTTTCCATGATTTTTTGATTATTCAAGGGATTTAATGGTGAAAAATAGATAGATATATCAAATATTCGTGAAAATTTAACTTGAGGTCGTCATTGGTTTTAGTTAAAACTGAAATATATAGTTTGATAAATTTTAGACCTATTTTGGTTGGATTTTAATATTTAACCTTTGAAGTACCTCCTAAAATGTTAAAATTACATTACAATTAACATTGCAAAAATGTAATCTTCCACTTATATTTGGTATCAAACAAATTGATTCATAGATCACTGAGTTTTTAAAAAAAAAATCATTTGTAACTTATACAAAACCTAATCTTGAAACAATATTGAGATAATTCTATTGCAGAAATTAAGTATATTAGTGTTAGATTTTTGACTAAGGACTCACTACTGTGTACTACTATCATACGACTTCAGAGTAATGTGAGTGGAACACTAATTCAAGTCACCTCTAGCACTGTCGCGATTCATTATGAGTATTCACAACCCCTTTTTACTGTTTTTATGTTTTGGGTTGGAAAGCATGCTACTATTTTATGAACTTGATGAACTTTGTTGTGTGGACTTGCTGAACTTTGTTTTATGAACTTATTGAAGTTGGAACGATGTTATTTTATGAACTCGAAGTTATGAACTTTGTATGTTCAGTCCCCTAGAACTTAAATAAAACCTATTAAGTCGTATTCGAGATGACGTTCTTATGGATATCGCTATATGAGGAAGGAAACCCCTACTCGCTGAGGGCCGTGAGTGCATATTTACGCCATCACACATCATGAGAACCATAGACATGATGGATTGAGCAAAACAATCATTAGGCTTGGTTGTGAACGGAATGCATTAGCATTCATCATTTTCCTGAATTGAAATTTTATATGAACAAAAATGTTTTTCTAAAATTGTTTACTCTTATAAACCTGTGAACTCGCCAACTATTTATATAGTTGACCCTCATTTTGCATGCTTTTCAGGGAATGTTCAGCGATCCATTTAAATACACCGCCATAAGTTATGTTTGTTGTTTATGATTTATACTAAACAACATAGTATGGAACTAAACGTATTTTGTTTTGAATGTGATGTAAAATTGAAACACTCGATGATTATGGTTGGTGTTCCATTTTGATGGGTTTGAGCCAAAAGAACTTCCTATGTGCTCATGCAAACCCTAGATCTAGCATACATATTTCAAAATTACCATATGAAAACAGATCTAGATGATTACCTCTTTAACAATGGCTTGAATCTTCTTGTCTTGGAGCTTAGAGTCACAAATGTCACTCCTCTAATGGCTTACAAGCACCACACAAGCAAGAGGATGATATTGGAGAGAAGGGAGGAGGCACAATTTCAGCTATGAACTCTTCTAGGGTTTCCAGTGCCAAAATCTGATGCCCTAGGGGTTTATTTATACATGTGCAGCTAGGGTTTCAGTCAAAACCCTAATGGACAGCTTAGGCCTTAAGCAGTCCAAGGAACCTTCTGGAATAGGGCCTCTATGGCCGAAACTAGGATGGGCACATCCCTAATTTCGTCAATGCATAATGCATAAGGCTTCTCATCCCAATATTCAACTATCACACATTTGACAGTTTAAGTCCCCTTTATTTAGTTAATGTCTTTTAGCCACAAAATAATTAATTAATTCTTGTCTAATATTAATTAAACTATATGATTTCTCTTTTAATATATTATTCATATAATATATTAATAAACCATAATAACCTCTCTCTCTCCATAAATAATCTTGTCAAGTTGCTCTGTTGAGGGCAACCCAAAAGGACAATGCACAACCGGGTCAAATACATACCGAATATAGTTACGGGCTTACACACTAATCCAACAGTCTCCCACTTGGATAAGTCTAGTAACTACAAATGTAAGTACAATTTGATTAGTAATCTTAGCTCTCAAAGACGCTGTCGAATTCTGATCTTATCAGTAACTTTTCCTTTAGATAAGGGATCGTATAGTCCTCCATTCTAGATATCGTGCAGACAATTACATGGAACATAGTCGTACTTATTGTCCAGCAGTTTGTCTCTCGATCTCTAATTCGTCTGACATAGAACTTAATTGAACATATCAATTCAGTCTTGAACGGGCCCGACACATAAGCCAAATCAAATCATCGAGAGGCCCAGATATCACTTTTACCCTCTCAGAATAAAAGGAACAGATAAACTTCGACTTATATGCATTTGCCATTCACTCATCAAATCATGCACAACAATGCGTTTTATAACATCAAGTTACTTATGCGTTTACGCATTATCAATGCACAACCAACTAACAAATGATAAACTATATATATATATATATATATATATATATATATATATATAGGTTTTAAGACCACATGATATTATTGTCTTGCGATCACTCGTGATAAATTCCATGAAGTGACACCAGAAAGTGCGAGTTTAATCCCATACTCAAATCAAATTCATAAGCACTCATGAACGTTGCCGCAAACCTTTGCTATGTCTAATACACTTTAGACAATCTACAAACCAATTCACGACAATATTCTTTCATACCTACTCCTAAAGTATGAGTGACTTTGGAACGTTCGAATAATTGTATTATTCAAGAAGTCAAAACATGAAAAGTTAAACAATAGGTAAATAATCAACATAAGACAATAACTTTACTTATAATTAATATCCCTTTATTTAATCATCAAATGTCAATTACATTTATCTATTACACGTTTCAAAGCTATCTAATCTAAACCGATATCGTTCTTTGGCCCGATGCTCCTAGCATGCTGCAAGTGCTTAACCCTACTCAGTCCCCTCGTAAGGGGATCTGATGGGTTATCCTTCGACGATACCCTCTTCACTACGAGGAGTCCTTCTTCCACCCGATGTCGAATCAAGTGATATTTTATGTCGATATGTCGAGATCTACCATGATCACTCGGTTCCTTGGTCAAGGCAACCACTCCTTCACTATCATAGAAAATTTCCATGGGCTCCTTTATGGCTGAAACAACTCCAAGGTCTTCGATGAAGTTCTTCAACCATATCGCCTCCTTTGATGCTTCACTCGATGCTATATACTATGATTTGCACGTTGAATTAGCTATGGTCTCCTGCTTGGAACTGTTCCAAGTCACTGCTCGTCCATTCAAGGTAAAGACCCAGCCTGACTGCAAACGGTAGTTGTCCCTGTCGGTTTGAAAATTGGCATCATTATACCATCGCACCCTTAAGTCATCACTCCCACCAAGGACTAGAAACCATTCCTTGGTCCTCTGAAGGTACTTAAAAATATTCTTGACTGCGGTCCAATATGCTTTTCTAGGGTTCCCTTGATATCTGCTGACCATGCTCAAATTGATGGCCACATCAGGGCGAGTACAACTCATAGCATACATAATCGAGCCAACTGCGGAAGCATATGGTACTCGGCTTATTTCTGCTATCTCGACTTTGGTACTCGGGCTTTTAGTCTTACTCAACTTGGCATTACTTTAGATTGGTAAGTCCCCCTTCTTAGAATTCTCCATATTGAAACGCTTTAGTACTTTGTCCAAGTAAGTATTCTGACTAAGTCCTATTAGTCCTTTACTTCTGTTTCTCACTATCCTTATTCCCAAAATATAGGCAGCCTCTCGGAGGCCCTTCATACTGAAACACTTCCCAATCCAGTACTTGACTTCCTACGATGTCGGGACGTCGTTTCGTATGAGTAGTATGTCATCGACATACAATACGAGGAAGCTAACTATACTCCCACTGGCTTTGAGATATACACATGATTCATCCTCGCTTCGCAGAAAACCAAACTCTTTGACTTTCTCATCGAAACAAAGATTCCATCTGCGAGACGCTTTCTTCAATCCATAAATGGATTTTTCAAGCTTGCACACTCTATTAGGGTGTTTTGCAGTAACAAAATCCTCCGGCTGATTCATGCAAACATCCTCAGCCAACTTTCTGTTAAGGAAAGCGGTTTTGACATCCATCTTCCATATTTCATAGTCATGAAATGCAGCAATGGCCAGCATCACCCTAATAGACTTTATCTTCGCAACCAGTGATAAGGTCTCATCATAGTCAACTCTAGGTGTTTGAGTAAAGCCCTTCGCAACCAATCGAGCCTTATAAGTGTGCACATTCCCATCCATGTCGGTCTTCTTCTTGAAGATCCACTTGCACCCGACCTTCTTACGACCTGGCACATTATCAACCAAGCTCCAAACTTGGTTAGCGTACATGGATTGAATCTCGTTGTCCATCGCCTCTTTCCATTTTGCAGACTTCGGGCCTGCCATGACTTCTTTATAGCTGTTAGGTTTGTCTAAATTCACTAGTGTACTATCACTAATAAACGTATCCCCTTCTATAGTAATATAAAAACCATAAAACTGAGATTGAAACCTAACTCTTTCAAAACGTCTAAGAGGTAAGGACTCGTCAATCGGTTCAACCTGAGTTTCCTCCTCGGGTTGAGCGCCAGCATTAGAGGTTCCTTCATTGCTCGACTCTTGAATCTCTTCAAGATTAATTTACCTCCCACTGTCACCTTGGCTTATGAGTTCTCATTCTCGGAAAACCCTTATCCTCGCAACGAAGACAACATTGTCACTAGGTCTATAGAAGAGATATCCAAATGACTTCTGCTGGTAGCCGATGAAAATACACCGCTCACTATGAGGCTCGAGCTTGTCGTGAGTCTCTCGTATGATGAAAGCCTCGCAACCCCAAACCTTGATATGTGCCAACGAGGGAGCTTTCCCTGTCCACATCTCGTGAGGAGTTTTGGCAACCTTCTATCACACACCAAAACCGGAACGGCGGAAACGTTCTGGGGTGGATGACGTCATGTCAAGCATCACAACATATGCAGTATAGTAATCAAAGTACAACAACCATTGCATTAATAGTAATAGTTTTACATAAATTACAATTCATAGAGACATTAAAGTAATACAGAAACAACTAAAGATGCAGCTCGGTTCTCGGCTGGCTTCACAGAAGCTCCCAGGTGTACCTGTCTATTGCTGACCTGAGAATACAAGTTATTTTGAAAGCGAGTATCAGCATTTTTATAAATGCTGGTGAGTTCATAAGTATTTAGTGTCATTTGTGTAAGTAAGCATTTTATTCAAAATAACTTTATAAAAGTAGCAGTTTAGAATCTACGGTGTATAAGCGTCCTTTCAAGAAAATCCTATATTTTCTAATTAAAAGCAGTCTTCTACCAAGACTCGACAATGTTATGTTTTAAAGAGAAATTTTCCCTGAAATGTTATCAATACCAAAATACAGTATTTGACTTTAAAGAAAGTAGGAGAATATCACTAATAAAAGTAATAGGGGAAAATAACATATGCCTTAGCAAAAAACATTGCTCACTAAGGCAAAGGAAATCATATACTCCAGGAGAGTATCGAATGAACGACACATCTGGCTCAGTCTAAAAAAAGGAAACACAGACCCCAGATGGTATCAAATGAAAGATACAGCTAGCATGGTCTAAAACAAAGAGTAATCCTAAGAGTGTTGTTTCAAGAATGCAGTGTTAATTCTCGTTACCTTAAGGCCATGAATTATAAGGTAAACATGGAGATACTCGTAACCATACTGATTGACACTAGATTACTTGACGCCCTGCAAGCGTCGGAATAAATGTGACATTTGTCACCCCTTGGCTTGGTAGGTCGTGGACTGTAGCTAGCAGTCAGGGCGCGGTAGTGTCAGTCACGTATAGATCTATACACATAATGCCCGCTCTCCCTACAGGAGACTCTGGTTACTAACTCGACAATGGGGAGATCCGTGTCTTGAAGATGCATCTCGTATAGTGAATTCTGATGTAGGTACTGGACTAACGATAGAGACTCACAACTGAACTGACTCCTTTGGAATTTGCGTACTAGAAAGAGTAAATAGAGCTTCCTAACTATTCCTATAATAGTTACTAGTGTCTCTGATTTATGAGTGACGAGTAGGAGAATGCCCTTGCTACCCAAGGGAAATGAACTGGCCGATGTAAACCTTTATGTCTATACATGTATACATGATATATAATTAATGATTAAACGACCTTCGGATGGATATCCGATCCCACCAAACCACATCCAAACAAGGAAAAGGAAATAGGGCGAACTAGCCTTCCTAAGTCCTTTAAACATTATTTATATAACTATACAAGTACAGGCATGCATTTAACGAAGTAGAAGCATTTAACGTAGTAGAAGCGTTTAACGAAGTAGGAGTGTTTCACGTAGTAGAAGCGTTTCACGAAGTACAAGCATTTCACGAAGTAGAAGCATAGAAGCATGGAAGAAAACTTTGACAAAAACTTTGGAAAACCTTTACACTTAAGAAAATCGTGACTTGATAACCTTTTGTAAAATAAGTTTGAATATAAATTTTGATAAAACAATATAAATAAAGATAACCTTTGTTTAAAATACTGCTGTAACTGGTTTTGAAGTAAAACATACAGCGTGAGAGTCAATTTGAGAAAAGATTTAAACAAGTAAAGACGTTTGGAAAACCATTTATAGCACCATACTTGGTAACACAGCTGACAGTGTAATAATCCTTGTGCATGCGGGTTATCAATCACATATGATTGATATGATAACTAGCATGTTTTAACTTATATTCCCCCCCCCCCCCCATAAAAGCATGTAAAAACATTTAAATGGTTAATTCAGGGGTATGAATTCACCTGTTGTAAGTGGATCGGGCGGAGGTGCCGGTTGGGTGCTCGGTGTCAAGTAAAGACTTGAACACGCTTAGTGACCTATTAACATATGATGCATATGTTTACATACAATTAGTAAATATAATACTAATTAAACACGTATACACATCCTAAAATGCGGAAAACACTTTAGTCAAGTGCTAGGAGTGTCTCGGGTAACATCTAATGGAGTGTATGGCCTAGTTAGGGAGTTTACTCTTCAAGAGTCAACTCTTTATAGAGTTTACGGTCCTAAGACCATATACCCATGAGTTTACGGTCGTAAACTCATGGGTGGTGTGTTCTAGGATGCTTCAAGGTCTTATATCACTTATAGAGTTAGGCTAGTTCCAAATATAAGGCATATGAAGGGGTTTAAGGCTCTAAATAGACCATTCCTTTGGTGTATTAAGGTCTTAAATGGTAAAGAATAAAGTTCTATGCATTTTTCCAAGACATATAGGGGAGTTAGGACACCATTTGGCCTATTTAGGGGAGTTTACGGCCCATGGACCAATTCTTGGGGGGTTTACGGCCGTAAACTCCTATGTCCATAGTTCCTTAATGTTTAAAGCCCTACTTCTATTGTGGTTGATTCTAGACATTTTCCCAGGACATAGGAGGTGTTTTAGGGCATTTCTAACACCTTTATAGGTGTTCACAGCCTATGAAGAGGGGTTTACGGTCCAAGAGTGTTCTTGTGCCGTAAACTCATGTTTACTCTCCATAATGCAAGGTTTTGGTGTTCTAAGCTTGAAGGTGTAAGTCCACAAGTCATATCTAAGCCCTAGGGGTAGTTTAGAGGGGTTTTGGGGCTTCAAAAACCCACTCAAGGGTGTTCACGGTCCAAGAGTGTTCTTGGGCTGTAAACACATGAATCTTCCCCTATTTGATGTCTTAACCACGAATTTGCAGGTTAACTAAGCTACACAACAAGTTAGGATAGATTAGTTACTAGTTTGGGGCTCGGAATGGGCGTTTTTGGCTCGAAAACAAGTTGTAGAGAGAGAGTGTAGTGAGAGACTAGAAAGTCTCAAATGGACTCCACTCACCCTTATATATGGGTTTGAGTTGGGGCTCAGTGGAAATCTACCCGATACTAACGTTAAACGGGGCTTTTTGGTCGCACCCGATTAAACGGTCGTATTTTGACTTGTTCGAAAGTAAAATTTTTCTAGGGATTTATGAGGGTGTTTCTAATTTGTTTCAACCCATAATAATTCATTATAAAAGTCCCAAATTAATTAACCAATCCAAAAAGGTTAACGGACAGTTTAATACAACGAGGCTTATTAACGAAAGGAGGGGTTAAAATGACGAAATAAATTTCGGGTTGTCACACCTTCTTCGTAAGGACTAAGTTAAGGATATGGGCGGCAGTCTCTAACGCATACCCCCAGAATTAGATAGTTAGCGAAGCACGAATCATCATGGAATGAACCATGTCTAGCAAGGTTTGATTACGCCTCTCTACCACACCATTTAGGCAAGGAAGTAATCATGAACAATTGGGTAGAGGTATGAGGGTACTTCCTATTTGGTTGGTCCTCGCGCTCCCACGTGAACTCTGGCCACTGCTTGGCGTCCTAACAACCTTCACTTACGGGATGCGGATTTTGATTCGAGCAGTTAGCGATTCCTACTGGTTCGTCTACGAAGTTAGGGTTCCCAATGGTTTCTATCAAGATGAGTGGGATACAAAGAGTGACGTCGGGCAAACACTTATCAAGTCTAAGAAGTGGATTGATCTGGGGTGAAACTTGTGGAATTTCCGAAAGTAGTAGTGGTCTAACAAGGGTTGGACCAATCTTTGTAAAGAATCTCAGATGGTCCTAAGCTCTTGGAAGGGTGGAGCTTTTCAGTACTAAGAACATAGTGTACTTCAATGGCGAGATAATAACTGGCGTGATTGCCATTCCGAAGTTCCAAACGTTCTCTCTCATACTGGAAGTGTAGTCCTTCAGGTTGGTTCTTAGAAAGCTCGGGTTGTGCTTGGATTCGTGTTTCCTGTCAATTGGCTATCAGAGGTTTTCTGGATCATCGGATGGATTGCATGTCTACGGGTATCTGTTTGCTGTAGAGTGTCTATCTCAATCTTGTGCAAAATGAACCTGCACTTCTGATTCTTGAGATGTTTCGAACGGAAACTCTTAGGGTCGGGGAGATAGGGTTTCACCAGACGAGTGCTTAGAAAGTTTTTAAACTTTACATTATCGTCTAGTTAGCGCTTTCACAATATAATCCTTAACAGGAAAGGATCATGCTCTTACTTGCCTTGCTGTTTCATGAATAGCAGGCTCTGCTCAGAGCTAACTCAATCCTTAGAGATTTTCTGAAGTGTTGGACTATCTCAGGAGGTGGTTCTACTATTTCTGCGCGGGATAGTATTCGTGGAACACCTAGTAGTCCAATGAATCTCTAAGACATGCCATATTCTCCATGGTGTTGGTTTATTTTAGTTGCAAAAAGTGCGTGCTCTTGTATAACCCATCGACTAACACCTAGACTGGTGTCAAGTCTATAATCTCTTCAGGATCTTGGTTATAAGGCTTAACGCAACCTACTCTCATACTTTTATTCAAGTATTCATGGCTGCAGAGGTTATGCTGTGGTTCTTGGTACTCTAGTGTTCACTTCGGAGAATGTAGTCTATCATCTACAGGGCGACGATGACTTCTTCCACGTAAGGGGGCGGAGTGTCCTAGGCACTACTCGTCGGTAACAGGGTGGACGAAGTGCCTGAGTGGTGCGAATATCTTCCGCAACTACTCTTCCAAAGGTTCTGAGTTTTCTCGATCTAGGTCAAATCTAGTGAGTATAGGGTCTCATCACTCGGAACTTAAATCTCCTCATCCACTCTTCTCAGAGTTTAACTTATCGCAGCTTCCAAATTTTTGGGATATCTGCTGAGATGCTTAATTCGGGGGATTAAGCGTGAATGGATGGTCATAGTCAATGTCCTTGAGTCTTATGACTCAGATTTCTTTACCAACCGAGGGTGTTAGCTACTATGTTGGTTTAACCGGGATGACAACAAATTTCGGATTTGCGGTCATTATAGTAGCTCAACCCGCCGTAGTTCTCTTGACTCTAGCTCCTATTCAATGGAATAGGATGACGGGTTTTACTATGAGGTTCGTGGTAGAGCTCAAACTTGGCTTAACCACTAATACTTGGTGTATGCAAGCCGTATATAATTGAGGTCGGCAGGATGTTCAGTTGTGCGACTCTACCCCAAACCCACAACCCAACGAGGAACAGGGAGTAGGGAGGTAGCACACATCTTAAATCTTTTTGATCTCAATTATATACCACTCTTATGCATATACTCAGTTATAGTAGTCAGTCCCATGAGTTCTATCCTCTGGATTCACGAACCTGATTACGAGGTGTGAAGGGTCTTCCTGGGAGATCTACGGGGTAGGCTTCAAGTGGTTATCGTCTTCTGGAATACCTGCAGTGTCTTTGCTTTGGTTTCTTTCTGTCTAAGAAGCGTTGGTTAACAGCGCACGGTACCCTTCTCCTGGGTACTTCGGGAAGTTTGAAATAAGAGTGACGACTAACGGATCGCATTAGTCTTTATTATTTTTTATTATGTTTCGGTTTGGAAGAACCTTTATTTGCCGGAATGGCTACGTTGAAAGTTCTTTTTACACAGCACTAGGGAGTTACGCACGATTGTACGAAGTCAAACCATGATTGATAGAGGCGTCGAAGTTGGCATACATCGACATGACATAGAATGATGGTCGATAGGGTCATGTGCTGAACGGGCACACCAGTTCTTGGCGTCTTGGGTTTCGTCCCGTGTATCACTGTCGCGGATACTTGGGCTGATAGAGTTGACGCGGAACTATAGAGGGTCTTGAGTGTTTCTGAATAGGGTACCTTTCATGAATGGATTTTCACGAGGCCTTTCTATAATCGCCTAACATATACTAGTCATGTATAATTAAGGTGGGGAGGACTGTTGACTGAGCGACTCCGCCCTAAATCCACAACCAAACGAGGAACGGGAAATGAGGCGACATTTACTCACTCTAGGTCTGTCCATCTGAATTATACATGGCCGTAACGTATATATCTAGCCATTACAGTTTTTACCTGTTGAAATTTTAAATTTTATAACTGTGTCGCGACTTTCACCTTAACGGGGATGTATTTACTTTTAGAATTAGTCTTTTAATGTTTTCGGTTAGTTATCTAGGATTGAGAGACGTACCAAAATCTACCGGGTTCCTTGATGCTTCTCCCTAAGCATTAGAGTTAGACTCCTCCTGTGTCCTTGTCTTTTCTTTCCGTTGGGCAATCTCGCTTTAGGTGCCCAATCTCACCACATAGGTGGCATACTTGATTGATCGTCACATTGGTGGTTGATGTAATAAACTCAATCGGGGTTCTACAGGCGCGAGCGGTATGCCCCTTCATGTTGCACCTAGCACAAAAGAGTTCTCGGCATATACCATGATGATGGTAGCTACACCTGCTGCAGTGGGGAAGGTTTCCTAGGTATGGTCTTGTATGTGTTGGGATGGAAGGGTTGGTAGGGGTATTGACTGTCTCAACTCGTTTCCCTACGAAAGGTCCTTGAGCCGAGATACTTCCTTCCTCGTTCTTAAACTTTCTCTTCGGTGGAGTTGGTTGAGGTTCTTGGGTGGCTGGGTATGCAGGTGTTGGTTGCTGCTGTCCATTACTAGGATCGAAATTCCCGATACGGCTCTTGCTAACATTGTCGTTGTTAGCATTCAGTTGAGCCATGACAGCTGCTACGGCTGCCGAGACTGCAGCTCGGAACGTAGCTTCATCGAGTAGGAGAGTCGTTTCTTGCCTGTGGATCGGTTACGCTTCTTTGGAGGCATGGTTTTCTTACATAGAAGGAAAACAAGCCGATGAGAGACAACGGTTAACCCTGGACGTATCTATCCTTACTGAATTAGGCATAAATTTTTCCCGTGCCTCGGATATTGGTTGTCTGAGTGTCGATCTACATCCCTATGATGTAGTCCGGGTATTCAAGGTAGGAGTATGAGTATCGGAAAAGCCATAAGATGGGGATCGTTCCTACTAAGTTACCTTTATACTGGGAAGGGTTCACTCTCCGGATTGGAAAGATTTGAGAACAATTCGGAACGAAGACCGCGGGAAGAAAGGCTCATGAATGATCGGTGATCGGGAAGAAAGGCTCATGAATGATGCGATGAACGTGTGCTTGGGAGTGATAGTGAACAATTATGACTTTAAAGAAAGTAGGAGAATATCACTAGTAAAAGTACTAGGGGAAAATAACATATGTTTATTAGATTGGTCTTTTATCCTTTCCTTGCGTCCTAATTTTTTTCGGAGTTAATTAGGATGGTGAATTGGAGTACAAGTGGGGTAAAAATGAAAAAAATGAGGCTCTCTTATGTGTACACAAAGTTACGAGTTATTTAGAAGGCCTAAAATTCTACTATTTTCAAGAATGATCGGTGAACAATTATGACTTTAGCAGACAACATTAGTGTGTTCACATTTAATTGGATCAATAATACATCAAAATTTAGTAGACTTGATTGGTATATTTGGTGTATGTCTCCTACTTTGAACAATTTTCTGTAATCACTAGATGTCTTCGCTTTGGCTCTTTTTGCTTAATTTTATTGCTTGTTGTTTAAAAAAATATACAAATGTAACATGAATCAATATCGAACCACTCGTTTAAATAAATGTAACAGGACTCAAACTCGAACTACTCGTTTAAATAAATAGAAGACGCCTTTACATCTCATCCGAGGTCAAAGAAAACAATGCATGAAACTCTACTCTTTAAAGTAGATTTTGATAAAGACTTTGAATCGATGAATTGAGACTATCTTGACTCCATTCTCTCGCAAATGATTTATGGGTATAAGTTGAGAACATGGATTAAGGGGTGCCCGCGGGCATCTAGAGCTACAATGATCGTGAACAGGTACCCAACTGACGAGTTTGACATTAGGGTGTTCGTTAAAGAGACACGCTCTCTCCATTTCTTTTTATCTTAGCCATGGAAGGGATGAATGTTGACGAGAGAGAAAGGTATCTTTGATGGCGTACAACTTCCCAATAATGGGTCGATGATTTCACATCTCTTCTACCCAGATGATGCGTTATTTATTGGTGAATGGTTGAAAAGGAATATTAGGAACTTAGCTCGGATACGTCAATGCTTTCATGCTTCTTTTCGACATAAACTTAATTTTCACAAGTCCAAAGTTTTCGGTATTGGAGCTACCTCACTGGAAAGAACCATCTGGGCCCATATTCTCGGTTGTGAGCCCGCTTACCTCCCCTTCAAATACTTATGTTTCTAGGTCGGTGCGAACATGAACCTCAAGAGAAATTTGAAACCAATCATCTAGAGATTCCAAAGCAAACTATCAGATTGGAAGGTCAAAAACTTATCTTTTTTAGGGCATCAAACACTTATTTGGTCGGTGTTAGGCAATCTCCCTACTTACTATTTTTCTCTTTTTGTTGCACCTATACGTGTGATTTTTCTGTTGGAAAAGCTAAGATGAAAATTTCTATGGGGTAGTACGAAAGACAACAAGAATATCAGGTGGGTGTCATGGAGTAAGATAACTACATCTAAGGAGGATGGAGGTGTTGGGGTCAGTTTGATAGATGATCTCCATATTGCTCTCATATAAGTGGTGGTGGTGAGTAAAGGTGGAGAAAAACTCGTTGTGGAACAAATTAGTCACAAACATACACAACTTGGATTCTAGACCAGCATACAATCTATCTAATAATTCCATATTGGGTGTATGAGGCAACATAGCCAGAGTCAAGGGCGAGCTGGTCAAATGTGACATTCCAATGAGTGCAATCATTAGAAGAACATTTAACTCTAGAGAAGAAACTTTATTTTGGAGAGATGACTGACTAGGTAGCGAACCGTTGAAACTTACAGTTCCTGAGCTTTGTCTTTTGGAATCGCAAAAGAAATACGAGATCAATGATCAAATCTACAATGGAGGATTCTCTTGGTCTTGGTCATGTCAACCGCATCCACATCAAGTCATCTAGCTTATAAAAACTCTTGTGTCCATATGTCTACAATCAAACAGAGTCTCATGGGCTTGTGGTTTAGCAGCAAATGGTTGCTTCTCTATTGATGTGTGTAAGCGTTGGCTGAAATCGACACAAGGTGGGTCGAGTAATTGCTCCTTTATTAGGCTAAAAGAAATGTCTATAAAGGTGTCATGCCCTATTTGACTTGTTCAAAATCGTATCCCCTCCTTGGTTCTCAAACATCGTGGAATTAATGTAGCTTCGGTGACTTTTGGGGAATGTAACATGGAAGAGGAATCTACTGACTACTTGTTGTGTGAGTGTTCTTTCGATAGAGTTATTTGGGAGTGGATTTTTAGATGGTGCGGTATATTGGTGCCTCATTTCGATAAAAACAAGTGATGTGTTGGAGTTTGCTGCAGCCTAAGAAAACTGCCCAAAGAAGCAAAAGTTTTTGGTAAGTGTTTGTTATAGAACGATTTGGAATTCTGGAAAGCGAGAAACAAAAAAAACTTTCAATCAAACTCGGATAACTCCTACAAATGTTGCAGGCATTATCAAGTCAACGTCTTCATTTGGTTCAAACATAGGAGCAATGGGGATGTGGGTGTAAAAGTTTATTATGTAATAGGCTTCTTTTTCTTTGGGGAGGGGTTGTGACCGTGATGTTTGGTTTTGTCTCTCTTATTCTCTACATAATTGCTTGCTAGGTGGTGCTTCTTATTTTTACTAATAAAATTTGCTGGCCCTAAAAAAAAGGCTAAATATACTATTAACTTTCAACACAAGAAACTTATACTAAATGTACCAATTAATTTTGGTTCCCCAATTATCGTGAGGCCAGTGCGATCGCAGCATACTTAGCCACCCTAATGGGCCGGGCTTAATTAGAAAAATAATATAAATTGACAAAGTAATTATTAAAATAATATTCTCAAAATTTATTTAATTAACAACAGCATACAATATAACCTTACTAAACGTTATCCAGTTGACTATATAATCTATGTTAGACATTGGCGGGTTGTTTCTCGACCAAAACGCTCACCCGAAATGACAACCCAACGGAAAATCCTTATTGTCGCCTACTCAGGGCAAGGCCACGTCAACCCAGCCATCCGGTTCGCCACCCGGTTAATCAAGGTGGGTGTCGCTGTCACCGTTTGCACCAGTCTCTCCGTCGTACGCCGCATCGACAAAGAAACCATCCCTCACGGCCTAACCTTTGCTCCATTTTCCGACGGCCACGACGGTGGCAAACAACCGACAACCCCACTGGAACAGTTCGTCTCCGATTTTGCAACATACGGTGCTTCTGCAGTCGCAGAAATCATCAGCTCCGCTGCAGCTGCAGGTCAACCGTTTCACCACTTGGTCTACACAACCGTCATCCCCTGGGCGGCGCGTGTTGCAGATGCCCATGGTGTAAAAGCGAGTCTTCTCTGGTGTCAACCGGCCGCTGTCTTGGATAGTTACTACTACTATTTCAATGGATATCAAGAATTGATATCCAGTAACGGAAACAACCTGACTTTTCCGATCAACTTACCTGGAATGCCACCGTTAACCATCGGTGATTTACCGTCGTTTCTTTTACCCTCAAACCCAAAGGAATACGAGTTTCTTATACCACTTATGAAAGATCATGTTGATGTCCTCAAACTAGGTAAAAGAATACTTGTTAATAGTTTTAATGAGCTAGAAGTCCAATCCCTCGGAGCAATCAAGCAAATTGAGTACCTTCCGATTGGACCCTTAATCCCTTCGGAGTTCTTGAACGGAGAAGACTCATCGGACAATTCCTTGGGGGAAGATTTCTTCGACAAAAAAGAGGATGAGCATATCCAGTGGTTAAACACAAAACCCAAATCGTCTGTCGTGTATGTTTCATTTGGAACAATAGCGAGTTTTTCGATGGAACAAATGGAGGAGATGGCTATCGGGTTGCTGGAGAGCCGGCGGCCATTTTTATGGGTGATAAGAGACAGTGAGCAAGCGGGAAGATTGAGCAAGATAGAGGAACTGAAAAAACATGGGATGATCGTGGGTTGGTGTTCTCAGGTGGTGGTGTTGAGCCACCAAGCGATTGGGTGTTTTGTAATGCATTGTGGGTGGAATTCGACGGCGGAGACGTTGGTGGCTGGTATTCCGGCGGTGGTGTTTCCACAGTGGTCGGATCAGCCGACGAACGCCAAGCTGCTGGAAGATGTGTGGAAAACGGGGGTTAGGGTGAAGAGGAGGGAGAGAGATGGAGTGGTGGAAGGGAAGGAGATTGAGAGGTGTGTGGAAATGGTGATGGGAGATGATGATATAAAGAAAAATGCAGTGAAATGGAGGGAGTTAGCAAGAGAAGCTTTGAACAATGGCGGATCATCCACCATGAACATCCTAGCTTTCTTGGACGAGGTCTGAAATTCGAAAATAGGAAACCTGTTTTAATTGGATAAAGGTATGTAATTGTGTAATAGTTTTATAAAAAAAAATCATTATGTATGTTGAAGTAAAATCGTAACTTATTGATAACAAAGAATATGTCAGATTATAGTCCATAAAAACAATGTTTGTGTTTTAAAATTGTTACACTTAATAAATTAGCCTACATTAGACACCCTCGTGTTTATTGCCGGCATTAATAGTGTATTTTGGAAAGAAAATGACTTTATTTTATAACCATTCTTGTGGCCATTGTATAACAATTACCAAATTTGTAAATAGTGCTCATTTTTATTCATCTTCTCCCGACTCATACTTCTCCCAACCCCTCCTCTTCCGCCACCTCTGCTTTTGACACCATGTTCTAATTTGGCCACTTGCTCCCATATGTGTTCTCTTCACCTTCTACCCCTTTCCCTTTGGCCACCAGCTTCTGTTAATCATGCATCACCATCTCCCCCCATGCATCTCTAAAAATTAGTTTCTTACTCTTCCCGTAAACAATCGATGTTTTATTCTTCCTCGTTTCAGTTAATAGCCTTAATTTGATGTTGCCTAATCTTAATTACTGATGCTACGAAGTTCCAACATTCCTTTCCCCATCAGAAATGCATTCACAGGCAAAAAAGATTCATCTCTTATTTTTTGTTTAACGATTTTGTACGATTCAACGGTTAAGTTTTGCTTCGTTAGTTTTATGATATTTGGTTTAATTGTTGTTCAGGCGGTTCATTTGTAGTGCAATCCATAATGCATTAAACTTTATAGAGCCAATGGATAGTCAAATTATTTTTCTATATTCCTTACAATTCATTCAATTTTCTCCTACAATATTAAACTTTAACAATTTCAAGACAAAATTATAAAAGCTAATTTATAGTATATAATGATGAATTGAAAAACCTTCTTTTTTTTTTTAAAGGGAATCATTCAAATTTTCTTATGCCTCAATTCAAATCCTTATTATTATCTATCTTGATAGTTTCCTATTTTCTCTATATTTGTTTTTCAACTTGTATATATACCCTTTGAGGTATCAATTTTATTTTAACAAGAAATATTGAAACCAAATTCTGATTTCTATATGGTATCATGGCGGGATACACAACTAAGATCCTGCTAATCAATTATACAATCAAACCCTCCTAATCGATCATGAGAGGACAGACTCCTGGCGACTCTTCTTCCATCGCAAACCCATCATCAGATCCCAACTCGCCCTTCTACATTCATCCCACTGACTACCCTCAACAGATCAATGTCAATGAAATTCTCAGTGACAACAATTATGTCGACTGGTCAAGAGAGATGAATGAATTTCTCTTGGCAAAGAACAAATTAGGTTTCGTTGATGGATCTATCACTAAACTAACACAAGACAGCTTGGAGCTCAAAGTGTGGGAACGTTATGATGCTCTAATACGAGGATGGATGACGGCTGCAATGCAGAAAGATATACGCAACAACGTCAAATTCGCCAACACATATCAAGAAGTTTGGGAAGATCTTGAAGAACGCCTCGGAAAAGAAAGTGCATCTCACGCTTACGAATTGAAGTGGGCACTAATGATTTTGAGACAAGATAATGCTTTCGTATCAACTTATTTCACTAAGTTGAGAGCCATCTGGGACGAAATGCAAATTGTTTTGCCAATTCCAAGGTGCACTTGTGGAAAGTGTACTTGTGACCTTGGAAAATGAATCATTGGTTCATGAGAAAAAGAGCGCGTTTACAAGTTCCTTATGGGACTCGATGAGATCTTTGGGACTGTTAAAACCCAAATCCTAAGCACCAAACCGATGCCAAGCCTTGGAACTACGTACCACCTAGTTGCAGAAGATGAACAACAACGAACCAACCCAGCGTCGAGAAGAACAACATCCGACGTTGCAGCCTATCAGGTGCGAAATCAAATGTTGGAGAAAATAAATCAAGAAAAACGGGTTAAATCTCATGAAGGCTCCAAATGCAAACACTGTGGAAAGAATGGACACATTATAGATGGATGCTTCGAGAAGATCGGATACCCAGATTGGTGGGATTCGCACTAGCTAAAGCAGCCACGGGATCAACGAAAAACATCCAAACCGAAACCAAGGGAAAAAAATGTTGAAGTCGAGTCTAGTCCTATACTTGGGCCCAACTTTGAACAATACTCAAGACTAATCAAACAACTAATTTGACCCTCAACAAAAACAAAATTCAACATGGTTGGTAAGTTTAATTTCAATAGCCCTTGGATTATCGATTCTGGTGTTACTCAAAACATTGTCTGCATCAAATCAACCTTCTCAAGCATAAGGAATTCAAACGAAGCAACCCCAGTCATCATACCAAATGGCGATAATGTCCCAGTTGAAGGTATTGGAACCGCATATCTACCAAACAGTACAAAGATTGATCACGTTTTATATATTCCTGATTTAAGATGCATTTTATTTTCTATCAGTAAATTTACAAAAGATTTCAATTGTTTTATGACCTTCTACTCAAATTCTTGCCTCATACAGTACTTACATTCGAGGAAGTTGGTTGGCATGGGGAGATGTAAGAATGGTCTATATTAATTAGAAGGAACGGATACAAGAATTGTAGCAATGGCAGTTAAAGTCGACTCAGATCTTTGGCACAGAACGTTAGGGCATGCATCCAACAATAAAATGCATCAAATTGATTCCATTGGAAAAATAGTTAGCATAGAACATTGTGATTCTTGTGTAAAGGCAAAACAAACCTCCAGATAGTTCTATTAAATCTACTAGTTGTTTTGATCTTATACATTGCGATATTTGGGAAGCATATTGATTAGCCTCTACTTCAGGGGCTCATTATTTTTTAACAATTGTTGATGATTTTAGTCGATGCATTTAGGTATATTTGATCAAAAATAAGTCTGATGCAAGAACTAGTTTGATGGTTTTTTGTAAAATTATAAACACACAATTTGGAAAGGGAGTTGAGAAAACCCGGAGTAATAATGGTGGTGAGTTTTTTTCGAACCAGATGATAAAATATTATGAAGATAATGGAATCATTCATGAAACATCATGTAGACATAAACTCCAATAGAATGAGGTTGTTGATAGAAAGCACCGACATTTTTTGGAAGTGGGAAGAGCCTTCCGTTTTGAGGAAAATTTACCCATAAAGTTTTAAGGAGAATATGTATTACAGCCACTTACATCATCAATATATTATCATCCAAAGTCATGAAGAACAAAAAACTCCTTATAAACTCTTGTTTGATCGAAAACCACATTATGACCATATGAGAGTTTTTGGTTGTTTGGTATACACAAAAGAAAACAAATCATCAAAGAATAAGTTTGAAGAAAGGGGAGCCATTGTGTTTTTCTCGGTTACCCACCAGTGCAAAAGGGTTATCAAGTTTGTAATCTAAAAGAGAAAGTATGTGTGTTTCAAGAGATGTGAAGTTCATAGAGTATCAATATCCTTTTCACACCATCCAAGACAAACAAACTCCAAATCTTGACATTAAGAATGATTTTTCTAGTTCCATTTTTTGGCTAATGACAACCAACCAATAACAATCGTCTACACCAGAAACACTAATGCCCAACCTGAGACAAATATTGATTAAACACAACCCACATAAACCAAGAGCAAGGAAGATGTTATTATTGAAAGTCCAAATGAAGGAAATGAGTAGCATGATCCCATGCCAGACACTATTCCCATGCAACACCATCAACCAGAAAGAACTAAAACACTGCCTCAATGATTTGGTGACTATGAAGTTCAACTCCCGCCTTCTATAGATCATTATCTTCCCAATCCCAATTCAACATCCTTAACGGTACATCCCTTTCCTCATTTTCATTCTTATAAATTTTTTTTCTAACACTCATAAAGCTTTATTGGCTACCATCTCCACACACGATGAGCTGAAACACTTTTCTCATGTAGTCAAAGATACGAAATAGCGAGAAGCTATGAAAAATGAAATCCATGCCCTTGAAAATAATAAAACTTGGATCTTGATAAATCTCCCAAAAAAAAAGAAAGCAATTGATTCCAAATGGGTTTACATGATAAAATACAAAGCCAATGGTGTAGTTGAGTGTTATAAAGCACGTTTAGTCGTGAAAGGCTTTACCCAAATTAAAGTTCTTGATTTTCATGAAACATTTGCACCGATTGAAAATTTTGTGACAGTTCGAACAATATTGGCAGTAGCAGTTAAACAAAAATGGAGCATCCATCAACCCGACGTTAACAATGCTTTCATGCATGGTGATTTAGAGGAAGAAGTCTATATGAAATTGCCACTAGGTTTCATTAAAACAGGTGATACATACGTCTACAAACTTCAAAATTCCTTGTATGGGTTACGCAAGCATCACATAACTTGTATGAAACGTTTACTGCTGCTTTGTTGAGTATGGGTTTTCAACACTCTAAACCCGATCATTCTCTCTTCATCCTCAAAACACCATCCATTTTTTTGGCTGCTCTTATCTACATCGATGATATAATTCTCCTTAGAAATGATATTGAATGTATTGCTAAAATTAAAGCTTATCTATATAAACATTTTTGCTTCAAAGACTTGGGCCCACTGAAGTTCTTTTTGGCAGATTGTAGACTTCAAGGCTGTTGTCACAACTAGGAATTTTGATGCTTTGTAACAACAACTATGATAACAATTGTGAACCAAAAATGTGAAAGCATGTATGATGCTTATTCAATAACAACAAAACTCCCATCAAACACTTTTTACAAGCACTTCAAATAGCCAAAAAAGAATTGGAAACCCTAGAAATCCCGGTTTAAGTCCATTATGAACAAGGATTTCCTTATTGGGCCTAATGGGCCAATAAGCTTCCAATTTGACTATTTTGGGCCTAGAACTCTTAAATGGGCTCTAAATGGACCCACTTCCATTTATTCTAATAATTTGGGCCATATTGGGCCTAGAATGAAATAAAATACCTTAATGGACCTTATTGGGCCATAACTAATCTAATTAGCCCTAATGGGCCATAAAAAATCATCAAAATGGGCCCATGATATGGACTAAAGCACAAAAGGGCCCAAAATCTTTCCTTTTTCTCTCTTTTCTCGGCCCACGAAGAAAACAAAAAAAAAGGAGAAACTAGCGAAATAAGGAGGGTTAGCCACCTCCTTATTACCTTATGGATTTCCATGCACCATCCCATACATCCATGCAACTCTCTCTCTCTCTCTCTCTCTCTCTCCTCTCCTTTCCTTCTTCTCCTTAATCCTCGGCCAAAGGGAAAAAAACCCACACCTAAAATTCACTTAAACATCTCTCAAGAGCTCACAATAACTTCTTCATTTCTCTATCAAAAATTTCGAGATCTAGAGCTTTTCAAGGAGGTTATTCCACAAAAATCATCATTCAAGGTAAGTTGGTGCTTAAATCCATGATCTAACTACTTCATTTCATCAAAATCTCCTCCTAATCTATTCAAACTCGTGATCTTGCATCTTAGAGCACATCTAAGCCAAAGATCCTCCAAGAAGCTTGCTAGGCTGAGAATAGCATCAAATTTCTTCCATTCTTCTTCAAAACCAAACCGACAAACTCAAGGTCAGTTCATACCCCTCTTTTTCGGTTTTTACAATTTTTATGGGGTAGAACACAAGTAAAATGTGTAGATCTATGTGTATGTGTGTGCTATGTATGATTTTATGCATGTATGTGTAATTGTAAGTGTTTATGTGGTAAATATGCAACAAAAAGAGAAGAAATCTCGAGATCTATGACATAAGAGGGAAAACAAACATGATCTAAGGTATACTACACTAAACAAGTCAAGAAAAATACCTTCTAAGATTAAAATAACCATATTGTAACATAAAACAAATTTTTGGGGCTTAAATTGTCAAATAAACAAAAGTTGGGTGAAAAGTTGCCATTCACGGTTTTCTTAAGGGTCAAAAGAGTCAAACAGTTAAAATAAATGTTTTTATGAAAATTATGCTTTTCAAAGGACTTGAAATGTAAATATTAGCTCAATGGGCCAATTTTTGGGCTTTTCGGCCCATTAAGCCCAAAGTTGCGAAAAACATAATTTTCGAAGGGATGAAATGATAAATTCCTCAAAACATGGGATAAAGAGTTAAAAAATATATATTTCAAGGGTTAAAAATGATTTTCTTTACCAAAAAGGATAAAAAATGTAAAGTTTTTGGATTTTGGGCCAAAATTGTAAAAGTTGCAAAAGTTTGGGCTTTAACCGAAAAACACTTTTCTGGAAGGGCTGAAACTGCCAAAGAATAATTTTTGGGCTAAAAATATCAATTGAACAAGTCTATGGGTCAAATGTGTCAAGAAAATGGTTTAAGGGCTAAAATATCTTTTTTTATATATAAGGGACTAAAATTGTCATCTTTATTAAAGAAGGGCTTAAATGGGTCAAACCAATATTTTGAATCAATTCTTTTACTATCAAGATGTTTGAGTCAAAAATACAAAACCACAACTCATGAAGATCAACATATGTAAAATCCCAAAAATCGTTAACAATAACCGAGCAGCCTCGTGCCAATTCAAAATAACAATCATCCAATCAATCCTTCCAACAATTATACAATTCCTAAAAACAAGTAAACAATCCAAACTTTGGGCTTGAAAGTCCAGTCATGCTTGTTGGGCCTTTGTGACCCATTAACATGATTTTGGGCCCAAAGAATAATAATAAATGTTATTCGGCCTCCTACGACCCAATTTCATATTTAAGGGACCCTCAATGGCATTTAAGTGCTATTAGGCCTTAGTGGCCCATTAGTACTGCTAGTAAGGTCCAAGTAAACAAATGCAGGTCGATAATCAATAGTAATCAAGTCAATTGGGATTTAGTGAGTAATAACGGGTGACACCAACATGTGTCGGTCGTAGTCTGTAGTTATAAGCAAAGTCTCCTAGAGGGAGAGCGAGAGTTTGTGTATAGATCTATACGGGGGTGACTCCCCTACACCTCAGTTGTTCGCTACAGTTAGACTTGGCCAGTCTAGGGTGACAAAATCTTAAGATCAATTCTGGCGTTCACGAAAGTGCCAAGACAGACGAACTAGTCATTATCATGCATGGTTATAACGACTCACATAAATAAATCCGATATAAATCAAGTAATCAAGGTAATTCAAAATCATTCACGTGATGGGATAACAATTTGAACCGTTATATGATATTTTTATTTTGGAAAACATCGGGTTTTCCAGGGAAGTTCAACATTTTTCACTTGTACATTTGATACAAAGTTTTTCAATTATACATGTTTTGAAATCATCATGCATATAATTACGGATCTTCACACTTTTTATAAACAATGGTCTTTTCAGAAAATATCGGATTTTCTGGGGTGTTTTCGTTCAAACTACACAAAACATTTTTCATACCAAACCTGCTTATGAACTCACCAACATTTCATATGTTGACCGTTCTTCAAAATAACTTGTATTATCAGCTAACAGGTAAGCTAAGGAGTAAGTACCAAGTATGTTAGTGTGTTTTGCTTTTGAAAACTATCAAACAATTTATGTATGGATTTGTAATGTTAAAACAATGGACTTGATGTGAACAATGTCAATTGTAATACATTGATGCATGGTGATGTTTATATTATTATTCATGTGTATTCATTGTGATGATATTCAATTTAACTCACACGAGCCCTCGGACGTTTCCGCCGTCTAGTTCGGGGGTGTGACAGGTTGGTATCAGAGCTCTATTTATAGTGAACTAGCATATCTAACCACACATCGATATGCAAATATAAACCAAAGAGGGACAAAACAACTCTGAACAAAACAAAACAAATAAAACACAATGATAAAACACTCCTACTCGTAAGACATAGGAAAAATAACATAATACCAAATCAAGTAAGATAATGCTAGCATCTCGGTTAAGTCGGGAATATTCATAGTCGTACTAAGGAGTGAATGTAGCCTGATCAACTACATTTCCTCCGAGGTACAAATATCACATGTCCCGAGGAAATCGCGATGGTAGGTAAACCTAAAAACATACCCCTTTATTTCCAAGAAGAGAACCTCAACTCAATTTACATAGCAGTTAAAACGTCTTAGGAGTTATGATAGTTTATTCATACACCTTCTCTCAGACACCATGGAAGGAGAGCACCAGGGCATTCAGTTTCATCAGGCCTTAGTGGCCAAGAGGATGATCGAAGATGAGCCTGAGGGAGATCAGGGGGGAGCACACGACGTGGGGCCTGATGAGTACACGAACTCAGACTACGAGTTTGACGGGACCGATGATGACATGGAGGAAGAACCAGACTCCGGCAAGGACTCTGCCACATCACCTGTCAGCGAGGCGCAGCAGTACCACCCCGCCCCACCAGGGAATCCCGCAAGGGAGAATCTCTCTCCAGAATTTGAGAATTGCTGCTCTGCGGCAACAGCTATTCGCCATGGAAGCACGAGCAGTGCAAGATGAGCAGGAAAGGGATGAAGTCATTGGAGAAATGACTGAGATGGCCCATTTGTTGGCATAACATTTTGGTATATGATCTTGCTTCCGTCGTAGGATTCTCCTTATAGTGTTAGGACCAAGCCACACCTACTATGGATGTGGAAAGACTGGGCATTTCCGTTGACACTGACCTAACAGCAACAACCCTGGGAATGGAGGAACAGGAAGAGTGTTGACCATGGGTCAGGGAGAAGCGGTTCAGGATCCCGCTGTTGTCACCGGTATGTTTCTCCTAAACCACACTTATGCATGCATCCTATTTGATACCGGAGCAGAATGAAGCTTCATGAGCAATAGGTTTAAACACTTGTTAAAACAATAACCCCAGAAGCTTAATGAAACCTTTACGATGGAAATAGCTAATGGGAAAATAAAATCCACTAGGGAAATCTATATCGGATGTACCCTAACCTTGAACCAACATGTATTTCAAATAAACTTAATGCATGTTTCCATTAGGAGTTTTGATGTGATCGTTGGCATGCATTGGTTAAGCCCCCACCATGCTGAAATTATGTGTCACGAGAAGGCCGTTCGCCTTCAGCTTCCGAATCGCGAAACCCTAATTATATATGGAGACAAACCTAGCACAAACCTTTGTCTTATATCGTGCATTAAGGCACAGAAGTATCTGCGAAAGAAAGACTTGACGTTTCTGGCTCATATAGTGGATAAATCCAAGGAAGAGATCAATATTCAAGACATTCCAGTAGCTTGTGAGTTCCCGGATGTCTTTCCTGAAGATCTTCCGAGGATACCCCCAGAAAGACAAGTCGAGTTTTGAATTGATCTTGTGCCAGGAGCTACTCCTATTGCCAAATCGCCTTACAGATTGGCTCCTGCGGAGATGCAAGAATTGTCCAGCCAACTCAGTGAACTTTTGGACAAAGGATTCATCCGACCCATTTTCTCACCATAGGGAGCTCCGGTTCTCTTTGTTAAGAAGAAAGACGGTTCCTTTAGGATGTGTATCGACTACATGGAACTAAATAAGCTCACTTTCAAAAATTGCTATCCATTTCCGCAAATCAACGATCTATTTGACCAACTTCAAGGTGCAAGCTGTTTCTCCAAGATAGATCCACGATCTGGATACCATCAACTCAAGGTCCGGGAAGAGGATATCCCTAAAACCGTGTTCCAAACTCGTTATGGACATTATGAATTTGTCGTAATGCCCTTCGGTCTAACAAATGCCCCTGCCGAATTCATGGACCTAATAAATCGAATATGCCGACCATTCCTCGACAACTTTGTCATCGTTTTCATTGACGACATTCTATTTTACTCTCGAAGCGAAGAGCATTGCCAACATCTCCGACGAATCCTGGAAACCCTGCGAATCGAAAAGTTATATGCAAAACTCTCCAAGTGTGAGTTCTGGCTCCGTAGCGTGAACCTTTTGGGTCACATTGTTAGTCAAGAAGGGATACACGAGGATCCTTCTAAGGTCAAAGCCATCAAAGGATTGGCAATCCAACGACACCCACAGAAATTTGCCAATTTTTAGGCCTCGCAGGCTATTACAGGAGGTTCATCCAGAACTTCTCTAAGACAGCCAAGCCACTTACCATGCTTACACAAAAGGGTGTTCCCTTCGAATGGACAGATAAGTAAGAGGTTGCATTCCGAACTCTAAAGCAAGCACTCTACAGTGCACTGATACTATCACTACCAGAAGGAACAGAGGACATTGTGGTTTACTGCGATGCGTCGAATCAAGGTCGAGGTTGCGTACTTATGCAGCATGGGAAGGTTATAGCTTATGCATCCCGACAACTAGAGACACACAAGGTGAAATATACGACCCATGATTTAGAATTGGGAGCTATGATCTTCTCCTTAAAAATTTGGAGGCACTACCTTTATGCTACAAAGTGCACCATTTTCACGGACCAAAAAAAGTCTCCAACACATCTTAAATCAAAAGGAGTTAAACATGAGACAACGAAGATGGGTTGAATTGTTGAACGATTATGAGTGCGAAATCAAGTACCACCCAGTTAAAGCTAACGTAGTAGCCGATGCCTTGAGTTGGAAGGATTACTCAAATCGCCATTTGAAAACTCTCTCGATAACCATCCAATCCCATCTGACCTCACAAATCAAAATAGCCCAGTCGGATGCCATGAAGTCAGAAAACAGAATGAGCGAAGCGTTACGTGGAATGGAAAAGAATCTCGAAGTGAAAGAGGATGGATCATATTATTTCATGAACCGCATTTGGGTCCCTAAACTTGGGGGATTCAGAGAAGTAGTCATGAATGAAGCCCACAAGACACAATACTCCATCCATCCGAGTTTAGATAAAATGTACTTGGATATTAAGCAACATTATTGGTGGCCCAACATGAAGGCAGAGATTGCCACCTATGTTAGCAAATGCCTTACTTGCGCTAAAGTGAAGGTGGAATATCAGAAGCCCTCGGGATTATTACAACAAACAGTAATTCCCGAGTGGAAATGGGAAAGGATTACTATGGACTTTGTGACCAAATTACCCAAGTCAACAGATGGATTGGACACCATATGGGTAATAGTCGACAGATTGACGAAATCCGCTCATTTCCTGCCAATATAAGAATCCTACAAGATGGAGAGGTTGACGAGGATATACATCAAGGAAATTGTGAGACTTCACGGAGTGTCGGTATCTATCATCTCGGATAGAGATAGTAGATTCACTTCACGTTTTGGCAATCACTTCAGAAAGCACTGGGAACACATCTCGACATGAGCACTGCATATCATTCGCAAACGGATGGTCAAAGCGAACGAACCATTTAGACACTTGAAGACATGCTTCACGCATGTGTGATAGACTTTGGAAAGTCGTGGGATACCCACTTACCCTTAATTGAATTCTCGTATAACAATAGTTATCACACGAGCATTAAATTTGCTCCTTTCAAGGCGTTGTATGGACGCAAATATAGATCACCGTTGTGTTGGGCTGAGGTAGGTGACACCCAGCTAGCGAGAGAACTGACATCAGGCGGTGCGTTAACGGGACCAGATATCATACGTGAAACGACGGAAAAGATAGTTCAAATCAGAGCTCGACTACAAGCATCACACGACCGACAGAAGAGCTACACTGATAAACAGCGGAAGCCCTTGGAGTTTCAAGTCGGGGATCAGGTGTTGTTAAAAGTCTCGCCCTGGAAAGGGGTTATTCGTTTTGGAAAACGGGGAAAGTTGAAATCCATGATATATCGGACCTTTCGAGATTCTTGCCTGAATCGGTCCAGTGGTGTATAGAGTGCAGCTACCAGCTAAGCTCAGCAATGTACACCCTGTGTTCCATGTTTCCAATTTTAAAAAGTGTTTGTCCGACGACACCCTCGTCATCCCGCTTGAAGAAATAGAAATCAACGAGAATCTTCTGTTCGTCGAAGAACCAGTCGAAATTATGGTCAGGGAGGTGAAGCGTACTAAGCAAAGTCGCATTCCGATTGTGAAGCTACGGTAGAACGCGAAGCGTGCGCCAGAATTCACATGGGAACGCGAAGACCAGATGAAACAGAAGTACCCTCACCTATTCTCGCATTCTCAAATCTAGCTTTCAAAAGAATTTCGAGACGAAATTCCCTCTAACGGGGGGATGATGTCACAACTAGGAATTTTGATGCTTTGTAACAACAACAATGATAACAATTGTGAACCAAAAATGTGAAAGCATGTATGATGCTTATTCAATAACAACAAAACTTCCATCAACCAGTTTTTACAAGCACTTCAAATAGCCCACAAATAATTGGAAACCCTAGAAATCTCGGTTTAAGTCCATTATGGACTAGGATTTCCTTATTGGACCTAATGGGCCAATAAGCTTCCAATTTGACTATTTTGGGCTTAGAACTCTTAAATGGGCTCTAATTGAACCCACTTCAATTTATTTTAATAATTTGGGCCATATTGGGCCTAGAATGAAATAAAATACCTTAATGAACCTTATTGGGCCATAACTAATCTAATTAGCCCTAATGGGCCATAAAAAAAATCATCAAAATGGGCCCATGATATGGACTTAAGCACAAAAGGGCACAAAATCTTTCCTTTTTCTCCCTTTTCTCGGCCCAAGAAGAAAACAAAAAAAAAGGAGAAACTAGCGAAATAAGGAGGGTTAGCCACCTCCTTATTACCATATGGATTTCCATGCACCATCCCATACATCCATGCAACTCTCTCTCTCTTCTTCTTCTTCTTAATCCTCGGCTAAAGGGAAAAAAACCCACACCCAAAATTCACTTAAACATCTCTTAAGAGCTCACAACAACTTCTTCATTTCTCTATCAAAATTTTCGAGATCTATAGATTTTCAAGGAGGTTATTCCACACAAATCATCATTCAAGGTAAGTTGGTGCTTAAATCCATGATCTAACTACTACATTTCATCAAAAATCTCCTCCTAATCTATTGAAACTCGTGATCTTTCATCTTAGAGCACATCTAAGCCAAAGATCCTCCAATAAGCTTGCTAGGCCGAGAATAGCATCAAACTTCTTCCATTCTTCTTCAAAACCAAACCCACAAACTCAAGGTGAGTTCATACCCCTCTTTTTTGGTTTTTACAAGTTTTATGGGGGAGAATACAAGTAAAATGTGTAGATCTATGTGTATGTGAGTGTTATGTATGATTTTATGCATGTATGTATGATTGTAAGTGTTTATGTGGTAAATATGCAACAAAAAGAGAAGAAATCTCGAGATCTATGACATAAGAGGTAAAAAAAACATGATCTAAGGTATACTACACTAAACAAGTCAAGAAAAATACCCTCTAAGATTAAAATAAACATATTGTAACATAAAACAAATTTTTGGGGCTTAAATTGTCAAATAAACAAAAGTTGGGTGAAAAGTTGCCATTCACGGTTTTCTTGAGGGTCAAAAGAGTAAAAAAAAGGTTAAAATAAATGTCTTTATGAAAATTATGCTTTTCAAAGGATTTGAAATGTAAATATTAGCTCAATGGGCCAATTTTTGGGCTTTTCGGCCCATTAAGCCCAAAGTTGCGAAAAACATAATTTTCGAAGGGATGAAATGATAAATTCCTCAAAACATGGGATAAAGAGTTAAAAAATATATATTTCAAGGGTTAAAATGCTTTTCTTTACCAAAAAGGATAAAAAAATGTAAAGTTTTTGGATTTTGGGCCAAAATTGTAAAAGTTGCAAAAGTTTGGGCTTTAACCGAAAAACACTTTTCTGGAAGGGCTGAAACTGCCAAAGAATAATTTTTGGGCTAAAAATATCAATTGAACAAGTCTATGGGTCAAATGTGTCAAGAAAATGGTTTAAGGGCTAAAATATCTTTTTTTATATATAAGGGACTAAAATTGTCATCTTTATTAAAGAAGGGCTTAAATGGGTCAAACCAATATTTTGAATCAATTCTTTTACTATCAAGATGTTTGAGTCAAAAATACAAAACCACAACTCATGAAGATCAACATATGTAAAATCCCAAAAATCGTTAACAATAACCGAGCAGCCTCGTGCCAATTCAAAATAACAATCATCCAATCAATCCTTCCAACAATTATACAATTCCTAAAAACAAGTAAACAATCCAAACTTTGGGCTTGAAAGTCCAGTCATGCTTGTTGGGCCTTTGTGACCCATTAACATGATTTTGGGCCCAAAGAATAATAATAAATGTTATTCGGCCTCCTACGACCCAATTTCATATTTAAGGGACCCTCAATGGCATTTAAGTGCTATTAGGCCTTAGTGGCCCATTAGTACTGCTAGTAAGGTCCAAGTAAACAAATGCAGGTCGATAATCAATTGGGATTTAGTGAGTAATAACGGGTGACACCAACGTGTGTCGGTCGTAGTCTGTAGTTATAAGCAAAGTCTCCTAAAGGGAAAGTGAGAATTTGCGTATAGATCTATACGGGGGTGACTCCCCCACACCTCAGTTGTTCGCTACAGTTAGACTTGGCCAGTCTAGGGTGACAAAATCTTATGATCAATTCTAGCGTTCACCAGAGTGCCAAGACAGAGGAACTAGTCATTATCATGCATGGTTATAACGACTCACATAAATAAATACGATATAAATCAAGTAATCAAGGTAATTCAAAATCATTCAGGTGATGGGATAGCAACTCGAACCGTTGTATGATATTTTTATTTTGGAAAACATCGGGTTTTCCGGGGAAGTTCAACAATTTTTCACTTGTACGTTTGATACAAAGTTTTTCAATTATATATGTTTTGAAATCATCATGCATATAATTACGGATCTTCACACTTTTTATAAACAATGGTCTTTTCAGAAAATATCGGATTTTCTGGGGTGTTTTCGTTCAAACTACACGAACCATTTTTCATACCAAACCTGCTTATGAACTTACCAACATTTCATATGTTGACCATTCTTCAAAATAACTCGTATTCTCATGTAACAGGTAAGCTGAGGAGTAAGTACCAAGTATGTTAGTGTGTTTTGCTTTTGAAAACTATCAAACAATTTATGTATGGATTTGTAATGTTAAAACAATGCACTTGAAGTGAACAATGTCAGTTGTAACACATTGATGCATGGTGATGTTTATGTTATGATTCATGTGTATTCATTGTGATGATATTCAATTTAAGTCACGCGAGCCCTCGGACGTTTCCGCCGTCTAGTTCGGGGGTGTGACAGCTGTCGACCTAGTGCCTTTCCAATGGAGCAAAACCTTCTTTTTGATAAAGGAGATGAAACTCATTTTGCCAATGCAAGTCAATTTCGGGGACTTATTGGACGTCTTGTATACCTACAAGTTACATGTATAGACATCACACTTGCTGTCAATACGTTAAGTCAATTTGATTCTACTCCACGACAACTACATTACGATGTCGTTCTTCATGTCTTACATTATATTAAAGCCACTCTGGGACAAGGCATTTTTCTGCCTTCTACCAATGACTTAAATCTAAAGACTTTTTGTGACTCTGATTGGCTTAAGTTTCCTTTGACAAGACATCCAAAATTGGATATTTTATCACATTAGGAAATGCCCTTGTCTCGTGGAACATAAAGAAGAAGTCGATTGTGTCTTGATAGTATGTTGAATCCGAATATTGTGTCATGGCTTCTTCTGTTAATGAAATTGTTTGGTTATGTTTGTTGTTACATGAAGTCAGTGCATCACAAACTAGACCAACTCCTCTTTATTATGATAATCAGGTTGCACGTCATATTGCAAATAAGCCAATTTATCATGAACGTACAAAGCATTTTGAGATGGATTGTTACTTCGTTCGTGAACATATTGAATCCCATGAGGTTGTGACTTGCTCTATTAGCACCACTGAACAAGTTGTTGATATATATTTAATAAACCCCTTGGTGCTAAGCAATTTAGTTATCTTCTTGGAAAGTTGGGCGTTTGTGATCTCCATGCTCCAACTTGATGGGGAGTAAAGGGAATCGTTATTTATTTTCTCAACAAGTTTTCTTATTCCCCGATTCAAATCCTTATTATTATCTAGCTTGCTAGTTTCATATTTTGTCGAAAATTTTTATTCAACTTGTATATATACCCTTTGAGGAATTACTTTTATTTTAACAAGAAATATAGAAACCTAATTCTGATTTCTATATTTTCTCATTGAAGAGTTCAACGACCATTAAATGTTAAGGTAACATATCACAATGGTAAAGTTTCACTCATTGAGTGACATCTAGAATTGTCACCTCATTAAAAAAATATTTAATTAATCAGGAAGACCCCAAGAGCCCCAAGGCCCAAGGCCCATCTTTTGACCATTAAATATTCTCTTGCTATTAGCCTAATTTGAGTGCAATTAGGCTAGTCCAACACCACAAACCAAGCCCATCAATCTTAGCCCAATGTTTTATCCATATTGATAAACTAATGAGGCTTAGACTTATAAAGAGGAGCTTTTCTCTTTCTTTCATTCAATGTGGGGCAAGTCCCACAAAGTAAATTAGTGAACAAAGTTCCAATAATACCCCACATTTTTCTATTCAAACTCTAAAAATAACCCATATTTGAATAGAAAATAAGATAACTTTGATATTCAAATAAGGGAACTAAGATATTACATGCATCTACATAGATGTTGTAAAACTTGAACCTTTCGTAGTGAGTACTACTTGGATCTACTTTGTGGGTGGTGAACTAGAGTCTTGAATTAACTACATTTTATACACTACAAGAAAAATACCCTTTAATGACACGCAAACAATGACACGCAAACAATGACACACAGTGATTTACGATACACATTTTCTGTGCGTCCTACAAATAATGTCAGCCTTCCAAATTTCGAAAGATAGAGGATACACATTTATGCTTGCCCTAAAATTATTGTCCCACAAAAAAAATTACAAACACGGAGGGCGTTTATTTTTAAATGTTCGTCCTTTGTGAATGTCGCTTTATATTTTTTCTACAAAACGCGCGTTCTCAATGGGGGGAAATAAAATCTCTTAAAATTCTTAAATTTTTTAATAGCCCGCTTCAAGATCCCCTTCATTCTCTTCTCCCCTTCTCCTACAAAACCTAATCATGATACCAAAACTGCTATACACCTCCGACAACTCATAACCCTATTCAACAAATGCTACATATGCCGACTCTCAAACGAACTCTCTCGGTGCTCTCTAACCTATGCAACAATCGAAGATCTCATAGTTCATTCCACAAAAAAATCAAGAAAATGTCAATCGAAGCAGAAGGACGGGCATTTTACTCTTCATTTACTTAACTCTTTCTCAATTTCCGCCTCAACCCTGAAAGAATCGGCGAAAGGCTACGGTTTCCATCCGAATCGCACCTCCTCCATCTACTTCTATCCTAGAGCCGACGATTTAGGGCCTTACAACTTCTCATCCCTCATAGCGCTAAAGATGTTGCTCATGATTTTTTGTCATTCTTACAAGCCCTAGTTCGGATTGAACCTTGCTTTCATACATGCTCTGATTGTTATGGTTGCACAGATGGTGGTTGTAATGGTTGGGAATGTCTCTAAAAGGCCAACCGGTTCTCTATCCTTTGCAAAGAGACCTTTAGGGGCTCGAATTGCCACCGATAAGACTTTTTTTGGTGGTAGTGTTGGCATGTCGGATCAGGATATCGAACAGCGGTTAGCGGGTGTGTCCGTATTCGCTCTCAGCAATTCTTCGGAGGAATTTGTTGTGGTTTCGGGTCAAAATCCTGTGAAGTCTCTAGAGCTATTCTGTTTCAAGGAAGAAGATGACCAGACACTCCTTGGACAAATGAAATCCATGGATCCTAGAATGCGCCCTGGTTCCAAATCATCACTTCAGTTAGCACTTAGCACCCGGTTTCAGATAGAACAAACGTAGCTTTCCATCATCAACAAAACCCATCTCTGATCTGATCATAAATCTTACACCAGCGAAAACCCACTCCAACAGGTACTTCTGTTTACCTCTCTCTGGGTTAAATACTTTCATTGGAATTTGGTTCAAAACTAACACCACCGGAGTTCATCTTCTTCCCATTTACGATCCCATATCCCATTGCTTTCAACTTGTTTCAAAGAGGAAAACCATAAATTCTACTGTAACACTGGTATCAGATTGGTATCATTTAGCTATTAGAAATGGGATTTGTATTTGATTAATTTGGGCTTATGGTTAATTGATTCACAGGAAGTGGACACAAAATCAAATCGGGAGTATTCCTTCCGGTGGCGACAAGCAATCCCCCCTTCTATTGAAAACATGGTAAAAAGACGATTTTATCCCTCTTGTTCTTGATCATAGAAAGTGAATATCTGTTTGTTTCTCAGGTATACCACTCTACATTTATCGACGAGGAAGGAATTATGAAAGCTTGTGGGTGCCCTTTACTTCCTTTAAAAAGTCACATAAGAGGACCTGCTCCAGTTTCAGATCAAGGTCAAAACTTTTTGTATCTTCTAATAGTAAATAGTAAAATACTAATAAAAGAAATATTATATATTTTTAAAAAGTCACGTAAGAGGACCTGCTCCGGGATTCAACAACTTCTCAATATCCTTCTCATTTATGTGCTGAAAGAGATCTAGCTTTAGATGGATCTGCATTAAAGGGAGCTGCAGGAGATGTAATTTAAATAAACCTTTTTCAATTTTACTTGAGATAATATATGAAGTTTTTATTATTTTTTAGTTTTTCAGGCTTACTTTATAACGAATATGGAACCAATACAATTTTGGGAGTTCATGTCACTTATTCTTGTAGGTCTTGGTTATGAAAGGTATATTCTTCTTATTGGTTTGTTTTCATGGAAAGATTAAGCTCCACTTTGCCTTTATTTATGATTTTATGTAGTTTGCAGGCCAAGAATCAAGATTCTTGCATCTGTGATGATGGCTATTGCATAAATGGTGGAACGTACTTACTTTGTCTGTTAAATCCAACATCTGCCTCAGCACCACCATGTACATGCGTATAAAGGTAACTCAATTAGTTTTGTAAATTGTAATTCAGCTTTATCTATCCTTCCTATAGATATTGACTTCTTATGATCATTTAGCTACATGGTCATTGTTTCTAGCATTTGACATGGTTTGATGTGTGATTTTGCCATTATGCAGCTTGTGAAGGGGTAGAAGTGGTTTTCCATATGGCTGCACCTGATTCCTCCATTAATAACTACCAGCTGCATCATTCAATGTTTTTTTAACAGTTGTTTGGCCTAGGAGTAGCTAATATTATTGGGTCCGTTTTCTCAGCATACCCTGCAACAGGTAAGAAAGGAACAAGTGATATAACTTAATAATAGTAATACATGCTAGGTTTTATAAATATTGAAATTCTTCTAAAAGGACCAGTTTGGAATTAAATATGTTTTATAGGCTCCTTTTCAAGGTCAGCAGTTAATAATGAAAGTGAGGCGAAAACCGGTTTGTCAGGATTTGTCATGGGCATTATCATCTGCTCTGCTTTATTATTCATGACACCATTGTTTGAATTTATACCTCAGGTACATATAATACAGTTATTAAAACTTTTTATTTTCTATCTTGACTTCACTTCACCTCTTGTTGACTTTTTTTTACAGTGTGCTCTAGCAGCCATTGTAGTCTCTGCTGTAATTGGGCTACTAAGTTTCCTTATTTAATATTGTGTAGGACCCATGGATATATATATTTTTGTACACATCCTAAGTTTTAATTATTATTTAATAATAATAATTACAGGTAAAAAGAAAGATAATAAACATAGTTAGTTAATTTCTAAGAGAGTATTAACTTTTGTTTTTGGATTTACACGTACTAAGAACATAATTGACGCTTGTACTAAACTTAATGTGAAGAGGCTTATCTATACAAGTTCTCCAAGTGTGGTTTTTGATGGGATACATGGAATACATAATGGAGAAGAATCATTGCCATACAAGTCCAAATGTGAGTTTGATGATTTGTATTCCCATATTTTATTAAACTTAAAATTGCTTAGTTTTGTAAACTGGCATTTTTTATTTTTTTAAAAACTTGAAGTCTTGAAAGTGAAATGATATATATATATATATATATATATATATATATATATATATATATATATATATGGAATCTGAATGGAAAATAATATGATATTTTATTAGTTTTATTTTGTTTCTTTTTTTTTTTATCTTAATAGGCTTAATGGGTTAAGCACTTAATCCAGAAAGCTACATATACTTGTTTCCTTTTGACTTAATTTGGACATAATGACTTGATGAGTTAACCAAAAAAGCCTGCCACATATTTTAGATAGGGGTATTATGGGAAAATCCTACGAATAAAGGGCTTATTAATGGGAGGGGCATTTTGGGTAATTCTTTATATATTTTGTTTGTTGCAACAGAGTATATAAGTGGGTAGAAGGATTGAGGGATGGTTATCTGTCATGATAAATGAAGATTTTCACTGTCACTGCCTTCTCTGCTATCAGGAATATACATATTTCATGGTCTTTTTTCCTTTTTTAAAGGTAAACATCCATAAATTTTGAATTAACTCTCTCTTTTATCAAATATCATGTTCTTCATTTTAGAGAACATTAATCTCTGTTAGTTTTTATTTATTTATTTATCCTGTTATGTGTTGGATTATAGCAGTGAAAGGAGCATTAAAAATAAAAAACGAAAACAAAAATATAATTATCTCCTTATTATCATATGCCTAATATATTTTGTACTTCAATTTGTAGAAAGATCATCAAGTAATAGATATCCTTTTAACAAAGATCGATATATATGAGCTTTTTGCTTTTAAACATTGTTGGGGAAGAAGGTTGAAATTTGCTCTTTGTGAAGGTAATTTTTTTTCTTAATGTATTATCCTCTATATTCTTGATATTTTCCCACTTTTTAAATCTTTTATCAAATTCTCACTTTTGGATATAGAGCTTGATGAGAGAATGCGTGACCTAAATCTTTTATCAAATTCTCACTTTTGGAGGTGGCCATAAGAAAAGGTAAGCAAAGGGTAATTTGGTATTTGTTGTTGTTATTGTGTATTACAATACTTCCATGTATATATGTATAAAGTTTGTTCTTTTTCAGATTTGCCTTTTACCATTGATTTCCTTATTGAGGCATTGTACTTTGAAAATGTTAATTCTTACCTTTTGTCCATGTAGGATCCACCAGGAACAGGAAAAACACAAACAATTCTTGGTCTTCTTAGTGCCATATTACATACCAACTGAGTATCTAAGTCTCTTAGTAACTTTGTAAGACATTGATTACTTGAGGGTATTTTTAGTAACATTGTAAGAGATTGATTACTTGAGGGTACTTATGGTATATAATGTTATATTCTTTTGTTAACATGGTCCTTAGTGCAATGAATTATCTTTATTGTTTATGGTATTTTATTTTGTATTATGAGACTTTTAATGTGTTATTTAATTTGAAAATTAGTAAATCTATCAAAAAAGTATTTTATTCCTATTATCAGAAATTAAATGCAAATTTAATTTAAAAATTAACAAATATATAATTTTTTAAACATTTAAATTTACGATACGCAAAATGTGTGTCATCTTCATTTATGACATGGCCTTTCTTGACAGGGGCTTTCTTGATACGCATTGTGTGTCATTAACACACGCGTCGTAAGGTTACGACACGCGAATGCGTGTCGTCTTCCTTTATGACAGGGCCTTCCTTGATACGCATTGCGTGTCATAAACGTGCGTCGTAAATGCACGTCGTCTCTCTTTATGACAGGGCCTTCCTTGACGCGCATTTGCGCGTCGTCTGAGCCTTTTACGACGCACAATGAGCGTCGTAAAAGGCTGTTTTTCTAGTAGTGATAGTAGAATCAAAAACAAGAAGTATCACACATATCATATCTAAACATAGATTATTTCTTACCCTTTTGTTCATTTCGGTCGTCAACAGTCCTTTCTTCATGAGACTTTTAGAGAGATTAGCCATAACAACTCCCAAAGATGCGACCTCACATCCATCTCACATAGGTATTGCTAATTTGGAATAATCTGTACTATTCCACTATAAGATCTATCAACATTATAAAGAATAAAACTCATCCTTATAACATCAACGAAAAACACAAAATAAATATCGTAGGAGTGAGTATACCTTTGTGTTAGTGCTACTTTGAGTCTTCCCCAACTAGTTGTCCTATTGAACCTAGGTCATGGGATCTTCAATGTTACTAGGTTAGGTTTCCGCCAAGTCGTGACTCATTGTGTTGGCTTTAAGCCCATTCCCCTCGAAGTGAAGAGAACTTTATCTCTACTAAGGTCTTTTTTCAATGGATCAACTATATTTTCCTTTGACTTTAGGTAACTAATGGAAATGATTCCATTCTTCAGCAAGTCTCTTGTTATAATGTGTCTATGCCTAATGTATCTTGACTTGCCATTGTATATCTTACTTTGTGCTCTAGTGAGAGCAGCCATGCTATCACAATCTATATCAATGATAGTAATAGGTTTAGGCCACACAAGAATACCTTCTAGGAAACTTTTAAGCCATTCAGCTTCTTTAGCAACATTATTAAAGCAACAAGCTCTGCTTCCATTGTACAACAAGTATTCAAAGTTTGCTTAGATGATTTCCAAGAGATAGCGGCTCCACCAAAAGTGAACACATATCCACTTGTGGATTTTGCCTCTGAAGTATTGGAAATCCAATTTACATACCCTTCAAGAACAGGAGGATATCTTGTGTAATGAAATCCATAATCCATTGTATGCTTAAAATATCTATGCAGTCTCACTAATGCATACCAATGATCTTTCCCAGGATTATGGGAGTAACAGCTCAGTCTACTTACATTGTATGCCAAGTCTGGTCTAGTACAATTCATAATATACATTAAGCTACCAAGAACTTGAGTATATTCTAACTGAGTTACACTATCACCTTTATTCTTATTAAGATGAATTGAAGGATAAAAAAGGGTGACTACCGCCTTGTCATCATAGTGTCCAAACATCTTGAGTGCACTTTCAATATAATGGGAATGAGTAAGAGTATAACCATCTGGTCTTCTTTGAACTCTTACACCAAGGATCACATCTACTACTCCCAAGTCCTTCATGGAAAAGGAGGACTGTAGCATTTTCTTGGTATGATTGATCACATCGAAACTAGTACCCATTATAAGCATATCATCCACATACAAGAATATGATGACACAAGCATTGTTGTACTGTTTGATATAAACACATTTATCACATTCATTAATTCTAAATCCCTTAGAAAGTAATGCGTTGTCAAACTTCGCCTGACATAGCTTTGGAGCCTGTTTTAGTCCATAAAGTGATTTCACTAACTTACAAACTTTGTTTTCTTGACCTTCAACCACAAACCCTTCTAGCTGATTCATATATATCTCTTCATCTAGTTCACCATACAAGATAGTAGTTTTCACATCCATTTGGTGTATTTCCAAATTGTGAATGGCTATAATTTCTACCAATGTACGAATTTATGTAATTCTTGTAACAGGTGAATAGGTGTCAAAGAAGTCTTGACCTTCCTTTTAACAATACCCTTTAGCTACTAAATGAGCTTTGTACTTCTTAATGGTACCATCATGTCTAAACTTCTTCTTAAATATCCATTTGTATCTAATCAGTTTTTGCCTAGGTGGCAAATCTACCAATTTCCACGTGCTATTCTACACAATGGAGTCAATCTCACATTTGATTGCCTCATTCCAAAAAGGAGCTTCAGAAGAATCCATAGCATCCTTATAAGTTTAGGGTTCTTTATTCACTACATAGGTCAGATAACCAGGTCCAAAATCTTTGGCAATTTTGCCCTGTTTGCTTCTTCTAGGTTCGAAGTTCTCTTCTTGAACCGTGGAAAAACTCTCTTCATTTGATTGGAAACTTTTGCCAAGAATGATTTCACTCTGTCCATCATCTGGAGGTCTTTTCCTAGAGCAGGGGGCCTCTATACCTTTATCCTTAAAAGGAAATAAATTTTCAAAGCCTATGTTGATTCCATGATGGTATGATTATGGATATCACCGACATGTGACTTATAAACAAGAAACCTATAGGCTGCACTATTCATGACAGGGCCAAGATAGATGAAATCTATGGTTTTTGGTCCAAGTTTAGTCCTCTTGGGAAGAGGTACTTGTACCTTAGCAAGCCAACCCCACACTTTCATCCTTTTGAAAGAGGGTAATCTCCTTTTCCATAAATGATAGGGGGATTTATCACTCCTTTTATGAGGAATTTTATTAAGTACTGAATTTGCTGCAAGACATGCTTCTCACCACAGATTATGTGGTTCTCCAGAAGTAATTAACATTGAATTAATCATGTTTTTCAATGTTCTATTCTTCCTTTCAGTCATTACATTTTGTTGAGGAGTATATGGGGCAGTATTTATAATACCATGTAAAGAAAAAAATTCAGCAAAGTCTTTGGACTCATATTCTCCTCCTCGATCAGACCTTAGAATTTTAATTTTTTTGTCAAATTGATTTTCAACTTCAGCCATGTAATTCTTAAAATAATTCAAGGCTTCATCGTTGGTATTTAACAAATAAATACAGCAATACTTGCTGCCATCATCAATAAAAGATATAAAATAATTCTTTCCTCCTCTTGTACGTGTTGCTCTAAAATCACATAAATCAGAGTGGGTTAAGCCAAGTATTTCATTAGATTTTCCAACTGATTTATGAGGATATTGTGAAAATTTTGATTCCACACAAACCTCACATTTTATGTTTTTATCTAATGAACATTTTGGTAACATGCCAAGTTTTTCCATTCTTTGAACATAACGAAAATTGATATGTCCCAATCGAGAATGCCACAAAATTGAAAGATCGTGCATATACATAGAAGATGGGCTAGTAGTGCCCATTATTGCATTAGCGTTAATATTGGTTACATCATTGTTTGGTGTTTCAACACCATAGTACAAAGGTAAGACACTGACTTTGAAGAGACCCTCACTAAGGTATCCCTTTCCAACATACATCCCACACTTGGTGAGAACAACCTTATCAGAATCAAATACAAGTTTGAATCCCTTGTTACTAAGAATAGGACCAGAAATTAGATTCTTAGTAATTTTAGGAACATGCAAGACATCACATAAAACAAGTTCTTTTTCAGAAGTCAATTGTAGCTTTGTTTTTCCCTTTCCTTCAATTTTTGCAGTAGAGCCATTCCCCATAAACATGGGTTAAAAATCAGAGACTTTCTAGTATATATAGAACATGGTTCGGGAGTTGCAAATATGCCTTGTGGCTCTAGTATCAATCAACAATCCACACAATTGCAAACCATTTTGGTTTAAATCACAACAACAAACTGATTTGGTGATTCACAAATGCTAAACAACTTAAACCTCATTTCCAGCCACCACTGTCCTAAACCCTAACCTTGAAACCCTAAGGTATTGTTGAGTGTTGTGAGCCATTTTGAGTGCGTTTGTGGTGTGTTTGAAGCCATTGGAATGAAGGGAAGCTTGGTGAGAGGTGGTAATTCAACAAGGACCTTCTAGTTCTCGCATCCTTGCTCATTTTCGACACTTTTCTGGTAAAAAGTCTCAACCTTGTATTGTAAATTCATAGATCTCCTTCTTAGGGTTCTTTTGCATGTTTTGGTCCAAATGGAGTGGTTGTTCGGAGTTGGACATCCCATTTGGACAAACCCTTTTAGATCTAGGTGTTGGGTTTTATGTACTCTAACATTCCTATGGTGCACATACAACCCCAATGCTTATGATCTAAGTTTTCTCTATTATACATGCAATAAACATTTTTCCAAAGCATGGAACCTAAACTAGCATTCAAGATAATATTTAAATCATTAAAACTAGTTAGTTAGAATATTACCTTGTGTAGTAGCTTGAATATCTTGGCCTCAAGAAAGCTTAGCACCAATAGTGTGATGTCTCAAATGGAATCACAAAACACCAAGAACAATTTAGGGGGAATATAGAGAGATTATGGAGACTCTAAAATTGGATTCTACTTCTTGGAGTGTAAGGTGTAACCGATTTCAAGCTTATAGATACATACATACATACATACATACATACATACATATATATATATATATATATAAATATAATATCAAGGGTCATGTCTAACCCTAATCCATACACATTATCCCATGACCCATGCATTTGATTTGGATAACCACTTGATGGATTAACCCATAAGCCTATCACAAATCAAATCATGGATCTTTAGCCCAACTCATATGTATTATTCTAATTAGTCTCTTTTGATCATTAAATTAATTCTTGATCAATACTAATTAAACAATATGATTCCTCAATTAATATATTATACTTATAATATATTAATATATCATAATTAACCTCTTACCCAAATACCCTTCCTAACATATTGCTTTGATGGATGCAACCCAAATGGACCATGCTACTATCGGGTTAAGTACATACCAATTATAGTTATGGGCTTAGACACCTTTTCCAACAGTCTCCCACTTGGATAAGTCTAATAACTGCAATTGCCAATGTAACTTAAAATTCGATTAACAATCGTAGCTCTCAAAAAGTCACTGACATACTCTGATGTTTCCATTAGATAAGTGATAATATAATCCTCTGTTCTACAAGATATCATGCGGACAAATACATGGAACATAGTCATACATATTTTCATGTAGTTTGTTTTCTTATTTCCGATTGGTTTGACATAGAACTTAATTGAACACATCAATAGAGATCTGACCAGGCCCAACACATAAGTCAAAACAAAATCATCGAGGGGCCCAAGATACCGCTTTTAATCCTCTAAGGATAAAAGGAACAAATAAACTTCGACTTATATGCTTGTACTAACCATTCATTGAATCATACATAACAGCACGTTTTATAACATCGAGTTACTGATGCGTTTTCTCACTATTAATGTACAATCAACAAATAATCGCCAACTCATATATCTTAATTTGAAGATTATACAATATTATCGTCTTACAATCACTCGTGATATATTCCATGAAGTGATATGTGAGCGTGGGTTTAGTCCAATACTTAAATCTTATTTCAAGAGCACTCATGAATGTTTCTAGCAATCTTTTGCTATGTCTAACACCTTAGACAATCATACAAAAACCCATTCATGACAGTATTCTTTCATAACCTACTTCCAAAGTATGATCGACTGTGGATAGTTTGAATAATCTTATTATTCTGGAAGTCAAAACATGCAAAACGAAACAATAGCAAACAATTGACAAAAGAAAGCAACACTAGTTATAAATAAAAACACCTTTTATTCAATCATCAATATGTCAATTACATTTTGACTATTACAAGTTTCTAAAATTCTATCTAATCACTAAAGCTAATATCGTCCTTCAGCACGACACTGCTAGCATGCCGCAAGTGATTAACCCTACTCAGTACCTTCGTAAGGGGATCTGCTGGATTGTCTTCCGATGATACCCTCTTAACCACGAGGAGTCCCTCTTCTACTTGATGTCTTATGAAGTAATATTTTCTGTTGATGTGTCTTGATCTGCTATGATCTCTTGGTTCCTTGGATAAGGCACCTGCAGTATCACTATCACATAAAATCTCCATGGGCTCCATTATAGCTGGTACAACTGCAAGGTCTCTGATAAAGTTCTTCAGCCATATCGCCTCTTTCGATGCTTCACTCCCTGTTATATACTCTGATTCGCACGTTGAATCAGCTGTAGTCTCCTGTTCGGAACTTTTCCAAGTTATTGCTCCACCATTTAGGATAAATATCCATCCCGACTGAGAGCGGAAATTATCTTTGTCGGTCTGAAATTTGGCATCACTATACCCTACCACTCTTAAGTCACTCCCACCAAGGGTAAGGATCCAATCCTTAGCCCTTCACAAGTACTTAAGAATTTTCTTTACCGCAATCCAATGAGATTTACCAGGATTCCCTTGATATCTGCTAACCATGCTCAATGCAAAGGCTACATTCAGGGTGAGTACAGGTCATAGCATCCATGATCGAACCAACTTCATATGCATATGGTATTCGACTCATTTCTACTATTTCAGCATCGGTACTCAGACTTTGAGTCTTACTCAGTCTGGCATTGCTTTGGATAGGTAATTCTCCTCTCTTGGAATCTTGCATATTGAAACGTTTCAGCACTTTGTCCAAATAGGTAGTTTGACTAAGTCCTATTAGTCTTTTACTCCTGTTTCTCTATATCCTTATCCCTAGAATGTATGCAGCTTCTCCGAGGTCCTTCATAGCAAAACACTCTGAGGTCCTATGAGCAATATGTCATCCACATACAACACGAAAAACTAAGTATACTCACACTAGCTTTGACATACACACAAGACTCATCATCACTTCTCGAAAAGCCAAACTCTTTGACTTTCTCATCGAAACAAAGATTCCACCTGCGAGATGCTTGTTTTAATCCATAAATGGATTTCTCAAGCTTACACGCTCTATTAGGGTACTTTGCATCGACAAAACCCTCTAGATGATTCATGTAAATATCCTCAGCCAACTTCCCATTAGGAAAATTGGTTTTCACATCCATTTGACATATTTCATAATTATGAAATGCAGCTATGGTTAGCATAACCCTTATAGATAAAATCTTAGCCACTGCTGAGAAGGTCTCATCATAGTCAACTCCAGGAGTTTGAGTAAACCCTTTCGTAACCAATCGTACGTTATATGTGTGTACTTTCCCATCCATGTCGTTCTTCTTCTTGAAGATCCATTTGCACCCAACTGTCTTACGGCCTGGTACATTATCAACCAAGTTCCAAACTTAATGGTCATACGTGGACAGAATCTCGCTGTCCATTGCCTCTTTCCATTTTGCAGACTCAGGAACTGCCATGGCTTCCTTGTAGTTATTAGGTTTATCCAAATTTATCGGTGTACTATCACTGATAAATGTATGACCCTCAGAAGTAATATGGAAACCATAAAACTCAAGTGTATGTCTAACTCTACTGGAACGCCTCACACGTAAGGATTTGTCAATTGGTTCAACTGGTGTTTCCTCCTCAGGTTGAGTGCTAGTGTTTGAGGTTCCTTCATCACTTAACTCTTGAAGCTCTTCAAGGTCAATTTTCCTCCCACTGTCTCCTTGGCATATGAGTTCTCTCTCACGAAAGACTCCTCTCCTTGCAACGAAGACAACATTGTCACTCGGTCTATAGAAGAGATTTCCAAAGGATTTATGTGGGTAGCCGATGAAAATACACCACTCACTTCGAGGTTCGAGCTTGTCGTGAGTTTCTTTTCTCACAAAATCCTTGCAACCCCAACCCTTGATGCGTGCTAACGGGGGAACCTTCCATGTCCACATCTCGTGAGGTGTTTTGGAAACCTTTTTAGTTGGGACTAGATTAAGGATATGGGCGGCAGTCTATAAGGCATACCCCCAGAATGAGATAGGTAACGAAGCTCAACTCATCATAGAACGAACAATGTCCAGTAAGGTTCGATTGCGCCTCTCAGCTACACCTAAGCTATGGTGTCTAAGGCGGCGTCAATTGTGAAACAATTCCACATTCCTTAAGATAGTCATGGAACTCGATACTAAGATACTCTCCTCCTCGATCGGATCGAAGCATCTTTATCTTCCTGCCGAACGGATTCTCCACTTCTTGCTTAAACTCTTTGAACTTTTCAAAGGTTTTTGACTTGTGATTGATTAAGTAGATATAGACATATCGGCTGTAATCATCAGTAAAAGTCACATAGAAGCGGTTAGATCCCTTGTGGTAGTTATGAAGGGTCCACATACATCTGTGTGCATGAGATCCAACAGAACCTCACCCGTTGCACAAGTTCTAGTGAAGGGTGACTTTGTTATCTTTCCAAGTAAAAAAGATTCACAAGTTTCATCTAACATTAAGTCAAATGACTCCAACATTCTATCCTTTTGGAGTTGAACTATGCGCTTCTTGTTAACATGTCCAAGGCGACAATTCCATAAGCATGCTTTATCCAAATCATTGGATGAATTGATATGCAATACATTATTTCCTAAGTTATCTACAACCATCACTGTTTCATATATGCCATTGCAAGGTAATGCTTCAAAATAAAATACACCATTGTAATAAGCAGTAATACTACCAATTGAATTATTATAAGAAAAGGTAAAACCTTGTTCATACAAACTGTGAAAAGAAATAATATTCCTCGCCATATCAGAAGAGTAACAACAATTATTCAAATCTAATTTTAAACCATTATTAAGTAATAAAGAATAAACTCCAATCTTGGTGACAAGCGACTTTCCCCTATTCCCCATGATTAAGTTTATCTTCTTGTGCTCCACATCCATACTTCCTTTTAGTCCCTGTAAATCAAAACAAATGTGTAAGCCATATCCTGTATCAAGGACCCAAGAATTAGCATGTGATGAGTTATTAGATAGAATAGTATAAATACCTACAAAGGAGGTCTTGATCTTCCCATCCTTTATGTCATGCAAGTACTTGGGGCAGCTTCGCTTCCAGTGCCCTTTATCATGACAATGGAAGCACTCGACTTCCTTAAGGTTGGAAGAGGGTGTGACAGACCCAACTTTGGCTCCACTGGAAAAGGGTCCAGTATGGGACTTTCCCTTATGACTCTTGGAAGGAGTCTACCTCTTTTTTTCCTTTTCCATGTCCAATTGCTAGGACAGGGGCGGTTGCAGTAAGACTAGGTACAACATATTTTCCTTTCAAACTGCTTTCAACATTTCTCAAGAGACCTTGAAGCTTGCTCAAAGTCACCTCCTCCTCGTTAATATGATACATTACACGAAACTGATCATAACAAGGAGGTAAGGAGTGAAGGATAATGTCAATTGCCAATTCTTCATCAAAATTGACATTTAGCTTTAGCAAGAGGTCCACAAACCTTTGCATCTTTTGCAAGTGGACCGTGATTGACTCTCCATCCTTCATTTTGGTCGTGATCATGGAGGTAATGATCTCATACCTCTCCTGCCGAGCACTTTGATGGTACCTTTCCATCAAGTCTTCGTGCATTTCATAAGGATAGTAGTCCTCATATGACTTCTATAGCTCAGCAGTCATCGTAGCAATCATTAGACATGAGACCTTTGTCGCATCCCTCTCATAAGTAGTATGTTCAACGATTTGTTAGGGAGTAGCAGTGGTGAAATTAATCTCCTTAAGATCTTTATCTGAGACATTATTTGTCCTCATCGAGAATATCCATTCGGATGTTTCGAATCCAGTCACTGAAGTTCGATCCATCAAAAATGACCCTTCCACATAGGTTTATGAGGGTGAAAAAAAGCCTGAAGGGATTGGGTTGGAAGCATTTTTTGAAGTAGACATCTGAAAAGAAAGACCAAGTTTAGATTAGATAAAGATCCATAATATAACACCCAAAATGAAATATTAAGGCTAGGACCCAACACAATATTTTACAATTCGGAAGAGGGATGCGGTAATCCAATTGCAAAATATTTGAAGGTAGGTAAATGATGATTTACCAATTTCCACCATGAAAAACGAAATTGAAGATTAGGTTTTAAATGAATTTGAAATTCCTAGATTCTTTTGAGATTCATTGAACTTTTCAATGGCATGTTTAAATCTCGATTATGCCCTTCAAGTTTGTGACTGGAATACCGAGGATCACAAACAAGGTGTGAATAACCATACAAATTAGCTTGGTACTCTCGAAGTTACAAATCACCTAATCAATGTCCCGGTTAACCACACACGCTCCATTGATCCATGATTAACACCAAGCTACCCTTTACCACACATTGTCAATCCCAAGTTAGTGTGTCGGTTAACCACACACGCTCTACTGGCGACTTAACAAGGTGCAAAGTGCAATTTCACGGAATAGCACCATTTTCACATTTTTCCTAAAGTAACTAAGATTGGGAATTTATAAAAGTTTAGTTACTTTAATAATTTTCATTATACTTATTAATGACAATTAGTGTCCTATCCTACCCGTTCGGCTAACGACCCTCCACCAGTCTAGGAAGCGGTGGGTGAGAGTGGACACCCATTAAACTACCATTTTATAGGCAGTAAACTTATACCCCCTTATAGATCGGCTTCGTAAATGAGGTCTACTGACGGTAAGACTAACTTCTCTTATACATATATATATATATATATATATATATATATATATATATATATATATATATATATATATATATATATATATATATAAGTATTCAACCTTAAGATTATAATAGTATAAGGCTTGAATTTTAAACTTTTAAAATTCTAGGGGATGGAATTAAAGTTTCATTAATGTAACTTTTCAAGTGGAAAAAACTTGAGGGCAAGTTTTATAACTTGTCAAGACTTTTGAAATTCATAACTTATGGATTTTAAAGTTGCATAAAAGAGACATTTCCAATTCCAAAACTTGAGGACAAGTTATGAACTTTACAAGACCTTTGGTATTTCATAACTTATGAAAATTAATGTTTCATTAAAGATGTGATTTTTCACATTCCATAACTTGAGGACAAGTTATGGAACTCTTCAAGAAACACTTATGGATCAAATTAAATAGTCCAATTATGATATGAAGAACATTTACCCATTTGACCTAATTTGATTCATTTTCAAGATAGTTTCAAATTTTACAAATAACTAGTATTTCACAAAAATCAAGTAGTTATCTTAGAATTTAACAAACATCATGTTATTGGATGGGGATTAACATTACCATATCATTAAAATCGAATTTTATAAACCAAACCAGTTTGTGGTAATGTTCGTAATCCAAAACAGGCCGAAAACTCGAAAATCCTGCCAACAGAAGCATCAAATCGTAGACTGCCATAAAGGACTCCTCGAGTTCAAGGAAAACATCATCCAAATTTTAGAGTTCAATGATGGACTCGGCGAGTTGGCCCTGGCAGAATCCCAAAATGCAGTTTTTTTCAGCTTTGAAAATTACACAGTTGAATCAATACAATAGAAAACATCCTAGTCTTTGATACCGCTGTTGGGTTTTTTGTACTCTAACATTCCTATGGTGCACATACAACCCTAATGCTTTGGATCTAAGTTTTCTCTATTATACATGCAGCAAACATTTTTCCAAAGCATGAAACCTAAACTAGCATGCAAGGTGATATCGAAATCATAAAAACTAGTTAGAATATTACCTTGTGTAGTAGCTTGAATATCTTGGCCTCAAGAAAGCTTAGCACCAATAGTGTGATGCCTCAAATGGAATCACAAAACGCCAAGAACAATTTAGGAGGAATAGAGAGATTAAGGAGACTCTAAAATCAGATTCTACTTCTTGGAGTGTAAGGTGTAACCAATTTCAAGCTTATATATATATATATATATATATATATATATATATATATATATATATATATATATATATATATATATATATATATATATATATATGTGTGTGTGTGTGTGTGTGTAGAATATCAAGGGTCACGTGTAACCCTAATCCATACACATTAACCCATGACCCATCCGTTTGATTTGGATAACCACTTGATGGATTAGCCCATAAGCCCATCACAAATCAAATCATGGATCTTTATCCCAGCTCATATGTATCATTCTAATTAGTCTCTTTTGATCACTAAACTAATTGTTAAATTGATTCTTGATCAATACTAATTAAATAATATGATTCCTCAGTTAATATATTATACTTATAATATATTAATAAATCATAATTAACCTCTTACCCAAATATCCTTCATAACATATTGCTTTGATGAATTCAACCCAAATAGACCATCCTACTATCGGGTCAAGTACATACCAATTATACTTATGTGCTTAGACACCTTTTCCAACACTAGGGTCGTAGGAAGCTCTTTTGGCATAAAGGTGCCAACTTTATGGTCTTAAGGGCTCCGTGCATCCATTAAGCCTTTCTTCTAGCTTAATTTGAGCTTTTGAGCTTCTTCTTGCCTTGCATAAGAGTAAAGTTGGCGACTTTACTAATCAATACAGCCTTAAGGGACCAGATCTGCAATTTAAAGCCTTATCTTAATGATTAAGTGGCTTAATAGATTAAGTGGGTTTGCTGACTAAAGAACTCGACGAGTTCATAGGAGAACTCGGCGAGTTGGTTTGGGGTTGTCTGGATTCAGATGAAAAGGAGGGGAAAACTCGACGACTTGAAGGGAACTTGGCGAGTTGGATCGATTCTTTGCGATTCTACGGTTTGATGAGAACTCGGCAGGTTGGGTCACCTGGACATTGACTTTGGCGTTGACCAAGTTTGTACGAAGGGGTGTTTGAGGTAACCTGAATTGTATTCGAGGAAAATATGGGCTTAGGATAAGACCCATAAGGGATTGGGCCCAATTTGGAAAATTTGGCCATTAGTAGGCTTTTATGGATCTTATTGTTTTGGGCCTTGTTGGTTTTGGGCTAGGGCCTTAGTTGTGAGTCTTGATGGGCAGGGGTAAAATGGTCATTTTACCCCAAGTTTGGACTATGGATCATAGTTTGGAGTTCAGTTGCTAACTAGATGTTGTTTGGGTATTGCTAGTTTGGGATGTCCTCAGGCCAGCATCTAGGGTTTTGTGCAGTGAGCTTCAACATTCGAGGTGTGTCTCCTCACTATTCGTACGGGTTGAAGACACCAATGTTGGCCCATTTAGTTTATGTACTGTATGAAAGACCAGGAAGCGGCTCCTAGCATACTGTATGAAAGACCAGAGTCTGAACTCTGGTAATTATTAGTTAAGTAGTTGTAGATTGTATGCTAGTTTCCTTTGTGAAGCTTGCATGGAAGACCCGGAGGTGGCTCCTGGCATTTTGTTTGTAAGACCTAGGGTTATGGCCCCTGGCCTGGCAAGAAAGACCACGAGGTGGCCCATGGCATAATAGCAAGACTATGTGCGGCACATAGCACCTTTATTGATTATGATATATGAATGCTATGTATTGCTCGCGGTTATTAAGAGCATGTATGGATCGTTTGATATGTATGGTATGTGGTATTTGGGGAACTCACTAAGCTTTGTGCTTATGGTTTTCAGTTTTGTTTCAGGTACTCCAGTTTTCAAATGAAAGAGCACAGGACGATCGCAGTGCATACATTTGTGTTTCTGCAATAAGTATCTTCGGGATTAGACTCTGATATTCGTTTTATTTGAAATGCTTTTCAATGTCCTGAACAAAGTTATCAAAGTGTTTTAATTATATTGAAAAATGAAACTTTTACCTTGAATTTTTTGGTTGCTTCAAGTTGGTATCAGAGCCTTGGTTAGAGGGATTCGGGCATACTCTCGGGTGTGCCTGAACTCAAACTGAGGGCCTGGTGAATTTTTTTACAAAATAAACATCTAATTAAAATGTAATTTTAATCAAAGAAAGGGGTGTGATGCATACAATCGGCCGAGCTCAAGTAAGTGGCTCCCAAAGTAATAATACATGTTTATTATGTGATATGATATGACTATGTGAATCGCATGCTAGATTAGGGCTAAGGATCTACTAAGTATTATATGATAGGAGAGATGCCTTTATATGCCTAATTGTATGAGTTTTAGTATTGCATGCTAGCCTGTATATCTAATAAGCAGATGGAATGGCTTGTTTAGTGTATGTTGTTTGGATTATACGTTGCCTAAATGTTGCTTGCTTTGTGCTTTGTGGGACTCTTAGTGAGGTGAGTTGACTGCTAAGTGAGTATGTGACAAACCGAAATTTTTTCCGTTTCTGCTACGTGTTTTACGTTAATGAAATTTTAGATCCGTAAACTTTTCTGTCAAAATTTTGGTTTAATAAAATAATCTAGTTATATAAATTAAATTATTTATGAGTCGGAACCAAAAATCGCGCGGAAACCCGAAAATCTCGAGAAAACTACATTTTTGGTCTAAAATGGGATTACAACCGTAAACCTGTTTACTATCAATGGAAAGTGGACCCCTCACCTCACCCCTATAAATACAATGCCTCCACCTTCATTATAACATTTCTGGCCAAAAACTCTCTCTCTCTCTGTCTCTCTCTCTCTCTCTAGACCTCGACCATAAACACTCAAAACGCCTTCAAACTTCGGAGAGCATCGAGAAAACCACATTTGGAGTATTTTGGAACGTCTGGAATCACTCAGCTCGTTGAAATAAGCATCCAAACCCCATTTTCCGAGTTTACGGTCCAGCCTTCAAAGACCGTAAACTCAGTTCTTGAGTTTACGGTCGTACACTCGGCAAACTGCAGAAACCGTAAACTCGTGTTCTAAGGCCGTAAACTCGCCTTCAGAGTGGAGGACTAGCCCTCGTGACCAGAATCTTTTGTAGGGAGAGCGTGATTGTTGTGTATAGATCTATACAGGACTAACGATCCCGCACCTCACTGCTAGCTACAGTTAGACCGGTAGGTCTGCGGGTGACAAAGTCATTAAGGATATCGACTGTTGCGGGCCATGTCCAGTCAGTTATGGTTACGAAACTCACAACCTAGATAACATGAATTTACTTTTTAATAATGAATCAAATGAGCTAACCTCAAATTAACAACCGTTAGATTACTAGAGGGTATTAATAATACCTTCAGGACTTAGTTCATCATGATTTCTTTTATTTAGCTTTAAAGACTAATATATCTCTGGGTGTAACCAGGGTCTTTAAAGGAAAACTTCTTATATATATATATATATATATATATATATATATATATATATATATATATATATATATATATATATATATATATATATATATATATATATATACACGAGTATGGTAGATACTTGCAAACCTCAGTTTAAAACGGATAATCAACCAACCACCTTTAGGGAAAATATAGGATTTTCCCAGGATAAACCGGCTATTCAAAATGGATTCTTTTTCAACCAACGGATATTCATATTCACCCCACGACACATTGGATTGTACACGTTCTGTACGAACCTGGAAGTCATGGAATGAATGGGTTTTCAAACCTGCTTTTCTTAAGAAAATATAGGATTTTATTGAGGAACACTTTTCAAAAAAAAAGGATTCAAAGAACACTTTTCCACCAAAACTAAATGCTTATGAACTCACCAGCTTTATGCTGACTTTCAAACTGCTTGTATTCTTAAGGAATTAGTAGACAGGTACTTCTAGGAGTTCGGAGAAGTCGAAGCGTTAGTGTCGTGAATTTTTATTTTACCATTGATAAGAACAAAACTATGTATTAAACAATGTAAACTTTTTTTTTCACATATGTATTCAATGTCTGGTTGTGTTTACTATGATTGTTGTTATTCATTGGTTGTGATGCTATACATGACGTCACCTCCGCCCCGGAACGTTTCCGCCATCGGTTTCGGGGTGTGACAGAGTATGTTAAGTCACATGTGGCATAAGTTAAATAATCTTAGAGTGGTGGATTTGACCCTATTACGCAGCTCTTGTTTGAGTCCAACCGTTCAAGGGTTGTGTCTTTTACTCGAAGGATTATCTGATCTCTATTGCATGTGACTATATTCATGAAGAAGTCAATTGACATTGGTGGGAGTCCTTCAGCAGCTGAGGGCTGGGTGAGGTCGAGAACCTAGGAAAGCCTAGGATGTGCTTTAGTGGGTTAGTGGTGCGGTTTAGTGAGTTTTGGCGCACTGGTTTGAAGAAGTGACTTAGAGGATTCAGGAGGATTGTTGAGGAAAGTATGGATAGGTGTGGAAGGTAGTATTGGTCCCATACTACTGAAAGCACAGGATCCATACTCAAATCGGTTAAAGTCTTGGAGAATCTAAGAAGTTGATGGGAGGAGGATTCTTGGGTATGTTCTGATTGTTGGCTTGTCATATTTCAGTTTGGAGATGAGCTCTCAGGGAGATGGTTTAGGTTCGGGTTCTGGTTCTGGCTTAGGTGCGGGTGCTGATTCGATTAGAGAGCAGTTGAGGGAGTTCATTTCATTAGAGATTTCTCATTGTGTTTTAGAGATTTTGGATGAGCACGTGGGCGCGTTTCATGTGGAGGTTATGGCTATCATTGGAGCTCGTACTCTGTCTTTTCGGGAGTTCCGAGCTTATGGAGCTCCTGCATTCCATGGGGAGAGGGACCCCATTGTCAGTAGGAGGTGGTTAGTAGATATGGTTAACGCGTTCAGGACAAGTTTCTTCCCCGAAGAGGTGAAGGTCATATTTGCTTCCTGCCTATTTAAGAACAAGGCACAAGATTGATTGGAGGAGATTGGTAACGATTTGGGTGATGATGCACTTGATGCTATGTCATGGGATGATTTCTCGACCAGGTTCCGATCAGAGTTTACTCCAGCGATTGAGGTGCAACAGTTGGCGCGACAGTTTCTAGATCTCCGCCAGAGTACTGAGACTGTGGCAGAGATCACTGCCAAGTTCCGGGAGAGGGCTTTATTGGTACCGCAGTATGAAAAATATGAGGAGATGAAGAAAGTGAGGTATCATGATATGCTGCAGGATGATATTAGGGACTTCATGAGTATTTCGGGGTGCGACCCTGAATGAAATGATCTCTAGGGCCCGAGAGCGGGAGATTGATTTGGAGCACATTAGGAAGAGGGGGTCAGATCAGGTGCAGACTTTGGAGGGTCGCGGGAAGAGACCCAAGACTTCTGACCAGCATTTGAGAGGCCAGCAGGGCCGGAGTCAGTGTAACACGTGCGGGAAACTGCACAAAGGAGTTTTTCGTTCCAGGCGTTTGGGCTGCTATGATTGTGGCAGTGTTGGTCACGTCAGCAGTGATTGTCCTCAGGGGGCAAGCCCATTATGTTTTCACTGCAATCACGTGGACCACAAGAAGGCCGACTGTCCGATGTTGAGGGGAAGAGCAGTGAGCATGCCTGCTCCGGCTACCTTCAGGAACACCGACGGACGAGAATTTAGGGCAGGATCCCCAGCAGAGAGTAGTTGAGCTTTGTAGTGTCAGAAAAGGGAGGTCGGGACTCCAACAGGAAATATCACAGGTATATATCTTTTGCCTTTTTTCGGGTTATTTATATCAGTATTTGTGATTGTTGGAATCTTGCATCAGTTTGGGTAAGCATATATTCGGTTCATTTCTTTACTCATTTTTGGGTTATATTTTCAAATATTATCATATGCCATTTGCATGCCGTAAATTATTAGTGGTTAGTGAAAGGTTTTTTTTTCCTTTTTGCGGGTTTAGAGTGTTCAACGTTATCTTGGGTTGTGGTTGAGGATCGGTTCAGGGGTATTATGTGGAAGGTATGCGGTCAGGGTTCAGTGGGGTGGTTATCCAGCATCGTCAGGGTTCAGTGGGTTCAGTCTTTTTGCTTGGGTTGGCTTTTGGAAGTGTCGAGAGAAATGGTCTATTGCTGAGGTTTTGCACTGAGCGTCGGCTATTTGGAAATCAAGATTTGAGTGTGGTATCATTTCAAGGCGTCTGGGTTTATCAGTTTTGCTAGGATTTGGGAAGTATTTGTATGGTCTTAATAAGTTGTGCGGTCTTTTGGGGTTTGGCTAGTGATGGAACACTAGTACGGGTAAATGCGGGTTGTCAATAGTTTGGTTATTAGAGGGTAAAAAGGATTGGGTATCCTTCAATTCTCATTTATTGTGAAGAATTAGTTGAATCTAAGTGGGGGAGAATTGTGCATGTATTCAACATCAGAAGAAAGTGTGGAACTAGGGTGAGTTTCACATCCCCCGGGAGGAGGGCGGCCAAGTGATTGTCCAAATTGAAGATGGCGCGAGTTGGAAGTTCGGGAAACTTTTCAACATTGGGTTCGCAGTTTCTTAGTGACAACTAGCAGGCTGCGGGAGGGGGAACCCAGGGTGGGGTTCCATTTATGATTCAAGTGCAGTTTGGGAGCATGGTTAGTTGTGTGTTTGAACCAGGAGACGTTCGGATTGTTAGATTAGCAGTAAGGCTTTGGGTTGCGGTTGTGGTTAGTGGAAGTGTCGTAAGACTGTGGGGTGGCCCGTAACATTCACTAGTTTGTAGATAGTGTAGGAATGTTTTAAGTCTGTGGGGTGGCCCGTAATATTCACTGGTCCCTGTGTCGCGTTGAAGGTGTGGAAAATTGTGATTTGTTCGCGATTTTCTTTGGATGGTTTAGGCCAGGATAGGTTATTTTGCCAAGCTAAGGAAGGGCTACAACATGTTTGGAATCAGGTTATGGTAGGTCGTGGGAGACCGGGTAAGAGGAAGACTACAATTGGTCCTGTAGCGTTTAGCTTAGCATCGGGTTAGTGTCGAGATGGTTTGGGTAGTTATTGCCTGTAAGGCTTTCTGTCAGAAGTTGCAAGGGGCGACTAGGTGGGAGTCTTTTGGCTCAGCAACCATGCTGGAATCCGGTATTTCAGGTGAATGGCTGGCGAAATGGGACCATAGAGGTCTCGGTGGATTTTGGATAATAGCCAGAAGGTAGCCTGCTGTTTCGGGCAGTTTCAGTATTTCAGGCAGTTTCAGTGTTTCGGGCAGTTTCAGTGTTCGGGCAGTTTCAGTGTTCCGGGTAGTTTCAGTGTTTTGAGCGGTTTCTGTATTTCGGGCGGTATTAGCGATTTGGGTTTTAGTTTATATGAGAAGTATATGGGTGTTTGGGTAATGTTAAGTCACTCATATCAGGACTAAATAATCTCAAAGTAATTGATATGACCCTGTTGTGCAGCTCTTGTTTGAGTCTAACCGTTGCAGGTATGAATCTTCTACTTGAACGATTATCTAAGCCTTTTATTGAGTATAAGGGTTTTGTAACTGTATATGGTTAGTGATTTTGTTTCCCCTTTGAAGCATTTCTTTGGTTCAAAACTCTATGGGGTTGGCTTGGTGGCGGTTTGGTGTGAGAGGTCTGACAGGGAGTCAGACCATTGAGATTGTAGGTTTCGGAATGTAGGCGAGATAGGACTAGGTTTTATTCAAATATTGAGGATTCGTTCTTCGTCGGGCTTGAAGAATTATTCTAAGGATGGTTTTAGTAGATCGGGATAGGCCGTTGTATGATCAGAGTTGGAAGGGTTATGATTGGATTTGCTATTCGTTGAGAGAATCCATGGGTTGTTTCAGCATGGGCGATCTTTCGGGAAGTCAGCGCATTGTAGATTTCAGGTCTCAGAAAGTAGAGGTGGTTTACAAGGGTTGAAGGTTTGGGTGTTATTTTCGGGATAGAAGTTTCGGTTGGGGTTTCGTTTGCCTGGGGAAGGTTATTCTATGCGCAGAATTTCCGATCATGATCATCAGGTTGATTGTTTTGATATTAGTGTTACTAAGCATCGATTTCGAGGACGAAATCTAATTTAAGTCAGGGAGAGTTGTAACATCTGGAATCTAGAAGGTCAATTATCAAAATAAAACCTCATTTCTAAAGGCCAACTCGTCGAGTTTAGGGGAAGAAACTCGACGTGTTGGAAGTGTTGGCTGCGTGTGTTTTGAAGACCATCTCGACGAGTTGGACAAGACTAACTCGACGAATTGGACTTCGTTTGGGAAACCCTAATTTCGGGTTTTTTCACCCTATTTAAACAACTTAAACCCCATATGTTGGCCTCATTTCCAGCCACCATTATCCTAAACCCTAACCTCGAAACCCTAAGGCATTGTTGAGTGTTGTGAGCGTTTTTGAGTGCTTTTGTGGTGTGTTTGAAGCCATTGGAATGAAGGGAAGCTTGGTGAGAGTTGGTGACTCAAGAAGGAGCTGGTAGATCTCGAATCCTTGCCTTATTTTCGACACTTTTCTGGTAAAAAGTCTCAACCTTGTTTTGTGAATTCATATATCTCCTTCTTAGGGTTCTTTTGCATGTTTTGGTCTAAATGGAGTGGTTGTTGGGAGTTGGACGTCCCATTTGGACAAACCCTTTTAGATTTAGGGTCCTAGGGAGCTCTTTTGGCATAAAGGTGCCAACTTTACGGTCTTAAGGGCTCTGTGCATCCATTAAGCCTTTCTTCTAGCTTATTTTGATCTTTTGAGCTTCTTCTGGCCTTGCATTAGAGTAAAGTTGGAGACTTTACTCATCAATACATCCTTAAGGGACCAGATCTACAATTTGAAGCCTTATCTTGATGATTAAGTGGGTTTGCTGAGTGAAGAACTCGACGAGTTCAAAGGAGAACTCGGCGAGTTGGTTTGGGGTTGTTTTGGTTCTGATAAAAAGGAGGGGAAAACTCGAGGAGTTGAAGGGAACTCGGTGAGTTGGATCGATTCTTTGTGATTCTACGGTTTAATGAGAACTCGGCGAGTTGAAGGACCAATTCGACAAGTTGGGTCACCTGGACCGTTGACTTTGGCGTTGAATTGGACTTTTGTCTTATGATTTTGACCAAGTTTGTCCCAAGGGGTGTTTGAGGTAACCTGAATTATATTCAAGGAAAATATTGGCTTAGGATAAGACCCATATCGGATTGGGCCCAATTTGGAAATTTGGGCCATTAGTTGGCTTTTATGAGTCTTATAGTTTTGAGCCTTGTTGGTTTTGGGCTTGGGCCTTGGTTGTGTGACAACTGGCAAACTTCGAGCCTAGCCAATTCAAAAGATGTCTTGGATAAGTAAAACCACATTTTAACCTAGCTACACTAAATCACCATTAGATATGAAAGCATGTTTATATATATATATATATATATATATATATATATATATATATATATATATATATATATGCATGATGAAGCCCATGTCAAAATAAGTTAATACAGGTTAAAACAAGTCTAGATAACAAGTCTAAAAGCATGAAATTGTAAACTACTTTAAGGATTTCGGTTTAGGGAATCTTAGAACACCTTACGACCGAAATCACTTGCTTTTAGAATGTTAGAACCGAAAACACCTGGTTAAGGCCCAATAAGGCCGAAATTCTTTCAACATGGACCGAAATCTCATTCATGGATGAAGCTAGGACCGAAATCAATATCTTTGGGTGCAAGAAAAGTGATTTCGGTCATGCTAGACTGAAATCCCTCCCACTTAGGCAGAAAACTCCTTTAACATTTAGATAAGGTGCCACTTGATTGACAGATTAAGTTCCCAATGTGATAGATAACACATTTCAATGTAAACATCCCCTCACCTTATCTTATTCCTCATATATATATATACACAAAATATGGATCATATTTACAATTCAGTCCCAGTAAACACTTTTCACTTCACAAACATTTCAATGTAAACATCCCATCACCTTATCTTATTCCTCATATATATACACAAAATATGGATCATATTCACAATTCAGTCCCGGTAAACACTTTTCACTTCACAAATTCTCTCTCCAATATCAAAAGCCTCATTTTCCTTTTAACTTAGAGAATAAGTTTTCCCCAGGAGGCATTAGTTCTTCAACATAATCCCTTAAGGATTATAGTAAGTATTTTCTTCATTTACCCAGTGTTTACATCATATTCAGAATAAGTTTAACTAACACACACCACAAATGGTGTGTTAAAATACTCGTAGGATATGATCACCTTCCCGTATTCTAGACTCGAAGATCATTGTTTTTACCTCGTTACCTAACCGCATATACAGATAACGTGAGTTCATACCCCTACGTTTTCATGATTTTCAATTGCTTTAGGGGGGAATACAAGTAAAACACAAGAAATCTTGTGTTTAAAAATATAAATCGCTTATTATATTTTCTTACCGTTTACATGCATTTTTACGTGAAATTACTAAATATGTGAAACAACGTTACTACCAAATTTACAAACATTTACAAAACATGTTAAAACGCAATGGTTTTCATTTTAGCAGAATATACTGTATAAACTATAATAGGTATAGTTTATGGTTCGTTTTACAATAATTATACACCTAGAAATCTCCGTGGAAAAGTTACATTTTCATTTACTAAACGGTATTACATTTCATTTATAAAAGGGTATTACAATTCATTTACTAAAGGGTATTACATTTCATTTACTAAAAGGGTTTTCAGTTCATTACTAAAGGGTATTACATTTCATTTACTAAAGGGTATTACATTTTCATTTACTAAAAGGGTTTTTAGTTCATTTCTCGTAAACTCGTTGAAGCAATAAACTGTGAGATGTCTTCAAGTACTTATCTAAGTTCCAATGAAAGTCCTGACTAATAACTAGAGTCTCTTGTAGGGAGACCGAGATATTTGTGTATAGATCTATACGGGACTAACAATCTCGCACCTCAACTGTTAGCTACAGTTAGGCTGGCAGGCCTGGGGTGACAAATGTCGTTAACGTTTCTGATGCCTGAAGAACTTCATGTTAGTCCATCTTAGGCCATAGTATGGTTATAAGAACTCACATAGAGAAAACAGTGACACATTTACGGAGTAATATAATTTCAGACATTTTCATTTGAACATTAACTATACATTTGGTTTACGGGGTAAAAATACTTTCAGATAGTTTTACATGATAATAAAACTACATTACATGGCTTCTCAGTACAACAAGTATAACACGGGTTACATTTCTAGAAACATACATTTAAAGGTATTACATACTAAGACAACTATAATATACTATTTTCCTAGTACAGTGCAACTTACATTTCTAAAAGGACTATTATGGTTTAGTCCATGTTTAATTAACGTATACGTTAGGGTTATATATAATAAAAATCCTACATACATCAGAATGTGTGTTTTCGCCTTAGATCCTGTTCCTTGTTTGATTGTGGGTTTAGGGCAAAGTCACTCATTCGACTATTCGTTCTAGTTTGATTATATATAACTTGTATACTTTAAGTAATCATGGGAGGAAGCAGTATGGGTCACACCACTTACATAAATTTGAACTTCGAATTAGATATTATAAGCATAAGAAACTTATACATTTTGGCCTTAAGGTATTAAGAGTACAACTCATTTTTATATAGAAAATACTGGATTTTCTGGATGAATACACTTACATTTTCAAGAAACAAAGAACGCACTTTTATATACGAAATGCTTATGAACTCACCAACTTAAATGTTGACACTTTTTCAAACCACTTGTATTCTCAGGAAATTAGTAGACAAGTACCCACATAGGTTTTCAAGAAGACGGAGCATAGTAGCGTCAAGTCACTACTAGAAAAAGAGCCTTTTACGACGCGCAAACCACGAAACTCATTGATTTATGTTACGCAAAAGAGAGTGACGTTAAAAAAGTGTCATCTCTTCAAAAAATTTATGGATGTAGGTCACGCATTATTGCGTGCCCTTAAATTAGTGTCTCATGTAAAAATATAAAAAACACGGAGGGCACTTGTGCGTCCTCTATGAATGTCACTTTATATTTTTTTTAAGAAACGCGCGTCTCCAAGGGAAAATGAAATCCCAAATTTTTTAAACCCCCACCTTCTTCTTCCTCGTCTCCACCCTCACCCACATCCACTGCCTCCAATCGTCGTTGCCTCTTCTAGCCTCAAACTGCAGCGATGCACCTTCCTTCTCGAAGAATGCTTCATTTACCACCATCGTCCGATTATGTGAGCCCAAGGAATTGACGGAGACGAAGAAGATTATGGATCAATCGCTTCACATCATGTTTAAGGTTAAGGGTTTGAGATTTCTTCCAAATCGACCCTCACACTAAATGGTTTGATCTCCTCTTTTTTTAACTTGTTCCCTCTACTGATGCCTCCACCTTATACCATCGATGTTGATCTTTGAATTAGCAACAAGAAGCCCTAGGGCCTCCGCCTTCACCCACCTCCAGCGCCTCCAACATTTATTCATTCAATCTCATACCTCTCTCTACTCCTCACTTTCTCTCTATCTCCCTCTATCTCCCTCTAACCTAAAAGTTTCAAAAATCAAAAAAAGCTCCTTCATCTTATCCTTAAACTCATCCCCCTCAGCCAACTGATTTGTATATAACCACACAATCACCTCATCAATCGCATCCTCAATCTTCTTATCAACCGGAGTCAACTTCTCACCAAGCTTCTCATCTTTCGCTGTGTTCCTCATGTTAAATGTATAATTCTCTAAAGCATTCTTCACCTCCAACTTCTTCTTGGGCTCCTCATCTCTAGACTCATACTTCCTAGCTTCCTGAACCATCTTCTCAATCTTATCCTTTGAAGGTCTCCCCTTGTCATTAGTAATTGTAATATTGTTCTTTTTCCCTGTACCTTGCAATATTATCTTTCAAGAAGACCCTTCACATGCTTTGCCAAATTGGAACAATACCAGATGTAAGTTTGGACACGAAAAGCCGCCACCGTCCCCCTTTCATCGGTACTACTTCATTTTTTTCATCTTGCGATGTGTTCCTCATGATTGATTAGTTTTTGTTAGAAAATGTCATTTGGTTTCCTTTCCTGTATTTATTTCTTAATTCTTTTTTGGTTCTGTGAGAATTGAAAGGCCATGTATTCTGATCAACATAATGTGCACATTATGTGTTTGTTAAAATGTCTAAACCAAATTTTAAGCTTTAGTAGACCACTTAACGTATCGCATCAGCCATGATACGTTTCTTGTCTGCAACCAAAGATGTAATATGGATTCTTCTGATTTTAATTTTATATATATATATATATATATATATATATATATATCAAATTAGATGTATTTTAGACTTTTTGTTATTGTCAGACTGTTGTAATATGGTTGCTGTTAGTCTATAAAGGGTTGTTTTATTTTATATGACACTGACTTAATAAGCTTATTTGACTCAGGAGTAGCACTTGAAACACTTTCTGGAATTATTACTTTGAATTATTCTAAACTTGATGGCAATCTGGTAATTTAATTTCACATTCTGCTTTATATATGATATCAGTTGTTGCTACTCTGCATAAGTGCAAACCAATCTTGAAGCTAATACCAAGTTTATTCCCTTGGTTTAAAATGTTGTGGCATTTATAAATTTTTATAAACTTTTACAATTGTAGTTATACATTGAAGAATTTGACAAATTTCAGCTGCTTGTGCCTTTTTCTTAACTTTCTTGTTTACTGGACATATTATTGCATTAAGGGTCTTATTTGTTCTAATTATCCTTTTCTTTTTGCAGATTAAGGCACTGAAAAAGGATGTTGTGAAGCTATTTGAAAATATAGATAAATATGATTAGTGCATGAATTATATTCTAACATGGGAGATATCATTATTTTATATACATGCTTCCTGTTTTTATACAATTTTGTAGATCATGGGGCTAATTTCTTTGATGATCAACATCAAGGTCTTGTTTCAGCCACCTCATCAGTTGTTCGTGGGCTGAAAACTTTCGCTTCCGCTTCCGGAAGTTTTAATATATGACACAATCTTATTATGTTTCTAGACACCTCTTGTATTTCCTATGCTCATAATTTTAAATTTTATAATTCTTTTTATTTGATATTTGGAGATACTAGGGGACAAGATATTGGGTTTGGCAAGATTTTTTCTTGGGATTGCAATCCCTGGCAATAGCAAGGATTTATATCACCAAATTGATGCTTTAGACTACTTAGATCAAAACAGGAAAGTGAATCACATTCTATCTTAAGTCTTAACACATTTATTCTTGATTCTATTGACATTTTTGTTTTTTATTTTTCGTTTAGGGAATTAGTTCCTCTCATTTTATCACTTCCAGCTAGTGTCCTTTCATTTACCAGCCAAGACAAACTTAAGGTGTGTTGATTCATTTGGTGACCTATTTCATTACATTTCATGTTTCAAAATTGTCAAATTATAGACCGCAGATTCTTTTTCCTACATTTCAATCACTAATATAGAATTTTATAAATGATTTCTATTTAGAATTTAGGTTCTAGCTTGTCACTTATCCTATAGCTTTTGCTTACAGGTCAAAGTGATCACTGTACGAGGATCTACATCTACCACACCTCCTTTATCGGTAAAACTCATGCAAGTTTTCACCTATGGATCAAAGACACATCAATAGTTAACCAGGTACACCATGAAAATATTTTCTTACATTTTTGGTGCAGTTATGTATTGTTTTATGCATGGTTTTTAAATATTTTATAATCTTTACTTGTCTATTTTCAGGAACTCAAATTTGACACTAAAGAAGACGTCCACACCTTAGATGCTTTTCCAGCAGGTTTAACTAATAGGGTATCATGTAACATGATGTCAATTTCACCATGATTTGAGGCTTAATTTGATTAATGTAATGATAAATCTGATTTACAGGGGAATTTACATGTTAGTACTGTATATAGAGGTGAAGAAAGTCTGCAACTTACATGGCCTAAAATAGTTTCTGAGCATAAATTGTTGGATAAGGTGTCTAAGTCCATAACTATTTCTGGTAAATACTTAACCCGACCCAGCATGGTCCATTTGGGTTGCATGGCACCATGCAATTGGATAAACTAAATGAGAGAAATAACACATATGATTTATTAATATATTATAAGTTCTAATATATTAATAATATTATTTAATTAGTTTTGATCAAGAATTAAATTTAGCATTAATTAAGTGATCAAAAGAATAACTAATTAAATATATGGGCAGATTATGTAATTCTTCCATATCTTATATAGTGGACTAAAAGGCTCCATGGATTATCAAGTTGGGTTCCACCCATAGGATGCTCCAATGATGCTCCATGGAGTTAACCCATGGATTGAGAAATGAAGAGTCATGTTACATTAGGGTTTTACCTAATGCAGCACACTATATAAGGACCATGTCTCTCCCCAAAATCGGCTACACAAGAGAAACAAGAGGGCTTGGCCGATTTTGAGTGTGTTAGAGTATTCTCTCAAGTTTATACTTTGCATTTGGTGTTGTGTGAAGCATTTGAGGCATCACACTTGAGGTGCTAGGCTCACAAGGTTTCAAGGAACACTTACAACAACAAGGTATGTAGTTCTATCTATTATTCAAGTTAAAATTGTTCCCCATGTATGCTAGATAGGATCGTAGCCTTGGAAATCAACTTTGCATGATAATTAGACAAACATAGATCCAAGGTTATTAGGGTTGCATGTACACTTAGGAAGTGTTAGAATGCTCAAAACCCAACAATGGTATCAGAGTCAGGGCTTGTTTGTTTGTTATTTGTGCTAAATAGTTGGAAAAGGTTGATTTTGTGCATTCTACCTGATGAACTCGCTGAGTCCATGGGGGGACTTGCCGAGTTCATGTGAATCTTCAACCTACTCGCCGAGTAGGTTCATGCACTCGGCGAGTAGGAGCCTCAGAATGCAGATTTTCGACTTTAATTAGTTGCTGGAAATGGACTAGAAACATTACCCTAAACTGTTTTGGTACTTGAAAACCTGTTTTAGATGGTATAATGTCTTTTCTAATCCATTTACAACAACAAGTTATCAAAATTACAAAGTTTTAAATGTAATTTTTGATTCATGAAAGTGTTCATATGTGACAATAGTCAAATTCGGGTCAAGTCTAAGTCGGACAAGGTCAACGAGTCAAACCGGTCAACTCAATTAAACCTTGTATAATAGGGTTTGTATTATGTAATTTATGTATAACTCACTATCTTAATGGGAAAACATCACTTGGAAAGTTCGTGTGTTTAAATTTCTTTAACCTTAGTGCTAAACAATGAACAAGAACAATAAAACAATGTTGCATACTCATAGGGAGTGTGTAAGATCCTCAAACATGGCATAACGGGGTTTACGGACCTTGCATTTCGAAGCCGGACACTCACATTCATCACACACGAAAACGCTCTCAATCGTTTTCACTCTATCTCTTCTTATCGACAATCTCTCCCAAATCTCTTCAAGAATGTCAAATCTCTCCCAAATATCTCTTTGTATGTGAAATCTCTCCAAGAATGTCAAATCTCTCCCAAATCTCTCTAAGTATGTGAAATCTCTCCCAAATATCTCTTTGTATGTGAAATCTCTCCAAGTACGTCAAATCTCTCCCAAATCTCTCTGAGTATGTGGAATCTCTCTCAAATCTCTCTCGAAATCTCTCCCAACTCTCTATAATCACTCGGGGCATCCCGACCCTCGAATTTGGCGAAAACAGCCCAAAACAGAAGTCCACGCGAAAAACCCCTCTCAGGAACCGAAACCCCTCTTAGGACCCGAAAGTCCCCTTAGGAACCGAACCCTCCTGATGAAGAAGGCTGCTGAACCGAATCGAACCTCGCTTAAAAGGAAGAACCGAACCCGAAGGTACTGTTCACTACTGTTCACTACAGTTCATTCGGTTCTGACTTCTCGCCTTTTATCTCCGGACCGAACCCTCACCTTCGCTTCTGACTTCAGACCGAGCTCCTCGCGCCTTTCGCTTCCGAATCAGCACCATCCTGACCGAACCTCGGCCTAGGGACCGAACCTCGGCCTAGGACCGAGAGGCCTCGCTGGGAAGCCTTTTTCTCCCGGTTTTCGATTTAATTCGCGTTTTAAACCCGTTTTTAATTGTTTTAACACGGGATTTTCACCCAAAACTTTATTTTAACATATAAGACCCCTAAATTAATGATTTAATCACATTTTAAGGATAAAACCTTATCCAAAAGAGAGTAGGTAAAGTACAAAGGTAGAGTGTTGACTTTACCTTATTTTATGACACAAGCAACCCCATACCCACTCCATGATTAACCCACACTCCTCCCCACCATACCTTGTCACTTCCTTGTACTTTTACCCCTCTCACAAGCCATCCCCACGTTTTTAGGGCTGGTCACTCAACCTCTCTCTCCTTTTTCTTTCTTTCAATCACTCTTATTCCACCAAAGATCCAACTCCAACTTTTCTCTCCAACTTTTCTCTCAAATTCAAGATCCCAAGGCTGATCATCAAGTGTTCTTCCACTCTTGGTAAGTGTAATTCATCCTCCTTGTGATTTTTACACTTCATTCTACTCAAATCATTGATAGCTTATACAAACTCCATAACTATGATGCTAGATTCTCAAAAATCTTCAAGGCATCTCCAAGTGTTCTTGAGTTAAACACCTCCATTCTTCAACAATCATCTACTGAAAACACTTAAGGTGAGTTCATACCCCTATATTTTCATGTTTTCTCAAGTTTTTAGGGGGGGGGGGGGGGGGGAATACAAGTTAAAACACCAAGAACATAACTACACTTTTCTAACAGCCTTCATCAGAAAAGTTCAACTCCATTCACGGACTTTTTTGGACAACTTAAATATTTTAGTTTTCAAAACTGTTTTAGGTGTAAGTAGTTCCAGTTCGTAGCTTTAAAATGACTACTTGCACATCTCCATACGATTTTTCTACAATTTATGGTGATTTTTACAAAACTGCCTATCATTTCAAACACCAATCCGGACCAGTCTGTGATTATGGACTTTTTCACCCAGGTTGGAGGTCATTAAAAATCATGATAAAAATTATGAGTAAACTAGACACATTTTGGGAACTCTCAGAATTTACGGATCTAGTTTTCAACTTCGTATGATTTTTCTATGACTTTTCAAAAACAGTGTAGAAAGGTTGAAAATTTGTTAGCAACTTATAACCTTCATAACGCTTTGTATTATGTTGAGCAAAGTGTATAACGATAAGTTCTAAATATTGAATATGTTACCTTGTTAGTTTATCATCATAAACTGAATTATAGTCATTCATGATAAATTATTCATTCATTTAGATCACGTATATTAAACTATAATGAACATAGTTTATGGATTCATAGCATTAAAGCATTCATGAAAGAATTCTTATACATTACAAACGTTTTGGATAAACTATAATTGGTATAGTTTATGTATCATTTACTTCTCAAACTTATTTACCAAAGGTTTTCAGTTTAGTTCACGTAAATCTGTTAATGAATAAATTTGTGAGTCATTCCCTTCGGGTTACTTCCAAAGTAACAAAGTCGACAAGTCCTGTAAATTGTAACCAGAGTCTCTTGTAGGGAGAACGTGATAGTTTTGTATAGATCTATATTGGGTTTGACAAACCCACACCAGAGCTGCTTGCAACAGCTAGACCGGCAGGTCTGTGGTGACAAGTGTCATTTAACGGCGACGCTTGAAGAACGTCGCATTACGAGGCCGTCTATGTCAAGTATGGTTATAATAACTCACAGAAAGTATTAACAAACTTACGAATTTACGAGAATTTCACTAATATCATACGCGTTTATATTGAAATAAACTCACGTTCTTTCTGTAAATGAGGAAGATTAGTCATACGTTTCAGTCTTTGGATACAAGACTACAGTGTTCACTTTAAGGAAAATATCGGATTTTTCTGGAATAACTATACAATTATGAGACAAGCTTTTTTTATAATTATATACAAAAACTTATGAACTCACCAACCATTGTGTTGACACTTTTTCAAACTACTTGTATTCTCAGGAAATCGCTAAACAGGTAACAAAGTACTTTTGAGGATGGGGCGTTGAGGCGTCAAACTTATCATATTTTGACAACATATTGTAATTGATTTTGAAACATGTAATTCATACAATGATGTAACTCATTCAATTATATATATGTTGGTTGTGTTTACTTTCATCACTATCGCCATTGTTGTTATGATACTACACATGAAGTCCTCCACCCCCGGACGTTTCCGCCATCCTTGGTTTGGGGGTGTGACATCATATTCATGTTCTTGATCTTATGATGCTTAGATGATCATAGGAATTATTTGTAACATATGTGGTAGATTAATTCATGATCATTATGTGTTTTAATGGAGTCCATAACTTGTCCTCAAGTTATGGAAAACCAAAAGTCACTTTGTTTAAAAACCATTAAAAGAACACATGGGTTATAAAAAATGAAGAGTCTTCATTTTTAATACCCTAATAAACTCATAAGTTACAAGAAATGAAAAGTTTTGAAAGTTTACAAAATTCGCCCTCAAGTTTTGGAACAAGTAAAGTCTTGATTAAAACTTTAGTTCCAACCCTTAGAATTTTAAAAGTTAAAATCCAACCCTTATACTTATAATATTATAAGTTAATAATATATATATATATATATATATATATATATATATATATATATATATATATATATATATAAGATTAAAGTCGTCTTACCGCTAGTACGCCTCATTTACGAAGCCGGTCTATAAGGTGGGTATAAGGTTGTTTCCTATAAAATGGCAACTTAATGGGTGTCCACTCTCACCCACCGCTTGCTTGACTGGTGGAGGGTCGTTAGCCGAACGGGTAAGACAAGGACTTATAAATTTTCATTATGAGTATGATGAATATTATAAAGTAACTAAATGTTTTATTAAATTCCCAATCTTAGTTACTTTAGGAAAAATGTGAATAAGGTGCTAATCAATGAAATTACATTTTACACTTTCTAAGTCGTTAGTGGAGCGTGTGTGGTTAACCGGCACACTAACTTGGACTTAACAAGGTAGGTAAAGGGTGACTTAATATTTGTCATAGTATCGATGGAGCGTGTGTGGTTAACCAGCACATCGATTGAGGGGTAATTTATTAAGGGTACCAAGTAATTTGCATGGTTACTTCACACCTCGTTTTGTGATCCTCGGCATCCCAGTCACAAAACTTGGAGGGCACACTCGAGATTGAAACATGCCTTTGAAAAGTTCATTGAATCTCAAAAGAATCTAGGAATTTCTAAGAAGAAAATTAAATATTTTTAATATTTCAACTTTGGTGGAAATTGGTGAATTGTCATTCACCTACCTTTCAAATATGTTATTACTTAGATTACGGCATACCTCTTCTAAGTATAATATATTGTGATTGGGTCCTAGCCTTAATACTATATTTGGGTGTTTTATTAAGGACTATCTCTATTTCTAAACTAAACTTTTCTTCTATTCAGATGTCTGCAAACACTGCTGCTTCTGGCTCTAATCCTAATGGCTCCTTTTCTCTTATGAACTTGTGTGGGTAAGTCACTTTTGATGGATCCAACTTTAATGAATGGATCAGAAACATCCGAATGATTACTGTCTACAAGGACAAAGAATATGTCCTCGATAAGGAGCTTAAGGAGATTGATGAGACAGTTGCTACTCCTCAAGAGATCGCTGACTTTAGGGAACATGAAAGGGATGCCACCAAGGTGGCATGCATCATAATGGCCACTATGATAGCCGATCTCCAAAAGTCCTACGAGGACTACTACCCTTTTGAAATGCACCAAGATTTGATGGAAAGATACCATCAAAGTGCACGACAAGAGAGGTATGAAATCATCTCCTCCATGATAACAACCCGAATGAAGGATGGAGAACCCATCACGAGCCACATGCAGAAAATGCAAAGATTTGTGGACCGCTTGTTGAAGCTAAATGTGAACTTCCCCGAGGAGCTAGCAATAGATATTATTTTGCACTCCTTACCTTCATGTTATGATCAATTCCGCATGACATACCACATGAACAAGGAAGAGGTCACTCTCAGCAAACTTCAAGGACTCTTAAAGACCGCGGAAAGTGGTCTTAAGTGTAAGGCGGTTGTTACTACTCCTACTCCTACCAACTCCACCCCTATCTTGGCAATCGGGAAAGGACGAGGGAAGAAGAGAAAGAGTTCTTCGAAGGGTACCAAGGTTAGGACCCTTGATGGCTCTTCTTCAAGTGGAACCAAGAAAGGTTTCATCACTCCTTCTTCTGACCCAAAAGAGGCTGAATGCTTCTATTTCCATGAAAAGGCACATTGGAAGCAGAATTGCCCCAAGTACCAGCAAGATGTGAAGGTTGGGAAAGTTAAACCCAACCATGCAGGTATTTAGACTATCTTATCTAATAACTCACCCCATTCTAACTCATGGGTCTTTGATACCGGTTGTGGTATTCATATCTGTTCTGATTTGCAGGGACTAAGAAGAAGTGAGAATGTGGAGCAAGGAAGAATAAACTTGATCATGGGAAACAGGAAAGCTTCACCTGTCACCAAGATTGGATTTTATACTTTATCGCTAAGTAGTGGGTTTACTTTAGATTTGAATAAATGTTGTTATTCGCCAGAAATGGCAAGAAATATTATTTCCTTTCATGCATTGTATAAACAAGGTTTCACCTTTTCATTTGATAATGAAGTTGGTTCGATTAATGCTTTCTTTAATAATGTTCTTTATTTTAAAGCAATACCTTGTGATGGCGTGTATGAAACTGTATCTGTGATTGATAACTTAGGAAATAATGTATTGTGTGTTGATTCTGTTAATAATAATAACTTGGATAAAGCATCACTATGGCATTGTCGTCTTGGACATATAAGCAAGAAATGCATAGGCCAACTCCAAAAGGATGGAGTCTTGGAGTCATTTGACCTAAAGTCTGATGATAGTTGCGAATCATGCTTACTTGGAAAAATGACAAAGTCACCCTTCACAGGTTCTTGTGAGAGGGGTGAAGGTTTGTTGGATCTTGTGCACACGGATGTGTGTGGACCATTCAAACATGCCACAAGGGATGCTAATCGTTATTATTTGACTTTTACTGATGATTACAATAGATATGGATATGTCTACTTAATCAAGCATAAGTCAGAGACTTTCGAAAGGTTTAAGGAATTTAAACAGGAAGTCGAGAATCAATTGGGCATGAACATTAAGATGCTTCGATCCGATCGAGGTGGTGAGTATCTTAGTTCAGAGTTCCTCGACTATCTTAGGGAATGTGGGATTGTCTCATAATTGACACCTCCCAGGACACCGCAGTTGAATGGTGTGGCTGAGAGGCGTAATCGAACCTTGTTGGATATGGTTCGTTCCATGATGAGTTCCTCGACTCTCCAACCTCACTCACCATTTCAAATTCAACACCTTTTCTCTCAACATTCAACACTCTTCCACTCTCTATCTCTCAATAAATTCATGATTATTACGAGTGTTTTCAAGAAGATCACTACAAGCTTCACATTGTGGTAAGATCATGCAAACTCAAGTTGATATACTTCATTTTAAGCTCAATCACTCCTCCTAAACACATGTTTTTCATGAATCTTTCTTCCTAGAACTTTCTAAGTTCGAAAATCTTCTCAAGAACATATCTAGGGCCGAGATCTTCTCATCCCCTCAACAAAAACCGAAAACTTCAAAGCAATGTGAGTTCATACCCCTTATTTTCGACTTTTACTTGGTTTTGGGGGAGAATACACGTTTTTTTATGTAGATCTATGTATGTATGCATGAATTTGTGTGTTTTCTAGTTATATATGTGTTTATGTGTTATAAAATTCATGGACTTAAAGATCCACTAAAAGATGATGATATTGGTTTGACAAAACACTTATTTAAACTCATATTACAAGAAAAAGGTTTAAAATACATTTATTTTACTTGAAGCTAAGAAAAACTTCATGAAAAGGGGGCTAAAATCGAAAAAATGACAAAAGTAAGGGTTATTTATGTAACTCACGACTAGTAAGGGGTTCAAAAGGAAATTTTGTGCTAAGCAAGGCTACTCTCGACATTTGAGACCTTACAAGGACTAAAAATGTAAGCATTTTCATAAATGGGCCTTATTTGGGCTTCTTACGGTTTTGAACCCAAAAATTGTAATTTTTGATCTTTTGTGGGCTTAAATGTCATTTTCAAGAAAGTTGTGCCAAAAATGTAAATTTTTTATAAGAAGGGTTAAAGTTGTGAAAATATAAAAATTTAGGTCAAAAAGATAAAATTTTCTATAATGGGCCGAATATATATATATATATATATATATATATATATATATATATATATATATATATATATATATATACGAGTAAATTACACGAATGGTGCCTATGGTTTATGGTAATTTGTGTGTTTCGTCCCTAACTTATTTTTTTAACTCGGCAGATCTCTATTGTTTGTTTTTGTTACGCGATTGGTCCCTGTCTTACCTAAAAAGACTATTTTTCGCTTGATTTTTTTAATTTTTTTTAAATAAACACACCCCAACCCCACCATCTCACCTTATCTTACCTACCCCACCACTTTTTCCTATTTAAATAATAGTCTTTTTAGGTAAGACGGGGACCAAGCACATAACAAAAACAAACAGTAGGGACCAAGTGCGTAACAAAAACAAACAGTAGGGACCTTTCGAGTTAAAAAAATAAGTTAGGGACCCAACGCGCAAATTACCCCAAACCATAGGGACCATTTGTGTAATTTACTCTCTCTCTCTCTCTCTCTCTCTCTATATATATATATATATATATATATATATATATATATATATATATATATATATATATATATATATATATATATATATATATAAATCAATCCAAAAATGATATTTTTCACAAAAGTGAGTTTAAAATGTTATTTTACTAAAATTGGGCCTTATTTGTATACTTTTGGCTTAATGGGCCAAGAATGTCATTTTTAACAAAAAGTGGGCCTTTTATGCCATTTTGGTAAATATTTGAGCTAATACTAGCAATATAATAACAAACAGGCTAATTTTGCCATTCTCATGTTATTGGGCCTTAGTGGCCCATTTATATACTTGATAGGTCCTAAATACTCTTTATATGTTTATTGGGCCTCATTGACCTATTAACATGCTCGATGCACCTTGGATACTCTTTGCGTACTATTTGGGCCTGTAAATACATTACATGTGAAATGAGCCTTAGTTATCCTTTTACCAATATTTCGGGCCCATGTTATATAATCTCATTCTTTTCGGGCCTGGAAATGACTAACATGTTTAGTGAGCCTTAGTTGTTCACTTACATGGTTCATTAGGCCTGGAATGTGTTTTATATGTTTCTCTTCGCGTAAATTCGATTAAGGATCTACTGAGACGTGTCGGTTTTCACCTATTGAGTGTACGATCATAGTGTGTAGTTATAAACAGAGTCTCTTAGAGGGAGAGTAGGGGTTTGTGTATAGATCTATCTGGGGATGACACTCCACACCTGAGCTATTCGCTACAATTAGACTAAACCAGTCTAGGGTGAGGAAAACCTTATTCTATTTTTCGTCGGCGTCCTTAAAGTCCAAGACAGGCGAAATTGTCATTATCTAATATCGTTATAACGGCTCAATTAGAGTAATTAACATTATGAAATTTACGGGAGACCATTCTCTTTTCTCTTTGGATTACTCGGGAACATACTTTCGCCGGTACTCAATCTTGGGGGTTGATATACTAGCATTCTCTTTTACAGGCAACATAGGGTTGTCTGGCGGCATTCTCTTTACATTATATTCATTCACTTTTGGCATTCTATTAAACAATAACATGCATGCATTAATACAAGATCGGACACAAACATACTAAACTATTTTAAGAAAATATAGGATTTTCTTGTGTTTACAAAGTTATACAAATCATTTCTCAAACATGCTTATGAACTCACCAACATTTTTATGTTGACCTTTTTAAATTAACTTGTATTCTCAGGAAACCATTGAAGCAGGTTGGGCTGAACAAACTAATGGATGTTTTGTTATATTTGGTTTCATCATACTTTAATTATTTTGGCATGTAATATTCAAACACAATACTCGATGTAAACAATTTATTTTGTTATATTACATGTGTGATGATGATGATGTTATGTATCAGTTATATACTATGTGATGATACTACAAGGATGAAGTCACGCACAAGCCTCCGGACGTTTCCGCCGTCTGGTTCGGGGGTGTGAAAAAATTTGTGTGAAAATGAAACCACCCATGAACCTTATGCAAAAAAGGCCCTTTAACACTCCTCAATGAGTTCTAAATTGTAATTCACGGGAAACCACACACGCAGTTTGTCATCTCTCTTGATGTCAAATGAAGCGTATCTTTTCCCGAGATCTATCTACTTTTATATCAAAGATTCTTTTATATCATAGTGCCCAATTTTTTTCCTCATATCGTTTTCTTTGGCATACATAAGTATTGAAATCCTTGAGGTTTTGAGTATTACCGACTTGAAACTTAGATTTTGCAAAGTCTGGCAAATGATTACGCTTATCCTTCCCATAAGTGAATGAGCCCTGCCTCCATAACGAAGGATGGTTCTATAGCTGGATCGAAAGACATGGCGATTCGTTTTTAATTGGGGGATGTGACATATCCGTTGGATGGGATGGTTCAAGATTTTCACGAGACTTTGTAGGGTTTCAAAGCACTCCATGGATGATGGCAATGGGCCCTTTTGATGAATTCTAGGTTAAACGCCCAAGACTTGTCTTTTCCCTATAAATAGTCATGTATTATTCACAATTAGGGTTAAGAGAGTGAGACAAAATGTAGCCGCCACGTTGTGAGGTTTCTTGTAGAGTTAGATTCTTATTCCTTAAAGTGTAATCTATTCCTTATAATTGAATAAATCGAGTGATCATTCAACATATCTTCATATATTTGTGTTTGTTCTTATTTTCCGCATCTTGTTCATCAAATCTCAATTAGGGTTTTCATCCCAACAAGTGGTATCAGAGTGGGTCTTTGAAGATCTATTGATTTTTGAAGTATCGGTTCTTGATTTGATGATTTTCTAGACAAGCTATTGAAGATTTTTGGTGTTTTGGCGTATTGGAATCAAAATTATATTCAAGTTATTGTTCATGGATATTTATGCTCACTGTTCATCTGGTATTTTTAATTTGATTCTTATTTAATTCGTCATCTTCCAGCTGTTTGTGGGTCGTTTTCATATTCTATCATATTCTTACTTTGGATCCAGTGATTCCAGTCCATTAAGCGCTTCATGTGAACTTTATAAGCCCAAACCTATTTCCTGTTCATTCCAGTTCTTCTTTATTCATGCTCATCTTTGATTATGCCATCTTGAAATCGGAGATTATTATTCTTGGATTCATTCGTTTAATTTATGCTTGAAAATTGATTATATGTTAAGATTCGACTGTTTCCTTCTATCTTTGATTTGGTTCATGAGTGATGACGAGATCTGGGTTATTCGAATTTCTTATCACGTCATATTTTTTTTCTTTTGAGCCATCAGATTCATCCTTATTCAATTAATTTCAAGGTTAATTTATTAACTGTTAGAAATTGATGATTATTTCGATTTTGTCACTATGAGAGTGATGATTTTTGTATGGTGTTCATAGTTGTTCTTTGAAGAACTGATGAAGAATATGGCAATTGTTGATCTAAAATTTATTCTTTGTTTTGAGATTCGCTGTTTGTTGTCTTCTGTACTGGTGATGGGCTTCGCAATTTGAATGGGAACTCAATGGAATGAAATCGTGTTTGGAATTTAACTAGATTGAATTAAGGATGTTCTTGGTGGTCAAACGAAAAGTCAAAATTGACTGTGAAACAAGGTGAACTATGGACAAACGACCAAACTGCAAACTCCTTGGTGTGAGCAAACTCACTGAGAACAAAAGAAATCGGAATTGGTATTCAATTGGGATGAACAATGGTCATTGCAAAAGTCAAAATTGACTGTGAACTGGGTTGAACTTTCTTTGAATCTCACTGTGCTTTCCACGAAAAACGAACCTGTGACGAACGTTTGCTTTTAGATGTGTAATGTGAACGAATGAATTGTGAATCAAAATTCAATCAGGGGGAATATGATTGTGTACCTGCTCGCAATTGGATCTCAAAATCAAAAAGTCAAAATTTGACTGCGATTCGCATCGGGGTCGTGAACGACTGACTTGGAACGAATGTTCTTACATGCAAAAATTATCGGATTCGTAGCTCCCTCAAACATCAGAAAAAGCAAACCTGGAACGAACTTGAGTTCGGTTGGTAGCTCTTGGAACGAAAGGGCTTGAAGCGAATGTAGAGTGAGAACAATAAGCGAACCTGTGAGTGAATTCGCCTTGGGATAAAGCTGATGCACTTGGACCGAACCTGGAACAACGACCTTGGGTTTGCTTGTTAATGGTTGGAGGGAAAGGAGGATGAACTGAAAGCGAACATGTGCTCAGACTGAACATGGTTTCGGTTCAATGAACCTGGACCGAACTTGGTTTCGGTTGCTTGTACTCAGAGCGAACCTATTGCAGTCGATGTTTATATGTGCCAATTTCAAGGTTTCACGTCTGGTTTAAGTCATCGTTGAAAGATCAACTGGAGTATGATGTTGTGCTATTTCATCTACGTCTAAATGGGGAAGAAGATAGTAAAGTTTAATTTTTGGTCCCTGCAACTTCAGTGCATTGGCACTTTTGGTCCCTGTTGTTTTCACATATTGGTATTTTTGGATCATTTCCAGTTTTTGCTTCAAAAAAAGGGGTATATTGATGCTGAATTACCATTCCAGCCCCCGTCTTTTAGCAAGTGACAATTTCGGCCCAATATTCAGAAAAGTTTACTACATTGAGGGCCGGTGAACAGTTTTGGATTTTTCAACACTCATATTTTTTCATGAATAGCAAAATAATGATTCCATCAAATCTTGGCGGTTCGGAAAGTCATTTTTCGTGATAACGAAAATTTTTCACGACTTTTTCGGATTTTATACTTCATTGTATATATCATTTTGTCGCGGGGGAGCACGTTAATTTTTATCCATTCAAGATCATTCTCATGACCATAAGAAGGCTTTATAATCACGTTTTCGATTATAAATCGGGGGAGAATTTGATATGGCCATTCGAAATTGGATTTGTAACTTTTCAAATTTGAAAGATTTTTGATAAAGCTTGTGGTAGAATTATGAAGGTAGCTTTTACAGTGGAAGTTCTTCATCGAGCTCTGCTAAAGCTTTTTACAGAGAAGTATCCTTTATAGTAGAAGTTCTTCATCGAGCTCGGCTAAGGACTTGTTATATATCCGACTTCTAGTATTTTCTCGATCAAGTGGCATTACGAATCTTAAAGTTTGGGTTGTTACATGATATTTTTTTGATGGGTTATATCATTAGCTTATTTGAAGATTATTGTGACTTGGAGGGGGAGCTCTTCAAAGACAAGAAGTAATTCGGTTTCTTTGTTCTGAAATGTGTTTTTATGGCGGGTTTGGTTTTCATGAAGATTCTTTGGGATTACATTCGAAAATGAAGTTTAAAGACATTACTTCAGTGCTTGATTTATATATCTGGTTACTATTCGGTGAAGTAAGAGGATGCAGGAAAGGAAGAGATACAGGAAGCCCGTGTATGAAGACAATTGAAGAATCAAGATTCGTGGATTGCTTCATATATTCCTCGTTGCAGATCTTTTTATTTGCTAGATGCTTGTTTTGGAAGTTAAAGCATTGTCATCCATTCCATACTTTGAGGGGGAGATTGTAAGGTTTCAAATCACTCCATGGACGATGGCAATGGTCCCCTTTGATGAATTCTAGGTTAAAAGCCCAAGACTTGTCTTTTCCCTATAAATAGTCATGTATTATTCACAATTAGGGTTAAGAGAGTGAGGCAAAATGTAGCCGCCACGTTGTGAGGTTTCTTGTAGAGTTAGATTCTTATTCCTTAAAGTGTAATATGTTCCTCATAATTGAATAAATCGAGTGATCATTCAATATATCTTCATATTTGTGTTTGTTCTTATTTTCCGCATCTTGTTCATCAAATCTCAATTAGGGTTTTCATCAGACTTGATGCAAAAAGTTATCATCACCTTTTATACGTGACAATTTTCTATGGTGATAGTTAAGTAACCAATATTCCACGTGGAGTTATCAACTGGGCAACGGTTTGACTTCAAATTTCATGTCAGTTATTTAATGAAACTCCTCATTTCAATTCCAATTTTATGCTCCAAGAGTTCTCTCAAGAATCCTTACTATTCATCGCAAATTTTCTCTCCAAAATTCTCTCAATCTACTCTAATGGTTGGTGACTAGAACATCGTTGATCAATTCAACACCAATAACGAAGAGTTTTCACAGGAGATGATGAAGATTCAACACACGAATCTTTGGCTTAATCCCTTGCTTGTTGTTTATCTTGAAGAACTAAGAATGATTTTATTGGTTTTGAACAACTCTATTCTTAATCATACTATAGCATGTTCATTCGTAATTTTGATGCAATGACTATCTTTAGCTACTTCTATTGCCTTTTCCAACAAAACCACAAAGATTGTTATGTTTCAATTGATGTCCAATAAGACGAATAAACTTACCAAGAATTAATTTGCCCAAATCTTGAAGTTACCTTCTACATGTTCGGTTTATGATGTGGCCACTAAACAAGTAACTCATATGTTCAACGAGATGGGTCATTAACCCACTTTATTTGTTATTAGTCACTTCAAGAAGTCCAGTTTGCCATGTAATCAGAGTTTCTTTTTCGACATTATTCTAAGGTGCTTAACAGGAAGAAGTTTAGGGTTGGATAAGGCAAAACTTGAAATTTCTTCTAGCATGGTTGGGTTTTATTATGGATTAGATGTTTATTATGCATCGTTGTTGTGGGAAGAATTTGGAAATTCGGTTTCTCAATCCAAACTAGCAATTGGAGTTTTGAGTGCTAGGTTTTGGGGATTAATTTTGAGGGAGGTATATACTCAGGAAGATGTTATTTTTCCTACTGATGTTGATAATGCTGAGTTTCCATCAATGACGGTTCATAAAATTTTGGTGGATGATGCTAAGATTTTCCCAAATGTTTCTCGACTTTGTGATTCGATGCTAAAACTAGTGAATCCTACTCATTAATTATGGTTAAGTATCAAGCTTCAATGGATTCTACTCCAACTGGTATTCTACCACCAAAGGTTCCATCTAAAGGTGTGGAAGGTTCATCAAAAGTATCTAAGGGTCATAAGAAAAGAAACAAGATGTGAATCCAAAAGAAGTAGAAGAAAATGTGGTTAAAGAGACTGTACCCTCAAAGACTGGAAAATGGGTGCTCAAAAGAACAAAGAAACCAGATAAGAAACCATCTAAATTTGAAATCACGAAACCCACATCAGAGCCTATTGTTCAAAATGTTGATTTAATAGCTGAGACAATTCCTATGGAGAATCCTGCTCCTATTGCAGCTATAATTACACAAGAAGGTGAACCAGCGGTGAAAAAAAGGTTGCTCAAAGAGGGCTACAAAGCTATAGCTTACATGAAAAGGAGTTGTGATTCGAGAGATTTCGTCTCCTAGTTCTCCCGCATCAAGAAAGAGGATTGCTTTAGATGTATTGCAAAACTTAAAGAAGCGACAGTTAACTCTTGTTGATGATAAAATTGAAGATGTTATTGTGGAATAAGAACATGACAATGATGGAACAGATGCAGAAATGGGAGGTTCATTTCATGTGTCACCACGAAATGATACCCATGTCAAATTGTCTATCAAGGAGACACATATTCTTGATTTCAATGCAAACGTATCCAATACGGATGTAAACATCGATTCTGGTGTACAACATAACACAGCAATCCCTAAGCAGACAAAAGTCATACCACCCAGATTTTCACATACTAAGTCCATTATGTAGGAGGTCGAAACTCTAGACATCGTTGTGAACTTATCTGATAAGGATACAAATGTCAATATGGGTGAAGGGATGTACACTGTCGAAACAACAACAACAACAACTTCGAAACTTTAACTGTTACCACAACCGTCGAAACAACTGATGTTCCTTGTAACACCCTGTTTATTTATTCAATAAATAAACAAATTAATGAGTGAATAATAGTCCAAAAAAATAATTATATATAAAAGGATGGTCTTAAAGAGCTAATTGTCACAATTTTTGAAGTCGGAGTTAAAAGTGTAAGTTTCAGATGGGTTCCGTAAAGAATTATGAGGGCGGGGATTACATTGGTAGATTATTAGGACTTCGAGACTATAAGTTGTATGGCATCGGGTATATATGTCATCCGAACCCTAACCCTAACTCGTTTCTCTCTAGCCGCCATGGAGCCTCCAGCCGTCACTACCCTCCACTCTTCATCCGCATCTCCCCACCCTTGTGACTCCCTCCAGCACCACCATCTATCCTCTGCCATCGCACAGCCGCCATGCCATGTTTCTGATTAGCAAAGGCTGCCAACGACATCAACACTACCACCGTCACTTCACGATTTTTTCTTCTCCTTATGCTGCCTTCTAGTTGCCACCTCCGTGACACCATGGTGAACCACCGATTGTGTGAATCTGGTAAACAAAAGTGAAGACTGAGACAACGGTTGTTGTTGCTGCTCTAGATCGCTGCTATCGCCGCCATCCATGTTTTTGTTTTCGCAACTGCCGCCGCTCACCACCATTGTAAGGGTGAGTACGTATGAGCTTCAGTCGTGTATCACAGGCATAGGGATGCTCTTGGGTGGCTGATGTCGATTTGGACGCTTGATGGACAGGAAGACCTGAAGACAAACCACCATGGTCGTCGTCCATGGTGGTTGCCACTGCTAGCAAAGCTGTTACCATTTCTGCCACCTCCTCGTGTCACCACCGCCACCAGGTGGGTGGTTGGCTTTCCTTTCCGAGTGAAGAAGCAAAGATGCGCGTTTTAGTTGGTGTGTGTGTATAGCTGTAGCTCTCGGAAATGGCATCACCACCACCATAGGGTGGTGGCTACCCCCACGTGCCACCGCCGTCCACTACAAGGGTGGTTGTGGGTGTGTGTTTATTTAGTATAGTGTGTGTGTTTATTTCGTGAGTTCATTGTAAATTGTAAGAATTGGAATAATGAAAGGACAATCAAACCACCACCGTAGGGTGGTGGCTGCCGCCACCGGCCGCCGTATCGGTTAGCGGTGTGCTTGCCTTGTTGAGTTTGAATCGCTTGGGGTGATTGAAACCCTAATGGGCCCAATGAAGCCCTATTGGACCTAAAAGCCCAAAAACGAGACTGATGGGCCTAGTGAAAACCCTAATGGGTCTAATGGACCCTAATTGACCTAAGGAAAACCCTAATGGGCTTAAGGACCTAGTTATTGGGCCTATTGGGCTAATATGGGTTGGAAACCCTAATTAGGGTTTGGAAAACCCTAATGCAATGAAACCCTAATTTTATTAGGACACACGGGAATCAGTTGATAGCTTGAAATAATAAATAATAATCATTGGCAAAAAAATTAATATAAGCAATATTGGACTTAATGGATTAAGTCCTTAGTGGATTAAGTCTTTAATGGGTTAAGTAGGAAACTTAACCCTAATCATCATTTTATGGGAAACCCTAATTTCAATTGGGCCTTAAGTTGGGCCTTTTATTGGTCCTAAATGATTGGGATAATAATGGGCCATTCAAGAGCAAGCAATTGAACTAGAATAATTTAATAGGCCCAGGGTAAGGCTCATGTCAGGGGTTCGGGCACAATTTGGAAAATTGGGCCATAGATGGGCCATTATTTGGGGCTTGATGATTATGAGACATTGGGCATTTCAATTCCAATTGTTTGGACTGGATTAAATGGTTGGGCCTTAGGGGAAGACCATGTAGAGAGTTGGGCCTAGTTTGGAAAATTGGGCGATATGTTGGGTTTTGACTCATAGTTGACTTTTGGGCCTTTGGATCGAGCCTTGGGCTTGAATCAAGCTAAGATAGGGGTAAAGCAGTCTTTTACCCCAAGCATGGACTTATGATTTTTGTGTTGGAACCCAATTATTACTTGGGTGATGTTTTGATATTGACAGTTCGGGAATCTGTCATCCAGCAGCTGAGATTGAGTCTGCAGGACTTCAGCAGTGTGAGGTGAGTTACCTTCCAGTAGCGGTGGGTCTACGGCCATAATGCTGCCCCACCAGTAGGAGTTGTATGACAGATGATTGTCTTTGTGATATTCATCTAGGTTTGCTACTACCTGATATGTTTATGTGCTAGTATGATATGTTATATGTGATAGTGGTAGTAGGAGGGAAATATTCCCCAAGTTCGATTGTTAGGACCGAAGGGTAGGTCGGGCACCCCAAAATTGTCTAACAGTATGTTTATGCTATGATATTATGTGGTAGTAGTAGGAGGTGAAATAGTCCTCGTATGTCGGTCGTAAGGACAGACGGGTACGTCAAGCACCCAGAATGGCTTGACCTGGGTAAGTCAAGCACCCCAGAATGGCTTGACCTGGTTAAGTTAGGCACCCCATAATTTCCTGGCAGTATATGTGTGTTATACTATTACATGGTAGTGGTAGGGGTGAAATAGTCCCCGGTAGTCAGGTGAAATAGACCAACGGGTAAGTCAAACACCCCATAATGGCTTGACCTAGGTATGTCAAGCACCCCAGAATGGCTTGACCTGGGTAAGTCAGGCACCCCAGAATTTCCTGACAGTATGTTATTGTATGGTGTGTGGTATGATGGGGGAACTCACTAAGCTTCATGCTTACAGTTTACAATTTTGGTTTCAGGTACTCGTTTCAAAGGAAAGGAGCCAGCTCGATCACAGCGCATCACACTATGGTTTCCCACTCATGATATTCTTTGGGATTACACTCTGATATTGTTTTATGATAACATGTTTTGATTATTTCTACTTTGGTTTTGACATGACATGACATTATGAATGTTTTTTTATAATGTTGGTTTTATAATAACTTATCTAGAAATGAAATTTTTGGCCTTAAATTTTCGGATGTTACAAGTTGGTATCAGAGCCTTGGTTTGAGGGATTTGGGCACACTCTCGGGTGTGTCTGGACTCAAACTGAGGACTGGGTATGAAAATTTTCAAAAGCAAAATCATATTATAAAAGAAGTTTGAAAAGAATAAGGTGTGTGATGCGTGCAATTAGGCGAGCTCAAGTAAGTTTTCCCCAAGATACCCATACATGTTATAAAATCTTATGTTATGATATGATTATGAGAACTGCATGCTAGATTAGGGCTAAGGATCTAGGAAGGATGCTTTATATGCCTACTGTATGTGCTTGTAGACTTGCATGCTAGTACTGATCAGTCAGTGATAGGATGACCTGTTTAGGTTATGCCTGATTGTATGAGCCTTTAAATTGCATGTACAGATTCCTCACTAGAGGATAGAAAGGTTTGATTTGAATATGATGGTTAGATTTCCATTATCTGAATGATGTTTGCTTTGTGCTTTGTGGGACTCTTAGTGATGTGAGTTAGCTACTAAGTGAATATGCTAAGTCACATGGGACACAGGCCAGATAATCTCAGAGTGATGGACTTGACCCTATTGCGGCAGATCTTGTCTAAGTCCAAGTGTTCTAGGGATGGGTCTCTTAATTGAAGGATTATCTGATCTCCGTTGCATGTGGCTATATTCATAAGGTAGCTAGTTGACATTACTGGGAATCTTTCAGCAACTGAGGACTGGGTGAGTTCGGGAACCTAGGACAGCCTAGGAGATGTTTAAGTGGGTTAGTAGTGAGGTTTAGTGAGACTTGGGTGTACTAGTTTAGGGAAGTGACTTGGAGGATTCAGGAAGATTGCTGGGGAAAGTATGGATAGGTGTGGAAGGTAGTATTGGGCCTATACTACTAAAAGCACAGGATCCATACTCGAATCAGTGAGAGTCTTAAAGAATCTGAGAAGCTTCGGGGAAGAGTTAGTGACCCAGTTTGGGGATAGAGGATGTTCCAATTGTTGCAGCTTAGCCATGGGCAAGTGAGCTAGCGAGCGTGACAGGGTGTCAAACCCTGAAGGATATGAATTCCAAGAGATTTTAGATGCGAGATGGATTAAGAGCCCTAGGAAGAGAGGGTCGTGTCAGGTGCGCATAGTAGAGGGTCCCGAGAAGAGACCCATGACTTCTGATCGTCGGGTGAAAGGCCAGTAGGGCCGGAGTCAGTGCAACGTGTACGAGAAAGTACATGAGGGAGTTTGTCACTCCAAGGGTTTAGGCTGCTACAGGTGTGAAAGGGTTGATCATGACAGTTGAAGGTGATTAGTATTCCTCCAAATGTTGCAGGTATGTTGTCTTCTGCTGCTGCTAGATGGATGTTAGGAATATGTATTACTTTGGAATTGTGAGTAAGTTTGGATAAGTCAGACCTCGGGTCGGTTTTCCTGCTAGTGTTCGGGTTATCAAGGATCATATATGCCATCTTGCATGCTGAAAGGTCCTTGATGAACCCACAGAGGGACGCATCTTGCGGAGTGGGTTCCACGTGTACCGTTATCATTCTGGATCTTTGTCAGGATCTGTGTAGGAGTATTATTTAGAGGATACTCGGTTAGGAGTAGAGCGATAGTTCTCCAGTGAAGTTAGCATTTAGTGATTCTAGCATGGTTCAGGTATGGTCGACAATTGTCTATGGACGAACTTCGGAGTTCAAGGTACTACTGTTGCTAGGACAAGACTGGTAGCATGAAGATAGTTGAGTCAGTTGCGAGTGTTAGGCGCATGGGTGTTCGGTCATTGGATGTTCAAGAGAATTGCACTTCTCGCGTGGGCTATGTTCGGTTAGAGTTCGGTGGTGTTGCAAGATTGGAAGTGGGAACGAGGATTCTTTAGCTAGAGTGAAGATTAAGGTCTTCAGTGAACAGCATGGGAGATGGTCTGAGGTTTCAGACTGTACTAGATTCAAGAGTACTCTTCAAGATTTCAGAGGATGGGTGATCTTAAGGTTTAACTAGTAAGTGATCGCTAGCATGGGTAAACACAGGTTGCCAGCAATGTACTATTGGGAAGTAAGAAGGGTTGGGAATCCTTCAATTCGCACGTACCGTGAAGACTTAGTCGAATTTAAGTGGGGGAGAGACTTTTTATATAGTTCTCCAAATGTGAGTTCCGGTAGCGCGACGTGCAATCTATTGGGCACCTTGTCTACCAGAAGGGTATTCTGGTCGATTCGGTCAAGATAGAGGTTGTGATACAGTGGGAGATTCCGAGGTCTCTATCTATGATTCAGAGTTTCTTGGGTCTAGCGGGTTATTACCGGAGGTTTATACGGGACTCCTCCGAGATTGCAGTTCCTTTGACCCGACTCACCAAGAAGTCGGTGGCCATTCGATGGGGGCCTGAGCAGTAGGCAACTTTCGAGACTCTCAGATAGAGGTTGTGCAAGGCACCGATTTTCACTCTGCCAGAGGGTGTAGATGATTTCGTGGTTTCCTATGACGCTTTGATCACAGGCTTGGGTGCAGTATTGATACAGTGGGGTCACGTGATAGCAGGTTTCGGGAACCAAGTTAGAGTTCCGGTTAGGACTCAAGTTCAGTGGTGTGTTAGGTCGAGTGCATGTTTGACCCGGTTTGGAAAGTGTTGTAAGACTACGGGGGTAGTCATAGCATTCACCGGTGGTCAGTTAGTATGAGAAGTGTTGTAAGACTGCGGGGGTAGCCGTAGCATTCACTAGTGATTAGTTAGCATGGGAAGTGTTGTAAGACTACGGAGGTAGTCGTAGCATTCATTAGCGGTCAAATAGTGCTAGAGTGTTGTAAGACTACGGGTGTAGCCGTAACATCCATTAGATTGGTAGATAGCATGAACACGTTCATAGATCGTGAAAAGGACAGTAGTACCCACCAGTTCGGGTGCAACATTGAGGATATGGAAAGCCACGGATTGGACCGTATAAAATTTCTTGTGATATAAGGCTACCATCGGTTAGCCACAATCACTTTTAGCCTTGGATTTGATGATGACAGGATTCGACGCATGGACCCAATCGGTTAGATCAGAAGGATGTTTGAGCCACAGTGGCATGATAACTAGTGGAAACTAGTTCCAGAGAAGGATTTCGTTCATAAGTCGTGTGAGGCGACTAAGTGGGAGTGCTTTGGCTCCGCAACCGGGCCGGAACCCGATATTTCAGATGATTGGTGAACGAATAGAGACCAGGGAGGTCTCATTAGATTTTGGAAAGCAGCCATGTGACAACATACTACTTCAGGCAGTTCAGTATTCGGGCAGTTTCAGCTTCTGGGGCAGTGTTAGTACTTGTGTCTTATGAGAATAACGTTAATGGGGTAACTGGGGGTTTTTGAATGATGAAGAACCCGACATTTGGTTTGATTTATTTTTTAGTAATTTTTTTAAGTAATTTATTTTAGTTTTTGAATTACAGTTTCACTCTTGATTATCATATGCTAATTTAATGTGCTTGTTTAGTTATGTTTTATTTTAGATCAGGAGAGTTGATTAGAAAAGAAGAGATTATCATAAGCTACTTTAACTAGATTATGACATGCGTTAAACGCGGAGAACATAAATTAAATACATATTGCATTAATAGGTGGCATTGTCTTAGATGAAATTTTAATAAAAAATGTTAGTTAGATTCATTTTTAGACTTTTTGAATCAAACTTATTAAATAAAAATATTTAATATTTATATTAGAGCAATTTGATTTTTTAATACAGTAATTTTTAACATAAATGATCCACGTGATCTTTGTTTTATCACAACATGATATGACTTCTTGATTAAAACATGTTGTGTAGTAGCTTTATGAATTGACGTTGTCCGGTGTACCAACCTCCATGGAGGCTCACATGACTCTTTTCGTATTGGCCCTGTAAAACCAAAGCAACAATAAGTTGTTATATGTACCAACAACATTAAATTCTGCAAAGAAATTTGATAAACATTACAGTTAAAGTACATTGTCATAACAATAAACATCAAATTCAGATATTTTAATTTTATAAATTTATAAAGTATTTATTCCTTATAAGAATTAAAACATGATTTTTCAGGCTACACCCAATCACATATACATATCTTCTTATCAAAGAAATTATTACAAGAAGAAAAACATGTTATGAACAAAAATATAATATTAGTTACATAATTTGCCAAAGGTTAACACTAATAAATAATAATGAATTTTCACAAATCTTGCATTTTGGTCACTGCATCCAACTAACAAATGAAATTCAGTTTAGAGGATTGATTCAAAAAGTGCATCCATGACTTCTTGTAGCCAAATTTGGGGAAATGTTAAGACCTACCAAGATATGAAGGAACGGTCTGTGAGGCTACAGATAGTTTCTGGAGGGCAATACAAATTCAAAATTGTTAGCACATATCTTTCCTACCTGCTTCAATTATTAAATTTAGATCAAACTTGTCAAAATAGAATTACAAAAAAAACCTAGATATATAACCTAGCAATCAAACAACATATTTTTCATAGAAATAAATATCACAAATCCACAATTTATACTTTATATAATATTCTTAAATTATATCTTACCTTTTCATCTTTAATGGTTACTAACACCTCTTTCTGCCTTATTGTTGTGACACGTATGTATATCAAAAATAAGAGAAAGAACTTTAGAGAACGAATGTTGATAGAGTGATCCTTCATTGAAAACGCATCAAAATTATTCATAGAGCCGCTAGGATTCTTCTATAGATCGCTAGAAGATCTCTATAGTGACAACCGGTGTGACTTCTATGAGAACGCACCATTTAAAGTAACAGTTTTGATTAATGTAAGTGAAAAATCATTTGGAATACTTACCATTTGTGATTGTTTCTATTTGAATGTGAACATTAATATTATTGTAGAGAAATATAACTTCAAATGAATCCTACATAGCCAAATCAACAAACATGACAACACAAAAAGAAGCCTAAATTGATATATGACCAATTATGTTTTGTTGAATAATTTTTTCAATTTATCAAAATTTTATTTTATTACAAACCTTTATGAATAATCAATAATCTAAAGCAAGTGAAAGAAGTAATTGTTAAATTCAAGATGACTGTTTTTCCCTTGATGAATTTTGGTACCATTGATCTACACTGAGAAAGAAATAGAATAATTATGAAGATATATCATGTTGATTTGAAAACATATAGGATGGCCAGTGCATAAATTACGACTTTAAATTCGGAGAGGATTTGAATTTTCAATTTTGAATTTTATTTTAGGGATAGAGGAAATTGGTGAAGGTTTGAGCGGAAACATTAATGTACAACGTGTTTGACCAAACATTGGTCAATATGACATAAGCAATTTGATCTAAGGGTGGAAAATGTATAAGTGAAATATAATCAAAAGTCTTTATTGCTTTAGATGTTGGAATAAAGTTTCTCTTTTAGACATAGATATCAATCTTCTATTTTGTAAATGCAAACGCCTTAGTCTCCATATCTCTATAGCATCATTGTAATGAGTTTTATTATTTAAATCTATAAAATGATATGATATCATTAATATCTAAAAATAATAATATTTCAATATGGTAAATATTACTAACAAATTTATAAATTATTTCACAAGAAATATAAATAATTGTTTTATAACGGTTAAAAGATTTATAAAAGTTTACAATTTCCTAAAAGTGGTAGTTTTCTAATATTTATATTGAGGTTGTAATGAATAACATTGTAACAATGTTGACAAATTCACATTCAAATGAAATAATAGAGTAAAATATGATTAAACTTATAAATTCATCTGAGTTTAAACCTAAAAGGAAAATAAATGAATAAGTCAATATTTCATAAAACCAAAAATGTATTCAAATTATCAAAATTCTAACTCGAAAACGAATAGTATGAAATAAAGTCATCAAAAATCAAACCCCAAAACCAAATAGTATGTAAACAAAATATGAAATGAATAATATTCAAATCACTCAACTACTCAAATAAAATCATGAAAATCATATATTATTTATCTTGCTTTGGAATTAACAGTTTTGGCTTGCCTTCTCTAGAAGTACGATTTGTGATTGATGTTGATCGTCGTTTGTTTGAGGACATGGTTGTCAGATTATCAACATCGTAAATATCTTATAGGTTGCGTTTTAATTCTTCATGTCCATACATTTTTTTAAAGGATGTCAACTTAGTTAGTAGACTTGTTGCAGTGTTTTTATCAATATTCGAAGCGGGTGTGGTGTTATCACCAGTTAACAAAACAACATCCTAAATGTAGAAAATAAATTCATATGTCAATCTAAAAGTTAATAATATTTTAAAGTATTTAACATATTATATTTAGTTATATTATATTTAAAACCTTCTAGTTTAATGTGTCTTGAGATCCGACTTATGCCAATAAAACGTTAAACGAATCGGATTCTGGTGCCTACATTTGTAGTACATAGAAATATGTTAGTTGGTCAACTGAAATATAAAAAACGAAATTTGATAAGTGTAATGTTTGCAGTATTCTTCGTAAAAGAATGTTTCATGTTCGATGTTAAATGTTTTTTTCCAATTCAACAATGATTGTATTATCAACACTGAAGTTTGAGATTGCATAACCATCAACTTTGTTCCTCAAATTATAATGTGAAATTTGAATTTGAACACCAACTCTTATGGAAAAGTACATTCAAAGCAAATGGATAAATCTCCATATTACCCTCCTAACAATTAAAAAAAATGGTTATAAAAATAGATAGACAAAAGGTAAAAAAAAAAATAGTTTTATATAAATGAAGTTAATATCGATAACCTCATTAAACTTTTGAAGCAACTCTTGTGCCGTTTTTTCCAAAAGTTTTTTTGAGTCACGCTCAAATAACGTAAGTGACACCACACCGGTAAAGTCTTGTACTCGAATGTCGATTTTGAAACTAAAGTCATTGATATAAACAAATACAGTAATATAAAATTAGAAATTTTAACTAAAGAGTATAATAATATGTATAAGAGAATTATTGAAGAACTTAGAACAAGATATATGTATTTGTTCATGCAAGTTGAATTATAACAATAAAAAAAAATTATCTTGCTTTTGGTTCGTTCCACGAGTTTTTCCATCATACGTTAAAACGACTTTTATGGCTTTCTCTTGACAAACATAGGTCAACACATTAAAAAATTAATATAAATGATATAATTTTGTTTCTATAACTAAATGAAAGAAACTAATATATTTTAAGTAGATTGATTAATTTTTTTTCATGACCTCTCAACATGAATACATTAATAACAAGTAATAAGAACAAATTAAATACAAGAATAAGAATAAGAAGAAGAAGAAGAAGAAGAAGATGGTAAAGAAAAAACCTAGAAAAAAGAATGATAGAATAAGACCGTTAAAGAAGAATACTGTAAATTATAGGACTCAATCCAAAATCGTAAGAATAACAACTTCAATGTAATCGTATATATATAAGTTTGTTTTCAACAAGGAAATCATTATCTTCTAAAAAAATGGGATCCTAAAATATTATCTTGGAGATTTTCGGTTATTCATCCGGAAAAAAATGATATCATTTATATTGAATCAAAATTTCAAATTAATTGACTTGCTTAATTAATGAGTTTTAAATTCAAAATCATTATCTCAAATTGATTTATTTTACGAGGGATATACCAAAGATAAATTATAAATAATATTGACTTTATTTTTTACTCTTAAATATTTTGTTGATTTAATAGAATTAAATTAGATTTTAGAGGTTAATGACCAAATTATCGATATGCTTATTTAATGAGTTTTTTCAAAAAAAAATGGGTTTGAATTTTAAAGCCAAAAGCTATAAATAACTATAAATAAGGGAGTTAAATTATGAACAATATTATAAATAGAATGATATATTGTAATTAATATATAATTATTGAATTTAAATATTCTATAATTATTAAAGATTCTATAATTAAATATAATTATGTTTGAATTTTATTTGAAGAAGATGATGTCAACAATCTAATCTAATGGTGGAAAACATAGGATTGAAATTAAATCAATGGTCTTGATTGTTTCATTGGTGAATTAAAGGTTCTCTTTTAATAATATTTAAAGATGTGTTTGTTTAGTTATGTTTTATTTTAAACGAGGAGAGTCGATTAGAAAAGAAGAAGCAATGAGCATGACATCACTCAATTGTGATATGCAAATCTACATGGAGAATCATTGGAGTTTTCGGCTAAACCTTTAATACATCCTCCGTCCCAAAATTATAGTCCATATTTTCTTTTTGGTTTGTCCCAAAATAATTGTCCAGTTCTAAAAATAAATAACATTTTTACGAAAATACTCTCTCATTATTATTTAACCAACTAAACATTTAATTGAACATTAAATACAAAATAATGATAAAACTGTCTTTATTATTAAATAAAATCAGTGATAATTCTGTATACAACTAGAGAGGAGAGCCTAATCAATTAGATAAGGTGGATTTTACTCAACGATAAAATTTTCACTGTTTGCCAAAGATCGTGACGCGTCAATCCTATTTGCTCGCCACGTCGACAGTTTTGAATCGTGGTTGGAGTTCCCTAATTATAAAGGATGCGACATGTCAATCCTATCCATTTATTTTTTTTTATAGAGCAGTGTTTGCCATATTTTTCCAGCAAGAATCAAAATTTTTCAGCAAGGATATTCAGAATTCCAGAACTTTCAGCTAATTGCAACAAACAAGCTCCCACCGACAATCAAAATTTGATCTCATCACTAATTTCGCAGGGATTGGGTTGAACCAATTGTTACAAAAAAAAAAAAAAAAAAAAAAAAAAGTCAAAAAGTTTACGCAGTAACTTATAAAACGACAGAGATATGTCTTTATATACTGTTAACACAACGTCCCACGATAGCATTTTGTGTGGATGCTATTGCATTCAGAAAAGCACTTGTCATTGGAGCCTCATATTATCTCCCACGTGGGTATACATATATGAGATGTTGCGCATGTAAATCTTGTTTCTGCTTTAAGCTGTTAATTAGGACTTCCTTGGTACTCATCACCACCTATCTCCGTCGCAATGACAACCCATCGGAAAATCTTGATTGTCGCCTATCAAGGCCAAGGCCACATCATTCCAGCCCTCCGGTTCGCCTACCGCCTCCTCAAACTGGGTGTCCATGTCACCTTTTCCACCAGTGTCTCCGCTATACGACGAATCGACATGGAAACCACCCCTCACGGGCTAACATTCGCTCCATTCTCCGACGGCCATGACGATGGCAAACAACCAACAACCACCTTGCAACAATTCCTCTCCGATATCTCTACGTATGGTGCTCTTGCGGTTGCAGAAATCATCAGCTCCGCCGCGGCTGGAGGCCAACCGTTTGACCACTTGGTTTACACCACCACCATCCCATGGGCGGCGCGTGTTGCGCATGCTCAAGGTATTAAATCCACTCTCCTCTGGTGCCAGTCGGCGACTATCTTGGATATTTACTACTACTACGTCAATGAACACGAAGTTTTGATTTCCGGTATCAAAAACAACCAGACGTCTCCGATCAACTTACCTGGACTGCCACCATTAACCACCGCTGATTTGCCATCTTTTCTTACGCCGTCATGCCCAAAGGAACATGTTTTTGTTCAGCAGGATTTGAAAGGTCATATCGAGGTCCTCAAAACAGCTCCAAGAATACTTGTTAACACTTTTAATAAACTCGAAGTCGAACCCATTAAAGCAATTGATAAACTTGAGTTCCTTCCGATTGGACCCTTAATCCCATCGGAGTTCTTCTACAGAAATTCCTCCAGCAGTGATTGCTTCGAAAGAACAGAAGAGGATTACATCCAATGGTTAAACACAAAACCCAAATCTTCGGTGGTGTATGTTTCATTTGGAACAATAGCGCAGTTGTCATTGGATCAACTAGAGGAGATAGCAACTGGGTTGCTGGAGAGCCGGCGGCCATTTTTATGGGTGATAAGAGATAGTGAGCAAGCAGGAAGATTAAGCAAGATAGAGGAGCTGAGAAAACAAGGGATGATAGTTGGTTGGTGTTCTCAGGTGGTGGTGTTGAGTCATCAAGCAATTGGGTGTTTCGTGATGCATGGTGGGTGGAATTCAACGGTGGAGACATTGGTGGCCGGTGTTCCTACGGTGGTGTTTCCACAATGGTCGGATCAATGTACGAATGCGAAGATGATGGAAGATGTATGGAGAACAGGGGTTAGGGTGAGAATAAGAGAGGGAGATGGAGTGGTGGAAGGGAAGGAGATTGAGAGGTGTGTGGAAATGGTGATGGAAGATGAGGGTATGAAGAAAAATGCAGAGAAATGGAGAGATTTGGCAATAGAAGCTCTCAGCGATGGCGGAACATCCACCATTAATCTCCAAGCTTTCTTGGATCATATATGAAACTAGAGGGAGCAATATGGTTGATCATTTTAACGACGTCATTTTATTCGGTAAGCTATGCATATATTAAACATCGTAATGGCTTTTGCAAAAGAAAATGAATAAAAGGTTAAATGTACGTGTATGATTTACACATGTATTCGTTGTTTGTGTGTGGTTTTTGCTTTTGATAAAAATCAGTGAAGTTTTGCCTTCTAATCGTGTAGGTTTCTATATCATTTAATCAGTGATACATGCAAATATATATTTGATGATTCACAATTTGTTGAGATTTCTCATATCATCTAAATATAACTCAACAATTTATAAAGCTGAAAATATCTTCTAAATAGTATCATCAGTTTATAAAACTTCAAAAATATATTCTAAATAATAGAGTTTTTTCATTAACTTATTTAAAGGATCCATCAATTTTATTTATATCATATTATTAATTATTGTTTGTTTAAGTTTTAAATTTAAAATTTGTTGAAAATAAACTATCATGTACGATCTTTAAAAAATACCATTACAAGAGTTTATAAATGTACAAATTATTTGAAAAAGTTTTATATTTAACAAACTCTCACATTAAATTTTTTTAACTTTCTTTGACTCGAAAAACTCTTAAACAAACTTCTATTAATTAAAGAACTTATTAGCCATGGCATCTAAAACATCTATCGCTAACCACTAATTAGCTCTCGCAATCGGATTGAGTTTAGGTTGATGGGTCATGAGTTGAGTTCGGGTTGACGGGTTAGAAAATATATAAATTCAACCCGACTCATATAATATATGGGTTGACGGGTCACGGGTTGGCAAGTTGGAAACCTGAACCCAACCCAACCCAACCCATATAATTCGTTAAAGTATATGGGTTCGCGGGTTCATAGGTTAGTGGGTCGTACCCAATCTATATAATCCTTTACTAAATAAGCAACACATTTTCAAAAAGTAAGGTTTTTTCAATATAAAGTCATTAACGTCAAAAAAGATGTTTTCACCATGAAGTTATAAAGTCATTAACATCAAAATAAAATTGAAAAATAAAAACATTCATATAAAGTGCAACTGTTCAAAAATATCTAAAACCTAATTTGATAATTCATTCATGCTAGAATTCTCATTTCTTTCTCCAACACCGACTTCTTCATCATAATCTTCAAATAAAAACAATATGCAAAATTAAATTGATGATCTTTAAAAGGCTACATAAATAATTTTATGTCGTCTACTATTTTTACTAAAAAGAACTCACCAAATGATAACTTAAAATATATTGAAATTTGTAGCATTGATATTCAAATCAATTGTGAAAGGAATCAAAAGAAAAAGTCTTCATTGATGTTCAAATTAATTAAATTTTGAGTTACGCTCTCAACAACCACATTCAACTCAATTGCATAAGGAATCAAAAGAAAAAATGAAAAGAATAATTAATACAAAATTTTAGTTTTTTTTTAAACGACAAATCTACACTACTCCTAATACCACATATGTCTCCAATGAGACTTGAACCCTCAACTTCTAAGAGGGAGGGCAACACCCAGTACCGCTGGGCTAGAAGCCTTATGGTACAAAATTTTAGTTAATGCGAATAAACCAAAAATTATCAAATATTTCCTTTTTATCCAAACAACCAATCCCTAGTAGAAACCAAAGCTTCAACCATATCATGTTCATGGAACTTTGATATTCATTCAAAATTCTTCCATCAAGACTAAAAGTCGATTCATATGCTACCGTCAAAACGGGAGCACAAAGTAAATTATTATATATATATATATATATATATATATATATATATATATATATATATATATATATATATATATATTTATTTATTTTAAATGTAAGTAATGTATATACGGGTTTGCGGGTTGATCGACCCGCAAACCCAAATATGTAACCCAACCCAACCTATAAAATAAGCGGGTTGGCGGGTTGACCTGTTGGCGAGTCAAAAATATCAGCCTAAACCCGTCTATTTTCAGGTTGGATCGGTGTCGGATTACGGGTTGGATTGAGAGTTGTCAGCCCTACCAATAATATGGTGGGTCTCACCTCATTGTCACACATAACCACTAAGAGATTGGTATACCTCTTATTTTTTAATTATTTAAATAAAAAAATATGTATATTTTAATTACTTAAAATGTAGACAAAGGTAGAGAGATATCAGAGAGATAGAGAGAGAAAGAAAATAATTGGTTGTGGTTGTTCGTGCTCCCCACCATAAATGACCACAAAAACTTCAACTACTAGCCACCTCTAAACACCCGGAGTGGTGTTCATATTTGTGGTTTGTGGTCAGCTAGACCAGGAGGAGCTTCGTGGCTACTACACTGAATGATCTTAGTCTCTTTGTGCAATATATACTCGTTGTAAATCCAATGAATTTTCCTAAGATGGTACTAAATCTACCCTAATAAAATTGTGAGTTATTATATTAGGAGACCCAATATGCTATTTTACCATTTTTTAATTAGAAAATAATAGGGATGGAAAAATCTCTATACCCAATGGAGAACCCGAAACTCGCATCTGATTTGACTAAATCTCTAAGTTGACTAGGGATCGGATGGAGATAAGAATCCCCAAATAAAAAAGTGGGGATGAGGATACTGGTCTCCGACCCTGGACCTGACCCCGATAGATATAAATATATAAAAATAAAACAAAACATATATTTATAGTAAAATTTACAATATCTAAAACTTGATCCAAGAAACCCAACTCATCAATAATTACTTGGTTGAAATTGTATTTTTTCTTATTCGTTTATCTAATTTAACATTGTATATAATTTTTTTTCTCCTTGATTTATCTACTATTACCTTAAATATCACTTTCATATTTCTTTTCTATTTGAATTTTTATGTATGTATTTAAATTTGGTAGAAAATTTGTTTAATAGTTTTTATGGTTTGTAAAATCTTTAAACTTACACTGGTAAAATTGAAATTTAGAGTTTTTCTTACTTAAAAGTTTTTTTAATTAAATAGAAAAGATAAATCTTTCATTCTCCGTTGGGTCCCCCAGTCCACTTTGGGGATGGGGATGGGTCCCCAGTATTCTTCGGCACCGTTTCCATCCGCAGACAATAACCATCTAAACCATGAGTCAAATCCCACAAAGGTTCGTTGATATGTTTTCGCTAAGGTCTTGCAAGCTACACTTAATGTTGTATTTATAGACGATTAACGGAAGAAGGTTACACCATATATTGTGATATTACTATTACACAATCTATGATTTATTCGTTTATAAAACAATTTCTTTTGAAAATTCCAACGATGAAGACAGTGATAGAACATAAGATGTGGATTATATATATCCAAATAAGTTGTTAAAATATTTTTTGTATTACATCTTTTATATCTCTAGAAAATGTTCAAACCCACACTCGTGTTCGGTTAAATGAATTCTAACAATGTTAGTTTTATTTAGTTATTATTACGGTTGTGGAGGCGCAAGCAAACAACTTAAAAAAGATTCCTAAAAGTGGGTATTTTCTGGTAATTTTAATGAGCCCTTAGTTAATTCTTCTTGCTATACGAAAATCCAAACAAGCAAATTATAAGGATTAATACAAAAAAAAAATTAGGAGAGAAGCGGTATCGCCATCGCTATCGGATGTAGTTAACGACTCTGTTGGACTGCCTTCCCCCTTGGGCCAAAATAAAAGGTGGGCCTCCTCTCCACCTATAATTAAAATACACCATCTTAACTTTTCTTTGGACCTAAACAGAGCCCCATCTCGCTCTTACCCATCCGTATCCATTGACCAGCACATGGATCGTTCCATCAGGCCTCCCTCTCCGACGCAGCTGTGTTCTCACACTTCCCCATCCCCCACTCGGATACCCTCCTCATCTATCCCCATCGGCGTCGCCCAAAAATCGCAGGGAGCTATGTCTGGATCTCATCAGGTGCCCCAACCAACAGTCTCTCAGACAAAACCTACTGAGTCAAATGCCACATCTTTGGAGGTTGCCAAGACAATCGCTGTTGGTGAATCTGTTGGTTTCCAAATTAGTAATCGAGCTGACCAACTCAAGCAAATGATCAAAACTCATGGAGTGACTATTAATATTGATCAATGAATATATTTTCCAATAAAATTCGTGGAATTAGGTGTGAAGTAAAAGGAGCTGGCTTAGAGATTGCCGTATCCAATATCACTCTTTCTTTGTTGGGTTGCAAGAAACGAAGTCCACAGAGGTTAAAAACAAACTAGACAGACAAATTTGGGGCTCTCCAAACTTCCAATGTGAGGTCATCGATCCGGTGGGGTTCTCTGGTGGAATAGCTTCCCTATGGGACCCCTCCCTTTCCAGGTCTCTGAATCAATAAAAGGTGTTGGCTTTCTTGCCATCATGGGCAGTTGGCTCAAGTTGAGGAAAAATTGTTGCTTTATAAATGTCTACGCCCCACAAGATCCTTTGAGGAAAAGATCCCTATGGAATAATCTGTTTGATCTCATAAATTAAGACACAGAATCTTGTTGGTTCGTCTTTGGTGATTTCAATGTTGTCCGCTTGCCGGAAGAAAGACTAGGATCTATTTTCTGTCAAAATAGCGCCTATTATTTCAACGAATTCATACACTCTATAGATCTGCTAGAGATTAAAATGGGGGGTCGAAGATTTACGTACATGAACTCAACTGGGGATAAGCACAGTAAGCTTGACAGATTCCTTGTCTCCCTAAATGCTATTGACGCCTGGCCAAATCTAAATGTCACAGCCATGCCTAGGGTGCATTCCGACCATTGTGCTATTCTCTTATCTGCCTCTCAACTCGACTTTGGCCCGACCCCTTTCAAGCTCTATAATTCTTGGCTTAAGGACCCAGATTTCGAGGGTATTTTAAGATGAGGATGGGGTATCAACAGCAATCCAAGACATCAGTTGCTTCTATCTCCCCTCTCCATTGTTTTAGGTAAACAGAGAAATTTAAAGGAGCACACTAAAGCATGGAGGAAGGAAATTACAGGGAAAGCCAGAAAAGAGATGGAGGAGCTTACAAACAGAATAAATGACATTGATCACTTGGCTGAGCAGGGTCAAATAAATAAAGAACTTCTGATAAGCCGACAAACCGCACACCAAAAAATTATGGGAATTGAATCCAGGCGTATTGAAGATTTAAAACAAAAATCTAGAACTACCTGGGCTCTAGAAGGTGATGAGAACAGTTCATTCTTCCATGGTATGATTAACAAGCATCAAAGATCTCAGAGGATTAATGGGATCAAGGAGAACGGATTCTGGATAAGCGACCCTGTTGCAATTAAAGAGCTGGCCATTAAGCACTTTGCCGGGAGATTCACTGAGCCAATTAAACCGCGCCTTAAATTCCTTATCTCTCAATTTAATAAACTACCCTCCCCCCCCCTATGCGAGTGTCTATTTAGAAGAGCCCTTCTCTCTCGAAGAAGTGAAATCATCCATTTGGGCTTGTGGCTCAGACAAGGCACCAGGTCCTGATGGATTCACTTTTTCTTTCCTAAAACAACACTGGGAGGTGATTAGAGGTGATTTTTACCTCGCAGTTAAACACTTTGAAGCTTCGGGGTATATCAATAAAGGCTGCAACTCATCCTTTATCATCCTTGTCCCAAAGGTACAAGACCCGATCACAATCAACGATTTCCGCCCAATTAGTTTAATTGGATGTCTGTATAAAACGATCTCAAAGGTCCTAGATGAAAGACTAAAAAAGGTGGTACACTTGGTGGTTAGCTCAGCACAGATGACATTCATTAAAAATAGAAATATACTTGATGGGCCCCTTATCTTGAACGAGGTCATAAGCTGGGTAAAGAGGGATAAAAAATAAGCTTTCACTTTCAAAGTAGATTTCGAAAAAGCCTTCGATAGTCTTAGTTGGGAGTTCCTAGACTCAGTCATGCTGCAAATGGAATTTAGAGTAAAATGGCGATCATGGATTCGAGGATGCTTATCGTCAGCTAGGGTCTCGGTGATTATCAACGAGTTAGCAACAAAAGAATTTGACATGGAGCGTGGGTTACGCCAGGGCGACCCACTATCCCCTTTTTTGTTCATCATTGCAGCTGAAGGACTTCACGCTGCAATGGAAACGACGAAAGAAAAGGGCATATTTAAAGGTATCCAACTCCGCCACCACGACCCAGTAATTTCTCACCTCCAATATGCCGATGACGTGATATTTATGGGTACATGGTCACTGGAAAACACAAAAAATCTGATAAGAATTCTAAGATATTTTGAGTTGTCTTTAGGACTCAAGATAAACATGTCAAAATGTAAACTATATGGTCTTGGTGTTCAGAATTGCAAGTTGGAACTAGTGGCCCATACTTTCAACTGTACAATTGATTCCCTTCCTTTCACTTATTTAGGTCTTCCTGTAGGTGCTTCGATGGCAAGAGTAACCCATTGGAAACCTATCATTGAAAGATTTCAGGCGAAGTTATCCAGATGGAAAGCTTCCACCTTGTCGTTTGGGGGAAGGCTGACTTTATGTAAAGCAGTTCTAAGCAGCTTGGGCACTTTCTACTTCTCTATTTACAAGGCACCTATTAAGGTTATTGAAAGCCTTGAAAGGATTCAGATGAGGTTTTTTTGGGGTGGCTCCATGGAATCAAGGAAAATGGCCTGGATTGCTTGGGAAAAAATCCTTGCAGCTAAAGAAAGAGGCGGGCTGGGTGTTGGTAGCTTGAAGGCGTAAAAGTTCGCTTTATTAGGAAAATGGTGGTGGCGTTTCAGGAACCAACCTGATAGCACATGGGCTTTGGTGATTAAAGCCATTCATGGACCTGATGGTGGCATTTCTCGTCCTCTGGCTACAAAAAGGAGAAGTGGTTGCTGGGGTTCAATTGCCTGCCTCCCATTATCACTGGGAAAAGATCATGTTCCTTTCTTGAATTACTTCCAGCAAGTAGTAAATGTAGATGGTTCAAGAAAATGGACATGGTCTCTCGAATCTTCGAGGGTATATACTGTTTCTTCATTGCGATCTCACATTGACAATCTAGTCCTTCCCCATAGTGATGGTATATGGGTGTGGAACCCACTGGTTCCAGATAAGGTAAACATCCTAGCTTGGCGAGTCTGTCACGGAAAATTCCCATGTATGGTGAATCTTTTCAATCTCGGCATCAGCTCTACAAATGTATGTAAGTTGTGTCATGAAGCCCCAGAATCGGAAGACCACATCTTTATGGGCTGTCTGATCTCAAGTGAAGTTTGGTCACATGTGTGTAGATGGTGGCGGGCACTAGATCTCTCCCCTAGCTCCTGTCGAGAGTTGTTAGATTGCAAAAATCGGCTCAATGGTCATCAAAGGTTGAAGGAGCTCTATGAAGCTATAATGCTAGTCTTCATGTGGGTAATTTGGAGATTCAGAAACAGTAAGGCTCATGCTCTAAACTCAAATTCAATCTCAATCTCAAAAGCGGTGCTGGCATATGAGGTACAAGCTTATTTACACTTATGGATCAATGCACGGAAGCGGAGAGGGCACAATCTAAGGTGGCTCGATTGGTATTGCGACCCTATTCTAGAATGTTACTGTAGGCTGTGAATTTTCTGATCTTTTGTTGTCTGATTTTTTGTTCTTTTTTATTCTAAACGTTTTGTACCTCCTATCCCCAGGCTAGTGTTGTTTTCTTAATATATGACTGCCGTTCAAAAAACAAAAATAGGTCTATAGCTGAAGTATGAATTAGTATTTATGAACTGCATAAGCTTGGCTCACAACGACCATTACAGATGACCAGACTTTTAGTTCTTCTGAAGCATCGTAACACTAAGACAACATGCCAATAAAAATTATGGTAGTTTTAGTTTTTAGAACAGCATGATTAATGCACCACATGTATCGATGTATTATAATTATTAAAATTTATTTAACGTTATGTCAACTAGTGTGGAAAGGCATGCTTTGTTAGTGCTTTCCAAGTGTTTCAACTGCTGAATTATTGATGTAATATAACATTTTGTTTTCTAGTATTTTTATCTAATGTAATAGCCCCTTTCTTAGTGTTACATAGCTTTAATCAAGATTACTAATATTTAATATTGGCATTGTATCATAAACTATAACAAACTGACATAAATATGAATAAATGTCACTAATATTAGTTCGGAAACAATAATTTAAGTAATTAAGAAACGATAGTTGTAGTAATGAAATATTTTAGTAATTTGATTTTCTATTTTGAGGTCCAAACTACCGATTCTTGAACAAAGGTTTGCAAGGCAATCAAAAACAATTTCAGATCCAATCAATGTTATGCAAGTTTTCTTTTTCTAACCATCTTCCACATTCTAAAATGTCCATTGGTTGTGTGCCAAATTTTTCGAAAACTTGGATATGATGCTAGTGTTTGCTTTCATTTTTTGTGGATATCCACAAAATCGTGGAGGAAAAGAGGTGGAAGAACTTATTTTCGAGGAAGAGGGTGAAGATATCCAAGTTTTTTATTAAAAGTAGAGGAGGTTTTTATGGAAAATTTTCTTGAAAAGTGGTTGCGTTTAGTGAAACTTTGAGAAAAAACAGAAACCATGTATGCTTCATTGTGGGCTTCATGGAAAATACAGGATATGTAGGCGTTGGTCAAGTATGGTACAAATTCAAAACTCTAATATCTTGACTCTTGACCCTTTAATTTGGCGCATCCACCATATGATCCATAAAATCCTAGGTTGGGCCTATTTACAACTCACAATGTCAACTCTTTTAATGGACATGGCAACTTATTTTGGGTTTACAGCAAATAGACCTACTCCATCAAGTGATTTTGGGTAAGATCATTTCAATTCTTGTACATCTAATCAACAATATTTGGCCCGATTTTATTCAACTAACAGAAAATAAATCTTTTCTACAAACATTGTTTGTGCATCTGAATAGTCACTTCCAAATCTATGCTAAACTGTTGACTCTTGTATATTTTATTTGGCTGCTAAGACAATGTTAGATGCATTGTTATGTATTCTTTTTGTTAGTTTTAGTCCCATTTTGCATAATGTTTTATGTATTTGTACTTTTGTACCTGCATTAGCCTTAATAATTGGATAGTTTATGTTTTTCATTAGAATTCTCGTACAACTCATATTTTGATATCTATTCCGGTTAAAATGAATCAAAGAAGGATTTTAGAGTTTTGATGCAAAATTGGAGCTTGACTTGAGCTAGAAAGCACCTAAGAGGCTGGAAGCTAGAAGGAAATAACTTGGAATGAAGATATGGATGCGGAATCTCGAAAAAAACCAGATACAGTCTTAATCCCTCTTACACAGGCTGTGTCCGACCGCCAAAGTCATCTACACTTATTTTTGGCATTTTCATGAATTTTGGAGTCCATGAAGCGTGTCCCACTCACAAGTGAATTTTTATGCTTATTTTGACTCATGAGAACCTTGACACCCAGACACGGCTGTGTCGTTCCCGTCACATGGGACGTGTCCCGAAGAAAAGTAATGAAATATCATATTACTTCATGAAAATGTGTCGAGTATACCTTTTCCATTAAACGTGGACCGTATTCATGCTAACATGGTCGTTTCTCCCACTAAATCCTTATATGACTTCTGTTAAGCCTATAAATACGACCCTTATCCCCAGAACCCTAGCGATTTTTAGAGCTCCTGAAGAATTTTTGACAAACATAATTATTGTATTGATCTGTTTTTAGCCATGTCTGACACACACACACACATGCACACACACACAAAATTAGTTTCACATAGAATCGACTTTTCCAGCAAGTAATCATTAGACATGTTTTTTTTAATCTTTTTTTCCTAGTAATATCAGTTTTGTGTTAATCGAGTGTTTGATTTTAATTTGGTTCATGTTGTCCACCTGAATCAATCAGGGTTAGTCATTTTAGTTAATCACTTGTTAAAATACGTAATCGTTTTATTAATTGTTAAAAAGTAACAAACATTATATCGGTTCTGTAATAGGATTTAATATTGATGTAAACCGATAATTACATATGTTTACACTTCAGCTTATAAGAGATTGTATAGTGTTGAGAATTTTACACTAATCTTAAAATGTCTTTCTAAATTAATTATAAAACATGTTTGAGTTTTGTTAAGGTTTGATTCCAAGAGCTTATTTTGATTAGATAATTTGCTAAAAGTAAATTGGTAGAGATTGTTAGTAGTTTCAAGTACCAGTTTACGACAAAATGCATTTTAAATAATCGGGATGAATGATTATTTGTAGGATTAAGAGAGTCATTGCGGAAATGAATTCGTCCTTTATTATTTGACTTTTAATAAGTTTATTTTATGTTCTTTTATTTTCTATTAATTTCTTTTTGTATTTTGTTTTTAAATTAAAACACCCCATTTATTTTGATACTGACTAGTGGTTATGCTTTACGAAAAAAGGATTTGGCTTAAGGACATGTCCATGTGGATTCGACTATGCATATTGCATACTACCTTTTAGTGCAGAAAATGGTGATTTTTACTATCCATCTCTGTTTGTTGGGTTTGACATGCCTAATAGATTTTTGTCGTTGTTTGGGGACACGAGAAAAATAATAATTTTATGTCAATATGATTACATACATACATTCCTATAAAAAGTGGTCCAGAAATGGAGAAGATTGTGCGGAAACTAAAGAAAGAAGCAAAACTCTGAAAACAAAAACCAAATTCCTCAACTTCATCATCTTCCTTACCGCTTGTGATCACCAATCCTGTAACGCCCCGTTCTAAGAGTAGTTATTTATGGTTCCCCGGGATCAAAGAGTAAGGGCGTTTCGGTCTTTTATGGGTAATGGGTTTTATTCAAAAAGGTTTCGGGTCGGGTGTATTGCTAGAAGCGTAGGGCTTCTCGCCACCTTTTCGTGGATATAGAGTTCGTTGGAAACAGACTTAGAATAAAGGAGCTATGGCATTTTGAAGATATTGTCACTTCTGGCACTTATTGGAAAGAGTTGTCAAGGAAAGGCCATGCATGCATGGGACACGCGTGGGTACGCCCAACGTAGAGTGGATAAATGAACAGGGGTGTTGGGGGCGTACGCCCAGCGTACAAGCTGTACGCCTAGTGTCTAGAAACCCTAATTTTAGGGCCAACCTCTATATAAGGAACATTATGGTTCCAACCCCAGCCTCCATATCTGCCCTCTTACCCTCAGAAACCCTAAGTAGCCGTTTTTCTTCCATTGTTGTGGATATTTGACCTTGGAGAGCTTGGTTTGGCAAAGGAGAGCCTAGAAGAAGAAAGAAGAAGTTGTCAAAGAAGGAGTGGGGTAGCTGGAGCTCGTAGATCTGGGAAGGCATCATCTTCTGGAGCCCTTTTGAGGTATAAAGTCTCTTGCTTGACAATTATATTGTGTAGATCTTTGTGTTATGAAGTTTTGACACCATTTCTTGTCCCAAAACCCCCAAAGTGATGCATGATGCGAGTTGGTTGAGCTTAGTTGTCCTTTCAGACCATTGAAGAGGTCTTAAGTAAGAAAACTGAGGTCCCAATGGCTTTGGTTGTCTCATTTGTGATATAGGTAGGTCTTAATGGATTAAGACCTTGGTTTAAGAGCTTTATGGACGTCCCAAGTAATAAAGTTTGAGACTTTATGAATCCTAGGCATATTTTGTCGATGGATCTGAAGTTTGGACTTAAGAGCTTAAGCCATTAAGAAGTTATGAAGAATTTTAGTTCAGCAAGATTACGCCCTGCGTAAGCTGATGTACGCCCAGCATAATAGGTCTGTGTCCCGATTCTAGTCCGCGAGCATCGATGTACGCCCAGCGTACTCCCTCTGTTGGGTTTTGATTTTGGGCCTTAAGTGATTGGGTTGTTATTGGGCTAGTGGGGCTTGGGCCGTGACTGAACATTTTGGATGGAGTATTTTGGACTCAATAATTATTATGGACCTTGGATCTAGGCCCATTTGGTGAGGTGGGCCCAATTTAGTAAATTGGGCCAATATTGGGCTTTGCATGAGGATTTGACTTTGGGTCTTGGCCCAATAAGAGGATGATGGACTTAATGAGTGTTGTGGGCCCTTGGTCTAGAAAGTTGTGATGGTTTCTAATGTGATGGTTTTCATATGATAGTTGGGATTTTCGACGAGTCAGCAGTCAGAGATTTGCAGGATTCCGCCAGTTGCAAGGTGCGTTTCTCCTCACTATACTCAAGGGTCTAAGGCACCAAGGCCGGCCCTTTGAATTGTTGATAGAGCTTGATATGTTATGTGATGATATGCTTGCTAGTATCCTGTAGATAGGATAGTGATATGAGAATATGCCTTGTTAGCTTAGTATCCTAGAGAAATGGATAGTTGTATGATGGCTAGTTCTGTTGGAACAGCGCCCTGGTAGTTGGGTAGTGATTATTTATAGACCGGTAGTTGGTCTTGCACTATGTACAATAGTAGGAGGTACGTGTGGGTTATGTATGTTGAGCATTAGCAGAGGGTATTCCATCCCGGTAAGGTGATAGGGCCCTAGTGTGTTGGTTTTGTGGAGTGTCTTATATATGCCTGTTATGTGTGCATGTCTGCTAGTATAGATTGGCATTCCAACCCGATGGTTGTGGGCCAGGAGTATTCCATCCAGGTAGGATGATTGGACTCACAGTAGTTTGGCATTCCAACCCAATGGTTGAGGGGCCTGGGGTATTCCATCCCGAGGGATGATTGGACCCATAGTAGTAGTAGTAGTAGTAGTTACTGTATGTATAGGAAGTGGGGCATTCTAACCCGATGGTTGTGGGCTAGGAGTATTCCATCCCGGTAGGATGATTGGACTCATAGTATGTTGGCATTCCAAACCGATGGTTGAGGGGCCTAGGGTATTCCATCCTGAGGGATGATTGGACCCATAGTAGTAGTAGTAGTAGTAGTAGTAGTAGTTACTGTATGTATAGGAAGTGGGGCATTCTAACCCGATGGTTGTGGGCCAGGAGTATTCCATCCTGGTAGCATGATTGGACTCATAATATGTTGGCATTCCAACCCGATGGTTGAGGGTCTAGTGTATTCCATCCTAAGGGATGATTGGACCCATAGTAGCTATTGTTTTACGTATAGGTGTTTGGGCATTTCAACCCGATGGTTGTGGGCCGAGAGTATTCCATCCTGGTAGGATGGTTGGGCTCGTGTTATGTAGGCATTCGAACCAGATGGTTGAGAGCCGGGGGTATTCCAACCGGAAGTTTGATTGGGCCCATAGTATGTTGTTCTTTGCTGTATGCGTATGATTATGTGTGTATGAGTACTTTGGGGGAACTCACTAAGCTTTCGGGCTTACAGTTGTGGTTTATTGTTTCAAGTGCTTCAGGAGATCGTGGCAAGGCGAAGGCGTGATCGTACCGCTCCTCATGTTTATGCTTTAGTAATATGATTCTGGGGAAAATACTCTGATGTTTAAATTATTTTGAAAACAAGATGTATGATCGTAATGGTTTTTGAATGAATTAAAATGTTTTAATTTGGTTGAAATTTTTGGTCGTTACAAGTTGGTATCAGAGCCTTGGTTTGAGTGAATTAGAGGAACATTCGTGTGAATCCAGTCTCAAATCAAGGAGAGGTTTTCAAAAATGGTTTTCAAATGGTTTCAAAATAAGTAAAGGAGGGCGAAGAGGGTACGATCAGTCGGAGCTAGTAAATTACCCCAAAATACTATACAAGTTATTTGTTTTGAGATATGTTAGAACAGCATGCTAGTACTAGGCTAGGGATCTTCAGGAATTGCATGATAGAGTTGCCTGATTTATGATGTCTGCTAGCCTAGGGTTTCCTTGTTATGAGCTATTCAGTATTCCTCTAGGGGTGAGGATTGAGTGCTTGCTATGTATGTTTGTGCTTAGGGCGTTGTGGTGATACTTGAGACAAATATGGGTAGGTGTGGAAGGTAGTATGGGCTCGTACTACTGAAAGCACAGGACCCATCGCGTTTCAAGGAAGTCACAACCCCTAGGTTGTTGATTGGAGGTTAGTTCTCAGTGGTTATGCGGGGAATTTGAGATTTTTATGGTTCATTTCAGTATGGCGGATGCGAGATGTTTTGAGGCAGGATCCGGTTCGGAATCGGGGTCAGGAGAGGGTGGCCGGGATAGACCAGTATCACCCGAGGTCATTGGCCAGATGAGTACGGATGAGTTGGATGCTAGGATTCGTAATATCCTACATGATGAGGTTGCTGCTATGTTCTGAGCTGAGTTACCGGAACTGTTTGGGTCGATCAATACCGCCATGGTTGAGTATTTTGATGAGCGCTATGCAGCTCTTGCAGAGACAGCGGCCGCGGCAGCCGCAACGGCAGGGGGAGGAGCCAGTCGGAGTCTTTAGTATCGGGATTTCGAAAATACGAAGCCCTTACTTTTGATGGAGTTCAGGATCCGATCGTTGCTATGAGGTAGTTGTCAGACGTGGAGGGTTGCTTATTCACGTGTTCATGCCCTGTGGATCAGAGGGTGAGGTGTGCTCTGAACCTTCTAAGGCTCGGGGTGAAGGATTGGTGGAGGTTGACCACGGGATCTTATTCTGATGTGCAGCGGGCTGCGGTTTTGTGGGATCAGTTCCGGGAGATGTTCAGTACTCGTTATGTTCCGCAGGTTGAGAAAGAGAGAGGTTGGCTCAGGAGTTCCTAGAACTGAAGCAAGGTTTAGAGTCAGTGATGGGGATCACTAGGATGTTCACTGAGATGGCGATGTTTTGCCCGAAGTTTGCTTCGGAGTAGGCTCAGATGTCTCGATATTTGAGTATGCTCAAGAGGGACATCAGGCAGTTTGTATCAACACAGAGGTGTAGTACCTTGTTGGAGTTGCAGGAAGCCACTAGGCGTCGCGAGTTAGAGATTGAGCTCTAGTTGAGAGAGCAGAGGCAGGCCCCGGTGCAGTCGCAGCCTGCACCGAAGCGGATGAGGCCTGCTGATTATCGACAGGGAGGTCAGAGGAGTCGCATTTGCGGGAAGTGCGACAAGGTACACGAGGGTGGTTTCCGTTCTTCTTCGGGGTGCCACAAGTGTGGCAAGGAGGGCCACATAGCCGGAGATTGCAGGCAGTCGACTCCAGCGGCAGGGGTCCAACTTTGTTATCATTGTGATCAGGTGGGCCATATGAAGGCCCAGTGTCCTCTACTGGCTGCTAGGTCAGTGCAGGCCCCAGCTCCAGCAACTTTGAGACTTACTAACGGAGGTCAGGGTCGAGTAAAGCCTCCGAAGGCTCCAGGGCGTGCTTTTCAGCTTGTGATCGAGGAGATCAGATCTGAGCCAGAAGTGTCAGTCAGTATGTTTTTCTGCTTTATCTTGTTTATGTTGTAATTATGAGCTGTCATTTCTTGCATGAGATGTTTAGTGTTGTATGTATTAGAGGTGAGCGAGCATTGCGGGTTCTTAGAGGGTTATCATCCACTGTGGAATTCGTGAGAAAGGAAGGTTATGGTTCGAGAATTTGGGAATTTTCAGCAGTAACTCAGTTTCCTCGAAGTTCGGTGTATTAGTGGGTTCGATTGAGCATGCGTGTTAGCTTCGCCGCAGCAGATGGTGGTTAGTGCCCTAAGTGGGGGAGAATTGGAAATTATCGGATAACCGCTGGTTGTAGAAGGTTGCCCAGAGCGACTTGAGCGTCGGTTATTGCGATGCTGCGACGAGGCAGTTCAGTTATAGTAAGGGCTTGCATGTGTCGAGGAAATGCGGCAGGTTATCTTTGGGTCGTTGGGTATGCGACCAGCCTCTGAGTATGTATGCATGATATAGGATAGTGGTGATGTAATGCCCGTAGATCTGGGCTAGTCAATTTAGAGATAATACAAAAGATTATTTAGAATAAATAATCTTAACCAAGTTGTAGAATATGTCTCAAGGGTTTCGTACATATAAAGAACACTGAAATCCGAGTTATAACAAAAAAGTTATGGCCCGTCGAAGTTTTACGACAAAACCGGCATGACACAGCGCGACGTAAATAGTGAATTTATGATAGAAGACTTTTTGGCCTTAGTGATCTAAACAAAAGTCATAGAATATGTTAACCTGAGTGCGTCCATAAAATGAACGCCCAAATCTGACTTTGTATGAGGAAGTTATGATTTTTCTAAGATTTGGCTTAGCAGTGTACAACCCGAAATTCGAATATTAGATCGAACGGTTTTTAGCCGACACAACCTAAACGAGAATTGAAGATCTCGTTAATAGTAACATAACGATAAAAAGACAGACGAAAACGGACGTCGGATGAAGAAGTTATGAATTTTTAAGGGACCAATTCCTGTCCCGGCCTGTTAAAAATATAACTTTAAAAATAAAGTCAAAATTAGCCGACGGAGTCTAAACAAAAGTTTTAGGGTACGGTCCTGCCTATGCGTGGATATAAAGAACGTCAAAAACGGAGTTGGTATGAACAAGTTATAAAATATAATAGCATATTTACATATTAAAATAAAGTATAAATCATATATACGTATACATATATATACAAATGTATATATCATTAGAAAGGTATCGATGATGCGGTCACTATAAGACTATTGTTGAGTATTTTCGACATTAGTTTAGTACAAAAATCGTAAAATCTATTTAAACTAGTACTATGAAGGGGTGTTTAGTCGTTTATATAACTATAAGGTCGTTAAGTAATTATGGAGGGTAGTTTTTGTAAATTCAATTACTATAAATAAGAGGCTTGGACTCTCATATTTCTTGCACCATTCTCTTGATTCAAGAGTCTTTCTCTTCTTATTCCCCGATCATTTCGGTCCCTCGTGATTCGACTTCTCTTTCTGTAGTTTTAGTATAGTAAGGTGAGCGATGAAGCGCTGGACGAATCTTTCTTAGAAAGATTCAGCGACGAAGTTCTGCCCCTGCAGAGCCCGACTCCTAGCTAAAACCCCCTTGTAAGTAAGTTATGCTTACCCTATTTTAATATAGCTTATATTTAAAATTAGTATTGTTATTATGAACTTATACTAAATATTTGAGCAATTATTATGACTTATATAAGTGTCGTTATAATATCTTTTTAACTACTCGTGGTACGGGGAATCTAATTTAAAGGGACGTATAGGGTTGTTGGATTTCAGAAGTGTTATATGCCAAAATGGTTCTGCCCTCCAGTGTTTTATGTCTGGTCTTTGTTTGTACATAGTGGTTGGAAAGTATTGTTTAAACGCTTATATACTACTACTACTACTACTACTACTACTACTACTACTACTACTAATAATAATAATAATAATAATAATAATAATAATAATAATAATAATAATAATAATAATAATAATAATAATAATAATTAATCACGGTAAATATTAGACTAAAATCTAGTGGTAATAATACTAGGTTTCGTCGAAGGAATTTTTTTTTAAAGTAAACGAAGCGCTATCGGAGTACCGAGTCACTACCTTATCAAGTGAGTGCATAGTTACTTTCATCTTACACACGGATATGAAGTATTTTATATAAACTACGTGCTATGTGTGCATATTATCTGTATACTTGCTATCTATGCTGGATGAATGATTTTATACAAGTTTTATATGATTTAAACCATATATATATTTACATCTACATAATATGTTGGGTAAAATATGGGTAGATGAAATATGATTTGGATGATGAGTTGAGAGGTGATATAGACCATGAGGTAAGGGTTAGAGGTGGACGATGTGAGAAGCCTTGTTCCCAAATGTTGGCCCCGTCATCTAGCAGAGTATGGATGACAACCACGGACTATTCTAGACAGTCCAGTGGTACACTAGCAGGCTCGCAACCTGTAGGTGTTGTGAACGATGTGTTCACCCGGTGTACTCTAAACCCTGGCGATGATGCTCACTTGGTGCCTAAACCTTGGCGATCATGCAGATTTGGTGCCAAAACCCTGGTGACTATGCGGACTTAGTGCCTATTGTATAAATCCTGGCGACTATGCAGACTTAGTGCCTAAACCTCGGTGATGATGTACTTCCTGCCGATTCCTTAGGATGATCCTTAGGAATGAATGAACGAGGAATAGTTGATTCTTAGGGTAGATCCTTAAGAGTAAAGAAGATAATGAGGATGGGTAATTGGGTTGATTGTTTCATGTTAAAACATAATAATTATATTATTGTGGGTTGAAAACCCTATGTACTCACCAGGTTTCCCAATCTGACCCGCTCAGTTTATTTGTATCACAGGTGTCGATACGAAGTTACATTACACTGAGAGATTAAAGAGATGTAGATCACTAGTATAAATGAATGTAAATTCTGTTTATGCTTATGTTTCTGTATTGACGATGACATCCCAAATGTTTTAAAAATTAATAAAAGTACATTTCTTCGGAAATGCTTTGATAATGTATTTATCATGTTTTTCTACGAAAAAATTCCGCAACATTTTTATTAAAAGAGATACTCTGATTTTTATAAAGCATAAACAAAATCGGTCTTTTCTGGCCGTGAAAATGGGGATGTCACAGGTGAGCACCGCTAAGGGGTAATGTATAGCGAGGATCTGTCACGGTGGCAATGTTGGCTGATGCATGGGCATGTTTTCAGTCTCCTTGGAAGAGGAGAGGGATAGTGGCTCTAGATTGGAGGTTTTGACAGAGGAAAGTGGGATAGCAGGTTAACAGATTCGGGAGCAGTCTTGACTGGTGATGAGAACGGTGTAAGATATTGCAGTCAGAGGTCAAGGACCCAGAGACCGTGATAAGCAGGTATGGGTGGGGTTACACTCAGATGTGGCGAACCGAAGGGTTCGAGGGTGACGCAAGGACAGCATCCTTGGTTCCAAGTATGGTTATAGGTTGAGTTATGTATATGGAGGAATTCCAATCTGGGGTATTCCATCATGAGGATGACCGGACCCTATGATTGATTGGACCTGATATGTTTGGTATTCCAACCCGAGGGTTGATTGGACCAAACATGTGTAGGGATGCGAGGGTATTCCATCCGGGGGATGAGCGGACCCGTCATAGGCATACCTGGTATTCCAGCCCGAGGCTGATTGGCCCAGGCGTGAGTGTTGGTTTGGTAAGAGTATCGATGTATGTTCGGTCAAATATGAGTTAAGAGAGAGATAACAAGTGTGGTCGACAGCAGAGTAGGACTCGTGGGCATGTTTTCAGGTTGGGAATTCGGGTTCCCATGGTTGAGTAATTCCTTTTCATAGCAATGGGAAGAGGTCAGGGAATGGTTAGTTTGGACGGCCTGTCTAGGAGACGGATCCAATTTTACTTTCCGGGTTCAGGGCTTCCCAAAGAGGTAAGCATTGAGTCTGCATGAGAAGAAGTAGGTACCCATTTGAGGAGGATTTCCAATGGGGCTTGTCTCCATTGATGGTCATCACTTGAGGAGTGTGAATGTGCTTTTCATGTTATGGATAACCAGTGTTGGCAATTGGCGATTTCGAGGGCGAAATCATATTAAGTGGGAGAGAATTGTAACGCCCCGTTCTAAGAGTAGTTATTTATGGTTCCCCGGGATCAAAGAGTAAGGGCGTTTCGGTCTTTTATGGGTAATGGTTTTTATTCGAAAAGGTTTTGGGTCGGGGTCGATGGGTTTTTAGCCATAAGAACATCCTATGTGCTCATGCAAACCCTAATGATTGGATCTAGGTTTCTCTATTGTACATGCAATTCATCCAAGACTTTAAACCCTAGTTCTAGCATACAATTAATCATATTAACATAAGAATGGGGTTTAGATCTTACCTTGATTGTTATGTAGCAATAACAATCTCAAATCCTCCTTGTAATGACTTTAGAAAGCTTAGAGTCACAAGTGTCACTCCTCTAATGGCTCACAAACACCAAGAGCAAGAGGATGAAGAATAAGGAGAGAGGAGGCTGCCCAAATCGTGTAGAAACCCTAAGGAAAACCTTCACCACGTTTTTGGAGCTTAAGGGTACTATATATACATGTAGGCTATTAGGTTTTTCAACTAGGAAACCCTAATCTGACTGCTTAAGCCCTAAGCAGCCCATGGACCCTTTTAGAATATCCCTTGGACGATTTCTAATGGGTTTCCCCATAGAATTCGTCCAACCTATTATTCCAAGGTGATCCATAGCCTAAATGCAATTATCTTATAATTACAGTTCCAGTCTCTTAAGTTTAATTAATCTATTTTAGCCATAAAACTGATTATCAATTAATTCTTGACTAATATTAATTAAACAATATTATTTCTCCTTTAATATATTATTCTCATAATATATTAATAAATCATAATTAATCCTTTCTCTCCATAATTCATCCTATCAAGTTGCTTTGGTGAAGGCAACCCAAAAGGACCATGCACCATCGGGTCAAGTACTTACCAAAATAGTTATGGACTTAGACACTAATCTAACAGTCTCCCACTTGGATAAGTCTAATAACTATTTTGCGTATGACTTCAGATCCTGATCTGCAATCGTTGCTTTCAAAAGTCATTGTCAACTCTGATCTTATCAGATACGCGTGTCCTTTAGATAGGGATAATATATTCCTCTATTCTAGATATCGTATAGATATAAGACATGATTTCTAATCATTCTCTCTATAATATTTCCCGACTTCCGATTTATGATGACTAACAACAGACTAAAATTGAACACATCAAATTAGTCTCGGCTTGGCCAAGCGCTTAGGTGCCATCACTAAATCATCGAGGGGCCCAAAGATATCGCTTTTATCCTACTTTGGATAAAAGGAACGGATAAACTTTGATTCAATGCCTGCTTGTACTCACTTACCGAATCACACACAACAATATGTTTTATAACACCAAGTTACTGGTGCGTTTACATATTATCAATGTGTAACCGACTCGCAAGATAAAAATCACACATCTCGGTTTCAAGAATATAAGATGTTATCGACTCACCAATCACCCGTGATACAATTCATGAAGTGATCCAAGTGAGCGTGGGTTTAATCCAATGCTCAAATCATATTCATAAGCACTTATGAACATTGCAGCAAACATTTGCTTATGTCTAATACACTTTAGACAATCCACACACCAATTCATGACAGTCTTCATTCATACCTACTTCCAACATATGAACGACTGTGGTCCGTTCAAATAATTTGGTTATTCTAAAATAATTTAATTATTCAGGAAGTCAAAACATGCAAAGTGAAACACAAGAATAATACTAATCCCATATGGCCCCAAACTCTGGGTATAAATAAAACATTTTATTTAATCACCATATTGATTACTCATTATTTGTTGTTTCGGGTAATCAACTTCTTACTTGAATTATTACTACACTTGCCCCATGCTCTTAGCATGCACATAATGTTTACCTACGGTTCTTAATTTGTGAAATAGATCAAATGAACACATTTCCAGTCATACTCATTTCACAACTCCCAATCCTTATCACAAGTGTAAGAATATCAAATTCTTGCTACTCATAGAATATGCTAGATTCTAACATTTTATGCAATGATCCTTTCGTAAAGTCATAGCGCAAAAGTCACAATGACTATTGCCAATGAAATTATAAAATTCTTTATTGGAGATTGTTACAAGACAATTCCATAGACGTGATGTCTCTCACTCAAAGTACATTCTTTGAACATCCTTTTGCATAAAATTTTCTAATCTTGCCATAGACTCTCAATATCCAACTCCTAATATGGAAACATTTCCATATTTTCCATATGACAACTCATTCTTAATATAATTTTATCTATTGATAATAATGTCGATATGGTACATTCAATACCATACTTCCAACTACTCATAAGCGACCAATCCTCAGCGAACTTTGGATCATCCTTTTATAGTTGTTTAATTATCTTAGTCAAAACCAATTCTTGTCCTTTTTCCCTCTTAATGTGCTAGACATTTGGAAAATTTTAGAATGGTCAAATATTATAGCACTTGCAATCGATCCTATACCCGAAGCGTATGGGACACGATGCATAATGTCTTACATAAAGATCTGATACTTTATCAATCTTTTGCCATAATATTTTATGTGTCACGTTCTCACAATTTGAACTATGAAGAGGGATGCCATAATCAAATCGAAATTTTGAGAACGCACTATGTATCCTTGACTAAATTTATTAACATTCCACAACCTAAGCCTTTAGATTTGAAATGAAGCATAATATTCTCTCCCTTAATTATAGCGAAACAACTTTTCAACCCTTACGACTTTGCAAAGTATAACTCTTGTTTTCTATAATTAATAATGCTAACTTGCAATACTTGCCTTAATAATCATACAAGCACAACATTTATGCTCCCACTATCATGATGATTATTATCATATAAGCATAACACTTATGCTCCCACTAGCTTTGACATGTATTCAGAAAACAGCTTAACTTCCAGAAAAAAAATACCTATTGAATTTCTTAATTTCATATTTCTAATACCTAATGCTTTGATAATCCTTTATCCAAGCTTCTCAAACTTATACACCTTTGCCTTAGATAGCTCATATGTGTGTCTAAACAATTCAGACTAATTGCCAAATCTCACAATTCGAATCATGTAAAGGGATACCGTAACCATAATCGAATTCGAGAATACAATTTTCACAATGACTATCTTCTTAAAATCTCTCTTAGCGAAAGCATTTCCTCACAATCATTTTCATGAAGGAGGGAATCTTATGACACTTAGATTTTAATGGTGTATGTGTTCCTATCCATGCGAATTTGTCAAAACCAAAGTTTGCAACAATTCCAAACTCATATGGACCAAACTTTCTTGATCTTGATCTCTTGCCTTATGGTAACACGAGTGCCCACCATGTCTTCTAAGTAGTTAAGCAACTCACCCTTTCCTATCAATGTACTTTCCATTGATCAAGGTGCTTGCCTTTTATGCGTTCAAATAAGAACTCATAGAATTCACATGCATAATTAACTCAATTGGAACGACACAGAAACAAGATAGTGTCAACACGATAGGTTGTAAACCTCAAGTTGTGTGCTAGTGATGATCGATAAGGTTTATTCTTGATTAGTTCTTGAACTTTTCAAGACCATTAAGACTCCCACTGACTCTTTGACATATAAGATTCTCTTTTCAATAAACATTTCTCGACAAACAAATATTTAACAGTTAGTGTAGCTTTTATCAAGACAAAAACACTTCACAAAATTGGTCCCAGTTGGTCTTTGTCTTATCCAAGACATCACAACTTACCAATTTCAAATGTGCAAGAATAAGAAAACCTTTTTCCAAATTCTACATTTGATGAATGTTATAAATCTTCTTAAGACTTGTCACTCAATGTCACAATCTTAACTCTAAGACTTGTTTTGGAACGAAGTATGATTGACTTCTTGATTTATTCATTTCTTCAATTCTTGATTCCTCTTCTCAGACATACAATTATACTAAGACTCACTTAGAGGATCAATTGAGATATGGTTCTTGATCATTAAGACCTATCATAAAACATAATAAAAGGTACTCTCCCTTCTTCTTAGAATAGAGAAAGTTTTATCTTTCTGCCTACTTGATTCTTCTTATCCGTTCTACTATTGATTTAAACTCTTTCAATCAATTCAGAATTACACTTAATCTTATAAGTATAACCATATTTACTAAACCTTTAGTAAATCATGATGAATATCTTTGTCACTCTTATGGTGGACTTGATCAACACACAACTTTGTGTACTCGATCTCCTTGTCCTTCACTTGACACTTTATCAACGAATTAGTCTAATTTCCAAATATGAAATTTCTCATTCATCAAGCAACCAAGTTGCATGATTCCAAGTTTCTGTCCAATTGAAACTTGGGCGATGAGAAACTCTCCGTATTTGGTAAATTCTCGACATTTCCACAAATAACATAATTAAGAATCAAATCCATTATTGCTAATAATAGAAACATTCAAACATCAATTTTTCAGACACGCCATTGCAAGGATAAATAAATAATATAAAATCAAAATTTATTTTATTGTGGAAAAATTTGTCCTTACAATGCAATTCAATTGAAAACTATGTTGATACATATTTCTTAGCAATCTATTCTAACTCCAAGTAGTAGCTCAAAATTCTAATCTTTAAGCAATGCGATTGAAATCCATTTCTTCATGATTAGATTCAGCTCACTTCTTCCCTTAAGCTCCTTTCTTTTCTTCAATCCTACAAAACATCAAATGTAATCTTATCACATCATGTATTAAGAATCTAGAATAGGAACTTAAAAGAGTTAGTTAATGGATTTTACCTAAATCAGAGCCATATGTTTTGACTCTCCCATCTCTTAGATCTCTTAGGTAAATAGGGCAGCTTCGTCTCCAATGCCCCTTCTCTTGGCAATAAAGCAAATTGACTCTTTTGGAACAGCACATGGAACTACTTCAGACTTTGCCTTTCTCTTATGATCAAACTTTTCGATCATGGCATGCCTTTCGTTTCCATTGCCTATATCCATAAAGGTCTGGAAGGCAGATTCACCAATCAACTTTGCTTTTCCAGTGCGCCAAACCATTGTTGATTCAGCAGCAATAAGCATGTAGGTGAGATCTATAAGGGTCACGTCGTGGTTCATCATATAGTAGTCTCTTACGAACTCACCATATGAGTTAGGAAGCGTCTGAAGAACCCAGTCAACAGCCAGCTCCTAACAGACAACAGATCCCAACATTCTTAGCCTATCAACATGTGACTTCATCTCTAGGATGTGTGCACATACTGACTTTCCTTCTTCATGTTTACTTGCCAAAAGGGCTTGAGTGAGCTTGAACTTTTCAAGCCTTCGAACTTGTGGGTTACGGAGAATAATTGGAGGAGGTAGAGGAAGTGAAGCATGATCTCTTGTTCCTTGATCGAATCGTGGAATATCATCTTCATGTGGAAAGCTTGTTCCATGGGATTTGGGAAGACCATAGTTGTCGTACTTTGACATCTAAAAAACGGGAGAAAAAATTCAAGTTAAGTTGATTAGAATCCTCGATTTGACACCCAAATGAAACATCGAGGCTAGGATCCAACACAATACTCTACAACCTAGAAGAGGGATGTCGTAATCTAGTTGCAGAATATTTGAAGATAGGTAGATGACGATTTATCAATTTCCACCATGAAAAACGAAAAGAAATTTAAGTTTTAAATCTATTGAAAATTCCTAGATCTTTTGAGATTTATTGAACTTTTCAATGGCATGTTTAAATCTCGATATGCCCTTGATTTGTGACTGGGATGCTGAGGATCACAAAACAGGGTGTGAATAACCATGCAAACTTACATGGTGCCCCCAAATGTTACAGTCACCTATTCGATGTGCCGGTTAACCACACACGCTCCACCGAACTATGACAAACATTGAGTCACCATTTGCTACCTTTGCTTACAACCATTTAGTGTGCCGGTTAACCACACACGCTCCACTAACGTCTTTGCAAGGGTACAAAGTGTAATTTCATAGAATTGCATAAATTCACTTTTGCCTAAAGTAACTAAGATTGGAAATTTGAAAAAAAAACATTTAGTTACTTTTGTACTTCATTATACTTATAATGGAAGGTTTCTGTCCTATCCTACCCGTTCGGCTAACGACCATCCACTAGTCAAAAGTGCGGTGGTTAAGAGTGGATACCCATTCAATCGCCATTTTATAGGCAATTTCCTTAAACACCCCTTATAGACCAACTTCGTGAATGAGGCCTACTAACAGTAAAACTGACTTTTAGTCATACATATATATAATGTTAGACTTTTAATGTTATATATAGTATAGGGTGTATTTTATACTTTCAAAATACTAGGTGGTAAAATTTAACAATTATACTTTTAATTCAATTAAATTGTGAACCAAAACTTTATGGATTTATTAAACCTCTTTTAATTACACACTTTAATTAAATAATAAAACCATAAGGGTGTGATTTGAACTTTTCAAAACAATACTAGGGTTTCAGAATTTAACATTTCCAAATTAAACTTTTAATCAACTTTTAAATTCCAAAACTTGAGGGCAAGTTTTGAAACATTTCAAAACATTAGGGTATAACTTATTTAAATTTCAAAACCAAATCTTTTAAGTTCAAATTTAAACTATAAAACCTAAAGGGATCAATTTGAAACTTTTCCAAACTTTTTCAAGAATATTCTAGATCACATAATTCAAATAAGGCAATTAACAATTAATTGGTGGTTATCTAATTAGACCTAGTTCAAAAATTTTGCAAGATAATGATCAAATAATTCAAATAATTTAACATTTATCAAATAAGGTAACAATTATCTAAGTAGATGACCAAAATCTTTTATTCTGACAAAGATAATCATAAGGAATCAATAAAATTTGTATTTTATTAATTTTCAACAATTATGGCAATTATCCTAAGTCAAAATAGGTAAAAATCCCGAAAATCCACCTGTCTGACAGCTAAACTCGCCGAGTCCCCTTATGGACTCGCCGAGTTCACCCTACTCGACGAGTCCACATTGGAACTCGACGAGTTTGTCAGGCAGATAGCCAAAAAACTCGATTTTACAACAAGAATGAATGTACTAGGCATCAATACAATAGAAACCAATCATGGCTTTGATACCACTGATGGGTTTTTAGCTATAAGAACATCCTATGTGCTCATGCAAACCCTAATGCTTGGATCTAGGTTTCTCTATTGTACATGCAATTCATCCAAGACTTTAAACCCTAGTTCTAGAATACAATTAATCATATTAACATAAGAATGGGGTTTAGATCTTACCTTGATTGTTATGTAGCAATAACAATCTCAAATCCTCCTTGTAATGACTTTAGAAAGCTTAGAGTCACAAGTGTCACTTCTCTAATGGCTCACAAACACCAAGAGCAAGAGGATGAAGAATAAGGAGAGAGGAGGCTGCCCAAATCGTGTAGAAACCCTAAGGAAAACCTTCACCACGTTTTTGGGGCTTAAGGGTACTATATATACATGTAGGCTATTAGGTTTTTCAACTAGGAAACCCTAATCTGACTGCTTAAGCCCTAAGCAGCCCATGGACCCTTTTAGAATATCCCTTGGACGATTTCTATGGGTTTCCCCATAGAATTCGTCCAAACTATTATTCCAAGGTGATCCATAGCCCAAATGCAATTATCTTATAATTACAGTTCCAGTCCCTTAAGTTTAATTAATCTCTTTTAGCCACAAAACTAATTATCTTAATTCTTGACTAATATTAATTAAAAAATATGATTTCTCCTTTAATATATTATTCTCATAATATATTAATAAATCATAATTAATCCTTTCTCTCCATAATTCATCCTATCAAGTTGTTTTGGTGAAGGCAACCCAAAAGGACCATGCACCATCGGGTCAAGTACTTACCAAAATAGTTATGGACTTACACACTAATCCAATAGGGGTGTGTTGCTAGAAGCGTAGGGCTTCTCGCCACCTTTTCGTGGATATAGAGTTCATCGGAAACAAACTTAGAATAAAGGATCTATGGGATTTTGAAGATATTTTCACTTCTGGCACTTATTGGAAAGAGTTGTCAAGGAAAGGCCATGCATGCATGGGACACGCGTGGGTACGCCCAACGTAGAGTGGATAAATGAACGTGGGTGTTTGGGGCGTACGTCCAGTGTCTAGAAACCCTAATTTGAGGGCTAGCCTCTATATAAGGAACATTATGGTTCCAACCCCAACCTCTATATCTGCCCTCTTACCCTCAGAAACCCTAAGTAGCCATTTTTCTTCCATTATTGTGGATATTTGACCTTGGAGAGCTTGGTTCGGCAAAGGAGAGCCTAGAGGAAGAAAGAACAAGTAGTCAAAGAAGGAGTGGGGTGGTTGGAGCTCGTAGATCTTGGAAGGCATCATCTTCTGGAGGCCTTTTGAGGTATAAAGTCTCTTGCTTGACAATTATATTGTGTAGATCTTTGTGTTATGAAGTTTTGACACCATTTCTTGTCCCAAAAACCCCAAAGTGATGCATGATGCGAGTTGGTTGAGATTAGCTGTCCTTTCAGACCATTGGAGAGGTCTTGACTAAGAAAAATGAGGTCCCAATGGCTTTGGTTGTCTCATGTGTGATATAGGTAGGTCTTAATGGATTAAGACCTTGGGTTAAGAGTTTTATGGACGTCCCAAGTAATAAAGTTTGAGAATTTATGAATCCTAGTCATATTTGGTCGATAGATCTGAAGTTTGGGCTTAAGAGCTTAAGCCATTAAGAACTTATGAAGAATTTTAGTTCAGCAAGATTACGCCCCCGCAAGCTGATGTACGCCCAGCGTAATGGGTCTGTGTCTCGATTCTAGTCCGCGAGCATCGATGTACGCCCAGCGTACCAAGAGGGGTACGCCCAGCGTACTCCCTCTATTGGGTTTTGATTTTGGACCTTAAGTGATTGGGCTGTTATTGGGCTAGTTGGGGTTGGGCCGTGACTGAAACATTTTGGATGGAGTATTTGGGACTCAATAATTATTATGGACCTTGGATCTAGGCCCATTTGGTGGGGTGGGCCCAATTTAGTAAATTGGGCTAATATTGGGCTTTGCATGAGGATTTGACTTTGGGTCTTGGCCCAATAAGAGGATGATGGACTTAATGAGTGTTGTGGGCCCTTGGTCTAGAAAGTTGTGATGGTTTCTAATGTGATGGTTTTCATATGATAGTTGGGATTTCCGACGAGTCAGCAGTCAGAGATTTGCAGGATTCCGCCAGTTGCAAGGTGCGTTTCTCCTCACTATACTCAAGGGTCTAAGGCACCAAGGCCGGCCCTTTGAATTGTTGATAGAGCTTGATATGTTATGTGATGATATGCTTGCTAGTATCCTGGTAGATAGGATAGTGATATGAGAATATGCCTTGTTAGCTTAGTATCCTAGAGAAATGGATAGTTGTATGATGGCTAGTTCTGTTGGATCAGCGCCCTGGTAGTTGGGTAGTAATTATTTATAGACCGTTAGTTGGTCTTGCACTATGTACACTAGTAGGAGGTACATGCGGGTTATGTATGTTGAGCATTAGCAGAGGGTATTCCATCCCGTTAAGATGATAGGGCCCTAGTGTATTGGTTCTGTGGAGTGTCTTATATATGCCTGTTATGTGTGCATGCCTGCTAGTATAGATTGGCATTCCAACCCGATGGTTGTGGGCCAGGAGTATTCCATCCAGGTAGGATGATTGGACTCACAGTAGTTTGGCATTCCAACCCGATGGTTGAAGGGCCTGGGGTATTCCAACCCGAGGGATGATTGGACCCATAGTAGTAGTAGTAGTTACTGTATGTATAGGAAGTGGGGCATTCCAACCCGATGGTTGTGGGCCAGGAGTATTCCATCCCGGTAGGATGATTAGACTCATAGTATGTTGGCGTTCCAACCCGATGGTTGAGGGGCCTAGGGTATTCCATCCCAAGGGATTATTGGACCCATAGTAGTAGTAATAGTAGTTACTGTATGTATAGGAAGTGGGGCATTCCAACCCGATGGTTGTGGGCCAGGAGTATTCCATTCCCATAGGATGATTGTACTCATAATATGTTCGCATTCCAACTCGATGGTTGAGGGGCCTGGGGTATTCCATCCTAAGGGATGATTGGACCCATAGTAGCTATTGTTGTACGTATAGTTGTTTGGGCATTTCAACCCGATGGTTGTGGGCCGAGAGTATTCCATCCTGGTAGGATGATTGGGCTCGTGTTATGTAGGCATTCCAACCAGATGGTTGAGGGCCGGGGGTATTCCAACCGGAAAGTTGATTGGACCCGTAGTATGTTGTTCTTTATTGTATGTGTATGCTTATGTGTATATGAGTACTTTGGGGGAAACTCACTAAGCTTTCGGGCTTACTGTTGTGGTTTATTGTTTCAGGTGCTGCAGGAGATCGTGGCAAGGCAAAGGCGTGATCGTACCGCTCCTCATGTTTATGCTTTATGTAATATGATTCTAGGGAAAATACTTTGATGGTTAAATTATTTTGAAAACAAGATGTATGATCGTAATGGTTTTTGAATGAATTAAAATGTTTTAATTTGGTTGAAATTTATGGTCGTTACAAATCAGAAAGACAATCCCTTGTTGAAACAACCTGAAACTGAAACGATCTTACATTCTTAACAAAAGCACCACCACTAATAAAAGGGACTAGGAACCAGATTCACCATTTTTCACTGTATCAGAGACCGTCGAATCTTCCACTTCTAAAGTAACCATGGTCCTACCAAAAAGAGCATTAAGTAACCTACCAACCTCTTTGAATTAACTTCCTTGATGCCCAAATTTTCGAGCTAAAGTTTGGGTTGATTCATTTTCTTCCAATCTACCGAGGTTTGGCAAACGAGGACCCACAGAAGTTCCTTAAAGAGTTTCATGTTATTTGTTCTATAGTGAAGCCTCATACTGTAGTAGAAAACAGATCAAGGAAAGGGTATTTTCCTTCTTTTTACATGATTTAGTCAAAGAATAGTTGTATGACATTCCCTAAAGATCTATAACCACCCAGAATGGCCTTGAAATATTATTTCTTGAGAAATACTTTCTAGAACCAAAAGTTCCTAGCCTACGTCAAGAGATCCTTGGAATTAAACCAGGAAAAATAAAAGCTCTTCACACTTGATGGAAACGATTCAAAAAAGTGAGTTGGCTACAACACGAGATCAATGATTACTTGCTATACTAGTCTTTTTACCAATCCTGACGGTTATGGAATGCTAATTGATAAATGCATCAAGTGAGGGATTGTTGGGAGATATGAAATCGACTCAAATCTAAGAATTAGTTGTAGACTCCAAGCATTGTGTATAAGAGGAAGAATTGTTCGTTGATCAGCCAAGGGCGGTAAAAGACGTAAAGACCTCATCTTGAAGCTCAAATTTCTAATCTAAGAAAAGCCATTCTTTAGCTCACAAAATAAAAAGGAATTGAATCCACAATTAAAGCTTGTGGAATATGGTTAAAAACCAACACCGAATTGACATGTGTCCCATACTGTAAGAAGATGTTGAGACCATAAAACTTATCAGGGGTATCCGAGGGAGAAACATAGACATTTGAACATGCCTGAAATAATTCAGCTTAAGGATAAAATAAAAAAAATAACTTCTATCAAATACCTCAATAGCCTTATTAGCAAAAACGTCAGTTTCAGCACTACGCTGCTTTTCAACAAGAATCGAAATTTTAGAAGTAGCTGCAACTTGTTTTTCAGTAGCAAAAACAACAGTTTTCTTTCAACAATAACTTGTTCAACAACAGAAGTGAAGTTCCAGCTTCTCCCTAGAAGGCATAGTAATAAATTTAACTACAAGTACCCCTCACACTTCAAAGCGAGACTAGGACAGGCATAAAAAACCTAGAGCAACAAATGGCTCAACTTGCAACTTTTGTGAGCCGACTGGAATCTAAATGGAAATTACTAGCACAAACTGAGGAAAATTTGAATCATATTGTGTATTCCCTCAACATGAGAAGTGGAAAATAATATGAATGCCCAAAAATACCTGAGGAAGAAAAAGGAGGAAGTTATGATTGAGAAAGAAACCGAGGTGGTGAAAGAAACTCTGAAGTGAACAAATTTGGTATAAAGAAAGATAAATCATTTCTCTGTCCCACAAAGACTAAGGAGCACAAAACATGAAAGAGAAGAACGGGATATCATGGACACTTTTCGAAAGGTTGAGGTAAATATTCATTACTTGATGGGATTAAACAAGTTCCTCGGTATGAAAATTTTCTTAAAGAAATTTGTACATCGAAGAAAAGGTTATAAGGTAACAAACTATAAAGTATAGATAATTTTTTTAAAACAATTTTACAAAGGGGTTACCCCCAAAGTGCAAAGATCCAAATTTTTTCATGCTTCCTTATAAATTGGGAAACCTTGATTGTTCAAGAGTTATGTTAGATATCAGTGCATCTGTGAATCTCCTACCATATTGTATTTTTAAAACATTAACATTGAGACCTTTAAAGAAAATTAGGATAATCATTATGTTAGTTGATCGTTTGACAGTATACCCAAAAGGTGTACTGGATGATGTTTTAGTCCAAGTGAATGACTTGATTTTCCTATTGGCTTTTGTATATTGGATATAGGAGATGATGATACATCAAACAAAAACTCGATTTTATTAGGAAGACCAATTTTAAAAACATGGAAACTAAAATTGATGTTTATAATGACACTCTTTATATGAAGTTTAATCGTGAAGTAATTAATGTTAATACACATGATGTTATACGATATCTAATTAACATATCATATATGAATATTTTGGATGCTATTGAACTTCTTAGAAATGAATGCTATGAATTGTTTAACCCCGATATGAAATTTTTGTATTTAGGTAAGAATCTCAATTCTGGAGCATCAAAAGAAATGATGGAAAATGTTCAAATTTGGGGAGGAGTTGATCATTATCAATGATACCCGAAAAAGAGCATGACACAAAGCACCGAAAATAGAATTATGCGATACTAATCTAAACAAAATTCATTCTACTATGCGGTTACCAGAACAGGAAATAATGACATATTATCAAGGATCGAAGGAGAATAATAAAGTAGTCGAGATGTTGGATTTCCCAACCTATACTATCTAAAAATTCTAAAGGAAAAATCAAGCCAACATTTAAAAATTTGTACTTATCAGCAGGCAACCTAAGTTACTTTTACTTTTGATTTTTCATGTCAATAAGGTCGAGTTAGTCAATCTCCAAGTATGTTATGAATGTTTTTTTCGATCTCTAAATTTAAGCACAAGAAAATTTTCAAGAAAGAAGACTCATCATTTAACATGACAACAAGCTCCACTTCCAACCAAGTACATTCTTTCCAAGCTTCGTTTTTTAATTTAATTCACCATTTCTCTCAAAACCCGATATGTCATATTGAGTTGCCTACTCTTTTAACCCATATGTTGTTAGCCCACATGTTTGTGGGCCCTTTTTATCCTTTATCCCATTAGGGTGTGGGCCCTTTTTATCCTTTATCCCATTAGGGTTTGGTCTTATCTAGTATTCATTCTCCATTTTCTTAAATGTAGTTCTTATGCTTTTCATTGAAAACCTTGTAATTTATCTCTTTCAGTAATCATATGGCAATATTTTCATGGTATCAGAGCGGAGGTTTGATATGTTGTTAGAAGGTTTTGTAGCGGTCATCTGTGATGCATATCGAAATTTTTTAGGGTTACTATAGTCGTTTATTTTCAATCTATTTGATGCTTCTTTGTTGCTAATGTTCATTTGTTTGTTGGTATTCATTTGTTGTTGTTGTTAGTTTATTGTTGATGTTCAATCTCTTGTTTTCCAATTGGTTGCTTATGCTGGTTTGTTACTCTTCTCATTCTTAGATTTCTTATCTATTGTTGTGGATATTTATCCATTGCCAACATGGCTAGAAAGGATGATTCCCTTCATTCAATCAGTACTCAACATGATGGAAAGAATTATACATATTTGAGTTATGTTATGAGAGCTTCTTTCGTGGGAAGAATATGTGGGGTCTATGTCACTGTGACTAAATCCAAACCCTCAGTGCCTCAAACTGAGAATTTAGATTTATTGGTTGATGAATGGGAGACTGATAACTCCAAGGTCATTACTTAGATTAACAATTCTGTCACACAGTCTATTGGTATGACGTTGGCAAAATATAACACAACAAACGAAGTTTGGAATCACCTGGAGAGACTGTATGCTCAGTCCAACTTTGCTAATAATATCAGTTAAAATATGATACTTGTGTGCTTCAACAAAATGACCAGAGTATTCAAGATTTCTATGTTGCTATTTCTGATATGTGGGATCAATTGGCTCTTACTGAATCTAAATAGATAAAAGACTTTGAGCCTTATATTGATAGGAGGGAAGAACACCGTTTGGTCCAGTTTTTGATGGCCTTGCGTTCTGATTTTGAAGTCCTACATGGAACTATTTTTCATCGCTCTCCCTTTCCCTCATTGGATTCTATTGTTCATGAGTTGATTGCTGAAGATACTCATATCAAGTCTCATGCAAATAAAGGGTTTAAAGCAACATCCATTCCTACTTCCACTCCTATTGTGCTTGTTGTTTCCTCTAATCAGTCTCAACAAACTCTAAGGGTTGCTTATGATGAATGTACATTCTAAAAACAAAAAAAATTAGAAAGCTCAGTGTCCATTGTTAGTCAACAAGGGTAAATCTCGTCAGCCTCAGTCAGGACAACAAAATAGGTTTGGTCAACAAAAGTTTAAGCCACGTTTATCTGGTACTCCTCCATGGACACTTCGTCCTCTACAGTTTGTTGTTGTTGCTACACCACCAGTTGATATGGAATATGTTGGAAACATGCCACCATCTACATTGGATCCTAAGGTTTTTGAGAGTTTCAGACAGTATTTGGCCTCTAATCCCAATGTCATGTCTGCATCTATGTCTCACGCTAGTCCTACTTCATCCGGTACCTAAAGCATTCCCTTATCTTTATGGATTTTAGATTCTCATGCAACCCATCACATGATGCCTCATTTGTCACCATTTACTTCTTTGTCACACATGTAATTTATCTCTGTTATGTCTTCTAGCAATACATCTATGCTAGTCGAGGGTGTTGGGTCTATTTCTATATATCATATCACTTTCCCTGGTGTTTATTACATTCCCAAACTTACTTTGAATCTTACCTCACTCACTCAGTTGTGTAAGTCTGGTAATTGGGTGTTCCTTTTTTATTCTGACTGTGTTATACGGGATCAACACACATAGGAGATGATTGGGATTGGCCGTAGGGTGGGGGGACTGTATGTCTTGGAGTTTCTCAAAGTGTTTGTTGTTGCTGCCTGTAACATTGATTTGTCTTCTTTTTCATTTGAGTTATTTGTCTTTTGTGTTTTATCTTTGGCATTCTCGTTTGGGACACATGTATGTATCACGTTTGATTTTTCTAGCATCTAGTGGTGTTTTAGGTCATTTGAACACTTGTGATGTTTCTGATTGTAGTGGTTATAAACTAGTAAAATTTTTTGTTTTACCTTTCAGTAAAAGTATGCCTTATTCTACTACTCCTTTTGATATAATTCATTATGATGTTTGGGGTCCTACACTAGTATCCACAAAGGGTGGGTCAACATATGGGAAAACTGCAATAAAGTCCCTATATATTGGCCTCATAATCGATTTAGTCACTATATATATTTTTTATTCAATTAAGTCCCGAATACCGGTAACCGTATTCAATTTAACCCTTTGACCTGGTCAACAGGTCATCCAACTTTCAAAATTTACATTTTTGGCCCAGATTTCAAAATTTATTACAAATGTGGTAAAAAATTTACACTTTTGGTCCATATTTTAAATTTTGTAACAAATTTGGTCCAACCTTTACCCTTTTTGCCCAAATTTAAGAATTTTATTATGAATTCATCCTAAATTTAGTTTTTTTACAACTTTTTTTCTCAAATAATTGTTTGTAAAATGTTTTTTTTTTATAAAATCATATTTATACAAAAAAACGCATTTTCACATAAAATTCTTATATTTTCTATATAAAATTTTTTAAAGTTTTTTGTATATGAAAGATCTAGTTATAAAAATAGGTATTTATTAAGTATATAAATATATAAAAATCTATTTTTATAAAAAATGTATACAAAAACATATTTTACAAAAAAAATGTGTCCAAACACCTATTTTATCTATATTTTTTTTTTATAAAATCATGTTTGTTTACATTTTTTTTTAAAAACGTGTTTGAACAATTTGTTATATAATACGTGTTCGTATACATTTTATAAAATGTATACAAACACGATTTTATAAAATATATACAAACACGTATTATATAAAAAATTATTCAGGCACATTTTTATAAAATGTTTACAAACACGATTTTATAAAATGTATACAAACACGTATTATATAAAAAATTATTCAAACATGTGTTTATAAAAAAAAATATAAACAAACATGATTTTATAAAAAAATATAGATACACACCTATTTGTGTGTGTGTGTATATATATATATATATATATATATATATATATATATATATATATATATATATATATATATATATATATATATATATATATATAAAGGTGATATGTGTTTGTATACATATTTTTTTGTAAAATACGTTTTTGTATACATTTTTTTATAAAAACGGATTTGTATATATTTATAAACTTAATAAATACATATTTTTATAACTAGATATTTCATATACAAAAAAGTTTTTAAAAAAAGTTTTTATATAGAAAATATAAGATTTTAGGTGGATATACATATATTTTTTTGTATAAATATAGTTTTATGAAGAAAAAAAATATTAGAAACAATTTTTTGAGAAAAAAATTGTAAAATAAACTAAAGTTAGGATGAATTCATAATAAAATTATAAAATTTCGGCAAAGAGCGTAATGTTTGGACCAAATTTGTAACCAAATTTAAAATCTAGGCCAAAAGTGTAAATTTTGGACCAAATTTGTAATAAATTTTGAAATCTGGGCAAAAATGTAATTTTTAAAAGTTGGATGACCTGTTGACTGGGTCAAAGGGTTAAATTGAATACGATTACCGGTATTTGGGACTTAACTGAATAAAAAAAATATATAGGGTTAAATCGATTATGAGACTAATATTTAGGGACTTTATTGCAGTTTTCCCGTCAACATATTATGTATCTTTTATAGATGATTATAATCGATATACATGTGTTTATCTTATGAAAAGCAGATCTTATTTCCTTGGCATTTATAGCAATTTTAGAGCACTAGTTAAAACTCAACATTTGGATGTGATCAAGTGCTTCAGGTGTGACTTAGGGGGTGAATATACGTCTAATGATTTTACTTAGTTACTTCTTATAGTACCATACACCAGTCATCGTGTACTGAAACTCCTCAGCAAAACGATGTGGCAGAACGGAAACACCGTCATATTGTTGAGACAGCCAACTCAATGCTCCTGTCTGCGCATGTTCCTAATGCCTTTTGGAGAGAAGCAATCTTAATTGTTGTGAATGTGATTAATTGTATCCCTACTTCATTGAATTTATGAATGTCTCATTTTGAGAAGCTATATGGTCACTTACCAGACTACTCTGCCTTACATGTTTTTTCGATGTACTTGTTTTGTTCTTCGTTCTCATGTTGAGAGGAACAAGTTGGGGCTGAAATATTCTATTTGTGTATTTTTGGGGTATGGTGTTGGATAGAAAGGATACCGTTGTTATGATCCTGCGAGTCATAAGTTATATGTTTCCCATCATGTCACTTTTTTGGAACATATTCCTTTCTACTCGATTCCTGCTACATCCCATAGATAGAGGCTTGAGACCCATCTATGCCATCTGATCCTTCAACTCATGACATGCCCACTTCTCCAAAGAGTTCCTCGACTCTTAATCCTGAGTCTGCCTTTTCTACTGTTGAAATTGAAGATCCACCTCCACCACCCCCCAGGAGTTCTACTTGTCCAATCAAGTCCACCAAGTTTCTAGATTTTGCTTATTCTTCTTACTAAAGATTATTTGCTTCCTTTATAGCCAACATCCACCATTTGTCTGAACCTGAATTGTATAAATAGGTTGTATTAGATCCTCTTTGGCAGAATGTTATGGCTGAAGAACTCACTTCTCTTGATCATACACATACATAGGATTTGGTTTCCCTTCCTCCTTGGAAACATATGATTAGTTGTCGTTGGGTGTAGAAGATAAAAGGAAATATGATGGGTCTGTTGAGCGGTAGACGGCTAGACTTGTAGCAAAAGGGTATTCCCAACAATATAGTTTTGTATATGAGGAGACCTTCTCACCGGTGGAAAAGATGACGACGGTCCATACTATGATTGCAGTTGCAACCGTTCGACATTGGAAGATCTTTCACATGGATGTCAAGAATGCCTTTTTGAATTGTGACCTCCATGAGGAGTTTTATATGTCTCTTTCCCCCATGAATTCAACACCATCCAGGTGAGTTTTTTCAGCTTTTCAAACTTTGTATGGTCTCAAGCAAGCACCTCGTGCTTGGTTCGACAAATTATCCACACTGATTAACTCTTGGAATTGTCCAAAGTAATAGTAATTTGGCTTTGTTTGTTAGATGCTCGAGTGCAAGACGGACTCTTTAATCCATATATGTTGATGACATGTTTACTACAGGTGATGACCATAACAGGTATGAGTCTTTGAAGCATGATCTAGCTCATCGTTTTGCTATGCAGGATTTGGGCTTGCTGCATTACTTTTTGGGTATTGAGGTTGCTTAGTCTAAGAAAGGGTATCTTCTTTGACTAAATATATATATTTGTATACGGGCGGGCCTTTCTGAAAATCGGACAATAGACACTCCTTTTGAAACCAATGCATGTTACTCTCCTACTGATGGTGTTCCTTTGTTTGATCCGAATCTTTACCGAACTATTGCAAGAAGCTTGGTTTATCTCATTGTTACTTGTCCGGATATTTCTCATGTTGTTCATGTTGTCAATCACTTTGTTACTACTCCTACCATTGTTCATTGGAGAGCTATACTCCATATTCTAAGATATTTTCATGGTACTCAGTTTCAAACTCTCTTGTTTCCCTCGACGTCTTCTCTTGAGTTGCGTGCCTATAGTGATGCTAATTGGGATGGAGATTGTCATGATCGTAAATCCACCACAGGATTTTGCATTTTTCTTGGAGAGTTTTTCGTTTCATGAAAGAGCAAGAAACAATATGTTGTCTCTATATTTTCCATGGAGGCTAAGTATCATGCTATGGATGTGACAACATGGGAGATTATCTGGTTACAATGGCTTCATTCGGATATGGGGATTCACATTTCTTCACCTACTCCCCTGCATTGTGATAAAAAAAGTGCGATACAAATTGCGAAGAATTCTGTTTTCCATGAGTGGACAAAGAACATTAGGATTGATTGTCGCTTTACACATAATCACTTATAGCTCGAAACCATATTGCTTCCATTTGTTTCATCAACTTTGCAGCTTGTGGATATTTTTACGAAGGTGCTATCGGCATCTCAATTTCGTTTTTTATGTGACAAACTTCCAATGCTTATTACTGCAACATTGTGAGTTTGCGGGGGAATGTTAGTCAATATGTTGTTAGCCCACATGTATATGGGCCTTTTAGACTTTAGCCCATTAGGGTTTGGTCTTAGCTATTTATTCTCCATTTTCTTGTTTGTAGTTCTTATGCTTTTCATTGTGATCCTTGTAATTTCTTTCTTTCAATAATCGAATGCCAATATTATCATATTTATCTAGAAGAATTGAGGACCATACTTAATTTTAAGCTTAGAGAGGGGATTTATGTTTTAGTTTATCCTTTGTAACATATTTTTCTTTATTTTTCTTTTTTTACATTACATATTTAAAAAAAATTGTAATGCATGCATAAAAAAACAAAATTCAAATTATTTTCCGTTTTCGTATTTTTCTTATCATCACATAAGGAAAGTCTCAAAAACATTTTATTGTATTTTAATTTTTTTAAGTACTTTTTCATCATTAAAAGAAGTTTTATTTTGCATGAGATGATGAAATTCTTTACTTCCGACTGTGCTTCATCAAAGATGGAAAATGACAGGGATCGAAATTGATAGTCTCAATATTGCCAGATGTTGAAATAGTCCTCCAACACCAGGATGTCGTTTGACACCGTAAAATGTTAAACCAATTATAAAACCAAAATAAATCATATATCAAGCATGCAAAAATAAAACAGACTTTGAACTAATTCCTTAAAATTTTTTAATAAGACCCCAACTTGATAAAGCTGGAATCCATAGAACATGTGTAACACCCATAAAAATTATGAAAATTTTAAATTTTTTAAAACCAACCAATTTCATAAATTGTTTACGAACATAGTTTTCAATACATGTTCAACATCAAGGTCTCCCAAAAATCATAAGTCAAAACATGAGGATGTGTATGGTGACGCCTTCGCCATCCCGCATGTCATTTGAAGTACATAAACCATCACTCAAAACTGTAAGCCGACGCTTAGTGAGATCCCCTAAATTACTAACACACAATACACATAATGATAACAACAAACAACATGCATACTGAACCTTCAGCCTGACTGGACCGCCTCGTATGCCTACAAACTATTTGGACCGCTTACAGAACCCTCAGCAGGACTAGACCGTCTCACTGGGCCTTCAACCTGACTGGTCCGCCTCACGGGCCTTCAGTCTATCCGGGCCGCCGTGGGTCTCTTGGCCTTCAGTCTCCACTGGTCCACCTCAACCTAACCACACATAACATGTCAAAATATACATAACAAATAAACATATATAACCAGTCAATTGACAATCGAATAGATCTTACAGATCCCTAAGCATAACATCATCCTATATACCAGGATACAGGTCTAACAGATCACTACAGCATACCGACATGCAATAAACCGGGATAACAATCCAATGGACCGGCCTTGGTGCCTTCGGCCCAAAAGTAAAATGAGGAAAACTCACCTCGCAAACTGAACAGGAGTTGATACGGTCCCGAATCTGAATCTCATCTCTCTAATCGACACCTATTCCCACCAATTGACCAATTCCATCAAAATCCCAAAATACCTTCAAGGTTAAACTTGCTCAAAGTCAAAGTCAATGGGTCAAACTCACTAAGTCAACTGAGTTAACCCATCCGAGTCAACTCATCCGGGCTGACCCAGTGCGAGTACGCAAGGCATACTCTATAGGTATTCTGAGCGTACTCCAACCCTTCGCAATTGACCACCATCGGGGAGGTTGACCTTGTATGCAGTGTGTACTCTGAGTACGCAGGGCATACCCTCGCAAGGTCCAAAACTCCATTAAGAGCTTAATGGCTTAAGCTCTTATGGCCAAACTTTAGATCCATGGCTAAAATACACTCAAGAGTCATAAATTTTCCAACTTTATGACTTTACATGCCCATTAAGAGCTTAACACAAGGTCTTAATCCATTAAGACCTTTTTACAAGATGCATGTAGCAAAACTAACCATTGGGACTTCATTTTTATGACTTAATACCCCTCCTAGGGTCTGAAAGGACAAATCAAATCTTCAAGAACATGCCATGCTCAAGATAAAACATCTGGGACCAAAAAGTATCACTAAATCACCCATTTCTAGATCTACATAATTGAAAGACAAAGATGCAAGCTTTATACCTTAGAAGGCTTGCAAATGAAGAATAAATCCCAGATCTAAAGTGCTTCACTCCTCCAAGATGAGCTTGGCTTCCTTCCTTCTTCTTCTAAGCACACAAACACACACTTTTAGGCTAGAAATGGCTTCTCAAGGTGAAATAGGGATTTAAAATGAATGAGAGGTTTGGAGGCTGATAAGATGAACGAAAATGCGGCTATAAGGATGCTTAAATACAAGCCAAACCCTAAAAATTAGTGTTTCCCAATTTATCAAGTACGCCTAGCGTACACTGATGTACTCCCAGCGTACTAGGGCACACCCTAGTATCCTCAACGTACACCACGAACACATGGCGTACTCCAAAGATATCCAAATTACACTAATGCCCTTAAAGCCCTTCTTGCATACATTTCTTGAACTTTGGGACCGAATGCAATATAAATAAATTGAAGGGTTTAAATTTAGAAGTACCTAATATCGGGATGTTACAATTCTCCCCCACTTGATCTAGACTTCATCCTCAACGTCTGCCACGATGGATAACTCTGGATAATGCTCCCGCATATCAACCTCCAGCTTCTAGGTCAATCGGAGCCTCTCCGATGCTGCCACTGTAACCTTTACTAAAGGTATCTCCTTGTTGCACAAGACCTTCATCTTTCTTTCCAAAATAACCAATGGACTCTCAACATAGTGCAAGCATTCATCAACCTGAATATCGTCCAAGTAAACCATCACATCATCATCTAATACACACTTTTGCAGCTGCAAAACATGGAAATTGTTGTGAATCTTTCTGAGCTCCTTTGGTAGATCCAACATGTATGCAACCTTTCCAACCCTGGAAATCACTCGAAAAAGCCCAATATACCAGGGACCCAAATTCCTCATCTTCTTGAAGCGTATCATACATTTCCAAGGTGTGACCTTCAGTAATACCATATCGCCGAGTTGGAACTACAACTCGGATCGGTGCCAGTCGGTATAGCTTTTCTGCCATCCCTGAGATATCTGCAGTCTTTGCCTGATCTGTTGGATAAGCTCCGTGTTCAGAAGGAATACTTTAGTCCTTCCCATAGCCCTGTGACCAACCTCCCTCAACAAACCGGGGTACGACATCTCCGTCCATTTAAGAGCTCAAATAACAGAGCATCAATGCTAGAGTGATAACTATTGTTGTACGAGAACTTTACAAGAGGTAGGTAGGAATCCCAACTCCCAAAAAAATCAATAACACAGGCCCGCAACATATTCTCAAGTGTCTATATCGTCCGCTCACTTTGGCCATCAGTTTATGGGTGATAAGTAGTGCTGAAATGCAATCTCATGCCCAGTTCCTCACAGAACTTTTTCCAGAATCGAGAAGTGAACCTAACATCACTGTCTGAAACAATAGAGACTGGAACCCCATGACAAGCACCAATTTTTCAAACATATAAAATCGAAGAACTTCTTGGCCGAAGAACTCTCCTGGATAGCCAAAAAGTAAGCACTCGTGGTCAATCGATCCACGATGACCCAGATGGAATCAAAACCCTTTGCAGTCTTTGGCAACTTGGTGGTAAAATACATCGAAATCTGCTCCCATTTCCACATGGAAACCTCCAAAGGCTGCAGCTTTCCATGCGGCCCCTTATGCTCAGCCTTGACCATCCTATAGGTCTAGTATCTCTCAACATACCAGGATATCTCCCTCTTCATACACGACCACCAATTCCTCAATCTCAAATCCCAATAAATCTTGGTGACCATGGATGAATAGAAAAATGAGATTTATGAGCCTCCTCTAACAGAATCTGTTTGATCCCACCATAAAATGGAACCCAAACCTGGACACACCGGGTAAACAACCCTCGACTATCCGTGACAAATATGTCAATCTCTCCCTAGATATTCTCCAGCTTCCAGTTTTTCTTCCGAACTCCCTCGGCCTGAACCTCCCTGATCAATCCCAAAAGCAGAGAATCAATGGATATCCTCATACACATCTCCCCGACTAAAGATCCATCCGACTTACGGCTCAAGGCATCCGCCACCATATTCGCTTTACCTAGATGGTAAAGGATCTCGCTTTCATAATCATTGACCACATCTAGCCACCTGTTCTGCCTCATGTTCAGGTTCAGCTATTCCATCAGATATCTCAAACTCTTGTGATCCATCTAGACAGTAAAACGGACCCCATATAGATAGTGCCTCCAAATCTTGAGGGCGAACACCACTGACCCCAACTCCAAATCATGTGTAGGATATTGCGACTCATGCGACTTCCATTGCCACAAAGCATAAGCAATCATTCATCCTATTTGCATGAGGACTACCCCTAAACTAGTGATGGATACATCACAGAATACCACAAAATCCTTGACTCCCTTCAGGGGGGTCAACACCGGGGCCTCGCATAACCTCTGACGAAGAATCTTAAAGGCCGACTGTTTCTCAGAGCCCCATCAAAAATCCACCCCCTTCCGCGTCAGACAAGTGAGGGGTATTGCAATATTGGAGAAGTCCCGAATGAATCTCCAACAGTACCCTGTCAAACCCAAGAAACTCCTGACCCCCAAGGGAGATTTTGGAACTTCCCACTGCATCACAGCCTCTATTTTGGCCAGATCAACCAAAATCCGATCCAGGTTAATGAGGTGCCCTAGGAACTGGACCTCTCATAACCAAAAATCTCACTTTGAGAACTTGGCATAAAGCCGTTCTTGCCTCAAAACCCCCAAAAGCTCTCGAAGATGCTCCTCATGCTACTCTCTGGTCTTGGAATACACCAAGATATCATCAATAAACATAATGACGAATCAATTGAGCATCGGCCTGCATACCCAATTCATCAAATCCATAAACACAGCAGGCGTATTGGTGATACCAAATGGCATCACCACGAACTCGTAATTCCATGACGAGTTCGTAACATGGTCTTCTCCATGTCCTCTTCTTTCACTCTCACCTGATGATACCAAGACCTCATTTCTATCTTGGAGAACCAAGATACCCAGCAACTGATGAAATAGGTCATCAATCCATGTAAGGGGATAAAAGTTCTTCACAATTAGGTTGTTCAACTCCCAATAATCAATGCATATCCCGTGTGAACCATCCTTGTTCTTGACGAACAATATCATTGCCCCCCACAGAGAACTGCTCGGTCTGAAGATATGCTTTCCTAGCAGCTCCTGCAGCTGAGATGACAACTCCTGCATCTCAGGTGGTGCCAAGCAGTGTGATGCCTTGGCGATCGGGACTAGACATGGCACAAGATCAATCCCGATCTCGACCTGCCTCTCGGGAGGCACACCGAGTAACTCCTTCGGGAATACACCAACAAACTCCCTGATCACTGGAACCTCTAAAACTGAAATCTGATCCCTAACTCGAGTGTCAACCACATAATCCAAATAACCTGCACACCCGTGCTGAATATACTGTCGAGCCTTGGCTTCCGAACAAAACCTTAAACCGAACCTGGTGCCCTCTTCATAAATAGCCAGTTCTCCCCTACATGGCATTTAAACTATCACTCACTAGCCCTCACAATCAGTCATGGCACTAAACTTGCTCAGCCAGTTCGTACCCACTATCACGCACACATGCTCCATGGGAATAGAGATCAGATCAATCATATAAGGAACCCAGAAGATCTCTAGGACATAACCCTGATATCATGTAGATGAAAAAACCCCATGTCCGTTGGTGATAGAACCCTCAACGAACACTCTAACTCCCCAATAGGCATATCAAACTCCATACTGAAAGATTATGATACAAAGGACTGACTCGCACCCGAGTCAAACAACACAAGAGCAAGGCAAAGAGTTCACCAGGAACGTACCTATCAGGGCATACATATAAGCATAACATAAAACATAATCAACAGAATAATAAATAGAAACATACCTATTACAACATCTGGTGCTGCTCTGGCCTCCTCGGCAGTAAGCTAAAAAGCACAGCCTCGAGCCCTTGATGGCTCTGCCCTCCCCTGGCACCAATCGATGATCCTCAAAGTAGCTGGCACCGGGGCCTACGCTAGCTTGACAGTGAGAAATGGAGAGTTAACCCTCACATAGACAACCCGATTGCAGTGATAACAAATCCTAGAACTCAGAACTAGGGTCGAATGACGACAATCCCTCGTATAATGCCCATCCTTGCCATATTTGTGGCATCCACTGCCTGAGAGACAGACCCCCTCATGAACCTTTCTGTACTTCCACAACTGTAGCCCCTATGACTCCCAAATCTAGTATCATCGTCCTTGAACCACTTCAGCACAGGTTGCAACTGCGGTGTGGCCAGTCTTTGCTCCCTAGTCTGGATCTCTATCTCAATCTCATATCACATGGTGGCCTCCTGCAACTCCATCAAAGAACCATAAAATTGAGTGGATACAAACTATATGATACCCGTCTTGAGCATGTTCAAGAAATGGGTCATCTGATCCTGCTTAGAAGCAGCAAACTCATGACAAAACATGCCCCTCTCCGTGAACATCTTAGTGATCTTCGTCACCGACTCTGTCCCCTGTCTCAGATCCAAGTACTCCTGGGCCAACCTCTCATGCTCCACTAAGGCAGAAATCTAGAGTGGAACATCTTCGAGAACTACTCCCAAGACACAACAACTCTCAGTAGAATACGATCCAGTAACAAGTTTGCACTAGTCCTTCGCACTAGACCTCATAAGGTTCAGAGCGCACCTGACCTTCTGGTCAGCTGGGCAAGAGCAAGTGAAGAAACACCCCTCAATGTCAGACAGCCACCTCATGGCTATGATTGGGTCCTAAATTCCATCAAATATCGTGGGCTTCATATTATCGAAGTCCCGATACTGGAAGACTTTCTGAACACCAACCCTAGTAGCGGCAACGGTTGCGGTGGCTACAGCAGCAGCAGCCTCAAAAAAGCAGCATAATGCTCATCAAATACTTTATCATGGTGGTCTTAATATACCCAAATATATCTTGCAATTATGCTAAAAAATGAGCAACAACCTCCACCTGAAGAATCTCTATAATCCTCTCCTTGGACACAGCTGACCCATCCTGACTGCCAGCTCCCGAACCTGATCCGGATCCTGCCTCAAAACAACGTGTCATCACCATGTTGAAAATAAACCAAGGAGATATAAGATAATACACATACCAAACTTAGGGAACTAACTCCCAACAAATCCCTAGGGTCATGACTTCCCTATTACATATACGGGTCATGTGATTTCAGTAGTACGAGCCCATACTACCTTCCACACCTACCTGCATTTGTCTCAAGGATCATCACAACAACCCTATCAATACACACTAGAAGATGCATACGCTCAATCCTCACTCCCTAGAGGAAGGATAAACATCATGAGACTAGCTTGCTGGCCCCACAAAACTCATCCATGAAACTTCAACCAACCCTGCAACACTCGTGTATGCTAATCATACATAACACTAGACCCTATAGACAGTTGAATAACACTGGTGGTATGTTGAGCATACTCACAAGACAGGTTTTGTGCTTTTTAAGCCTTGGGTCATTTCGGACTTAGGGACTTGGGCCTTTATTGGGCCGAAAGCTTTTTGGTGATGAGCCTTCTTGATCTTGGACCCCCTTTGGATATATACTATCTTTTAGGCTTAGGGAAAAAAATATTTGGGCTTTGGTGGCTTAGGCACATTAAGGCAAAGATAAAGTAGCCTTTTTCCCCTAAAGCTAGGATTTAAGGTTTAGACTCTCGTGGTGGGTTATTGACATAATTTCTATTTAACATTTTACTACTTGTGTTTTAGAGTGAGAGGATATTGCAAGTCAGTAGCTCGATTGTGATTTGATATCTTTAGTTTGAGGTGAGTTTCCTTCACTGTATCCATGATTCGAAGGCACCAATGTCGGCCCACTAGATTATGTTTGTAGTATGATGATTGTCTTCGTGACAATTACCTATTCTGCCTGTATCTGCTTCATGTATTTGTAACTCTTATTGTTATGATTATATGTGTAGTGGTAGGGGTGAAATAGACTCGATACCGGTTGAAAGATACCAAAGGGGGTGAAATAGACCCATTACCGGTTGAAAGATACCGAAGGGGGTGAAATAATCCCAGTACCGGTTGAAAGATACCGAAAGGGGTGAAATAGACCTAGTTATGTTTTTGACTGTTATATATATATATATATATATATATATATATATATATACACACACACACACACACACACACACACACACACACACATATATATATATATATATATATATATATATATATATATATATATATATATATATATATATATGGTATGGGGTATTTTAGGGAACTCACTAAGCTTTGTTCTTACGGTTTTCAGTTTATGTTTCAGGTACATTCAACTCTAAGGGGAAGGGCCTAGCCTGATCACACTGCATCCACCTATGTTTTTCTGCATCACGTGATTTTTCGGATTTTGTACTATGATAATATTTTACTATGGTATATTCTCGACTATTTCGACATGATTGCCATATGATTAGAATGAATTTAAAAAGGAAAATTTATCTAAATTTTTGGGATGTGACAAGTTGAAATTAGAGCCTTGGTTTGAGGGATTCAAGCATGCTCTTGGGTGTTCCTGAACTCAAATCGAAGAATTGGTAGATTTTCCATAAATAGAAATTGTTTAATGAAGGTGTTTTAATAAAAGAAAGGGGTATGATGCTTGCAATCAACCGAGCTCAAGTAAGTCTTCCCAATATACCCATCATGTTATATGTTTTATTCTATGATATGTGACTTGCATGCTAGATTAGGACTAAGGATCAGCTCATGATTGCACGATAGTATGCTAGGAGATATGCCTTTATGTGCCTATTGTATGAGCTTATAGATCTGCATGTTAGTATGAGATCAATTATCTGATAGGATGGCTTCTTTAGGTTATGTTCTAACTTGAATTACTTGATGCTCGAATGTTGTGTGCTGTATGCTTTTAGGAAATTTTATTAGTGCCAACTGACTAGTGGAAGAATGCATTTGATTACATAGTATTAGGATTAGATAAGTTTAGAAGGGTAGGTTTAACTCTATTGCGCATCTCTTGTTTGATTCCAACTGTTATAGCGTGGGACCTTTCATTCAAAGAATTATGTAGTACCGATAATATGTAATTGTATTCATGTGGTGAGGAAAGGAACCCAAGGAAGTCCCTGGAATATGTATTGGCACATAGGACGCCTTATATTATGAGGAGAGGATTATATGTGAAGGATTGACTTAGAGGAGTCGAGCTAGTCCTTGAATAGGGTATAAATTGGTGTGGAAGGTAGTGTCAGGCTTGCACTACTGGAAGCATAGGATTTATACCCCAGACCAGGAAGACCATGATGAATCTAGGAAGCTCAAGAGTGTGAACCTCTTCATATGTTTACTGATTGTTTATGTGGTTATATTTCAATATGGTGTTGACACAAAATGGAGTTCGGGGTTCAGGATCTGGATCTGGTTCGGGCATGGGCTGCGAACCAATTGGTGAGGGATTGAGCGAGTTCATTACATTAGAGATTACTAGAAGCATCCTTGAAGAAACCTTGATGATGTTTGGGTCAATCAAGAAGGGTATCATGGAGCTAATGGAGGATCACCTTTTTATTATTAGAGTTGATTTGGCTGCTAGCCAGTCTAGGGGACCACACTCACTCCTTCAAGGATTTCAAGGGATGTGGGGCACCAGAATTCTTTGGGGTGAAGGACCCCATTGCCACCAAGCATTGGCTAGCATATAATGAGTGTTCCCAAATGACAAGCTTCTGCCCCGAGGGGTCCAAAGTGAGGTTCACTGTAAGATGTCTAAGTAAGCAAGCTCGATATTTGTTAGAGAAGGTTAACTATACCTTGGGATCCCCAGACATTGAGGCCATGACTTGGTCAGACTTTGTGACCCAGCTCCGAGCGGAGTTTGCACCCGTTGTTAAGAAGCAACAGCTAGCTAGGGAGTTTCCGGACACGAGACATACGACTGAGGCAATAATGGAGATCACCGCCAAGTTTGGAGAGAGAGTCCTATTGGTACCCGAGTATGTCGCAGAAAATGAGATATGGAAGACTTGGTACCATGACATGCTAAGATCTGATATCAGATAGTTTGTTATTTTTTTGCCTACCCGAATCTGGACGACTTGATATTCAGGGCCAGGGAGTGAGAGATAGATTTAGAGCACATAGGGAAGAGGAAGGCGGAGCATAGGCAGACGACTGGGGTTTCGATGAACAAACCCAATGGTTTCGATTCTAAATCGAAGGGTCAGCATGGCCAAAGCCGTTGTGGCAAGTGCAGCAGGGCACATGATGGAGTTTGCAGAGTGGGTGGTTCAGGTTGCTACATGTGCGTCAAGATGGGACATTTCAGTAGGGATTGCACTGCTACTACCACTACCACCCATACATCAGATCTAATTTGCTTCCATTGAAATCATAGGTGCCATAAGAAGGCCAGATACCCGAGTTTAGCATCAGGAGGACCAGTAACAGCACCTGCTCCAGTGACTCTGGGGATCACTGATGACCACCGGGGTAAGGCGGATGCACTAATTGTTCAGAGCAGGGCATTTCAGCGGACAACTAAGGAGGCTCGTACAACAGCCGATGTGGTCACTGGTATATATCTTCTACTTACCTTCTTATTTTTGTTATTTTTTATGATTTTATGTTTATATTGTTGTTCAGGGTCGTTCCTTGTGAACAATATTCCTATATTGGTCTTATTCGATTCGAGGCTACCCGATCTTTTGTATATCTTGTGATTAGCAAGAGGTTCGAAGATGCTCTGGGGGAGTTGGATTATCCACTAGAGGTTGGGATTGTGAATGATCGCCCGATGCAAGTATCCAGGGTTCACCGGGGATGCACTTTGGAGTTATTCCATGAGCAGTATCCGATTGATTTGGTTGTGATTCTTTTGCACGAGAGCAAGGTCGTTGTGGGGATGGATTGGTTTAGCCCTAATTGGACTTTGATTGATTGTGGGCTTTAGTTGGTACATGTTCGGACCCCAAGTGGGTGAGAGTTGCTAATCCACGGTGAAGGTGCTCAGCATGGTTCGACTCTTTGTTCGGCAACCAGGGCCAGGCGTTATCTTCAGAAGAGATGTTCTTGGTTTGCGGCCTATGTGATGGATTCCCGGAGAAGGGTGAGGTAACCATTGATGATGTACCAATTGTTCAGGAATACCCAGATGTGTTCCTAGAGGATTTTTTTCGGAGTTCCTCTGGAGAGGTGGGTAGTGTTTTGGATTGACTAGGTTCTAGGTGCGGCTCCGATAACCAAAGTACCTTATCGGCTAGCACCTCCAAAGATGCAGGAGTTTTCTACACAGCTGCATGAGATGCTAGACTAGGGATTTATTCGGCATAGAAGTTCACCATGGGGACAGTCGATCTTATTTTTGAAGAAAAAGGATGGGACACATCGTATGTGTATTGACTACCGGGAGCTGAATAAGCTAACAATGAAGAACTGTTACCCATTCCCAAGGATCGATGATTTATTTGATCAGCTTCAGTGTGCATCTTGGTTCTCCAAGATTGATCTGCATTCGGGTTATCATCAGATGAGGGTCAGGGAGGAGGACATGCAAAAGACAGCCTTCCGAACTCGTTATGGGCATTACGAGTTTCTGGTGATGCCTTTCATGTTCACCAATTCTCTAGCCATGTTCATGCATATCACGAATCGCGTATGCGGACCCATGTTATATCGGTCTCTGATTGTGTTTATTGATAACATCCTAGTCTATTCCATGACCCGGGAGCAACATGAGGAGCACCTAAAAGAGGTATTGGAGACTCTAAGGAGGGAGATATTATACGCAAAAGTGTGAGTTTTGGTTGCACGAGGTGTAATTTCTGGGGTACATTGTCAACCAGAACGATATTATGGTAGATCCGGTCAAGATTGAGGTGGTGATGAGATGAGAGGTTCTGAGGTCTCCATATAAGATTTGGAGTTTTTTGGATTGACAGGTTACTATCGGAGATTCATTCAGGATTTCTCCAAGATAGGGGTACCCTTGACTAGGCAGAAAAAGAAGACTGTTACATTTCATTAGGGATCTGAGCAGTGGCAGGTTTTGAGATCTTGAGACAGAATATGTGTGAGGCACCGATTCTGACCCTGCCCAAGGGCATGGAGGACTTTGTGATATATTGTGATGTTTCAATCATAGGTTTAGGTGCAATGTAGATGTAGCGGGGTCAAGTGATTGCATACGCATCGAGGAAACAGAAGCCTCATGAGCCGAGTTACCCTATACATGATTTGGAGTTAGGGACAGTGGTGTTTGCTCTTAAGATTTGGCGAGATTACCTCTATGGGGTCTGCTGTAATATCTACATGGATCACAAAAGCATGAGGTAGTTGATGGAGCAGCTAGATCTAAACATGAGGCAACGTAGATGGTCGGACGTGCTTAAGGATTATGATTATGAGATCCTTTATATCTGGGGTAGGCCAATGTGGTGGCCAATGCTCTCGACCGCAAGGCAATCATAGCTCTAATTAGGGAATTATGTTTTAAGGATGATGATGATTACTCCATTACTATAGCAGATTTAAGAGGCTCAGATTGAGGCTATGAAGGAAGAGCACCAGAAGAGTGATTGTATTGTGGGACAGATGGCTTCCTTCGATTATGATAGCTGGGGGTTATTGACCCTTCATCAGAGGGTTTGGGTTCCGTACTACGGTGGTGCGCTGCATATTTTGATGGAAAAGGCACACAAGTCAAGATTCTCTATTCATCCCAGAGGGACAAAGATTTATAGAGATCTCTGGCCTGATTATTAGTGGCCATGTATAAAGCGGGATGTGGCATGGTATGTGGAGAAGTGCTTGACTTGCAGGAAAGCATAGGTCGATCAATAACGACCCCATGGTAAAATGGAATCGTTGGATATTCCAGTTCGAAAATGGGAAGAGATTACGATGGATTTTATCACCAAATTGCCTCGGACGGTGTGCGCAATGGATTCAATATGGGTCATCATGGATCGATTAACCTAGAGTGTGCATTTTATCCCGATCCAGGAGACTATCTCTTCGGAGAAATTTGTAGACATCTACATTTGGGTGGTTGGGGCATGTCATGGGGTGTTGGTTTATGTGGTCTCTGACAGGGATTTCTGGTTCACTGCCAGGTTCTGGAAGAGATTTCACGAGGATTTGGGTACACGTCTGCACTTCAGTATGACTTTTCACCCGCAGACCGATGTTCATAGTGATCGGACTATCCAGACCTTAGAGGATATGCTTCGGGCTTATGTTGTAGATTTCGGTGGGAGTTGGGATACGTACCTCCTTGTGGCAGAGTTTTTGTATAACAACGTCTATCACACTAGCATTGATCGACCTCCTTTTGAGATGCTCTATGAGAAGAAGTGTAGGACCTCGATATGTTGGGGTGAGTTCGGTCAACAAGTCATGGGGGGGGGGGGGTATTGAGGTGGTACTCATGACGACCGAGATGATTCATCAAGTTTGTGGTAGACTTTAGACAGCACAGAGTCAGCAAAAAAGCTACGCATATAGACGCCAATCAGACTTGGAGATCCAAGTCAGGGATATGGTACTCCTGATGGTGTCACCTTGGAAAAGTGTCATCCGGTTCAAGAAGCAGGGTAAACTAGGTCGCAGGTATGTTGGTCCTTTCAGTGTTGAAGCTCGGGTGGATAGGGTGACATATCGTTTGGATCTCCCGAAGGAACTTAGTCATATTCATAGTACTTTTCATGTCTCTCAGCTACGGAAGTGTTCAGTTGATGATTCTGCAGTGGTTCCATTGGAGGATATTTAGGTGGATTACTTCATGAACTACATTGAGAGACTGGTAGCGATCCATTATCGAAAGACGAAAACCTTGAGGAACAATATTGTGGGATTGGTGAAGGTGCAGTGGCAGCACCGGAAGGGTTCAACATGGACTTGGGAGCCTGAGGAAGAGATGAGGGTGCATTACCCAGAGTTATTTCCAACAGCAGACTTTAAGGACAAAGTCTGAATCAAATTGGGGAGAATTGTAACACCTAATTTGTTAGGTAAAGCCCTTAGCCATTATTTTCCTGCATTTGGACCTTTGGGCTCGAGTATGCTGGTTGTACACATTGGTACGTCGGGTGTACTCTAGTGGTTGCATGAGGCGGGGTGTCCTCTATGTACGTTGGGCATACCCATGTGTATGCAGGGCATGCGTGAGCCAGGGGAAAACTCTAATGTTTAGGGTTTGCACCCTATTTAAGCACATTAAGTCCTTATCATCTTACTTTGCCTCTTGAGCTATATATCGAAATCCTAATCCATTTTCCATAAAGTTTGAGCCTGTGTGTGTGTTTTGTGTACGTGTGGTGCTTAATGGAGAATAAGAATATTTGTGAAGAAACATTGGACCAGAAAGAGCTTGTAGATCCAGAGGTTTCTCATAATTTCTAGCTTATTGGAGGTAAAAAGCTCCTACCTTAATGACTCCATGTGTTAGTGAAACATCCCAAAAATATGGTCTAAAAATTTCATTTTTAATCATTCATAAAACCATAAATATCATTCATCATCTCATAAAAACATAAGTAATGTATCTCAAAATATCATAACATTCGTCAACAACATCAGAGTATAAAAATCCCAATTTGAACATATGGTGTGTGCACTACAACCATCCCAAGCTCTTCCCCTTTCTATCGGAAGTACCTAAAACCAAAACTGAAACTGTAAGCAAGAAGCATAGTGAGTCTCCCCAAACTACCACATGCCATACACATAACATATAACATGCAGCTAGGAGATACGGGCCTCGCCCACACTCAAGGAGATACAGGCACCTGCCCACACTCGGCTAACTATGAGATACGGGCCTCCCCTATACTAAGTTATCTCAGGGATACGGGCCTCGCCCATTCTTTGCTAACTCGGAGATAAGGGCCTTGCCAACACTCAACTAGCTAGGAGGTACATGCCTCGTCCACGCTCTGCTATCCGGGAGATACATACCCCTGCCCATGATCCGCTAACTAGACATACATACAAGTATCACATAGACAACAAGTATAACCATAATCTACCAATTTATATTCATATTCAGATAATACTAAGGTATAGGACCTGCCCACACTTAGATACTAATCATAAACGAGTCTAACATAGGGGCCCTGCCCACACTGAACTACTAACCATAACAATTCTATGATACAAACCCAATCCACACTTAGCTACTAATCATAAACAATTCTAAGTTATGGGCCCATGCCACACTTAGCTAGTAATCATAACAATTATAAGATACGGGCCCATCCCACACTTAGCTACTCTACATGGGCCGTATTGGTGACTTCGACCCGTCCCTACTGAAGGAAAATCACCTCGTAAGCTAGCTGTGAAGTCTCACATGAGGAATCTCTGATGGCTGCTCCAACGACTCCCCGACTATCATTATCACAATAACACTTAGTCAAAAACTGGTAATCCTTCTTAGGGTAAAATGACCATTTTACCCCTGGTCAACGTCAACATTCTGGTCAAAGTCAACGTTCTGGGTTGACTCAACTCACTGAGTTAATCCATCAACTCGTCGAGTTCTATAAATCAAACTCCTGAAATCGCGATCCAAGTCGTCGAGTCACCCCCTGACTCACCGAGTTTCCTGGTTACTCATAGTCGCGATTTAGTGAGTCATCTGGTCGAGTCATCCTCAGACTCATTGAGTTCTACCATATTCAGCATCGGGATAACTTGCCTCAACTCGTTGAGTTTCTCCATGGACTCGACGATTTCCTCTGTCTGTTTTGGCCATCTTAATGGATTAAGCCCCTACAATTTAGATCTATGCTTCTTGTTTCTCATACATAATGAAAACGTCTTTTTAAGGGTAAAGTTTCCAACTGTACTCGTTAATACCCTTATTTAACGGGTTTGGCTCAAACCCTAACTCCCTAGAACTTAGATCTTCGTCTATAAGTCATCTATACTCCAAACTAAGACATATAAAAAGATATCTAGGCTTTAGACATAATTTGAAAAACTAAAGCTTCTGCCTTTTCCTCCATGCATGGCCTTTTGGGGTTTTAAAAAACTAAAAAGCAACTTATAGTTTGCATGGGGCTTCCATGGCCATAAATTTTGCACCTTTATGCCATATGAGTCCCTCACCGTCATAGATCTGAAAGTATATCCACTTGGGGACGTCCATGTCCCAAAGATCATGTCTCTTAAACCAAAAACCCCATAAATGATAACAAAGAGATCTAACAAGCTATTAAGCAAGTTTGAGACTTGCTTACCAGAAAATGAAGAGGATTAGATGTTGTTTTTGGATCTAATAGCTTCCTTCTGAATCCCCACGCTCCTCCTTTTTCAACATGCTTCAAAACACACAATATTCACTCAAAAACAAATCACAAGCTCATACAAGGCACTAGGGTTTCGTGGATTAGGGTTTGGGACTTGCAGGCTGGAAATGAGGCCAACAAGTGGGGATTAAGATGCTTAAATAGGGTGCAAAACCCAAAAATTAGGGTTTCACTCAAGCATACTCGTCGAGTTGAGGCTCTCAACTCGCCGAGTATGTGACTTAAAATCCTTTGTCCATTCTGATTTCTAGTTGACGAGTTTGGGCTCCCAAATGTCAAGTAGCTCTTCAAAGATGAATAAATTATAATTAAACTCATACAAGGAATCATGTATTACAATTAGTTTTAGTTTATGGCTTATGTTCTTCATATTATGGTCCTTAAGGTGGTTTTGATAGTATAAGCTACGCACAAGAAAATAATGTTAGATCCTAGTGTCTTTGATGTCCCTTGAGCATAAAAATGGAGTTTTGAAGGGTTAAGTTCAACCATGCAAGGGTTCAAGGTAATCTCATGAAGTTAGTTTAATAAAGTCCAAGATTTGACCCTTTTAAAGCATGAAAAAGCATAATATTTACAACTTTATGGCTCAATACGCTCTAATAAGCTTAGATCTAAAATTGGATTTTAGTTCTTAACTGATTAACACCTTGAAAGGTTATTTTGGCCAGATGCAGCATATGTCGGGTGTACCTAGACGTATGATGCGCGTACGCTCCTAATGTCCCGACAATGCAAGGGTCGTGAGTACGCTAGGCGTACTGATGTTAGGTTGAGTGTACTCACTAGAAAAAATTTGGGATTTTTAATCCTCGGGCCATTTTGAACTTAAGGAATTGGGCCTTTGTGGGGCCACATGATTTTTGGTGATGGGCCTTCTTGATCTTGGGCCCACTTTGGATATAGATTATCTTTTGGACTCGGAGCAAACTATATTTGGGCTTTGGTGGGTTAGGCCCATTAAGGCAAAGATTAAGTAGCTTTTTTCCCCTAAAGCTAGGATTTAGGGTTTGGACTCTCGTGGTGGGTTATTGACCTAATTTCTAATTAGCGTTTTATTACTTGTATTTTAGAGTGAGAGGATTTTGCGAGTCAGCAACTCGAGTGTTATTTGATATCTTCAGTCTGAGATGAGTTTCTTTCATTATATCCGTTGGTCAAAGGCACCGATGCCGTCTTACTACAATATTTTTATAGTATGATGATTATCTTTGTGACAATTAATGGTCGTGTCTGTATCCACTTGATGTCTTTGATACATTTATTGTTATGATTAGTGGGAGGGGTGAAATAGACCCAATACCAGTTGAAAGATACCAAAGGAGGTGAAATAGACCCAGTATGTTTTTTACTGTTATATATATATATATATATATATATATATATATATATATATATATATATATATATATATATATATATATATATATATATATATATGGTATGGGGTATTTTGGGGCAACTCAATAAGCTTTGTGCTTACGTTTTTCACTTTACGTTTTAGGTTCATCCAGATATAAGGGGAAAGGTCTGACATGATCACACTACATCCACCTATGTTTTTCTATGTCAAGTGATATTGGGATTTTGTACTCTAATAATATATTTCTATGATATACTCTCGACTGTTTTCAAGTGATATTGGGATTTTGGGATGTTACACTTAAGTTCCTAAAACTAAATTAAATGTGCTCAAGCCAATTCATTTTCAATTCTAATGACTTTTGACTTTGCATTACAATTATACTTGGTTAGTGACTTCGACTTAGAGAATAGATCGACAATATTTTCTTCCAATATGTCTCCATTCACTATAATATCTAGATATTTGACTAACTATCAAATATGATGGTACTTACTGATTATATGATGTGTGAGCGTGTGTGACTTGGCATCATCACTCAATGTGAATTCATGCTTATAGTCACAAGAAACTTCAAAAGGACCATCAATGATTGAATTCAACATTAAGGCTACAGATGAATATCTTTTAGCTACATAGTGTTCTTTTCATTCTTACTAGCTACAATATACTTTAATTTTTTGTTGCTAAATCCATTATCGTGTATTACTAGGTAATATTCCAAGCTACTACTTCACCATTTAGTAAGAGCACGAACTCCGAATATGAACGAAATCATATCTATTAGCGTAGAACTTAGCATCAGTGTAAGTTTTACATTAATCTCTTTCATACTAACAAGAGTATATCTTTTGTCCTCCTACGACACTTAATAATGTTCTTGAATTCTATTCGTTAATTCTTTCTAAATTGATCTGATATGACTTGTCATAGTCAAGGTATACAAGTCACGGGACCTAGTACATTACAAGACATACATGAACGATCCTACAAAAATAACATGAAGGACTCCACTCATTTCCTCAAGCTTAACAATAGGATTAGGACATTAGCATTTCTCAATGTCATTCCATGCTTTATTAATATCACACCCCCAGCCGCCGGAGGAAATCATTGGGTGGCATGACGTTAGAATTTTGGATAACATACATTGAACAGTACAAAACAATATCCGGCATAAATACCACTTTTATTTTAAAGTATACAAATTGCAAGAAAGAGTGTTTTCAAAAATACTAAACTTTTGAAATAACGGATTATCTTGATAGGTAGGCAACTCAATAGGCTTCGAGTTGTTCTATCAGTCAACAACAACATCAGGGAATGAAATCTCCCATCTCTTATAGTTTCCTAGGAATGCATGTGGGTTTTGAAAGGTCAAAATAATGTGGTGAGTTCACAGGCTTTTGATAATGTATAAAATACTTAGTCTCTTTTGAGTAGGATATTTGTTTATGAATATGGTGTTATATCTCCTAAATCCTATGTTTTTCATCCTTTGGATTTGTTTATAAAATCCTACTTTGTCTTATGGGTACTTGCATGGATAATTAGAACTTGGTTACTAAGTCACTACATATATACCTTCCTAGCTTTCTTTTGTTGTTTATGTGCGTGTGTCTCCTACATCTTTACAATATTTATAGTTTTTTGAATCCTAATGCTTTTCTTGGACTTGCATACGTGAGTCTATACATGTTATTACTACTTCTTCGAGGTGTCCCTTTAGAAGAGGTTTCTTTAGCTAAAGCTAAACAATGTTACAATGAGTTCCAATAATCGAGCTATGATGTTGCTTTTCCCCAACTCGACGCTTCATCAGACGTCCCCAATGCTTAGAAAGTTATACCCACTATGACTCGACTGTCAAGGTTGTAGCTAGCAACCGCAATTACATGTGTCTACCCCGTGTGTGTATATATATATATATATATATATATATATATATATATATATATATATATATATATATATATATATATATACATCTTTACTGATCACTTAAGATTTAATTATTATAGGTCAGGGTTAACAAAATGTTATTTAGCTAAGGCATGAATAATGTTTCATTTAACAACTGTTAATGTGTAGCCATGTTGACGGTTTCAATTAACTTGTTTCATTAGTTATACTTAATATATATATATATATATATATATATATATATATATATATATATATATATATATATATATATATATATATATATATATATATATATTAAGTTAGTATACGTTTGTCCTGGGCAATGACTAGGTATAACGTTTCCTATAAAATTGGTCAGCGTAACGACTAGGTACGATGTTATTACCAAAGGTTTTTCAACGTAACGACTAGGCATAATATTATCCATAAAAGTTAGGCAGGGTATCTACAAGTCGTAATATTACCCTAATGTTATAACCATCGTTATATCAATAATAATATACAATTAGTAATATTTATAAAGCAATGTAGTATTATAACATGTACCCCCCCCCCCCCCCCCCCCCCCCCGCGCAGGTAAAAATTTTGAAAATCATAAGTGTAGGGCCGTCAAATCACCCTTGAAGCTTGCTTTGTGTTCTCGGTATGTTGTTGTCGTGACTTCAGAAGCTCGGAGATTGCTCGAAAGGAAAACAGGTTCCATTGAGAGTGATATATATATATATATATATATATATATATATATATATATATATATAGAGAGAGAGAGAGAGAGAGAGAGAGAGAGAGAGAGATCAGATGATCTGGTGTGAGAAAAGAGGTGGTAGAGACCTCTATTTATAGTGAGAAATTTTGGTGTGCACACAGCGTCATGGGACACGTGTCGCGCACTAGCATGCTGGCACCATTTAGAGCTTGACATGTGTCACCTTTTTCTATAGACCATGTCATCCATAATCTTAAAAAATTGGATGTCATGACACGTGATGCGTGTGGTTGCGCATGTGTAACATAAATCGGCTTTCTAAATTCCGTAACTTTTGCGTACGAGCCCTGTTTTTGACGTTTATTATATTCATACATAGATATTGACGTGCACTACAACTTTCCTTTTGGTTATTTTGGAAAATTTTAACTTTCATTTTCAGCTTATATTTTATGCCCAATATGTTTTTGTAAAAATCATAACTCTCTCGTACGGGTTCTGTTTATGGAATTTCTTATCTCAAAATTCCTATTGTGAGAAGTACTGAGATTCTCATTTTGGTGACCTTAGCTAAAAGTCAACCATTCTCAACGTAGATTTTGACTTCGTAACTTTTTATGTGCGGTTGATTTATATATATTATAAAAATCATATATCCTCCATGCTAGGTTGGATTTTTATGAAGTTTACATTTTTGAAATAACGCTAATACGTGCATTCCAAATGTGTTCACCTGCTTTCAAGATGACACAACTTTTCTTGCACTTTGTTTTTTTGCCTATTAGTCAAAATAATCGTATCTGGTAAGGACGGAATCGAAAATATTAGTTAATATATTATAACATTTCATTGTTGTTTTATTATATTCACTTTTCTATGCTAATTCCTAATGGCAGTTGGTGATCCTTTTGCCTCATCTTTTACATCTTCCTCCGTTGAAGGGATTTCGTCCCAAAATTTAGACAGTAGTGCTTATCACCAGGACTTGGGGATGTTTCTTATTCCTTTCTTGGCACTTCTATATGATTGAGAAGTCGTGATCTTTTCTTTTCGAGATAAGAACTAGTTATTGTTCCAAATTGTACTTTTAGTTATTGACTTCATCAGAAAATAGTAGGAGGTATTAGCCCTTTTTAAGTAGCCTTTTACCTTTTGTCTATATCGTTTGGTTTCATTTTCTACTTTTTAGCTTGAGTTTAATTATATCCATATTTTACACTAATAAGAGACCAAGTTTGTTTTTAAATCTTCTTTCGAGGATTCCTATAGATAGATATTATTCTCAATATTATTTTGGCCTTATGTTTGAGATTCTAGAGGGGATTGACGTGACTTAGCCTTTGGTTCAAGAAATTCATTATCAGGTATTTGGGTATGTAAGTTTCTTGATGGGTGTGAGTTCACTCAATAAGATTGTTAAAAGAATTCGAAGGAAGATAGACATGTGAATCATGCATTATATCGATCTTATGAGTATTAAACGAGATTACATGCCTTTATTGAATATGTTAATTTCTTTACCTATCACATGCTAACTTGTCTAGATAGACTATGGAATTATATAGTTCATGTTACTTTTGAATTACCTTTTCTAAGGCATTTCCCTACTAATCCTTCCTAGTTTCTAGACAACCTCTCTTAAAGTGACCTGGTTTCCCATATTTGCAACAGTTGTGATTTAGACCAGTCTTTTGTTCCTTGGTGTGGGTCAGGTTTCTGCAAAACTTAGCGGCATGCTCCTTTTTATCACAGTTTTTAAATACCAGTTCTCTACATTCTCCTACATGGTTGTATTGGCATCAACTACATTGTGGAAGATTTTCGGCACATGATTTGAGTGTCATAGTATGGATTTTCTTGGTATTGCGCTTCCTTTATGAGGATCTACTTAAATGGGAATCAAATTTTCTCTAGTTAGCCTTGCCTTTCCTTGTATCAATTTTTTCTTCTGATGATCTTCCGATAGATGTGTAACATCCCCAAAAATACGACTCAAAATTTTCATTTTTAGGTTTACAAAATCACAAACATAAAACATCAATGATTCCAAGAACACGAAAACATAAAATAGTTATAGTGTATAGTCAAGACAATTCATGGAAAAACATTATCAGAGCATAATTCCCAAAATCCCTACTACGTAAAATCATAGTGTGATACGTCGTGATCAAGCCGTCCCCTTCCCCTTGAGCTGGAAGTACCTGAAACACAAACTAAAATAGTAAGCACAAAGCTTAGTGAGTTTCCCCACCATAGCACATATAACATAAACATACTGCCATACATATATGGGTTCCCTACCAAACCTACCGAGCATATCTGGGTGCTCGACCTACCCTGTCAGACATATATGGGTGCCCGATCTACCTTGCCAGGCATATCTGGGTGCTCGTCCTACCCTCCGGTTTATTTCAACTGGTTACGGGGTCTATTTCTACCCTACCACTACCACATAATAACACACATAAATACATAATCATCGAACAATACGTGAACCATGATAATTATCACACAGACAACCATCATATAATATAATAAATAAAGGGCCGACCTTGGTGCCTTCAACCCATAACATTCATGATGGGAGACTAGCCTCACCTGCGAATGTCAAATCATACTCCTTGGACGACTCAAAACTCCTCTCCCTATAGCAAAATAAATCTCCTAATTAGACATTGGATCTAAACCTATCCCCGAGGCCCAAGCCCTGATTCATGACATAAGGCAAAGGTTCCCTAATCTTTTCCCTATTGGGCCTCTTCCTTCGAAGGCCTAATTTTCAAATTAAAAATGTCCAAGTCCATCTCACTAAGCTTTAAGGCCCAATACCATAAATCCTAAGCCTCTGCCCAGAGGCCTTAATCCACAGGTGGGCTTGAGGCCCAACTAATCCACGCCTAAATTCCTAAGTCCCAAAAACCACATTTGATCCACTGCATGCGTACATAAAGCATACTTGGCACGTACGCCCAACATACGCTAGAATTGACCAGTTACAGGATGTTAACCCAGTACGCACAGCATACCAGGGGTATGCCCAGTATACTGGCCAGCCACCATAGAGGTTTCATTGGGACTTAAGTCCCAACGTCCAGAACATAGATCCAGACCCTTAAAGACTTCCTAGACCATAAAGTTATAAACTTTATGCTTTTGCATGCATGGATGGGGATTAAGACATGATTTAAATCCAAAAACACAGTTTGTGGCCACCTAACACTTGCATGGTTGAGGCTAAACCATCAAGGCCCGATTTTTATGGCTCCAAACACTTCCAAGAGCCTAAGAGGACAGTTGTTATGGACTGGAACTTCAAAAACACAAGAAACCTCAACTATGGAGCCGAAATGCAACATAAAACTAGATCTAAGCATGCAATGGTCAAGGTTAAAGATTCATACCTCAAATGAGTCATAAATGATGCTAAAATTCTAGATTCGCAAGCCCTCTTCACGTTCTTACTCCTTCTTCAAACTCCTTTTTCTTCAAAATCACAAAATAACACCAAAAATGCCCAAGATTAGCTCAAAATCCATGCAAGAAGCTTTGGGTTCGAGTTTAACACTTTAGGGACAGTGGAGTCTAAGAAGATGAAGGTTGGGACGAACTTAAGGTGTTTATATAAGGTGAAAACCCTAAAATTTAGGGTCTGCATCTAGTCTGATTACACCTAGTGTATACATGGGTACGCCCAGCATACGTAGGGGCTCCTCCGATTCGCGCCTCACCAAGGTACGTCGTGCATATATGACCCTCTTCTCATAATATTATCATTATTGTTACTATTTAATTAAGAGAATACCTGGAAACTCGAGCATTACAAATCTCCCCAACTTGAATTAGACTTTGTCCTCGAAGTTTGTTGCTATTGGGAATAGCTCCGGGTAATGCTCCCTCATCTCATTCTCTGGCTCCTACATCCACTCTGAGCCCTTACGGTGTCGCCACTGCACCTTCACCAACTCGACCCTCTTGTTCCTCAGCTTCTTCGTCTTGGTGTCGAGAATTGCTATTGGCCTCTATATCTAGTTCAGGCGGTCGTCCACCTGAATGTCCTGCATAGGAATCACCGTGGAATCATCAACCAAGAACTACCACAGCTGCGAGACATGAAAAGTGTTGTAGATCTATCTGAGCTCCACCAGTAGGTCTAGTCGGTATGCCCACCTTACCCACATAGGCTATAATCTTGAAGGACCTGGTATACCTCGGGCCCAAATTGCCCCGTTTCTTGAAGATAATGACACCTTTCCAGGGTGAAACCTTCAGGAGGACCATATACCCGACCTGAAACTCTAGGTCTAATATGCGCCCGTCGGCATAGCACTTCTACTAACTCTGAGCCGTTTGGAGTCTACTCCGGACCTGCTGGATCATCTCGGTCGTCAACCACCTCGATGCTCCCCATGACTCATTGACTGACCTTACCCTAACATATCAAGGTCTGAAACTTCCTCCCATAAAGCATCTCAAAGGGAGGCCGGTCAATGCTGGCGTGGTGGCTATTTTTATAAGAGAACTCAGCCAATTGGAGGTATGTATCCCGGCTACCACTAAAATCCAGAATGCAAGCCCGCATCATATCCTCCAATGTTTGGATGGTCCGCTCGCTCTGACTATCCATCTGCGGGTGGAAGGTTGTGCTAAAGTGCAGACGAGTACCCAGCTCATCATCAAATTTTTTCCATAATCTGGAAGTGAACCGTACATCCCTTTCGGAAATCACAGAAACCGACACCCCCTACCGAGCCATGACCTCCCTGATATAGATATTGTTGGATTAGGTGTCTAAGCCCATAAATATTTTTGTTATATACTTGATTTAATTATGAGCATGGTCCTTTTGGGTTTCCTTTACTCATGCAACTTGATAGGATGACAAAAGGAGAGAGAGTAGGAGTTATTATATGAATAATAAATTGGTACTCAAAATGGTTTTATTAATATATTATAAGATTAATATATTATTTGGAAATCATATTATTTAATTAGTATGGAACAGAAATTAATTTGGAATTAATTTGGTGATCAAAAGAGACTGATTAAATAATTGGGGACTGATATTACAACTATCTGATAGTTGTAATTTGGGTTGTGGACTCCTAATAGAAGGGATGGACGAATTCTATGGGAAGCCTATAAGGAATTCGTCCAAGGGCCTTCTAGAAGGGTTCCTTGGATTGCTTAAGGCCTAAGCAGTCATATTAGGGTTTCCATCTAAAACTCTTTCAACCACAAGTATAAATAGACCCCCCTACAAAGGGATTTTCGCAAAAATGTTCTTGTGAAACCCTAAGGTGGTGAAATCCTTCTCTCCCAAATCATCCTCCTTGCATTGAGTGGTTGTGACTCCATTAGAGGTGCACCACTTGGGACACTAATCTTTCAAAGATCAATGTGTTCTTGTTATTACTACATAACAAGTGAGGTAAGGTTTCTAACCCTAATCATATGTGATTTTCGAAATTAGTATGTTGGGTATTAGGGTTTATGCTTTGGATGATTATTCGTATGTATAACTTGAGAAAGACTTAGATCCAAAGCATTAAGGCTGCATGTACACCATAGGAATATTATAGTGCTCAAAACCCATCAGTGGTATCAGAGCATAGGTCGTTTTTCTGTTATATGTGATGCTAATGTGAATTGTTCAAATTTGGAAAAATTTTGTTTTTGCTTTCTACCTGATCACCACGAGGTGGTAAAAGTCACCACGAGGTGGTGGGTCCTCATGACGTGAACACGATTCTAATGGCAGATTTTTCAGATTTTTGGCTAAAATTAGACTAGGATAATTATCATAAGTTGTTTTGAACTATTAAAATTCGAATTTTTTGATATGGTAATGATTATCCTCATCTGATTGCAAGATAATTGTCAATTTTAAGATAATTACTTAGTTATATGATAAATTAATTATTTGTAGAATTTGATTTGAATTATCTTACCATATAATATTGGATTAGGTCAAATTTTGTGATAAAGATAAAATTATAGGATTAATTTAATTGTTTTTCAAATTTGATCTAGAAGGATTTGAAAAGTTTCAAAATTTTCCCTCAAGTTTTGGAGTTTAAAATTTAATTAAAAGTTTTAATTTTGAAATATTAAATTCTAAAACCCTAGTATTTTGAATAGTTCAAATTACACCCTTATTATTTTATTAAATTAATTAAGTGTTTAATTAAAGGAGAGAATTAATATATCCATAATGTCATGATTTAAATTTAATTAAATTAAAAGTTTGATTTATTAATAGATTAAACCATCTAGTATTTTAAAAGTTTAAAATACAGACTAATACTATATATAAAATTAAAAGTCTAATATATTATATATGTAAAAGTAAAAGGTCAGTCTTACCATTAGTAGGCTTCATTCACGAAGCTGGTCTATAAGGGATGTTTAAGGAAGTGACCTGTAAAATGACCGCCATTAGGTATCCACTCTTACCCACCGCACCCTGGACTAGTGGAGGGTCGTTAACCGAACGGGTAGGATAGGACACAAACTTCCATTATAAGTATAATGAAATAAGAAGTAAGTAAATGCTTTTACAAATTCCTAATCTTAGTTACTTTAGGAAAAATGTGAATTTGATGTTAACCCATGAAGTTGCACATTGCACCTTATTAGTCGTTAGTGGAGCGTGTATGGTTAACCGGCACACTAATATGGGACTAATGAAAGATGGCAATGTGTAGCTCGTAGTTTCTCATATATCATTGGAGTGTGTGTGGTTAACCGACACATTGATTATGTGATAAATAACTTCGAGTATACTAAGCTAATTTGCATGGTTATTCACACCTTGTTTGTGATCCTCGGTATCCCAGTCACAAACTTGAAGGGCATAATCGGGATTAAACATGCCATTGAAAAGTTCAATGAATCTCAAAATATCTAGGAGTTTTAATTCATGCAAAACTTAATATTTTTTTTCGTTTTTCGTGGTGGAATTGGTAAATCGTCATTTACTTACCAACAAATAGTTTGCAATTGGATTACGGCATCCCTCTTCCGAATTGTAAATTATTGTGTTGGGTCCTAGCTTTAATATTTCATCTGGGTGTTATATTAAGGATTAGATCAACTAACTTGAATTTCTCCCTTTTGTAGATGTCAAATTCTAACAACTATGGTCTTCCTGAATCCTTTGGAAAAAGCTTTCCACATGAAGATGATGTTCCACGATTGGATCATGGAAACGGAAATCGTTCTTCACTTCCTCCACCTCCTCCAATAATTATACCTGACCCACGTGTTCGTTGACTTGAAAAGTTCAAGGTCATTCAAGCCCTATTGGCAAGCAAACATGAAGATGGAAAGTCTATATGTGCTCACGTCTTGGAGATGAAGTTACATATTGATAGGTTGGGAATGCTTGAATGGTAGATCAACCTCCCAAACTTCCATGGCATTGATAATGGTAACATTGGAAGTCCATAAAAGTTTTCTATTCCCAATGGAAAGGGTTTGGCCAAGGTCAAACCGTTTAGCCAGATGGTAAAGAGAAAGGCTGAATCTGAGATTGTCCCATGTGCTATTCCAAAAACGATTGTTTGTTTCTACTACCAAGAGAAGGGACATTGGATGTGAAGCTGCCATATTTACCTGAAAGATCACAAGGATGGAAAAGTTACGGTGCATGACTCTACTTCAGGTAAGTCCACTATCTAACTCTATTAAGTTCCTAATTGTAGATTCCTAATACATGATGTGATAAGATTACATTTTGATGTTTTGCAGGATCGAAGAAAAGAAAGAAAGCTTAACGGAAGAGTGAGTTGAGTCTGATTGCGAAGAAATGGATTTCAATCGCATGGTTTGATGATCGGATTTTTGAGCTGCTACTTAGGAGTTATGATAGATTGCTTAGGAATAGTTAGTAACATAGTTTTCATTTGTAATTGCGTTGTAAGAACAATTTTTTCCGCACTTTTATAAAATAAGAAAATTTTGATTTTATCTTATTTTATATCTCCTTGCAATGACATTTGTGAAAATTGATGTTTGTATGTTTCTATTATTAGGAATATTAAAAATGAATGTGATTCTTAGTTATGTTATTTGTGGTAGTGTCAGAAATTTACCAAATAAAGATAGATTCTCATCACCCAAGGTTCAATTGGACAGAAACTTGGAATCATGCGACTTGTATTGTGTGTTGAATGAGAACCTTCGTATTTGGAAATTAAGACTAATTCCTTGTTCACATAAGTATGTGAATCAAGTGGACGACTAGGAGATCTAGTACACATTGTTGTGCATTGGACAAGTCCACCACAAACAACGATAAGACTATTCGTCATGATTTACTTAAAGTTTAGTAAATATGGTTACGCTTACAAGAATAAGTGTGATTCTGAATCATTGAAAAAGTTTCAATGTATAGCAGAACGAATAAGAAGAATCATAGGCAGAAAGATAAATTTTTTCCAATCTGAAAGGAAAGGAGAGTACTTCTGTATCGTGTTTTTATGAGCATCTGAATGATTATGAAACCATATTACAATTGATCCTATAAGGACACCTTAGTACATTTTCATGTCTAAGAAGAGGAATCTGGAATTGTTGGAATGGTTAATCATAACGATGAGTCGTACTTCGTTCCAAAATCGAGTCTTAGATTCGTACTCCAAGATTGTGCATTGAGTGACATATCTTTAGTAGGTTTATAACACTCATCAAATGTGGAGAAGAAATGTTTCTTACTCTTGCACATTTAAAATTGGTAAGTTGTGATGTCTTGGATAAGACAAAGATCAACTAAGACCAATTGTATGAAGTGTTTGTCTTGATAAGAACCCACACTAACTCTTGAATATTTGTTTGTCAAGGAATGTTTCTTGACAAAAGAATCTTATATGTCAATAAGTAAGTGGGAGTCTTAATGATCTTGAATAGCTTCAAGAACTAATCAATAATAAACCTATTGTTTATCACTAGCACACGAATTGAGGTTTGTAACCTATCGTGTTGAAATATTCTTGTTTCTGTGCCCATTCCAGTTAAAGTTGACTATGCATGTGAGTTCTATGAGTTCTCAATTGTTTGCGTAAGGCAAATCACCTTGATCGGTGAAAGTTCATTAATCAGTAAGGGTGATCTGCTCAACAACTTAGAAGACATGGTAGGACCTTGTGCTGCCAAGTGGTAAGAAATTATGATTGAACAAGTTCAATCCATATGAGTTTGATTTTGTCATAGACCTTGTGTTATGATAATGGTTGGAAATGACAGTTTCACATGGATAGAAACACATACACCATAAAATCTAGGTGACAAGGTTTCTTTCCGCTTCATGAAAATGATTGTGAGGAAACACTTTCATTAAGAAGATTTTAAGGAGATAGCATTATGTAAATTGCATTCTTAAATTCAATTATGATTACGACATCCCTCTTCATAGTTCGAATCGTGAAATTTGACAATTAGTTTGAACATTCAGGACTTACTGTTGTGATTCTGAAATAGTTTAGACACACATATGAGCTTTCTAAAGAAAGGTATATGGGCTTATCGAAGCATCTCGTATCAGAAATCTAAACATTGGAAAGGAAGTCAATAGGTATTGATTTCTAGAAGTCCAGCTGATTTTTGAGTACATGTCAAAGCTAGTGGGAGCATAAGTGTTATGCTAGTTGGAATGTAATTATTATGCTAATGGGTGCACAATTATTACATTGAGTGTTGCGAGTTGGTAATTTTGATTATAGTAAACAAAGTTTTAATTTGCAAAGCTGCAAAGTTTGAAAAGTTGTTTTGCTATAGTAAGGGAGAGGATATTTATACTCTATTTTGAATCTAAAAATTTAGATTGAAGTATTAATTGAACTTAGTCATGGATATATATATATATATATATATATATATATATATATATATATATATATATATATATATATATATATATATATATGAATGTAATGTTGAAATATTTCAACATAGGAAATTCTATATATGGAAATATTATAACGAGAGATTGGTAAAGTATCGTATCTTTATTACGAATTGTATCCCATATGTTTCGGGTATAGGATCGATTGCATATGTTATAATATTCGCTTGTTCTAATTTTCCAAATGCCTAGGGAATTAAGAGAGAAAAAGGATCAGAACTGGATATGACTAAAGAATTAAACAACTGTCAAGGACAATCTAAGGTTCGCCAATGATTGGTCGCTAGTGGGCAGTTGGAAGTATAGTAATGAATGGACCATATCGACATTATTATGAATAGATAGGATTCTATTAAGAATGAGTTGTGATATGGGAAATATGGAAGGGTTTCCATTATAGGAGTTAGATATTAAGAATCTATGTGTAGGTTAGAAACTTTTATGCAAGAAGGATGTTCAAAGGAGTGTACTTTGAATGTGAGACTTCATATCTATGGAGTTGTCAGTGTAACAATTTCCAATGGAACACTTTGTAATATCATTGGCAAAGTCTTTGTAACTTTGGTGCTATGACGTTACAAAAGGATCATTGCATAAAAGATTGGAATCTAACACATTCTAATAGTGGCAAGAACTAGGTGTTCTTACGCTTACGATAAAGATTTGAGTATTGGATTAAACACACGCTCACGTGAATCACTTCATGGATTTTATCACGAGTGATTGTGAGACGATAATGTCTTATATTCTTGAAACGGAGACATATAGTTGTTGTCTACGAGTCGGTTGTGCATCGATAATACGTAAATGCATCAGTAACTTGATGTTATAAAATGTATTGTTGTGTGTGATTTGAAAAGTAAATAGTACAAGCATATAAGTCGAAGTTTATCCATTCCTTTTACACTAAGTGGGAGAAAAGCGATATATATGGGCCCCTCGATGATTTAGTGATGACACCTAAGTGCTTGGCCAAGCCTGGACTAAGTCAATGTGTTCAACTGAAGTGTATTGTCAGTCGTCTTAAATCGAAAATCAGGAAACAACACATAGACAGAGAGAATGATTATAATTCATGTCTCATGTCTATACGATATTGTAACAGCCCGGAATTTTAGGTATTGCTTTAAAACTATTGTTGGGGGCATTTTAGGAAGGGACTCGGCGAGTTGGAGCCAGACTCGGCGAGTTGGAGCCAGACTCGCCGAGTAGGACCGCAGACTTGGTCACGGGTTCGCGACTGGACTCGACGAGTCCAGATATGGACTCGGCAAGTCGACGCTGTTCAGCAGAAACCCTATCCGTTTGGTTTTGGATCGTATATAACGCCTCTTAGGCCGTCATTGTCCGTCTTTTGGGCGATTGAGAAGAACCCTAATCGTTGTGGACGTCTAGAGCAGGAGAGAAAGCTATTGGAACTTGGAGGAACTTGTTAGGCAAGAAGAAGAAGAGTTTGGCCAAAGGAATATCAAGGAGGATCGAGTCCTGAGGTTTGGGGACACAGAGAGTGCGTTCTCAGGTAATACTCGGACCATTTCTGTTATTTTGATGTGTATACGAATCTAGGGTTTATGAAACCCATTTAGTGATTAGATGGGTTATTATGTTATTACCCAGACGTTTATACCCTAGTAATAAGATGTTTAGAAGTCCAGAAAGTCCCATGATTATATATCTCGGGACCATACGTATTTCAGGAAGCAGTTGCTCGTCTGCATGGCATGGACTCGCCGAGTCCAATGATCAGACTCGGCGAGTAGCTTGAAGATTCACTGGGACTCGCCGAGTTGTTCTTCAGACTCGGCGAGTAGAGTCGGGGTGGCCCCGCGATTCTTCCACGTGGATGTCGTCGAGTCAAGGGGGATACTCGACGAGTAGATAGGGAATCCCAGAGAGTTAGAGGACGTCTAGACTCACCGAGTCGCCATGGTACTCGCCGAGTCCGGTCGAGCTGACCGTTGACCGTTGACCAGAGTTGACCTAAGTCTGACTTCTTAGGGATAGTCACACTTAGAAGATATATGTGTTAATGAGATATGTGATGTTATAGGAAGGTTGTAGCTCGTCGGATTGTGCACGAGTGATTTCAGGATTTGCTAGCTTTCAGCATTCACGAGGTGAGTCTTCTCACTATACTGTACCTGGAAGGGTTTGACTGTGTGATCGGAAGGTCAGATACGATATGTGATATGTATGCTATATGTGGTAAGATATTTGTTATATGTGCTATGTATGTTATGTGGGCCGGAAGGCAATATGTTATGGGCCGGAAGGCGAATATGTTATGGGCCGGAAGGCGTGGTGTTGATGACTGGAAGGTCAGGGCCTGGAAAGGCGTATGTGCGTAAGTTGTATATTGGGGAACTCACTAAGCATTTATGCTTACAGTTGTTATGTATGTGTTTCAGGTACTAGCGAGGACCGTGGGAAGGCGTCGGCGTGATCGATACACACTGAAGAATGCTTTTATGATCTTGCGATTTTGAGTATTTGTATTTGACAGAATACTTAAACTATTTATGCCTTGTTTTGAATGGAAATAATTATATTTTAAAAATGAAAAATTTGTTTGAAAATTTGCGTTGTTACAATTGGTATCAGAGCCTTGGTTTGAGGGATTCGGGTGCACCTTCGGGAGTAACTGAACTCAAACCGAGGATTTGAGGAAACTTTTTAAATAAGGCATAAATTTTGTAAATGGTTTTGTGGTAAACAAGAAAGAAGCAGTGTGTACGATCAGTCAGCGCCCGAACGGTAAAGATCCCCAAAATACCTAACAATATTATATGATATGAATTGTTATGCATGCTAGAAGACTAGGTATTCATGATAGGACTAGAGTGGCCTGATTTGTGATACCGTAGTCTAGGGAAGTTTGCCTATATGAGATGCTTTGCTAGTATGCGGGTAGATAGTGCATATCAGAAGTAGAGTACTCACTATCCGGAGTTTGGGGAGGAGGACTTGGGATGAACGCTGATGCGGTGTGGTCGGTAGTATTGGGCCCGTACTACCGAGGACACCGGGTCAGGGGGAGGCCCAAGTAAGAATCCCTGGAGATCGGAGACTGAGTAGGGTTGCGTTATCGAGTGCGATTACACTCGCTGGAGTCTCTGATAGTTTTATGTTGTATTTCAGAGACATCATGGTTAGACCACGCCACGGAGCGAGTTCGAGCGGTGTGAGTGACGAGGAGATTCGTCAAATGATTCACGAGGAGGTGCGGCGGCAATCCGGGCTGAGATCCCGGAGATGTTTGGGTCTATTAAGACCACCCTTATGGAGACGTTCGATGAGCGGTACGCCGCATTGACTGAGGCTGCAACCGCTGCAGCTACCGCAGCTGTGGCCGCTGCTAGGCCACAGGGGGTGACTCGTTGCTGTTCCGAGAGTTCAGCAACACGAAGCCACCAGAGTTCGATGGGATGCAGGATCCGATTGCTGCGATGAGGTGGATCGCAGATATAGAGGGGTGCTTCTACACTTGTTCATGCCCGGAGCACCTGAGGGTACGGTTCGCTTTGAACCAGCTCCGTCTGGGAGCGAAGGACTGGTGGAAGTTCGTGACGGCGAACTTCACTTTGGCAGAAACTACGGCAGTGACATGGGAGGGGTTCACTACCATGTTCAGGGATGAGTACGTTCCCCCGGTGGAGCGGGAACGATTGGTTCAGGAGTTCTTAACCCTCAAGCAGGGTACTGACTCGGTGGCGGCGATCACGCGGAACTTTCATGAGAGGGCGATGTTTTGCCCCGAGCTAGTGGCCACAGAGCAGGCTCGTATGAGCCGGTACTTGGGTGTTCTGAGGAGGGAGATCCGGGAGTTTATGTCAAACTCCACTTACCATACTTTTACTGAGCTTCAGGCGAATGCCAGGAAGCGTGAGATCGAGTTGGAGACTCAGGCCAGGGAGGAGGCCGAGTCTCAGCAGGAAGACCGGCGGCCGGCTCAGTCTCAGCCGGCAGCCAAGCGGATTAAGTCCGCCGATTCGAGGATGGGAGGTTCGAAGAGCCGCACTTGCGGAAAGTGCGGCAAGGGTCACGATGGGGCGTGTCGAGCCGGTGCTTGCTACAAGTGCGGCAAGGAGGGGCACATTGCTAGGGAGTGCCCCAAGGGGTTTATGGTTTGCTTTCATTGCAACCAGACCGGCCATCGGAAGGCCGAGTGCCCTCAGCTTCGTCAGGGATCTGCACCTACTGCCAGGACTACTAAGACTCGACCGGTGAAGGTCGAGGCCCTGAGGGCTCATGGGAGAGCCTTTCAGCTGACTGCGGAGGAGGTCCGCGCTGCGCCCGATGTCGTGGCAGGTATGTTGTAATTCATGTATTTATTTTAATGTCGAGATGTTATGCTTATGTTATTGTATGCGTAGGTACTTTCCTTGTGAACTCTGTGCCTGCCTTAGTGTTATTTGACTCGGGTGCGAGTAGGTCCTTTGTATCCTTAGCCTTTAGTCAGCATATCAGCGTTAGTCGTGATTCGTTGAGTTGACCTTTGAGAGTTTCTATAGCTGACGAGAAAGTGATTTGTGCCACTGAGGTTCTTCGGGGATGTGTGCTAGAGATTTTCGGGGTGGAGTTCCCGATTAACCTGATTCCTATTGCGATGGGTGATGTCTGTGTCATCGTGGGCATGGACTGCTTGAGCCGATTCGGCGCTGTCATCGACTGTGAGCGTCAGTTGGTGACTATAAGAGACCATAGTGGGGGAGTTCTTTCGGTGTACGGCGAGGGAACCCGTTCGGGATCAGCTTTTTGTTCGGCCGCTAGGGCGAGGCAGTGTCTACAGCAGGGCTGTAAGGGTTTTGTGGCGTATGTGATGGATACGCGGGAGGTTTCCGAGAGACCGAAATCAGTTGAGGAGGTTCCTGTAGTGCGCGAGTTTTCAGATGTTTTCCCCGAGGAGTTGCCGGGAGTACCTCCTGTGAGGCAAGTAGAGTTTGGTATCGATCTAGTTCCGGGGGCCGCGCCTATTGCTAAAGTGCCTTATCGTCTTGCACCTCCAGAGATGCAAGAGTTGTCTTCGCAGCTCCAGGAGTTGCTGGGGAAGGGATTCATTCGGCCGAGCAGCTCGCCATGGGGAGCACCTATTCTGTTCGTCAAGAAGAAGGATGGTTCACACCGGATGTGCATTGATTACCGGGAGTTGAACAAGTTAACGGTCAAGAACCGTTACCCGTTGCCGAGGATCGATGATTTATTCGATCAGTTGCAGGGAGCATCTTGGTTTTCCAAGATCGATCTGAGGTCAGGGTACCATCAGGTGAGAGTACGGGATGGGGATGTCCAGAAGACAGCATTTAGGACGCGATATGGGCATTATGAGTTTGTGGTGATGCCTTTCGGGCTCACCAATGCCCCGGCTGTGTTCATGGATCTCATGAATAGGGTATGCAGACCGATGTTGGATCGGTCAGTGATTGTATTTATCGACGACATTCTGGTGTATTCTAGATCTAGAGAGCAGCATGAGGAGCATTTGAGGGAGGTCCTCGAGGTATTGAGGTCGGAGAAGCTTTATGCAAAGTTCTCCAAATGTGACTTCTGGCTGCGGGAGGTCCAATTTTTAGGACATGTTGTCAATCAGAAAGGGATATTGGTCGATCCGGCCAAGGTTGAGGCGGTGATGAGTTGGGAGGTGCCGAAGTCACCTTCCGAGATCAGGAGTTTCCTTGGGTTGGCAGGGTATTATCGGAGATTCATTAAGGATTTCTCCAAGATCGCAGTGCCGCTTACCAGATTGACCCGAAAGGGTGTTACATTCTCATGGGGACCCGAGCAACAGACTTCCTTCGAGACACTACGCCAGAGACTGTGCGAAGCCCCGGTATTAGCCCTCCCGGAAGGGATGGAAGATTTTGTTGTATATTGCGACGCATCGATTTCGGGACTGGGTGCAGTGTTGATGCAGAGGGGCCATGTGATAGCTTATGCATCGAGGCAATTAAAGCCTCACGAGGCGAGATATCCCACGCATGACTTGGAGTTGGGGGCAGTAGTGTTCGCTCTCAAGATTTGGCGTCACTACCTGTATGGGGTTCGTTGTACTATATACACGGACCATAAGAGTTTGAAGTATTTAATGGATCAACCCAACCTAAATATGCGTCAGAGGAGATGGTTGGACGTGGTTAAGGATTATGACTGTGAGATCCTATACCACCCAGGCAAGGCTAATGTGGTAGCCGATGCATTGAGTCGTAGGGCGGAGAGCACTCCATTGCGAGATGTATGTCTGAGACTGACGGTGATGACTCCGGTATTGGATGCTATTCGTGGGGCGCAGGCCGAGGTTGTGAGATCCGAGATGCAGAAGAAAGAGCGGGTCGTTGGGTTAATTTCAGAGTTCGTTAAGGATGGACGAGGACTTCTGACGTTTCAAGGTCGGATTTGGGTACCATTCGTGGGCGGTACGCGTACTACCTTGATGGAAGAGGCTCATAGATCGAAATTCTCGATCCATCCCGGTGCTACAAAGATGTATTCGGATTTGAGGAAAGAGTATTGGTGGCCCTGTATGAAGAGGGACGTGGCATGGTTCGTTGAGAGGTGCTTGACCTGCCGTAGGGTTAAGGCCGAGCACCAGAGACCGCATGGCAAGTTACAGCCATTGGAGATTCCCGAGTGGAAGTGGGAACAGATCACTATGGATTTCATCACCAAATTGCCGAGGACTGTCAGGGGAGTTGATGCAATTTGGGTGATTGTGGATAGGTTGACGAAGAGTGCACACTTCCTTGCCATCAGTGAGAGTTCTTCAGCGGAGAAGTTGGCGGAGACATATGTGAGAGAGGTGGTATCTCGGCATGGGGTACCGATCTCGATTGTTTCAGACCGTGATGTGCGTTTCACTTCCAGGTTCTGGAAGAAATTTCATGAGGAGCTGGGTACCAAATTGCATTTTAGTACCGCATACCATCCCCAGACAGACGGTCAGAGCGAGCGGACAATTCAGACATTGGAAGACATGCTTAGAGCGTGTGTGTTAGACTTCGGGGGTAGCTGGGATGCGCATTTACCCTTGGCTGAGTTTTCCTACAACAACAGCCATCATTCGAGCATTGGTATGCCACCTTTTGAGTTGTTGTATGGTAGGAGGTGTCGGACTCCCATTTGCTGGGGAGAGGTGGGACAGAGAGTGATGGGCAGTACAGAGATCGTACTCCAGACGACAGAGCAGATTCAGCAGGTTAGGCAGAGGTTATTGACCGCCCAGAGCCGACAGAAGAGTTATGCGGACAGACGCCGGTCCGAGCTTGAATTCCAGGTTGGCGACTTCGTTCTCCTGAAGGTTTCTCCTTGGAAAGGAGTGATCCGGTTCAGAAAGAGGGGCAAGTTGGGACCCCGGTTCATAGGTCCATTTCGGGTAATTGCAAGAGTAGGTCGGGTAGCTTATCGGCTAGAGTTGCCAGCAGAGTTGGGGCAGATTCACAATACCTTTCACGTATCACAGTTGAGGAAGTGTATAGCCGATGAATCGGCAGTGGTTCCGTTAGAGGATATTCAGGTGGATGCGAGTCTGAATTACGCCGAGAGACCAGTAGCTATCAGGGATCGGAAGATCAAGGTTCTGCGAAACAAGGAGGTACCTCTGGTGTTTGTTCAGTGGCAACACCGGAAGGGATCGGAGATGACTTGGGAGCCGGAACGTGAGATGCGGGAGCAACATCCGGAGTTATTCGCAGAGTGAGACTTCGAGGGCGAAGTCTAGTTCTAGTGGGGGAGAGTTGTAACAGCCCGGAATTTCAGGTATTGCTTTAAAACTATTGTTGGGGGCATTTTAGGAAGGGACTCAGCGAGTTGGAGCCAGACTCGCCGAGTAGGACCGCAGACTTGGTCGCGGGTTCGCGACTGGACTCGACGAGTCCAGATATGGACTCGGCAAGTCGACGTTGTTCAGCAGAAACCCTAGCCGTTTGGTTTTGGATCGTATATAACGCCTCTTAGGCCGTCATTGTCCGTCTTTTGGCCGATTGAGAAGAACCCTAATCGTTGTGGACGTCTAGAGCAGGAGAGAAAGCTATTGGAACTTGGAGGAACTTGTTAGGAAAGAAGAAGAAGAGTTTGGCCAAAGGAATATCAAGGAGGATCGAGTCCTGAGGTTTGGGGACACAGAGAGTGCGTTCTCAGGTAATACTCGGACCATTTCTGTTATTTTGATGTGTATACGAATCTAGGGTTTATGAAACCCATTTAGTGATTAGATTGGTTATTATGTTATTACCCAGACGTTTATACCCCAGTAATAAGATGTTTAGAAGTCCAGAAACTCCCATGATTATATATCTCAGGACCATACGTATTTCAGGAAGCAGTTGCTCGTCTGCATGGCATGGACTCGCCGAGTCCAATGATCAGACTCGGCGAGTAGCTTGAAGATTCACTGGGACTCGCCGAGTTGTTCTTCAGACTCGGCGAGTGGAGTCGGGGTGGCCCCGCGATTCTTCCACGTGGATCTCGTCGAGTCAAGGGGGATACTCGACGAGTAGATAGGGAATCCCAGAGAGTTGGAGGACGTCTAGACTCGCCGAGTCGCCATGGTACTCGCCGAGTCCGGTCGAGCTGACCGTTGACCGTTGACCAGAGTTGACCTAAGTCTGACTTCTTAGGGATAGTCACACTTAGAAGATATATGTGTTAATGAGATATGTGATGTTATAGGAAGGTTGTAGCTCGTCGGATTGTGCACGAGTGATTTCAGGATTTGCTAGCTTTTAGCATTCACGAGGTGAGTCTTCTCACTATACTGTACCCGGAAGGGTTTGACTGTGTGACCGGAAGGTCAGATACGATATGTGATATGTATGCTATATGTGGTAAGATATTTGTTATATGTGCTATGTATGTTATGTGGGCCGGAAGGCAATATGTTATGGGCCGGAAGGCGAATATGTTATGGGCCGGAAGGCGTGGTGTTGATGACCGGAAGGTCAGGGCCTGGAAAGGCGTATGTGCGTAAGTTGTATATTGGGGAACTCACTAAGCATTTATGCTTACAGTTGTTATGTATGTGTTTCAGGTACTAGCGAGGACCGTGGGAAGGCGCCGGCGTGATCGATACACACTGAAGAATGCTTTTATGATCTTGGGATTTTGAGTATTTGTATTTGACAGAATACTTAAACTATTTATGCCTTGTTTTGAATGGAAATAATTATATTTTAAAAATGAAAATTTTGTTTGAAAATTTGCGTTGTTACAATTGGTATCAGAGCCTTGGTTTGAGGGATTCGGGTGCACCTTCGGGAGTAACTGAACTCAAACCGAGGATTTGAGGAAACTTTTTAAATAAAGGCATAAATTTTGTAAATGGTTTTGTGGTAAGCAAGAAAGAAGCAATGTGTACGATCAGTCAGTGCCCGAACGGTAAAGATCCCCAAAATACCTTACAATATTATATGATATGAATTGTTATGCATGCTAGAAGACTAGGTATTCATGATAGGACTAGAGTGGCCTGATTTGTGATACCGTAGTCTAGGGAAGTTTGCCTATATGAGATGCTTTGCTAGTATGCGGGTAGATAGTGCATATCAGAAGTAGAGTACTCACTATCCGGAGTTTGGGGAGGAGGACTTGGGATGAACGCTGATGCGGTGTGGTCGGTAGTATTGGGCCCGTACTACCGAGGACACCGGGTCAGGGGGAGGCCCAAGTAAGAATCCCTGGAGATCGGAGACTGAGTAGGGTTGTGTTATCGAGTGCGATTACACTCGCTGGAGTCTCTGATAGTTTTATGTTGTATTTCAGAGACATCATGGTTAGACCACGCCACGGAGCGAGTTCGAGCGGTGTGAGTGACGAGGAGATTCGTCAAATGATTCACGAGGAGGTGCGGCGGCGATCCGGGCTGAGATCCCGGAGATGTTTGGGTCTATTAAGACCACCCTGATGGAGACGTTCGATGAGCGGTACGCCGCATTGACTGAGGCTGCAACCGCTGCAGCTACCGCAGCTGTGGCTGCTGCTAGGCCACAGGGGGGTGACTCGTTGCTGTTCCGAGAGTTCAGCAACACGAAGCCACCAGAGTTCGATGGGATGCAGGATCCGATTGCTGCGATGAGGTGGATCGCAGATATAGAGGGGTGCTTCTACACTTGTTCATGCCCGGAGCACCTGAGGGTACGGTTCGCTTTGAACCAGCTCCGTCTGGGAGCGAAGGACTGGTGGAAGTTCGTGACGGCGAACTTCACTTTGGCAGAAACTACGGCAGTGACCTGGGAGGGGTTCACTACCATGTTCAGGGATGAGTACGTTCCCCCTGTGGAGCAGGAACGATTGGTTCAGGAGTTCTTAACCCTCAAGCAGGGTACTGACTCGGTGGCGGCGATCACGCGGAAGTTTCATGAGAGGGCGATGTTTTGCAAGCTGGTGGCCATAGAGCAGGCTCGGATGAGCCGGTACTTGGGTGTTCTGAGGAGGGAGATCCGGGAGTTTGTGTCAAACTCCACTTACCATACTTTTACTGAGCTTCAGGCGAATGCCAAGAAGCGTGAGATCGAGTTGGAGACTCAGGCCACGGAGGAGGCCGAGTCTCAGCAGGCAGACCGGCGGCCGGCTCAGTCTCAGCCGGCAGCCAAGCGGATTAAGTCCGCCGATTCGAGGACGGGAGGTTCGAAGAGCCGCACTTACGGAAAGTGCGGCAAGGGTCACGATGGGGCGTGTCGAGCCGGTGCTTGCTACAAGTGCGGCAAGGAGGGGCACATTGCTAGGGAGTGCCCCAAGGGGTTTATGGTTTGCTTTCATTGCAACCAGACCGGCCATCGGAAGGCCGAGTGCCCTCAGCTTCGTCAGGGATCTGTACCTACTGCCAGGACTACTGAGACTCGACCGGTGAAGGTCGAGGCCCCGAGGGCTCGTGGGAGAGCCTTTCAGCTGACTGCGGAGGAGGTCCGCGCTGCGCCCGATGTCGTGGCAGGTATGTTGTAATTCATGTATTTATTTTAATGTCGAGATGTTATGCTTATGTTATTGTATGCGTAGGTACTTTCCTTGTGAACTCTGTGCCTACCTTAGTGTTATTTGACTCGGGTGCGAGTAGGTCCTTTGTGTCCTTAGCCTTTAGTCAGCATATCAGCGTTAGTCGTGAGTCGTTGAGTCGACCTTTGAGAGTTTCTATAGCTGACGAGAAAGTGATTTGTGCCACTGAGGTTCTTCGGGGATGTGTGCTAGAGATTTTCGGGGTGGAGTTCCCGATTGACCTGATTCCTATTGCGATGGGTGATATCTGTGTCATCGTGGGCATGGACTGCTGGAGCCGATTCGGCGCTTTCATCGACTGTGAGCGTCAGTTGGTGACTATACGAGACCATAGTGGGGGAGTTCTTTCGGTGTACGGCGAGGGAACCCGTTCGGGATCAGCTTTTTGTTCGGCCGCTAGGGCGAGGCAGTGTCTACAGCAGGGCTGTAAGGGTTTTGTGGCGTATGTGATGGATATGCGGGAGGTTTCCGAGAGACCGAAATCAGTTGAGGAGGTTCCTATAGCGCGCGAGTTTTCAGATGTTTTCCCCGAGGAGTTGCCGGGAGTACCTCCTGTGAGGCAAGTAGAGTTTGGTATCAATCTAGTTCCGGGGGCCGCGCCTATTGCTAAAGTGCCTTATCGTCTTGCACCTCCAGAGATGCAAGAGTTGTCTTCGCAGCTCTAGGAGTTGCTGGGGAAGGGATTCATTCGGCCGAGCAGCTCGCCATGGGGAGCACCTATTCTGTTCGTCAAGAAGAAGGATGGTTCACACCGGATGTGCATTGATTACCGGGAGTTGAACAAGTTAACGGTCAAGAACCGTTACCCGTTGCCGAGGATCGATGATTTATTCGATCAGTTGCAGGGAGCATCTTGGTTTTCCAAGATCGATCTGAGGTCAGGGTACCATCAGGTGAGAGTGCGGGATGGGGATGTCCAGAAGACAGCATTTAGGACGCGATATGGGCATTATGAGTTTGTGGTGATGCCTTTCGGGCTCACCAATGCCCCGGCTGTGTTCATGGATCTCATGAATAGGGTATGCAGACCGATGTTGGATCGGTTAGTGATTGTATTTATCGACGACATTCTGGTGTATTCTAGATCTAGAGAGCAGCATGAGGAGCATTTGAGGGAGGTCCTCGAGGTATTGAGGTCGGAGAAGCTTTATGCAAAGTTCTCCAAATGTGACTTCTGGCTGCGGGAGGTCCAATTTTTAGGACATGTTGTCAATCAGAAAGGGATATTGGTCGATCCGGCCAAGGTTGAGGCGGTGATGAGTTGGGAGGTGCCGAAGTCACCTTCCGAGATCAGGAGTTTCCTTGGGTTGGCAGGGTATTATCGGAGATTCATTAAGGATTTCTCCAAGATCGCAGTGCCGCTTACCAGATTGACCCGAAAGGGTGTTACATTCTCATGGGGACCCGAGCAACAGACTTCCTTCGAGACACTACGCCAGAGACTGTGCGAAGCCCCGGTATTAGCCCTCCCGGAAGGGATGGAAGATTTTGTTGTATATTGCGACGCATCGATTTCGGGACTGGGTGCAGTGTTGATGCAGAGGGGCCATGTGATAGCTTATGCATCGAGGCAATTAAAGCCTCACGAGGCGAGATATCCCACGCATGACTTGGAGTTGGGGGCAGTAGTGTTCGCTCTCAAGATTTGGCGTCACTACCTGTATGGGGTTCGTTGTACTATATACACGGACCATAAGAGTTTGAAGTATTTGATGGATCAACCCAACCTAAATATGCGTCAGAGGAGATGGTTGGACGTGGTTAAGGATTATGACTGTGAGATCCTATACCACCCAGGCAAGGCTAATGTGGTAGCCGATGCATTGAGTCGTAGGGCGGAGAGCACTCCATTGCGAGATGTATGTCTGAGACTGACGGTGATGACTCCGGTATTGGATGCTATTCGTGGGGCGCAGGCCGAGGTTGTGAGATCCGAGATGCAGAAGAAAGAGCGGGTCGTTGGGTTAATTTCAGAGTTCGTTAAGGATGGACGAGGACTTCTGACGTTTCAAGGTCGGATTTGGGTACCATTCGTGGGCGGTACGCGTACTACCTTGATGGAAGAGGCTCATAGATCGAAATTCTCGATCCATCCCGATGCTACAAAGATGTATTCGGATTTGAGGAAAGAGTATTGGTGGCCCTGTATGAAGAGGGACGTGGCATGGTTCGTTGAGAGGTGCTTGACCTGCCGTAGGGTTAAGGCCGAGCACCAGAGACCGCATGGCAAGTTACAGCCATTGGAGATTCCCGAGTGGAAGTGGGAACAGATCACTATGGATTTCGTCACCAAATTGCCGAGGACTGTCAGGGGAGTTGATGCAATTTGGGTGATTGTGGATAGGTTGACGAAGAGTGCACACTTCCTTGCCATCAGTGAGAGTTCTTCAGCGGAGAAGTTGGCGGAGACATATGTGAGAGAGGTGGTATCTCGGCATGGGGTACCGATCTCGATTGTTTCAGACCGTGATGTGCGTTTCACTTCCAGGTTCTGGAAGAAATTTCATGAGGAGCTGGGTACCAAATTGCATTTTAGTACCGCATACCATCCCCAGACAGACGGTCAGAGCGAGCGGACAATTCAGACATTGGAAGACATGCTTAGAGCGTGTGTGTTAGACTTCGGGGGTAGCTGGGATGCGCATTTACCCTTGGCTGAGTTTTCCTACAACAACAGCCATCATTCGAGCATTGGTATGCCACCTTTTGAGTTGTTGTATGGTAGGAGGTGTCGGACTCCCATTTGCTGGGGAGAGGTGGGACAGAGAGTGATGGGCAGTACAGAGATCGTACTCCAGACGACAGAGCAGATTCAGCAGGTTAGGCAGAGGTTATTGACCGCCCAGAGCCGACAGAAGAGTTATGCGGACAGACGCCGGTCCGAGCTTGAATTCCAGGTTGGCGACTTCGTTCTCCTGAAGGTTTCTCCTTGGAAAGGAGTGATCCGGTTCAGAAAGAGGGGCAAGTTGGGACCCCGGTTCATAGGTCCATTTCGGGTAATTGCAAGAGTAGGTCGGGTAGCTTATCGGCTAGAGTTGCCAGCAGAGTTGGGGCAGATTCACAATACCTTTCACGTATCACAGTTGAGGAAGTGTATAGCCGATGAATCGGCAGTGGTTCCGTTAGAGGATATTCAGGTGGATGCGAGTCTGAATTACGCCGAGAGACCAGTAGCTATCAGGGATCGGAAGATCAAGGTTCTGCGAAACAAGGAGGTACCTCTGGTGTTTGTTCAGTGGCAACACCGGAAGGGATCGGAGATGACTTGGGAGCCGGAACGTGAGATGCGGGAGCAACATCCGGAGTTATTCGCAGAGTGAGACTTCGAGGGCGAAGTCTAGTTCTAGTGGGGGAGAGTTGTAACAGCCCGGAATTTCAGGTATTGCTTTAAAACTATTGTTGGGGGCATTTTAGGAAGGGACTCAGCGAGTTGGAGCCAGACTCGCCGAGTAGGACCGCAGACTTGGTCGCGGGTTCGCGACTAGACTCGACGAGTCCAGATATGGACTCGGCAAGTCGACGCTGTTCAGCAGAAACCCTAGCCGTTTGGTTTTGGATCGTATATAACGCCTCTTAGGCCGTCATTGTCCGTCTTTTGGCCTATTGAGAAGAACCCTAATCGTTGTGGACGTCTAGAGCAGGAGACAAAGCTATTGGAACTTAGAGGAACTTGTTAGGCAAGAAGAAGAAGAGTTTGGCCAAAGGAATATCAAGGAGGATCGAGTCCTGTGGTTTGGGGACACAGAGAGTGCGTTCTCAGGTAATACTCGGACCATTTCTGTTATTTTGATGTGTATACGAATCTAGGGTTTATGAAACCCATTTAGTGATTAGATGGGTTATTATGTTATTACCCAGACGTTTATACCCCAGTAATAAGATGTTTAGAAGTCCAGAAAGTCCCATGATTATATATCTCGGGACCATACGTATTTCAGGAAGCAGTTGCTCGTCTGCATGGCATGGACTCGCCGAGTCCAATGATCAGACTCGGCTAGTAGCTTGAAGATTCACTGGGACTCGCCGAGTTGTTCTTCAGACTCGGCGAGTGGAGTCAGGGTGGCCCCGCGATTCTTCCATGTGGATCTCGTCGAGTCAAGGGGGATACTCGACGAGTAGATAGGGAATCCCAGAGAGTTGTAGGACGTCTAGACTCGCCGAGTCGCCATGGTACTCGCCGAGTCCGGTCGAGCTGACCGTTGACCAGAGTTGACCTAAGTCTGACTTCTTAGGGATAGTCACACTTAGAAGATATATGTGTTAATGAGATATGTGATGTTATAGGAAGGTTGTAGCTCGTCGGATTGTGCACGAGTGATTTCAGGATTTGCTAGCTTTTAGCATTCACGAGGTGAGTCTTCTCACTATACTGTACCCGGAATGGTTTGACTGTGTGACCGGAAGGTCAGATACGATATGTGATATGTATGCTATATGTGGTAAGATATTTGTTATATGTGCTATGTATGTTATGTGGGCCGGAAGGCAATATGTTATGGGCCGGAAGGCGAATATGTTATGGGCCGGAAGGCGTGGTGTTGATGACCGGAAGGTCAGGGCCTGGAAAGGCGTATGTGCGTAAGTTGTATATTGGGGAACTCACTAAGCATTTATGCTTACAGTTGTTATGTATGTGTTTCAGGTACTAGCGAGGACCGTGGGAAGGCGCCGGCGTGATCGATACACACTGAAGAATGCTTTTATGATCTTGGGATTTTGAGTATTTGTATTTGACAGAATACTTAAATTATTTATGCCTTGTTTTGAATGGAAATAATTATATTTTAAAAATGAAAAATTTGTTTGAAAATTTGCGTTGTTACAATTGGTATCAGAGCCTTGGTTTGAGGGATTCGGGTGCACCTTCGGGAGTAACTGAACTCAAACCGAGGATTTGAGGAAACTTTTTAAATAAAGGCATAAATTTTGTAAATGGTTTTGTGGTAAGCAAGAAAGAAGCAGTGTGTACGATCAGTCAGCGCCCGAACGGTAAAGATCCCCAAAATACCTTACAATATTATATGATATGAATTGTTATGCATTCTAGAAGACTAGGTATTCATGATAGGACTAGAGTGGCCTGATTTGTGATACCGTAGTCTAGGGAAGTTTGCCTATATGAGATGCTTTGCTAGTATGCGGGTAGATAGTGCATATCAGAAGTAGAGTACTCACTATCCGGAGTTTGGGGAGGAGGACTTGGGATGAACGCTGATGCGGTGTGGTCGGTAGTATTGGGCCCGTACTACCGAGGACACCGGGTCAGGGGGAGGCCCAAGTAAGAATCCCTGGAGATCGGAGACTGAGTAGGGTTGCGTTATCGAGTGCGATTACACTCACTGGAGTCTCTGATAGTTTTATGTTGTATTTCAGAGACATCATGGTTAGACCACGCCACGGAGCGAGTTCGAGCGGTGTGAGTGACGAGGAGATTCGTCAAATGATTCACGAGGAGGTGCGGCGGCGATCCGGGCTGAGATCCCGGAGATGTTTGGGTCTATTAAGACCACCCTGATGGAGACGTTCGATGAGCGGTACGCCGCATTGACTGAGGCTGCAACCGCTGCAGCTACCGCAGCTGTGGCCGCTGCTAGGCCACAGGGGGTGACTCGTTGCTGTTCCGAGAGTTCAGCAACACGAAGCCACCAGAGTTCGATGGGATGCAGGATCCGATTGCTGCGATGAGGTGGATCGCAGATATAGAGGGGTGCTTCTACACTTGTTCATGCCCGGAGCACCTAAGGGTACGGTTCGCTTTGAACCAGCTCCGTCTGGGAGCGAAGGACTGGTGGAAGTTCGTGACGGCGAACTTCACTTTGGCAGAAACTACGACAGTGACATGGGAGGGGTTCACTACCATGTTCAGGGATGAGTACGTTCCCCCGGTGGAGCGGGAACGATTGGTTCAGGAGTTCTTAACCCTCAAGCAGGGTACTGACTCGGTGGCGGCGATCACGCGGAAGTTTCATGAGAGGGCGATGTTTTGCCCCAAGCTGGTGGCCACAGAGCAGGCTCGGATGAGCCGGTACTTGGGTGTTCTGAGGAGGGAGATCCGGGAGTTTGTGTCAAACTCCACTTACCATACTTTTACTGAGCTTCAGGCGAATGCCAGGAAGCGTGAGATCGAGTTGGAGACTCAGGCCACGGAGGAGGCCGAGTCTCAGCAGGCAGACCGGCGGCCGGCTCAGTCTCAGCCGGCAGCCAAGCGGATTAAGTCCGCCGATTCGAGGACGGGAGGTTCGAAGAGCCGCACTTGCGGAAAGTGCGGCAAGGGTCACGATGGGGCGTGTCGAGCCGGTGCTTGCTACAAGTGCGGCAAGGAGGGGCACATTGCTAGGGAGTGCCCCAAGGGGTTTATGGTTTGCTTTCATTGCAACCAGACCGGCCATCGGAAGGCCGAGTGCCCTCAGCTTCGTCAGGGATCTGCACCTACTGCCAGGACTACTGAGACTCGACCGGTGAAGGTCGAGGCCCCGAGGGCTCGTGGGAGAGCCTTTCAGCTGACTGCGGAGGAGGTCCGCGCTGCGCCCGATGTCGTGGCAGGTATGTTGTAATTCATGTATTTATTTTAATGTCGAGATGTTATGCTTATGTTATTGTATGCGTAGGTACTTTCCTTGTGAACTCTGTGCCTGCTTTAGTGTTCTTTGACTCGGGTGCGAGTAGGTCCTTTGTGTCCTTAGCCTTTAGTCAGCATATCAGCGTTAGTCGTGAGTCGTTGAGTCGACCTTTGAGAGTTTCTATAGCTGACGAGAAAGTGATTTGTGCCACTGAGGTTCTTCGGGGATGTGTGCTAGAGATTTTCGGGGTGGAGTTCCCGATTGACCTGATTCCTATTGCGATGGGTGATGTCTGTGTCATCGTGGGCATGGACTGCTTGAGCCGATTCGGCGCTGTCATCAACTGTGAGCGTCAGTTGGTGACTATACGAGACCATAGTGGGGGAGTTCTTTCGGTGTACGGCGAGGGAACCCGTTCGGGATCAGCTTTTTGTTTGGCCGCTAGGGCGAGGCAGTGTCTACAGCAGGGCTGTAAGGGTTTTGTGGCGTATGTGATGGATATGCGGGAGGTTTCCGAGAGACCGAAATCAGTTGAGGAGGTTCCTGTAGTGCGCGAGTTTTCAGATGTTTTCCCCGAGGAGTTGCCGGGAGTACCTCCTGTGAGGCAAGTAGAGTTTGGTATCGATCTAGTTCCGGGGGCCGCGCCTATTGCTAAAGTGCCTTATCGTCTTGCACCTCCAGAGATGCAAGAGTTGTCTTCGCAGCTCCAGGAGTTGCTGGGGAAGGGATTCATTCGGCCGAGCAGCTCGCCATGGGGAGCACCTATTCTGTTCGTCAAGAAGAAGGATGGTTCACACCGGATGTACATTGATTACCGGGAGTTGAACAAGTTAACGGTCAAGAACCGTTACCCGTTGCCGAGGATCGATGATTTATTCGATCAGTTGCAGGGAGCATCTTGGTTTTCCAAGATCGATCTGAGGTCAGGGTACCATCAGGTGAGAGTGCGGGATGGGGATGTCCAGAAGACAGCATTTAGGACGCGATATGGGCATTATGAGTTTGTGGTGATGCCTTTCGGGCTCACCAATGCCCCGGCTGTGTTCATGGATCTCATGAATAGGGTATGCAGACCGATGTTGGATCGGTCAGTGATTGTATTTATCGACGACATTCTGGTGTATTCTAGATCTAGAGAGCAGCATGAGGAGCATTTGAGGGAGGTCCTCGAGGTATTGAGGTCGGAGAAGCTTTATGCAAAGTTCTCCAAATGTGACTTCTGGCTGCGGGAGGTCCAATTTTTAGGACATGTTGTCAATCAGAAAGGGATATTGGTCGATCCGGCCAAGGTTGAGGCGGTGATGAGTTGGGAGGTGCCGAAGTCACCTTCCGAGATCAGGAGTTTCCTTGGGTTGGCAGGGTATTATCGGAGATTCATTAAGGATTTCTCCAAGATCGCAGTGCCGCTTACCAGATTGACCCGAAAGGGTGTTAGATTCTCATGGGGACCCGAGCAACAGACTTCCTTCGAGACACTACGCCAGAGACTGTGCGAAGCCCCGGTATTAGCCCTCCCGAAAGGGATGAAAGATTTTGTTGTATATTGCGACGCATCGATTTCGGGACTGGGTGCAGTGTTGATGCAGAGGGGCCATGTGATAGCTTATGCATCGAGGCAATTAAAGCCTCACGAGGCGAGATATCCCACGCATGACTTGGAGTTGGGGGCAGTAGTGTTCGCTCTCAAGATTTGGCGTCACTACCTGTATGGGGTTCGTTGTACTATATACACGGACCATAAGAGTTTGAAGTATTTAATGGATCAACCCAACCTAAATATGCGTCAGAGGAGATGGTTGGACGTGGTTAAGGATTATGACTGTGAGATCCTATACCACCCAGGCAAGGCTAATGTGGTAGCCGATGCATTGAGTCGTAGGGCGGAGAGCACTCCATTGCGAGATGTATGTCTGAGACTGACGGTGATGACTCCGGTATTGGATGTTATTCGTGGGGCGCAGGCCGAGGTTGTGAGATCCGAGATGCAGAAGAAAGAGCGGGTCGTTGGGTTAATTTCAGAGTTCGTTAAGGATGGACGAGGACTTCTGACGTTTCAAGGTCGGATTTGGGTACCATTCGTGGGCGGTACGCGTACTACCTTGATGGAAGAGGCTCATAGATCGAAATTCTCGATCCATCCCGGTGCTACAAAGATGTATTTGGATTTGAGGAAAGAGTATTGGTGGCCCTGTATGAAGAGGGACGTGGCATGGTTCGTTGAGAGGTGCTTGACCTGCCGTAGGGTTAAGGCCGAGCACCAGAGACCGCATGGCAAGTTACAGCCATTGGAGATTCCCGAGTGGAAGTGGGAACAGATCACTATGGATTTCATCACCAAATTGCCGAGGACTGTCAGGGGAGTTGATGCAATTTGGGTGATTGTGGATAGGTTGACGAAGAGTGCACACTTCCTTGCCATCAGTGAGAGTTCTTCAGCGGAGAAGTTGGCGGAGACATATGTGAGAGAGGTGGTATCTCGGCATGGGGTACCGATCTCGATTGTTTCAGACCGTGATGTGCGTTTCACTTCCAGGTTCTGGAAGAAATTTCATGAGGAGCTGGGTACCAAATTGCATTTTAGTACCGCATACCATCCCCAGACAGACGGTCAGAGCGAGCGGACAATTCAGACATTGGAAGACATGCTTAGAGCGTGTGTGTTAGACTTCGGGGGTAGCTGGGATGCGCATTTACCCTTGGCTGAGTTTTCCTACAACAACAGCCATCATTCGAGCATTGGTATGCCACCTTTTGAGTTGTAGTATGGTAGGAGGTGTCGGACTCCCATTTGCTGGGGAGAGGTGGGACAGAGAGTGATGGGCAGTACAGAGATCGTACTCCAGACGACAGAGCAGATTCAGCAGGTTAGGCAGAGGTTATTGACCGCCCAGAGCCGACAGAAGAGTTATGCGGACAGACGTCGGTCCGAGCTTGAATTCCAGGTTGGCGACTTCGTTCTCCTGAAGGTTTCTCCTTGGAAATGAGTTATCCGGTTCAGAAAGAGGGGCAAGTTGGGACCCCGGTTCATAGGTCCATTTCGGGTAATTGCAAGAGTAGGTCGGGTAGCTTATCGGCTAGAGTTGCCAGCAGAGTTGGGGCAGATTCACAATACCTTTCACGTATCACAGTTGAGGAAGTGTATAGCCGATGAATCGGCAGTGGTTCCGTTAGAGGATATTCAGGTGGATGCGAGTCTGAATTACGCCGAGAGACCAGTAGCTATCAGGGATCGGAAGATCAAGGTTCTGCGAAACAAGGAGGTACCTCTGGTGTTGGTTCAGTGGCAACACCGGAAGGGATCGGAGATGACTTGGGAGCCGGAACGTGAGATGCGGGAGCAACATCCGGAGTTATTCGCAGAGTGAGACTTCGAGGGCGAAGTCTAGTTCTAGTGGGGGAGAGTTGTAACAGCCCGGAATTTCAGGTATTGCTTTAAAACTATTGTTGGGGGCATTTTAGGAAGGGACTCGGCGAGTTGGAGCCAGACTCGCCGAGTAGGACCGCAGACTTGGTCGCGGGTTCGCGACTGGACTCGACGAGTCCAGATATGGACTCGGCAAGTCGACGCTGTTCAGCAGAAACCCTAGCCGTTTGGTTTTGGATCGTATATAACGCCTCTTAGGCCGTCATTGTCCGTCTTTTGGGCGATTGAGAAGAACCCTAATCGTTGTGGACGTCTAGAGCAGGAGAGAAAGCTATTGGAACTTGGAGGAACTTGTTAGGCAAGAAGAAGAAGAGTTTGGCCAAAGGAATATCAAGGAGGATCGAGTCCTGAGGTTTGGGGACACAGAGAGTGCGTTCTCAGGTAATACTCGGACCATTTCTGTTATTTTGATGTGTATACGAATCTAGGGTTTATGAAACCCATTTAGTGATTAGATGGGTTATTATGTTATTACCCAGACGTTTATACCCCAGTAATAAGATGTTTAGAAGTCCAGAAAGTCCCATGATTATATATCTCGGGACCATACATATTGCAGGAAGCAGTTGCTCGTCTGCATGGCATGGACTCGCCGAGTCCAATGATCAGACTCGGCTAGTAGCTTGAAGATTCACTGGGACTCGCCGAGTTGTTCTTCAGACTCGGCGAGTGGAGTCAGGGTGGCCCCGCGATTCTTCCATGTGGATCTCGTCGAGTCAAGGGGGATACTCGACGAGTAGATAGGGAATCCCAGAGAGTTGGAGGACGTCTAGACTCGCCGAGTCGCCATGGTACTCGCCGAGTCCGGTCGAGCTGACCGTTGACCAGAGTTGACCTAAGTCTGACTTCTTAGGGATAGTCACACTTAGAAGATATATGTGTTAATGAGATATGTGATGTTATAGGAAGGTTGTAGCTCGTCGGATTGTGCACGAGTGATTTCAGGATTTGCTAGCTTTTAGCATTCACGAGGTGAGTCTTCTCACTATACTATACCCGGAAGGGTTTGACTGTGTGACCGGAAGGTCAGATACGATATGTGATATGTATGCTATATGTGGTAAGATATTTGTTATATGTGCTATGTATGTTATGTGGGCCGGAAGGCAATATGTTATGGGCCGGAAGGCGAATATGTTATGGGCCGGAAGGCATGGTGTTGATGACCGGAAGGTCAGGGCCTGGAAAGGCGTATGTGCGTAAGTTGTATATTGGGGAACTCACTAAGCATTTATGCTTACAGTTGTTATGTATGTGTTTCAGGTACTAGCGAGGACCGTGGGAAGGCGCCGGCGTGATCGATACACACTGAAGAATGCTTTTATGATCTTGGGATTTTGAGTATTTGTATTTGACAGAATACTTAAACTATTTATGCCTTGTTTTGAATGGAAATAATTATATTTTAAAAATGAAAAATTTGTTTGAAAATTTGCGTTGTTACAATGTTGATAATGGAGGAATATATGATCCCTTATCTAAAGGACGCATTACTAATAAGATCAGAGTTAGACAACGACTTTTGAGAGCTACGATTGCTAATCAAATTCTGAAGTCGTACTTGCAATAATAGTTATTAGAATTATCCAAGTGGGAGACATTGTTGGATTAGGTGTCTAAGCCCATAACTATTTTTGGTATGTACTTGATTTAATTATGAGCATGGTCCTTTTGGGTTGCCTTCACTCATGCAACTTGATAGGATGACAAGACGAGAGAGAGTAGAATTTATTATATGAATAATAAATTGGTAGTCAAAATGGTTTTATTAATATATTATAAGATTAATATATTATTTGGAAATCATATTATTTAATTAGTATTGATCAGAAATTAATTTGGAATTAATTTGGTGATCAAAAGAGACTGGTTAAATAACTTGGGACTGATATTGTAATTATTTGATAGTTGTAATTTGGGTTGTGGACTCCTAATAGAAGGGATGGACAAATTCTATGGGAAGCCCATAAGGAATTCATCCAAGGGGCCTTCTATAAGGGTTCCTTGGATTGCTTAAGGCCTAAGTAGACATATTAGAGTTTCCATCTAAAACCCTATCAGCCACAAGTATAAATAGACCACATACAAAGGAATTTTCACAAAAATGTTCTTGTGAAACTCTAAGGTGGCGAAATCCTTCTCTCCCAAGTCATCCTCCTTGCATTGAGTGTTTGTGACTCCATTAGAGGTGCAACACTTGGGGCACTACGCTTTCAAAGGTCATGGTGTTCTTGTTATTACTACATAACAAGTGAGGGAAGGTTTCTAACCCTAATCATATGTGATTTTCGAAATTAGTATGTTGGGTATTAGGGTTTATGCTTTGGATGATTATTTGCATGTATAAATTGAGAAAAACATAGATCCAAAGCATTAGGGTTGCATATACACCATAGGAATGTTGTAGTGCTCAAAATCCATCAGATATATGCCAACTTCTTAGCAGAAATGCTCTCCTAGATCAGAATGAAGTGGACACTATTGGTCAATCGATCCACGATGACCCATATCACATCAACTTCTCGCACCGTCTGCAGCAACTTAGTCACAAAATCCATGGTAATCTCCTCCCACTTCCACACGGGATGTCCAACGGCTGCGTCTTGTCGTGAGGTCTCTGGTGCTCAACTCTCGACATACCTAGCCATGTCCCTCTTCATGCAGGGCCATCAGTAATCAGGATGAAGATCTCTATACATCTCTGTCATCCCAGGATGGATGGAAAATATGGATTTGTGCGCCTCCTCCATCAGGATTTCGCATACGCCACCTGAGTACGGAACCCACACTCGAAAATGGAGTGTCAATAACCTGTGGCTGGGGCATTGGTGAGCCCAAAAGCCATCACCATGAACTTGTAATGGCCATAACGAGTCCAAAAGGCTGTCTTCTACACATCATCCTCCCTGACCCTCATCTATTGGTATCTCGAGTGCAGATCAATCTTGGAAAACCACGACGCCCCCTGAAGCTGGTCAAACAAATCATTGATCCCCGGGAGTGGATAACGGTTTTTCACTATTAGCTTGTTCAACTCCTGGTAATCAATACACATCCGGTGCGGCCCATCATTCTTCTTCAAAAACAGGATCGGTGCACCCTATAGCGAGCTACTCGGCCGGATAAATCCTTTGTCTAACAGCTCCTGCAGCTGCGTAGACAACTCTTGCATCTCCGGTGGGGCTAATCAATATGGTGCCTTGGCTATTGGGGCTGCACCAAGAACTAGATCGATCTTAAACTCCACCTGTCTCTCCGGAGGCACTCCGGGTAAATCCTACAGAAATACATCTGGGTAATCTCGAATAACTAGCACCTCCCAATCGTCGCTCTATCCTGCTCCTGAGTATCCATAATGTAAGCGACAAACCCCAAGCAACCCTGATAGGGATAGCGCCTGGCCCTAGTGGCTGAACAAAAAATGGGGCCGTGTTGAGCTCTCTCTCCCTAGACCACTAACTCTCCCCAACTTATGGTCTGCACATACACTAGCTCATGCTCACAATCAATCACTGCCCCATTGGGGCTCAACCAATCCATCCCTAATATGACCTTGTTCCCGCGTAGAAGAATGCGAACCAAGTTGATAGCGTAACGCTCGCCGCACATCCTCAAAACACAATCCCGATGGACTCTCGATTCTCGGATGGATTGCTCGTCTGTAATCTCAACCTCTAATGGGTAGTATAGCACACTCGGAGATTCGGCAAACCTCTTGATGAGAGCAAGAGATATCAAAGATTGGGTGGCCCCCGAGTCGAACAATACCAAAACATGAATATCGTTCACATGTAACGATCCTAGAACAAAACACATAAAATATAAGTATCGAAATTGACATAAAATAAAAGTTAAAGGAAAGAAACATACCCACCACCACATCTGGTGCGGCCCACGCCTCCTCGACGGTCAACTGAAAGGCTCGAATCCTCACCATTGGAGTATCCATCTAGCCCTGACGGCCAACTGTGATCCGCAGGGTCGCTGGAGCTAGCACCACCACTGGTGCTCCTGATGCTAGACTTAGGAAAGAGACCTTCTTGTGGCCCTTCTGATTATAATGAAAGCAAATCAGTTCAGATGTCTGAAGGGTGGGAGTAGGGGCAGTACAATCCCTGCTAAAATGTCCCGTCTTGCCGCAATTATAGCAGCTTGAGCCCCTTGACCTACAATTTCCCTCATGTGGTTTGCCACATTTCCCACAACGGATCCGGCCCTGTTGGCCCTTCGACCTCGGGTCGAATCCCTTGGGTTTCTTCACTGAAACTCCAACACTCTGACCAGGCTCTGCCTTCCTCTTCCCAATGTGCTCCATATCAATCTCTTGCTCTCACGTCGTAGCAATCATATCGTCCAGAGTCGGGCACGCCGGATACCTAAAAAACTCTCTGATGCCTACTCTCAACATATCGTGATACCGGGTTTTCTTCATCTCCTCATCAACCGCATACTGGAGCACCAACAAGGTCCTCTCCCTGAACTTGGCGGTAATCTCTGCCACAGTCTTTGTCGTCTGTCTCATGTTCAAAAACTCCCTGGCCAGCTGCTGAATCTCCACTGCTAGTGCGAACTGTGCCCATAACATGGTCATAAAATCTGTCCAGGTCATGGCCACAATGGCAGGACCTCCCAAAGCATAACCAATCTTCTCCCACCAGTCCCTGGACCGCTCCCTCAAATAACCCACAACAAATCTAACCTTCGACCGCTTAGGGCAGAAGCTGGTCAACTAAGTAGACTCGATGTCTGCTATCCACCATCTAGATGCAATGGGGTCTTTCACCCCGATGAAGTCTGGTGCTCCACACACTCTGAAATCCTTGAAGGAGAGCGTGCGAGCCCCAGACTGCCTAGGTGCCATATCACTCCAAAAATCCAGAAGGCGATCCTCCATCAGCTCGATAATACCCTCCTTGATTGACCCAAAAATCACTGGGGTTTCATCAAGGATGCCTATAGTAATCTCAAATGCGATGAACTCCCACAGAACATCATCAGGCGAATTGAAACCCGTACCCGAACCAGACCCAAATCCAGAACCTCCTGCTCCCTGATGTGTCATCACCATTCTAAAACAAACCATACAATCATCAGGATCATGAATACAAATTATGAGATCTCACATTCTACAAGTTCTCCTGGCTTCCTCGCGGCACTCCCCGAATCGAGTACGGATCCTCTACTTTAGTAGTATGGGCCCAAACTAGCTTCCATATCTATCTGTACTATCCTCTAGGATTGCTTTGAATCTTCTAGGTTACTTCCTTTCCAATCATACAATTGATACCAGGTAAGGCTCCTGGCACTAATTTCTTCTTAGACACCTCCTTAGGACACAATTCTCTCCATACACCGCCCTCAGCTGCTAAAAACGACTCCCACAACTTCCTCTAACTATCGCACGAACACATTTACATATTACTAAAACCAGATAACTCTTCGAATGAGAGGTCTTACTTTACAATGGTTGGACTCAAACAAGAGTTGTGCACTAGAGCCAAACCTAACCTTCTAAAATTATGTGGTCCGCATCACATGTAACTTGGCCCATTCGCTTAGTAGTTAACTGAAGTTAATTGGAATTCCTAAAAGCAAGAAGCAAGCAGCATTCGGGTTTTGGGAAACAAGAAGAAACCATTCCCTAATCAGGCCATTCTATCATAAAGGAATCAGTACATGCATGCAAGCCACAAGCTCCTATAACAGGCATCTAAGGCATCTCTCATAGCATCTTACCATGCAAATTTTGAGCAGATCCCTAGTCCTAACCAGCATGCAGTTCACATATTCATAATCAATTCATAGAAGATAATAGGTATGGGTATCTTGGGGAAAACTTACTTGAACCCAGCCGATTGCATGCATCACACATTTTGTCCTTTGATAAAGCTTTAATTTTTATAAAATATATTTTTCATATGAAAATCTCTCAAAACCTTGATTTGAGTTCAAACACACCCAAGAGCATGTCTGAATCCCTCAAACCAAGGCCTTGATACCAACTTGTAACACCCATAAAAATACGACTCAAAATTTTCATTTTTAGGTTTACCAAATCACAAACATAAAACATCATTGAATCCAAGATCACGAAAACATAAAATAGATATAGTGTATAATCAAGACAATTCGTGGAAAAACATTATCAGAACATAAGTCCCAAAATCCCTACTGCGGAAAATCATAGTGTGATGTGTCGCAATCAAGTCGGCCCCTTACCCTTTGAGCCGAAAGTAACTGAAACACAAACTAAAATAGTAAGCACAAAGCTTAGTGAGTTTCCCCCACCAAACCATATATAACACAAACATATTTTCATACATATATGGGTGTCCTACCTAACCTGCCGAGCTTATTTAGGTGCTCGGCCTACCCTGTCAGGCATATTTGGGTGCCCGACCTACCCTCCGGTTTATTTCAACCGGTTACGGGGTCTATTTCTCCCCCTACCACTACCACATAATAACACACACAAATCACATAATCATTGAGCAAACCATGATAATTATCACACATACAACCATCATACAATACAACAAATAAAGGGCTGGCCTTGGTGCCTTCGACCCATAACATTCACGAAGGGAGACTCACCTCAACTGCGAATGTTAAATCGTACTCCTTGGACGACTTAGAACTCCTCTCCCTATAGCATAATAAATCCTTAATTAGACATTGGATCTAAACTAGTCCCCGAGGCCTAAAACCCTGATTCATGACATGACGTAAAGGTTCCATAATATTTTCCCTATTGGGCCTTTTCCTTCCAAGGCCCAACTTTCAAATTAAAAATGTCCAAGTCCATCCAACTAAGATTTAAGGCACAATACCATAAATCCTAGGCCTACACCCAGAGGCCTAAATCCATAGGTGGGCTTGAGGCCCAATTAATCCAGGCCCAAAGTCCTAAGGCCCAAAAACCACATTGGACCCACTGCATACATACGTACAACGTACTTGGCACGTACGCCCAGCGTACACTGGCATAGACCAGTTATAGGAAGTTGACCTAGTGTGCGCATCGTACCAAGGGTATGCCCAACATACTGGCCAACCACCGTAGAAGTTTCATTGTGAATTAATCATTTAACTCCCAACATCTAGAACATAGATCCATGCACTAACCGACGTCCTAAACCATAAAGTTATAAATTTTATGCTTTTACATGCATAGATAGGGACTAAGACATGATTTAAGTCCATAAACACACTTTGTGGCCATCTAACATTTGCATGGTTTAGGCTAAACCATCAAGGCCCGATTTTTATGGCTCAAAACACTTCCAAGAGCCTAAAAGGACAACTCTTACGAATTTGAACTTCTAAAACACAAGAAACCTCAACTATGGAGCCAAATAGCAATATAAAACACCCCAAAACTAGATCTAAGCATGCAATGGTCAAGGTTAAAGATTTATACTTCAAAGGAGTCAGAAATGATGCTAAACTTCTAGATCTACAAGCCCTTTTCACGTTCTTGCTCCTTCTTCTTCAAAATCACAAAATAACACCAAAAATGCTCAAGATTAGCTCAAAATGCATGCAAGAGGCTTGGTTCAAGTTTAACACTTTAGGGATAATGGAGGCTCAGAGGCTGAAGGTTGGGATGAAATTAAGGTGTTTATATAAGGTGCTAATCGTAAAATTTAGGGTTCGCATTTGGCCAGCTTACACCCAAAGTATGCATGGGTACGCCCAACATACATAGGGGCTCCCTTGATTCATGTCTCACCAAGGTATGTCGTGCGTACACTATGTACGCCCAACGTATGCCCCCTTCTCATAATATTATCATTATTATTACTATTATTTGATTAAGAGAATACATGCCAATTCGGGCATTACAAGATTCATGTTCTATTAGGTTGTAGGACAAGTCTTTAGTCTATTGGTAGGTGTTAGTTTGGGCATTGATTATGGTTCCTTGAAGTGATGGAGTTAGTCCTTTGACGTATTTCTTGATCTTCTTATCCTTCGAATTTTTCAGCTCCATACATATGGTGGCTAGGTCCTCGAAACGTCTAGTATATGTTGGAAAATTTGCTTCCTATGTAGTTAGACGATGGAGCTCTTGTACCATTCTTAATATATGCCCTCTTGTGAAACGTCCCAAAATATGATCCAAAATTTTCATTTTTAAGTTAAATAAAAACCATATTTCAAAACATTATCCACACAACTCAAATGAAAATAAGTGTATCAAACATCATTTCAATAAGAGTATTATCCCAAAAGCGGAAGCCATGTGGTGTATGCAATGCAGTCATCCCGAGCTCTTCCCCTGTACCTGAAACATAAACTGAAAACCGTAAGCACAAAGCTTAGTGATTTCCCTAAGATACCACATACCATACATACATATCACATAACGGGCCCCGCCCAATAAGTATAATGGCCCCTCTCTAACTCGCATAATGGGCCCCACCCAATGAAAATGGGCTCTGACCTAACTCGCATAATGGGCCCCGCCCAATAAGTATAACGGGCCCAAGCCTAACTCGCATAATAGTCCCCGCCCACATACAATCCATATAAGCATAACAGGTAATAGCATATAGATTAACCATCAGGCCCCGCCCAGTAAGCATATAAGCACATATACAAGTGTCACATAAACAACGAGTATTCTAACATAATAGATCTTGGGTTGGAATTAGTGCCTTCGACCCACTAAACATAGTGATGAAACTCTCCTCTGAATCTGAATGATAGGTGAATAGGTCCCGACTCCGAATATCAATTCCACCCGACACATAAACAATAACCAATCCTTATATATAACTTATAATATCTCAACACCCTCCCTTAGGGTTAAACTTGGTCAAACACAAAAGTCAAGGTCAAGGTCCATAGTCCATGTAGACCCAGCACGCCAAGTTAACTTGACAACACGTCGTGCTTCACCATCATCTAAACAGTCGGGGAAAACCCCAACCAACACACTGTGTTGACTTGCAAACACTTCGTGTTTGGCTGAGTTTCAATAGCTTAACTCATTAAGCTGCCTTTTTGACTCTAAAAGCTCCAAAGCCCTGATCTAGACCAAAACGAGGTTTAGAAGGGTAGAGTTTCCAACTTTAACCATAGGGACTACCAAAACGGGTCCAAAACCCAAACCCTAAGGCTAAATAGCACAAGACTTAACCAATAAGTACTTAACTCTTAAAGACATAACCCCAAAACATATATATGACCTACTTGAGCTGAAAACCCACGTAAAGTTACCAACTTTACGTTCATGCATGTCTAAATTAAGCTCTTAAGCTTTAAAGGGACTTAATAAGTGACTTAATGCATGCATGTAACCAAATTTTCTCATAAAGCCTGCACCTTTATGCTCAAGGAGTCCAATACAACTCAGATATGGAATAACAAGCCCTTAAAACGACTTCACTCACTCATCAGCCCAAAAGGGTCCAAAAGCATAACAAAGCACAATATGAAGAGATCTAAGATCTATAAGTCAAGGTTCAAACTTGATACCTTAGAAAGCTTGTACAAAAGTAGATGATTCTGGGTCCAAAGCCTTTCCACCAAGCAAGCCAACTTCAAGATCTCATCTTCCTTCACAAGGACCAAAAAATGAGCACCAAAAGATTGTCACTAGCTCAAGAACACCACCAAGAGATTTAAAGATCGATTTTAGGGTTTTAGTGGCAAAGGAGGCTGGTAAGGAGGCCATCCATGAGGACTTAAGGCCTTTAAATAGGGTGCAACACCCTAAAAATTAGGTTTTCTTCACCATCCACCAACACACCGTTTTAGGGCACAAACACGCCGTGTCGGTCTAATAAAATCCATAGCCCAAAGGCCCACCGATACGTCATGGTGAGGCTTCACCATGCCGTGTTCAAAAGGAGTCACGAAAACATTTGAAGATAAGTTCATGTATGGAATCGAGTGTTAAATCTAGAGAAAATTTATGTTACCATCATTCTTTTAATCACTTCCCATTGGATTGTGTTGGCTACATCCACTCCTATGGTTTTGACGTTGGTATTCCACCAGTTAAGATTTGTATCCATAAATGTACAAGTGGTGAATTTGACCCAACTTTTCTTAGTATAGTCGTGGTTTTGTAGGGTTGATTCCATTTCCTTGATCCAATGTGTTAGTCTGGTTATTCCTTCATCTCCATTGACGGCTATATGTATGTTATCTATGAAATCTTTGTAAGTGTATGCTTTCTGATTGCTCTTGTTGCTATTGATGTCGTTAATTCCTTCTTTTAGTTTTAGGTTGTTATTTCGGTTGGCTTAATAGGCATCTATGGCATTGAATATTTGTTGTTTTATTATCATTTTGATGATAGCTTAGTCTAACAAAGTTGGTCCGTGTATCAACGTGGATTCTTCGTATAGTAGTAGACGTATTAGTTGAAATGGGTATGACTCATTTTGAGTTTTGGAAAGATTTTAATGACTTGATATTACATTATATCGTATAGATTTTTGTGTATTTATTGATTGAGTTGTGTTTAACTATTAGTTTATTTAGCAACCTATCTAGTTATCGGTTTCTTGTGATGAAGTGAATTTTTCTAAGGGTGCTTCCCTTAGTATAAGTTTACTTATGTATCTCTTGTGGTCATCGTGAACATATAGTGTTTATTAGGAAAATTTTATGAGATCGGTTTCCTTATAGTAGTTTTTGTGGTCTCATTGAGGGGTATTCTATGTAGGGTCTTGTTATAGATGTGAAAGGGTAAGTGAAATGTTTTAGGAACTAAAAACATCAAAATAAGAAATTTTCACAAACACACACCATACGCATCGGGGACGCAGCGCACGCATTTAGCGGATCGACTATAATATGCATGTATGAGCCCCATTTGACGCATCGCACTTCCAAAAAACGTCCCTTTATCTCTCGGTAGTTCTTCGCACTCGACAAGCACACACCGCTTTCAAAGTTTTTCTTCCTAAATTTCTCGATTCTCTACTCCGAAGGTATGTAATCTTCCTATCGTTAACGTATTTCATCTCAAAAGCTTCACAGACTCACGGTTATTGAGTTTTTGAAGTCTTTTTGGGGTTTTGTTGATTTAGGTTGAAATTAACTAGTTAATCTTTCCTTATATAGCTTGATTAGTAAACCCTTATGTTTAATTTCTGTGAAATCGAGCCGATTTGTTTCAATTTGAGATTTTAGGGTTTTGGATAAAAAGTTAGGGTTTTTCTTCAAATCTACCGATTTGTTGTTTGTTTGATGAAATTGTTGGTGTATTTAGCCTAACGAGTCCCTATTAGCAAACCCTAATGATTTTTAGGTTGAAAACGGGTGGAATTTAGGCTTGGAGATGATCTGTTCGTCGATGTTCTTGGTGTGTGCGGTGCATCTTCAAGCTGCGTGTGACGCACATTCATAGCGTGCATAGTGTTTTTCTCCCAAACCAAACTTTGTTTATTTTGTGTTGGTTTTAACCAATTTATTATGTCTCTCTCAAGAATCATCATTGATGTGCCAGACAGTAGCCACGTTAGTTGCCTGACAAGTGGCGGACTCATCCTTTCCTTCAGTTTATGGAAGGTATTCCTTCGATGGACCGAATCTCCTTTATCACTCAAATGATCTAGCTGATGCCGAAGCATATCAATGTTCCTTGGACGTTTTTGTGGCATACTGCATATGATTTGGGTTTGGCTGCTTGGTTGGGGTCATATCTTACTCGTACTCACGGTGATGGATTTTTCACTTGCCATTGATGGCGACATCTCATTAGGATATGAGAGACGATTTATCAGGTGCTTTTGTGACATCCCCATTTTCACGGCCAGAAAAGACCGGTTTTGTTTATGCTTTGTTTGAAAATCAGAGTAACATTTTAAATAAAAGTGTTATGGAATTTGTTCCCAAAATAAAATATGATAAAGATTTATCAAAGCATTTCCGAAGAAATGCAGTTCATTAAAAACCTCAAAATGTCGTGTTCGATACAGATCAAAAGCATAAACAGTACAATATAAGCGTTACAACATTTATTCATATCTATAGGCCTATAATCCATAATCCCTCATCCAAAACATCATATCTATGCTCGAGTGCCACTACCTATAATACAAGAAACTGAGTGGTTCAGGCTTGGGAGCCTGGTGAGCACATAGGGTTTTCAACCCACAATAAATAAGTTTATTAATTTCATCAACAAACAATAACCAGATTACCCGTTCCCATTGTCCTCACTTTACGTCCCTTAACACCTATCATAGGGGACCTAGCCTAAGGATCATCATTGGGACAGACACTACTGTTAAGGGGGTTCCTCAGCAATAAATTTCCTAAAGGCAACCATGAGGGGGACGGAGTACACCGGTGAACAAATCGTTCACAAACACCTACAGGTTGCGAGACTGCTAGCGTTCAACTGGAATATCTAGAAAATTCGTTGTCGTCATCTATTCTCTGCTAGATGATTGGAAACATTTTCAACATCGAGGCCTCTCATCATTTTATCGTTCATCGTCTATTTCATCTACCCATGTTTTACCCTAACACTTTTGTAGATATAAAATACATATACAATTTAAATTATTTAAAACATGTATAAAATCGTTCATCCAACATAGATAGCAAGTATACAGGGTATATGCACACATAGCACGTAATTTATATAAAATACTTCATATCTATGTGTAAGATGAAAGTAACTATGCACTCACTTGTCAAAGTGATGATTCCAAACTTGGGCAGCGCTTCGCTTCTAACGATTCTATTTTCCTTCGATGAAACCTAGTATTATTATCGCCAAGTTTTAGTCTAATCTTTAGTGTGACACATTATTAGTCTTGATTCATCGTTAACTCAAAGTCTACTTCATGATTTATCAAGTAAGGATCAGCCAGGCAGGATAGTTGGGAGGCAGGACCATTTCGGCATATAGATTTTCTGAAATCCAACTACCAAACCCAACGTGACCATTCTAGACACCTATCCCGTAAGTAGTTCAATCAGTATAATGACTTTGAATCGCTGATAAATGTTATTTATAGGTTCATACTAACGATATTATATTTATATATAAGCTATATTTAAAGTATGGTAGGCGTATCTCACTTACAACGAGTTTTTTTTTAAATCGGGCTTCGCTGGAGCAGCGTTTCCGAACCGATAAGCTCTTTTTCTTGGATCCTTCAGGCTCTCTGTGACATCCCCATTTTCACAACCAGAAAAGACCGATTTTGTTTATGCTTTATTAAAATCAGAGTACCTCTTTTAATAAAAATGTTGCGGAATTTTTTCCCAGTAAAACATGATAAATACGTTATCAAGGCATTTCCAAAGAAACGTATTTTTATTCATTTTAAAACATTTGGGATGTCATCGTCAATACAGAAACATAAGCATAAATAGAACTTACATTCATTATCACTAGTGATTTATATCTCCTTAATCTCTCAGTATAATGTAACTTCATATCAACACCTATGATACAAATCAACTGAGTGGGTCAGGTTGGGAAACCTGGTGTGACATCCCCAAAATCACGGCCAGAAAACACCGGTTTCATTTATGCTTTTAAAATAATTTCAGAGTAAATCCTTTTGATTTAAAAGAGTTGCGGAATTTGTTCCCAAAAACAAAACGTGATAAAATAAGATTTACCAAAGCATTTCATAAAGAAATGTATTTTCATTATATAATCAAAACTCGGGATGTTATGTTTCGATACAGACCGTAAAGCATAAACGATAACATTACAAGTCATTCAACAAATATATACATATACAGACTTGTAAACAAAACAACATGATGATTCATCCATCTTATGCCCTTGCGCCACTTCCTGTAATACAAATAAACTGAGTGGGTCAGGCTTGGGAACCTGGTGAGCAAATAGGGTTTTCAAACCACAATAAATAATTATATTTAATTCAACAATCAACAATAACCCAATTACCCATTCCCGTGATCCTCACTTTACGTCCCTAAAACAACATCTATTACAAGGGACCTAATCTAGGATTTTCATCGGGACGGACATTACTGCAAAAGGGCTTCCTTAGCAATAAATATCCTAAAGGCAACCATGAGGGGGATAGAGTACACCGGTGAACACATCGTTCACAACACCTACAGGTTATGAGCCTACTAGTGTTCCACAGGACCGTCTAGAAAGAGTCTGTGGTCGTCATCCATACTCTGCTGAATGACTAGATCAACGACAACAACATCGAGTCCTCTCATCTGTTTATTACACGCCAACTATGTACCCATGTTCTACCCAACATATTAGTAGATAGAAATATACATTTTTATAGATAGTTTAAAAACCTGTATAGCATGCTCAATCAATACATTTTCCATATAACAGATGAGGCACACACACATAACACGTATTTCATAGGGAATAAATCAGATCTGTGAGATAGAAGAAAGTGAATATACATTCACACATATAATCAACAAAATATACACATAACACGTATTTTGTATAAAATACTTCATAATTATGTGTTAGAAGAAAGTGACTACACACTCCCTTGATTAGAAGATGATCGGACAGCACTACGACTTGTAAAAGTAGTATTCTTCGGTAGATCTAGAAGATCTTCACAAAAACTGGGCTCCTCGCGAGCAGAGCTTCGTCTCAAAAACTCTTTTCTTCTCGGGATCTTCAGGCTTCGGGATTCACTTCGGGTCTCGGGATGATACTGGGGCTTAGGGGGGTTAAAATATGGCTTAGAGAGAGTATCGGGAGTGGGAGAGTAAGAGATGAGTAACCTAAATCGGCTGACCCTTTATTTCTATTTATAGGGTAAAAATGCTAAACTCACCTCGTGAGTTTTTAATTTTCACCTCATAAGTTTCTAATATTCACCTCGTGAGCTCGATTTGTCATTGCGTTCGTCATGGCCACTTGCCCTGGAAGACGTCCATCACCTGCTCACCTCGTGAGCTCTGACTCAACCTTGGGGTTCACGCCCCGAACTTCAGAAATTCATAACTTTTGCATACGAGCTCCGTTTTTGACGTTCTTTATGTCCACGCGTAGGTGAGATTATGCTCTACAACTCTCATTTAGACTTTGTTGGCTAATTTTGAATTTATTTTTATTCTATTATTTTTATATTATCTTTAGTAGGCCGGGACAGGAAAACTCCGTTATAAATTCATAACTTCTTCATCCGACATCCGTTTTCGCCTATCTTTTTATCGTTTCGCTACAATCAATGTGATCTTCAATTCTCATTTAGAAAGTTTTGGCTAAAAACTTCTCGGTCTCAAATCGAGTATTCATGTTGCATACTGCTAAGTCGAAACTTAAAAAAATCATAACTTCCTCATACAAAGTCAGATTTGGGCGTTCTTTTTATGCACACTCTTGGTTTAACGAACTCTACGACTTTTGTTTATATCACTAAGGCTAAATATCGCTCTAACGTAAATTTCACTTTTTACGTCATGCAGTGTTGCCGGTTCTGTCGCGAAACTTCTACAAATCATAACTTCTTCGTTATAACTCGGATTTTGGCATTCTATATATATTCGAAAACCTCATTTCAACTACTACAACATTATCCAAAGATATCGAGGTTATCTAACATTTCATTTTGACGCTTATTTTTTATTGTTAATTCATTTAAGCCACACAACTAAGCACAAAACATATAATACTCAAATAATACATTCTTATTATTTCAAAATGGGTTACAAAGGTTAACCTAGACTATTACATTGCTATTAATGACAATCACAGAAACACAAACGTTACAATTCTCTCCACCTTAGAATGATTCCGTCCCTTGAATCACACATCAACTAACAAATGCGGGTAGCGACTCATCATGTCACTCTCCGGTCTCCCAGGTGAGATTTAACCCATTCGTGTGTTTCCATCGGACAAGCACTAACTCGACCATCTTGCGTCGCAACTTCTTAGTCTTTCGGTCAAGGATTGCCTCTGGTTCTTCAATCAACTTCTTGTTATTATCAATTCTTAATTATGAAATTGGAATTATGTCGGGAACTTCTCCCGTGAACTTTCTCAAATAACACACATGAAAAGTGTTATGAATTCCATTCAGTTCTTCTGGTAGTTTGAGCTTGTAAGCTTGGTTCCCAATCCTCTAAAGAACTTTAAATGGTCCAATAAACCTTGGACTTAATTTTCCCCTTTTACCAAACTTTATAAGTCCCTTCCACGGCGAGACTTTAAGTAAGACGGAATCCCCAACTTCAAAAGTTATTGGTCTTCGCTTTTTGTCGGCATAGCTCTTTTAACGATCCTGAGCTGCTAACATTCTCTCCCTAATTATTTTCAACTTTTCCGCAGTCTGATGGACTATCTCCGGTCCCATAAACTACTTTTCCCCAGCCTCAAGCCAACAAGATGGCATATGACACTTTTGTCCATACAAAGCTTGATAAGGTGCCATCTTTATGCTCGAGTGGAAACTATTGCTGTAGGAAAATTCTACCAGTGGTAAATGTTCATCTTAATTACCTTGGAATTATAGGGTACATGCTCTAAGCATATCTTCAAGCGTTTGTATCGTTCGTTCGCTCTGACCATCAGTCTGTGGATGGTAAGCTGTACTCAAACACAACTTGGTACCCATCTCCTCTTGTAGATTTTTCCAAAACCTTGAGGTGAAACGGCTATCACGATCTGACACAATCGTTAGCGGAACACCGTGAAGCCTCACAATTTCCTTCACGTAAGAATTCCCAAGCTTTTCCGTAGACAATTTCTCGTTGGCTGCTATGAAATGCGCACTCTTAGTGAATCGATCAACGACCACCCAAATCATGTCATGACCATTCTTTGTCCTGGTCAGTTTAGTGACAAAATCCATCGTGATCTCCTCCCAATTTCCCATAGGCATAGGCAAAGGTTCTAAACTCCCGTATGGTTTCTAATTTTGTGCCTTAACTTTCGCACAGGCCACACACTCCGCCACATACTTCGTAATGTCGAGCTTCATCGTCGGCCATCAGTAATAGGGTTTCAGGTCCCTATACATCTTTGTGCTACAGGGATGAATGGAGTACATGGTTTTTTGAGCTTCTTCCATCAGAAGATCTTTGACGACTCCTGACTTAGGTACCCAAACCCGATCTTGGAATACCTTCAGTCCATGACCGTTTGTATCAAATACCAACGTTTTACCCAAACGTTCCTCTTTCCGGTCATTCTTTTCAACAGCTTCGCTTTGAGCTTTCTTTATACTTTCCAAAATAGTCGAGACAACTTCTATTCTCAACGCTCTTGGCCTTTTTCTTTCAAGATTGGCTTTCCAACTGAGAGCATCAGCAACAACATTAGCTTTACCGGGATGGTAAAGTATCTCACAGTCATAGTCTTTAAATAATTCTAGCCAGCGTCGCTGTCTTATGTTCAATTCTTTCTGAATAAAGAGATATTGGAGACTCTTATGATGAGTGAAAAATTTGTACTTTGTTCCATAGAGGTAATGCCTCCATATTTTCAGAGCGAAAACTACTGCTGCCAACTCTAAATCATGAGTCGAGTAGTTCTTTTCATGTTCTTTCAGCTATCGAGACGCATACGCGATCACCTTATCTCTCAGGGTCAAAACACAACCCAATTCAACCCCAGAAGCATCGCTATAAACGACGAAGTCTTCAACTCCATCGGGTAGAGATAGAATCGGTGCCTCACATAGCTTCTTCTTTAGCAACTCAAAATCTTCTATGTGCTTGTCATTCCAAGCATAAACAGCTCCTTTGTGGGTCAAAGCTATTAATGGATTGGCGATCGAAGAAAAGCCTTGGATAAACCTTCAGTAATATTCGGCTAATCTCAAAAAGCTTCGGATCTCCTTGGGATTCTTCGGTTGCTCCCACTTTGTCACAACTTCACTCTTTGTCGGATCAACCATTATACCTTCCTGGTTGACCACGTGACCCAAGAATTGGACTTCTCTAATCCAAAAATCATATTTGGAGAACTTAGTATACAACTTCTCAACTTCTCCTTTTTCAAGACGTCCAACACTTCTCTCAAGTGTCTACCATGCTCTTCTTGGCTCTTTGAATAAACCAAAATGTCATCAATGAACACTATCACGCATTTATCAAGGAACGGATTACAAACCCTATTCATCAAATCCATGAATGTTGCTGGAGCATTGGTTAGTCCAAACGACATAACCAAGAACTCGTAGTGTCCATATCGTGTTCTGAATGCATTCTTCTCTATATCCTGCTCTTTCACCTTCAGCTGATCATATCCTGACCTTAGGTCGATCCTTGAAAAATAACTTGAACCTTCTAATTGATCGAATAGGTCATCAATCCTCGGCAACGGATATCTATTCTTTATTGTTTCCTTATTCAGCTCTCTATAATCGATGTACATTCTCATACTTCCATCTTTCTTCTTCACGAATAACACCGGAGCTCCCCAGGGTGATGAACTAGGTCTAATGAAACCTTTGTCCAATAACTCCTAAAGTTGCATCATCAGCTCCTTCATCTCCATCGGTGCTAGTCGGTAAGGTGCTTTTGCTATTGGCGTGGTTCCTGATAACAAGTCTATTCTAAACTCCACTTGTCTATCGGGCGGTAATCCAGGAAGATCTTCGGGAAATACTTCCGGATAATCACATACCACGGGAATATTCTGCATCACCTTCTTTTCCTTCTTAGCATCGATCACGAATGCTAAGTATGATGTACACCCCTTGGTCAAACACTTTCTGGAAGATCTTCGGGAAATACTTCAGGATAATCACATACCACGAGAATATTCTGCATCACCTTCTTTTCCTTCTTAGCATCGATCATGAATGCTAAGTATGATGTACACCCCTTGGTCAAACACTTTCTGGCTTTCATTAGAGAAATGATTCCATAATTTACTCTGCTTTTATCTCCATACACCATAAACGATTCCTTCCCAGACGGGTTTACTTTCACTATTTTTTTCTTGCATAAAATTTCGGCATCATTGGCGCTAAGCCAATCCATTCCCAAAACGATGTCGAAACTGTTAAGTTCGATAGGCAATAATTCCTCATGGAACTTATTCCCATTCAGATCAATTAATATGTTTTTCATACGATAGCTAACAGGTACAAACTTGCCACTAGCAACTTCGACTAATAAAGCATCATCTAGTCTAACAACATGCAAAGCTGGTTTTCTACCAAATTCATGCGATATAAAGGAGTAGTTGGCTCCGGAATCAAACAAAATTTGGGCAGGTAATTTGTTTACAAGAAAGGTACCTGAAGCGACATCAGCTTCTTCTTTGGCAGCTTCCAGTGTCATCTGGAAGGCTCTTGCTTTCGGCTTCGATGGAATGTTGGGTCTTGTTGCTTCCTTCGTTTTAGGGCATTCCCTCGACATGTGACCCTCCTCACCACAACCATAGCAAACTTTCTTGGGAAGTGTGCATTCATTGGCATAATGCCCTGGCTTTCCACATTTGAAGCACGTGGCTTCCCCGCCACATTTCCCATGATGCTTCTTCTTACATTTATCGCACCATTTCGCTTCACCTACTCCACCTCCTCTCGAACTAGACTTCAAGAATTTACCCATTTTGCTGGACCCCGAGGATCCATCGATTTTCCTCTTTTCACCAACCTCTGACCTCTCCAGACGTTTCTCCCTGATCTGGGTCTCAACATTTCTAGCAGCCCAGATGGCAGCTTTCAATGTGGTTGCTTGCTTAACCATCGGACCATAGTCCGCTGGTAATCCGAGAGCAAACTTATTGACCTTTGAGAGTTCAATTGGAACTAGATATGGAATAAGCTTCATCTTCTCCATAAAACTTGAAGCGTATTCAGTAACACTCATCCTCCCATATCACTCTGAAACGTTTACATGCTAGTTCTAATATCTTAGACGTACGCTTAGAATCCTAAACACATAAGGCTTCCAGATCCGGTCGGCAACAAACCATAGATCCAAACAAATGATATCTTATATGGCAACATATAACATTTAGCACATAAAAGAATTTTAGGCAACTTTCCTAAAATAAACTAATGCCTGTGTCTAAAATATAACAGACACACATCTCACAATTTTCACTTAGCATTTTAAGTTGAAGTCTAGAAATCCTACAAATTCCTACTTCGCTTAAACTAATGCTCTGATACCAACTGTGACATCCCCAAAATTACGGCCAGAAAAGACCGGTTTCATTTATGCTTTTAAAATAATTTCAGAGTAAATCCTTTTGATTTAAAAGAGTTGCGGAATTTGTTCCCAAAAACAATACATGATAAAATAATATTTACCAAAGCATTTCATAAAGAAATGTATTTTCATTATATAATCAAAACTCGGGATGTCATGTTCCGATACAGACCATAAAGCATAAACGATAACATTACAAGTCATTCAACAAATATATACATGTACAGACTTGTAAACAAAACAACATGATGATTCATCCATCTTATGCCCTTGCGCCACTTCCTGTAATACAAATAAACTGAGTGGGTCAGGCTTGGGAACCTAGTGAGCATATAAGGTTTTCAACCCACAATAAATAATTATATTTAATTCAACAATCAATAATAACCCGATTACCCATTCCCATTATCCTCACTTTACGTCCCTAAAACAACATCTATTACAAGGGACCTAATCTAGGATTTTCATCAGGACGGACATTACTACAAAGAGGCTTCCTTAGCAATAAATATCCCAAAGGCAACCATGAGGGGGATAGAGTACACCGGTGAACACATCGTTCACAACACCTACAGGTTATGAACCTATTAGTCTTCCACATGACCGTCTAGAAAGAGTTCGTGGTCGTCATCCATACTCTGCTAAATGACTAGATCAACGACAACAACATCGAGGCCTCTAATCTGTTTATTACACACCAACTATCTACCCATGTTCTACCCAACATATTAGTAGATAATAATATACATTTTTATACATAGTTTAAAAACCTGTATAGCATGCTCAATCAATACATTTTCCACATAACAGACGAGGCACACATACATAACAGGTATTTCATAGGGAATAAATCAGATCTGTGAGATAGAAGAAAGTGAATTTACATTTCACACATATAATCAACAGAATATACACATAACACGTATTTTGTATAAAACACTTAATAATTATGTGTTAGAAGAAAGTGACTACATACTCACTTGATCAGAAGATGATCGGACAGCACTACGACTTGTAAAAGTAGTACTCTTCGGTAGATCTGGAAGATCTTCACAAAAACCGGGCTCCTCGCGGGCAGAGCTTCGACTCGAAAACTCTTTTCTTCTCGTGATCTTCGGGCTTCGGGATTCGATTCGGGTCTCGGGATGATACTAAGGCTTCTGGGGGTTAAAATAGGGCTTAGAGAGAGTATCGGGAGTGGGAGAGTAAGAGATGAGCAACCTAAATCGGCTGACCCTTGATTTCTATTTATAGAGTAAAAATGCTAAACTCACCTCGTGAGTTTTTAATTCTCACCTCGTGAGCTCGATTCGTCATTGTGTTCGTCATGGCCACTTTCCCTGGAAGACGTCCATCACCTGCTCACCTCGTGAGCCACTTAATGCTCACCTCGTGAGCTCTGACACAACCTTGGGGTTCACGCCCCGAACTTTAGAAATACATAACTTTCACATACGAGCTCCGTTTTTGACGTTCTTTATATCTACGCGTAGGTGATATTATGCTCTACAACTCTCGTTTAAACTCCGTTGGCTAATTTTGATTTATTTTTATTATATTATTTTTATATTATTTTTAGTAGGCCGGGACAGGAAAACTCCGTTATAAATTCATAACTTCTTCATCCGACATCCGTTTTCGCCTATCTTTTTATCATTTCGCTACAATCAATGAGATCTTCAATTCTCATTTAGAAAGTTTTGTCTAAAAACCGCTCGGTCTCAAATCGAGTATTCAAGTTGCATACTGCTAAGTCGAAACTTAGAAAAATCATAACTTCCTCATACGAAGTCAGATTTGGGTCTTCTTTTTACGCACGCTCATGGTTTAACAAACTCTACGACTTTCGTTTGTATCACTAAGGCTAAATATCGCTCTAACGTAAATTTCACTTTTTACGTCATTCAGCGTTGCCGGTTCTGTCGCGAAACTTCGACAGATCATAATTTCTTCGTTATAACTCGGATTTCGGCATTCTATATATATATATATATATATATATATATATATATATATATATATATATATATATATATATATATGGAAACCTCATTTCAACTACTACAACATTATCCAAAGATATCGAGCTTATCTAACATTTCATTTTGACGCTTATTTTTTATTGTTAATTCATTTAAGCCACACAACTAAGCACAAAACATATAATACTCAAATAATACATTCTTATTATTTCAAAACGGGTTACAAAGGTTAACCTAGACTATTAGATTGCTATTAATGACAAGCACAAAAACACAGGCGTTACACCTGGTGAGTACATAGGGTTTTCAACCCACAATAATATAATTATTATGTTTAATCATCAAACAGTTAACCCAATTACTCATCCCCATTATCTTCTTTACTCTTAAGGGTCTACCCTAAGAATCAGCTATTTCTCATTCATTCATTTCTAAGGATTATCCTAAGGAATAGGTACGAAGTCCATCGTTGTCAATGACACTACTTTCAAGCACAGCTGCTAGGTCTATCACTTAGGCGCAGCTACCAGAATTGTGACGTTCTATGTGAGGCGCTTCTGCCGGTATTGTCCTTTAGACGCTACTGTCATGGTTATAATGTTCTCTATTAGGCACAGCATCCGATTTTACCCTTAGAGCGCAGCTGCTAGGATGTTTATCGTAGATCTAAAACATCTACAGTTTTTGGCGCAGCTGCGAGTGCTCATCTATATGGTACTAGGTCCATTGCTGCCAATGTTCACCTATAGGGCACTAGGTCCATACTACTAATGTTCCTTTATTTCAGCCTTCATCCTTTATCATTCATCTACCCATGTTTTACCCAACATATTTTGTAGATATAAATTACATATACAGTTTAAATCATTTAAAACATGTATAAAATCGTTTATCCAACATAGACAGCAAGTATTCAGACAATATGCACATATAGCACGTAATTTATATAAAATATTTCATATATATGTGTAAGATGAAATTAACTATGCACTCACTTGATAAGGTGGTGACCCGGTACTCGGACAACGCTTCGTTTACTTTAAAATAATTTCCTTCGACGAAACCTAATATTATTACCTCTAGATTTTAGTCTAATATTTACCGTGACTAATTATTATTATTATTATTATTATTATTATTATTATTATTATTATTATTATTATTATTATTAGTATTATTATTGTTATTATTATTAATATTATTATTATGATTATTATGATTATTATTATTATTATTATTATTATTATTATTATTATTATTAAATAAATGTTTAAACAATACTTTCCAACCACTATGTACAGACAGGGGCCATACATAAAATACCGGAGGGCAGGACCATTTTGACATATAGCACTTCTAAAATCCAACAATCCTATGTGGCCCTTTAAACCAGATTCTCCGTACCGCGAGTAGTTAAAAAGATATTATAACAACACTTATATAAGTCATAATAATAGCTCAAATATTTATTATAAGTTCATAATCACAATACTAATTTTAAATATAAACTATATTTAAAATATGGTAAGCATAACTTACTTACAAGGGGGTTTTAGCTAGGAGTCGGGCTCTGCAGTGGCAGAACTTTGTCGTTGAATTTTTCTAAGAAAGATTCGTGCAACGCTTCAGTGCTCACTTTACTATACTAAAACTACAAAAAGAGATGTCGAATCACAAGTGACCGAATGTTCGGGGGATAAGAAGAGAAAGACTCTTGAATCAAGAGAATGGTGCAAGAAATATGAGAGCGCAAGCCTCTTATTTATAGTAATTAAATTTACAAAAACTACCCTCCATAATTACTTAATGACCTTATAGGTATATAAACGACTAAACACCCCTTCATAGTACTATTTTAAATAGATTTAACGATTTTTGTACTCAACTAATGTCAAAAATACTCAACAATAGTCTTATAATGACCGCATCGTCGATACCTTTCTAATGATATATACATTTGTATATATATATATATATATATATATATATATATATATATATATATATATATATATATATATATATGATTTATACTTTATTTTAATACGTAAATATGGTATTATATTTTCAAACTTGTTCATACGGACTCTGTTTTTGACGTTCTTTATATCCACACATAGGTGGGACCGTACCCTACAACTTTCGTTTAGACTCCGTCAACTAATTTTGACTTTATTTTTAAAGTTATATTTTTAACAGGCCGGGATAGGATTGGTCTCTTAAAAATTCATAACTTTTACATACGGACTCCGTTTTCTTCTGTCTTTTTTTGTTGAGTTCCTATTAATGAGATCTTCAATTCCCATTTAGGTCGCGTTGGCCAAAAACCGCTCGATCTAAAATTTGAATTCCGGGTTGTGCACTATTATGCTAAATCTTAGAAAAATCATAACTTCCTCATACGAAGTTAGATTTGGGCGTTCTTTTTATGGACGCTCTCATCTTAACATATTCTACGACTTTTTTTTAGATTACTAAGGCTAAAAAGTCCTCCATCGTAAATTCACTATTTACGTCTCCCGGTGTCATGCCGGTTTTGCCGTAAAACTTCGACGGGCCATAACTTCTTCGTTATAACTCGGATTTTGATGTTATTTATATGTACGGAACCCTTTATACATATTCTACAACTTGGTTAAGATTATTTATTCTAAATAATCTTTTGTCGAAAAGTCATTTTCGACCCTTATTACCTCTAAATTGACTAGCTTGGATCTACGGGTGTTACAATTATCTCCCCCTTAGGATGATTACGTCCCAGAATCATCAACGAAACAGGGCTCACATGATGACTCCATACGTTATCTTTTCATCCTAGGTAATAATCGTAACTTCTATGTTGCTTTGAATAAGTTTTTAACTCTTTGACTCATTGACTGCAAACGGTGCTTGATCTTGCACTTGCTCCCTATCTCACGTTAGACTCCAAATTATGACATTCAAGTCACGGTCTCGATCCTTAATGGAGACTCCTTCTTCTTAACAAACTTAATATAAGTATATTTGATTACTACAATAGGACGATGTGTCACGTTCTAATGACCTCTCATCGTATATTGCAACGCTCAGACTTAGGTCTCTTAGAGTTAAATTCCAGAACAGACTCTCTTCCTTCATGTTCTAATGTGATACAATCATATTTCAACATGTAGCATTTCTAGCTACCAACTTCTTTAACAATCATCGTGATACTTCTAATGATCGCCTTGGTTAGCTTTCATTTCAATCTTCTAGTTTAAGTCAGATGCTACATCGAACTTGGTTCTCTGAACCATGTATCATACTCATCTTAGTCGGACTCAATTTGATATGACCACTAGGGTCAAAATAACAACAATATTCTTAGTCATTACCGAAACTATGGTAACGATATGCTTGAATAAAACGGAATCAATTATTGGCTTCTTGGTAACCTTGTAACTTTTCCTGATCCAAGCGTGAGTCCTGTGCTTCCGGTAGTATATGCATCTACTACCTTTCACACCTACTCATACTCGTCCCAAGTATTGTCTCGCAGTCCTCAAGTCCCAAAATCACAAAACAATTTAACACATACAAGTGTGTCCAAATAATCATAAAAATTTCCCTAAACTCTACTAGGACTTCTTCCATGCATATCTTCAATCATCATTTCTGCTTCAACTCGGTTGGTGATGGAAATTCTAGATGATAGGAAAAATTTAGGAATTACACCAATCGTTCTATCATCCTGCCAATCAAATGTGTACATTCAGATGTACCGTACTTCTCTAGACGTATTGCTATTTTATCAGACGGATTCTAAAACTTTAGGAATTACACCAATCATTCTATCATCCTAGTCTGTCTTCACCATGACGTTTTGTACACCCAAGCAGACGTTCGGTGTACCGGTGCGCGAATTTTAAGATAGGAAAGATTTTATTTACAGTAGACGTATAGATCTCCTTGTCACACCAAAAAGTTATATGCCATTTCTAATACCTTAATCAAACATTTAGAAATCTGAACACATAAAATTTCCAGATCCGGTCGGCAACAGACCATAGATCCAAACAAATAATAGCATATAAGGTATCTTTATAGCTATAACATAAAACATTTAGCACATAAAACATTTTAGGCATCATTCCTAAAATAAACTAGTACTTGTGTCTAAAATATAGCAGACACTCATCTCACAATCATCGCTTAGCATTCTAAGTTTAAGTCTAGGAATTTCCTACAAATTCCTAGTTCTCTTAAACTAATGCTCTGATACCAACTGTGACATCCCCATTTTCACGACCAGAAAAGACCGATTTTGTTTATGCTTTATGAAAATCAGAGTACCTCTTTTAATAAAAATGTTGTGAAATTTGTTCCCAGTAAAACATGATAAATACGTTATCAAGGCATTTCCGAAGAAACGTATTTTTATTCATTTTAAAACATTTGGGATGTCATCATCAATACCGAAACATAAGCATAAACAGAACTTACATTCATTATCACTAGTGATTTATATCTCCATAATCTCTCAGTGTAATGTAACTTCATATCAACACCTGTGATATAAATAAACTGAGTGGGTCAGTTTGGGAAACCTGGAGAGTATACAGGGTTTTCAACCCACAATAATATAATTATTATGTTTAATCATCAAACAGTTAACCCAATTACCCATCCCCATTATCTTCTTTACTCTTAAGGGTCTACCCTAAGAATCAACTATTTCTCATTCATTCATTCCTAAGGATTATCCTAAGGAATAGGTACGAAGTCCATCGATGTCAATGACACTGCTATCAAGCACAGCTACTAGTGAGGCGCTTCTGCCAGAATTGTGACATTCTATATGAGGCGCTTCTGCCGGTATTGTCCTTTAGACGCTACTGGCATGGTTATAATGTTCTCTATTAGGCACAACTGCCGATACTATCCTTAGAGCGCAGCTGCTAGGATGTTTATCGTAGATCTAAAACATCTACAGATTTTGGCGCAGATGCCAGTGCTCATCTATAGGGTACTAGGTCCATTGCTGCCAATGTTCACCTATAGGGCACTAGATCCATACTACTAATGTTCCTCTATTTAAGCCTTCATCCCTCATCATTCATCTACCCATGTTTTACCCAACATATTTTGTAGATATAAAATACATATATAGTTTAAATCAATTAAAACATGTATAAAATCGTTCATCCAGCATAGACAGTAAGTATTCAGACAATATGCACACATAGCACGTAATTTATATAAAATACTTCATATATATGTGTAAGATGAAATTAACTATGCACTCACTTGATAAGGTGGTGACCCGGTACTCGGACAACGCTTCGTTTACTTTAAAATAATTTCCTTCGACGAAACCTAATATTATTACCACTAGATTTTAGTCTAATATTTACCATGACTAATTATTATTATTATTATTATTATTATTATTATTATTATTATTATTATTATTATTATTATTATTATTATTAATAATAATAATAATAATAATAATAATAATAATAATAATAATAATATTATTATTATTATTATTATTATTATTATTATTATTATTATATAAATGTTTAAACAATACTTTCCAACCACTATGTACAGACAGGGGCCATACATAAAACACCGGAGGGCATGACCATTTTGGCATATAGCACTTCTGAAATCCAACAACCCTATGTGGCACTGTAAACCAGATTCTCCGTACCGCGAATAGTTAAAAAGATATTATAACGACACTTATATAAGTTATAATAATAGCTCAAATATTTATTATAAGTTCATAATCACAATACTAAATTTAAATATAAACTATATTTAAAATAGGGTAAGCATAACTTACTTACACGGGGGTTTTAGCTAGGAGTCGGGCTCTGCAGTGGCAGAACTTTGTCGTTGAATCTTTCTAAGAAAGATACATGCAGCGCTTCAGCGCTTGCCTTACTATACTAAAACTACAGAAAGAGAAGTCGAATCACGAGGGACCGAAATGCTCGGGGGATAAGAAGAGAAAGACTTTTGTTTAGATTACTAAGGCTAAAAAGTCCTCCATCGTAAATTCACTATTTACTTCTTCGTTATAACTCGAATTTCGTCGTTCTTTATATGTACGGAACCCTTGAGACATATTCTATAACTTGGTTAAGATTATTTATTCTAAATAATCTTTTGTCGAAAAGTCGTGTTCGACCCCTATTACCTCTAAATTGACTAGCCCGTATCTACGGGCGTTACACTCTCCGGGCTGTGTACTGCTATGCCAAATCTTAGAAAAATCAAAACTTCATTATACGAAGTCAGATTTTGACGTTCTTTTTATGTATGCTCTCAGTTTAACGTATGCTACAAATTTCATTTAGATCTATAAGGCTACAAAGTAGTTTATCAAAAATTCAATTTTTACGTCACGCGGTGTCGTGCCGGTTTAGCCGTAAAACTTCGAGGGATCATAACTTCTTCGTTATAACTCAGATTTCAGCGTTCTTTATATCTCCGGAATCCTTGTCACGACCACTACAACATTCTTCATAGATATTGGATTTATTTATTATTTTATTTTTGACGCTTATTTTCATTATTAGATTCTTATATCTTATAATTAAGTATTTAAGCACATAAAATCATATATTTCACATAATATTCATGTAATTTCTCTTTATTACTTCAAAATATGTTACAATGGTTGGCCTGACTATTACATTACTACATTTATGCTTAGTCCAAGAACACGGGCGTTACAGCTTTGGGTGGAGTTATTTTTTGGATCGTCCACTTCGACAAGGATGTTCAGAACTTTCATGATTGGTCAGTCTTCTCTATCAGGCTTGGAGGGGTGGCCCGCTCCTGCAGCATTACGAAGATGGGGCGACGTTCAGAGATTTATTCTCTGAATGAGGTGGACAACCCTCATTTTGTGTCTTACCTCGATAGCTGCATTATCTCGCCTCCTCAGGGGTATAGCTTTTTGGATTCTTGGGCACTCGCCCGTGTTATATATGTGGCCTAGGAGACTAAGGAGAGCAGCTCTAGATCTACTATCATGCGTTTGACTCATTGTCTCGTTGCATCTACCATCTATCACTAGGGCGGAGTGTGACAAGGTCCCTAGTGGCGACCTTTTCTACATGTGGTGTTTTATTCGTCCTGAGGTTTATCTCAGTCTCCCTTATACACTTTCTCTCTATCTATCTTGTATTGTTTTGGGCAGCTTGTTGCAGAGCTAGATATGTGGAGACTGTTTCGTCAGCCTCTTGGCTCTATCCTATGGCATATCTACTCAGGGGATGACTCAGTATGATCCTATGGATATGGATCAAAGAGCTTTGAGTCTAATGCGCGTGATGGTGTGCGGTGTTGATAGGATCAGGTGGATTCCTTGTGATGATATTGTGGAGCCTATTCGTTTAAACCGGTTTGAAATCGGATTAGAACCAGATTCAGATTTTGGTTGAAACCATATCAGATTTTGACTGGATCAGATTTTTCATGACGTAATCAAAACCGGATCAGATTCGGATTCGGATTCGGATCGGATCGGATCGAATAATGCATTTGTACACCTCTAGCTACGTCCCTTGTTGTAATTGTGAAGGTTTCGTTAGTGGTTGGTTTTCTTCCGCCCCAAAATCCGCTAAAACCCACTAACAATCGGTTTAAACCGGTTTGAAATCGGATTCAGATTTTGGTTTAAATCAAATCGGATTTTGATCGGATCCGGATTTTTCATGCCGTAATCAAAACCGGATCGGATTCGGATCAAATCCTGCATTTGTACACCTGTACCTATAGCCCTTGTTGTAATTGTGATGGTGTAGTTGGTGGTTGGTTTTCTTCTGACAATGTGTGGTGTTGGTGGGGTGATATGGTGTTGTTGGTATTATTGGTGGTTATGGTGTAATGGTGATGTGGGGTTGGATGAGTGTACCGTAGGTGTGACTATTTGTTTATTATATAAAATAAGCATAATAGAAACCAAAATAAAATATACAAAAAAGAGAGGCATTTTCATCATTTCACACATACATAACTGATACATAACTGACCATCTTAGACGGTAACAATTTAGGGACAACAACTGCAGCTTTTGGAAACCACATGGCGGAGCTATGTCAAAAATACAAAAGTTAGACTAAAAGTGTGGATGGGTGTAAACCACATGGACTAAATATGTAATTTACGCATATATGTCTTTTGACTTTTGACATTTTATCTTTTCACAGTTTCACCTTTCATTTATAAACTTTACATTTAGGCTTTAGCGATGATTCCTTTCCTTGATTAGTAGCCGTTGTGACCTATCCGACCTTACCCTGTCCGCTAGTCACTTTACATGCATCTTTATCGAGTGCCAATCTCACAAAAAAAGGGTAAATTTTGAAAACCTGTTAACATGATATCGCGAGAGAGAACAAATAAAGTTATTTATTAACTTAACATATGACATTAATTAACAAGAACTTGATTACAAACTACAGAAAATAATCATCACCAATGATACGTGTGTACAGACACCATTATCAGAAACAAACATTTAAACCCTATCTACACTCTTTAGGTAAACCTTGAGGAAACCGCTTTAAATCTGAGCAATAATTATAAATCATGAAATTCTTCTGAACCCATCTCAATCTTCTTCTACTATATGCATCAAGTTCCTGACTTTGCCATGCTCCATTCAAGAACCTTGAAGAAGTCGACCCCTGAACATTGAAGTTTCTATAGTAAGCAGTAAATGGTGCCTTTGACCAATCAGTTTTGACCAAACCACCCCTCGTAGCCCAATCATCAGCGTTCCATAAACTCGAGTATATCTTCATAGGTTGGTTTTTAGGAAAAGCAACACCTTTTCTCTCAGCATTTGCGAATACTCTTATAGGAGTGTTATCCACCAAGAAACTGAAAATACAAGATAAAAAGAGCGTTAAAGAAAGGTGTAAAACAATAGAAAGATAACGTCGAGTTTGAATCATGATATTCTCTTAGTTCTTACACTATCTTTTGAGAATCCCAGATGATTGAGTAGGTGTGGAAGTTCTTGGTTGGATCAAACCATAGATAGAATTGTTGCTCTCTGTTTCCTTTTCCTTGAGTGAAGACATTCGTATGCAAGATGTAAGGATCACCTGTTGTGTTCCCTAAAAACTCAAAGTCGATTTCATCGTGAGTTGGTCCTTCAGATGACAACTGCAACAGATAATAAGTTAACTATCAAATTTTGAAGATCATATTCATATATCTGAATCTTTACTATGCACTTTCAAAATTTTCAAGTTCATATTACTACTAGCTAACAATATTCTTTTTTCATAGCATTCAAAATGTTCTTGAAAAACCCGTGAACATGTCTTTATTAAACCCCACATGTTGCTTTCAGAAAATTCCGTAACCCAAAAGATAGAATTTATCTATTTGCATGAGAAAGATAACAGCATAGGGTATACAAACTATAACATCATGGTTTTCGAAACTGTAAAAACTTACATAATAAGCAGTGACAGTTCCAGCAGAGTTGCCTGAAACAAGCTTCAGCTGCATATCGATCCTCCCAAACAAATACTCTTTCTTGGATTTAAAACCCGACCCGGATACTTTATCCAAGGAAAGTGAAAGAAGCTGGCCTCCATTGAAAATCTTGGCCCGATGATCACCCCATGTGAGATCAAAATCTTGATAAAAGTTTCCAGCAGAAGCAACCATGAGGAAAGAGGTTAGTGCCACCATTAGAACAGTAAAAGAGAGACTTTTTGAGTACCCATTACAGAAAGATTCCATTTTGGTAAGATTAAGGAGGAAAGAAGATGTTTTGAGTTGTGGGTTTTGGGTTTTAGAAGTATGAATATATATATAGTAAATGAACAAAGAGGGAGTGTAGGAAGTTTTAAAGAAAGGTGATGAAGCTTGTGATCGGATGCCAGCTGGAGCGGAGAAGCTGTTGCCAGCTGGGCAATAATCAAAGCTGGGGAAGGGTATTTTGTTTGGCTTGCTTTTTGGATGATGGGGTCATTGGTTTTGGGGATTGCCAAACATCCTGATTTGTGGATAACATCTTTAAGTTTTCCATATGAATTCGAATAAGTCTTACAGTAACTACAGTTTTGGTACTTGTGCTTTAATTATTTTTTATTTGGTCAGTTGTTTTATTGGTCTTTTATTTGGACATTATTAAAAAATAGTTATTAAATATATAAATAACGAGTATTTTGACTTTATTATTATTATTATTATTACTATTATTATTACTACTACAACTTCCACATTTCATACCGTCATATCTCATAACTAAAGGTCAGAGCGTTGTTCCAGCAGTTATCACGGTGTTAAGGTGCCTCAACGTAGACAAAAACACCTCTTTATAGACCCGTAGTGAGTAGTCTTAATGTTGACATTTAACTAAATTTCATTTTCAGTGGTTAACCTTTTACAATAATTTTTTTTAGAAGTTTACATAATGGATCACTATCTATTTTAAATTTTTTATAAAACCATTTCATTTAATTAGTTGTTTTTAAGTATATCATATTTTAATAACTATGGTTTGTATTAAACCTTACTGTGGTTTGTAATATATAAATGTTTGTAACATTTAATAGAAATAAATATGTATTAAAGAAATAGAATTTATTTAAAACTAAAATAAAACTATGGGGTTAAAATGAACTCTTATGAGAGAGAGAGAGAGAGAGAGAGAGAGAGAGAGAGAGAGAGAGAGAGAGAGAGAGAGAGAGAGAGAGAGAGAGAGAGAGAGAGAGAGAGAGAGAGAGAGAGAGAGAGAGAGAGAGTTTTCATATTGACTATTAAATATATATTAAATGGTTAATAAAAAAACAAATAATATATATATATATATATATATATATATATATATATATATATATATATATATATATATATATATATATATATATATATAATGTTTAATCAAATAGTAATAAGCCATAAAACTTGTATTGGGAACGTTCTTAGAACTTTTAGTTTATATTTCCGAACAAGGTTTTTGTTTATTTTAAATATTTTTTCCGAAAGATTAAAAATTAAAATGTCTTGAAAATTTCCAAAAGCTCGCTATCGATCCAATATGACAAAGGTCGTTATGAAATAGTAATACAGAGAGAAAAGAAGATAAATAAATAAAAAGATAAAAGTTTAACCAAATATAGAAAAATTAACTAAACAAATGGATAAAAATGTTTTCTACACCAAGTTTTATCAACTTCTTGAAAACTAATAAAAAAGACATCAAATAAAAGTATATTGTAGTTATAGTGAAAGTGTGAGATGCCAATAAAAACAAAAGTAAAGGCCTCAACAAATGATTCCATTAACCTCAGGGAAATAGGCATGGCCCCCCTCAGCTTCCTGCTTTTGGCTGTGAGATTCATTGGGACTGAGAACTGAGAAGTGGATGACAACCATACTATATGCTTCCAAACATTATTACTTCATTTATTATATGCATGGCCCTCAAAAAAAGGGGTTCTTGGAATCAAAACATTCTTTAAAAAATATTTACTTTGTGTTCAAAAAACCATGTATAATTAATCAGTATCATGTTTGCCCTTTTTTTTTTCCTTCTAGTTTAAGATTTACGATTTGTCAATTAAGTATGGATTAGATTTGTTGGTTAAAAAATATATATATATTTTAAAAATAAATATTATGTTTGAACCAAAAAAAATTGTTTCCAAAAGAACATGTTAATAACTGCTAATCATACAAAAATTGTATATAATCTTTTGTACTGAATCATTATGTTGTTTGAATGCTTAATCATCCTTTATGATGAATCCTTGGGGTTGTTTGAATACTTGTACCTAATTTAGGGTAGTCCATTCTGTCATGTTGTTTGAGTAGCTATACTTAATTATTAGTAATATAAGTGGTTGCAAAAGATCGAGAAGAGGTGACATCAATGAATAATGGTTTCAAAGGCATGGTCCATTCACTTGTACTACCTCCACTGGAATTGACCTTACCTTCCAAATACTAAGTAATAGAGTTTTCAAAAGTACCCAACTTTTATATTTGTCTTTCTTTATTCGTGACAAAAGTATAGTGGTGGGAAAGATCAATAAAATCAAAAAATAAAAAATAAAAAAATAAAATAGGAATCGAACTACGTTGGACATAAATCGAATATAATTTCTTTGTTTTTCCTTAGACTTAAAAATGTGTATGGCTTTAAATAAATACTTTTCATTTATCGACACTTCAAAAATACTTAACTTAGACATTTTAACACTTTCCAAAAACTATACTCATGCATCATAATCACTTCTAAATAAAGTATTAAAGCATTGATGCATCAACTTTACTTTTTCTTACATGTACCGACTTTTAGTCGATTTATTTTCAAGAAATAAAAATGGTTTACTTTGTTTGTATTTTTCTTTAACTACTTTAAAAAAAAGTCAAGTTTGGACTTGCAAAAAAATGATTTTTAAATAGGGTTTTGTAATTTTGTTGTAGATTTGGTCCATAAACTTAAACATAAAAAAACTAATCATGATCTTTTAAATTCATGTCAAATTATTTTAACTTTTTTTTATTGTTTATATTTTCATGAGCTCATCCGAAGACTTATTCTCTTTCCTCTATCTTCCTTATCGATCACACAGCCACCCAACCCCCTTCACCTTCCTCCTTTGGTGACTTGACAACCTCCACGACACAGTGACCATTAACCGCTAACTTTTGATCAAGTTTGACTTTTGGTCAATTATGTTGGGTTTAGGTCTTAGAGGGACAAAATGGTATTTTCCTCCTGCATTAGCTTTTAATGGACTTAGACTCGATAAGGAAGCGTAAATAAATGTTTTACCATAATTATTAAATTACGGTTAGTTATTATGTAGTGGTTCGAGGTAGTATCGTTGCCATTTAACTCGTTGTGTGGATTTATCTTTCAGATGAGTTCTTCTGAACTTACTTCTTATATGGATTATGTTTATATGTATGACAACTAGAGAAAAGCCTCTCGGAGGGAATCTAGTTGGATTAAAAGACTGTAAGACCATGAAAAGCCTCTTAGAGGGAAGTGGTCAATATTAGGTCAACAACAGAAATGACTTTCAGATGGAATCTAGTTGACTGGGGTTATGTGTGCTAGCTAGAATATGTTATGTGTCTGAATGTGAAATTATATATATGATTACTTTTTGATGCTTATATGATATGATGTGAAATGAATATGATCTGTATAATGGAGAATTGTTATCATTACTCACTAAGCCATAGGCTTACAATTGCTACTTTCTGCATTTAGTTATAAGTGGTCAATATTAGGTCAACGACAGAAAAGTCTTTCAGAGGGAATCTAGTTGATTGGGGTTATGTATGCTAGAATATGTTATGTGTTTGAATGTGAAGTTATATATGATTACTTTTTTATGCTTATATGATATGATGTGAAATGAATATGATTTGTATAATTGTGAATTCTTATAATTACTCACTAATCCGTAGGCTTACAGTTGCTACTTTATGTCTTTAGTTATAAGTCCTTCAAATTCGAAGCGAAAGGGATTGGCTTGATTGGGGCATCTGGACATTCTCAAAGGCATGACATCCACTCCATGTTAATCTTTTATGCCTTTTTTTTTAAAACAAATATTTAGCTTCCACTTTATACAATGATTTTATGTTGCTATGTTAATGATGTTATTGATGGAACCCCCTTTTAGTAATATTATACTCGGATTTTCAAAAAAAATGATGGTTGATTTTTGGATGTTACAAGTTGGTATCAAAGCTTTAGTTTGAGAGAACTAAATATGATTTGTGTGTGTTTAGACACTACTCATTTAAAAAAACTCAACTTGTTTTATGAACTAAACAAAGTAACAGGATAAGTTTTGAAAAATATAAGAGGAGAAACTATCTTATGCCTCGACTCGAAGAAGAGAATGCAGATTGTCCAGTCATCTGAGCTCCAGAATTAGTCAATACTTGAGACTCTTGTGGTTGGTAAACAACTGACATTTTGTACCAAAAAGATAATGTCTCCAAAGTTTTAGGGCAGATACCACTGCAGCGGGTTCGAGATCATGGGTGGGATAACTCTTTTCATAATCTTTCAGTTGTCTTGAGGCATAGGCTATCACTTTACCATGTTGCATCAACACACAGCCGAGTCCCAATCTTGAAGCATCACTATACACGGAGAAATCATCATCACCTTCTGGAAGTGATAAGATGGGAGCATGAGTCAAAAGATCTTTTAGAGATGAGAAAGCTTTTTCTTGGGCTTCACCCCATTCGAACTTTGCTTCCTTTCAAGTAAGACTAGTGAGAGGTACAACTATACGAGAAAAGTATTTAATGAATCTCCGGTAATAACCCGCAAGACCCATGAAACTACGAATTTCGGAAGATTTGCGAGGCGCTTCCCAATTTTGAATGGCTTCAATTTTGGTAGGATCTACGGATACACCGTCACCAAAAATAACATGGCTGAGAAATTGAACTTGGCAAAGCCAAAATTCACATTTCGAGAATTTAACATAAAGTTTCTCCTTTCAAAGAAGTTCTAAGATTTCACAAATATGAACGACATGATTAGCTTCAGACTTGGAATAGATTAGAATATCTTCAATGAATACGATGGCAGACGTATCGAGCATTGGGCGGCATACTTGATTCATCATATCCATGAATACAGCGGGAGCATTTGTCAAACCGAATGGCATGACAAGGAATTCGAAATGCCCATAACGAGTACGGAAAGCAGTCTTCGGTACATCCTGCTCTTGTACTTTCAACTGATGATAGCCAGATCTCAAATCAATCATTGAGAAATAGCTAACACCCTGAAGTTGATCGAACAAATCGTCAATGTGAGGTAGTGGGTACTTGTTCTTGATAGCCACCTTATTCAGCTCACGATAATCAATGCACATCCGCATTGATCCATCCTTCTTCTTGACAAACAATACCGGAGCACCCCAGGGAGAGGTACTCGGTCGAATAAAGCCTTTGTCAAGTAATTCCTGTAGTTGGATCATCATTTCTTTCATCTCGGCTGGCGCAAGACGATAAGGAGTCTTTGCAATCGGAGCAGCATCAGGCATAAGGTCAATTCGGAATTCTACTTGTATGTCTGGAGGAAGTCCAGGCAGATCATGGGGAAAACATCAGGATATTCATTAACAATGGGAACATCATTTACAGTTTTATTCTCCTTTCTTGAGATGTCAACTGTATAGGCCAGGTAGATAGGGCAGCCCTTCGATATAAATTTACGAGCTTTGAGGAAAGAGATTATTTTTAAGATCCTTTGCTCACCGTAGACATGAATAGGATCTTCCCTTTCAATAGGAATGTGTACCATCTTTTCATAACACAAGAGTTATTCATGGTTCTTTGACAACCAATCCATGCCGAGAATAATATCGAAGTTGGGCAAAGAAATAGGGATTAGGTTTGCAAGAAAATTATAGCCTTCAATTTCTATGATACAATCCCTATAGATTTTATCAGCAAGTAATGATATACTTCCCACAGTATCTAAGTGAAATGGTTGCGCGAGTGCATAGCAAGTAGTTTGAAAAGAATGCGCAAATACATAAGATACAAAAGAATCTGAGGCACCATAATCAAATAAGATGTGAGCAGGTCTAGAGTTGACAAGAAATGTACCCGTCACAACATTCGGGTCCTCGCGTGCTTCCTATGTGGTAATCTGGAATGCACGACCCTTAGCTTTTGGCACCTCCTCCTTTTTAGCTGGAGTATTCTTTGGTTGTTGGACAGGGACTTGACTTCTCGCCGGTTGTTGAACAGAAGTTTGACTTCCCGTTATCTGACTAGTAAGAGTAGGGCAAAAACACTTCTTGTGGCCAGTAATACCACATGCATAGCAAGTCACATCCTTCATTGGGAAAGCTGGCTTTATATGACCAATTTCTCCACACCCATAACAGACAATGGATTCCTTGTCTATTTTGCATTGACCCAGATGATTCCTTCCACAAACGCAACATGAAGGCGGTTGAATAGAAAAAGATTGTGACCTGCCGCGGCCACGAAAAGCACTCTGAGACCGTGCTTTCTTGCTAGGATCAGTTAGAACAGATTGAGCTGGTGGAATAGTGGAAACAGGAGTAGTCCTTTCAGTACGTGGATGCTTTGGAACAGTAAGAGTGGCACCATTTATCTCTAAGTCATGCTCACGCCTTCAAACATATTTAACAGCTTTATCAAATGACATAACATCCCGATTGGCTACAAAATCATGGATTTCATGTCGTAGTCCTTCTAAGAATAATTGAATTTTCTCATCTTCAGTTGGAATATACTTTGCAGCAAACCGTGCTTTTTGATTGAACTGAGTTTCGTACTCATTCACAGTCATTCCTCCTTGTTTAAGCTCGAGGAATTCCTTCTCCAATCTTCTCCTCATATCTAGAGGATAATACTTTTCTAGCACATGAGTTTTGAACAACTCCCAAGATAAATTCTCCTGGTCATATCCGTTGAGAGCTTCATATGTTGCTTCCCACCAGACCAAGGCTTCTCCGATGAGCATTGCAGAAGCATAGATAGCCTTGTCTTCATTATCCACATGAGAGACACGAAATACTTTCTCGGTGTTCTGAATCCAAGTCAGAACAACTACGGGATTAAGGACACCAGAAAACTCTGTAGCACCACTACTCTTGAAATCTTTGAACGAGGGACGCTTCACCTCTCCTATTGAAGATTCTCCGGGGGCTTTCTTTTTTCCTTTATCACCATTCTTTTTATGTTCTTCGAGAGTTTGTCGAATAACACCGGTAAGCTTACCCAAGAGTCGCTCCTCACGAGGAGATACCGGAGTATTCACTTCCTCGGGTTGAGGACCTCCACCAACCTCAGGGGTATGGCTACTTACTTGTTCAGCCATCGTTCTGAAATTTAGGAGTAATATAGTATTTTAGAATATTGGGATTTATTATAACCTAATACTTCACTTAAGTCTTTCCTATGGTTTGTATCCATATACTTATAATGATTCAAGTAACATACTGAACTTCCAATAGTTTAGGTCTAAATACCAATCCGTGGAATTTAGTTCGCTTAAACTACTGCTCCGATACCATGATTGAAAGACCCCAACTTTCGTATTTTTGAAATACCCAAACTTTCATACTTCACAATATTATTACTCCAAAACATGCTACTTGCATATTCATAAAAGCCATATTTTACATTGATAAAGAGGTTACAAACTACTAGATACAAACCGACTATTACAAAGTGTTATATATTACATAACTACCCAGGATATTGTAATTTATACAAAAATAAACTAAAGTACAAAAGTACTATTACAAACTATTCTAAATCTTTCAACAATATACGATTGTACTAGTTACTTATCTCTTGCAATTGTTAAACATTGATAGGGTAAGCGGTGACGCTTAGTGAGTTCAATAATAGATACAATATAACGTTATGCTATATATATACTTCAATATGGCAGAAGCAAAGACAAACAAGGAACAACAAAGGCATATGTGAATCATGTGTTAAGCTTTCCATATCAATCAATGACTTGATTCAAAGGTATACAATCAATGAGACATAACAATTTCCATACTTGATATACATCAATAAAGATCCGGCCCAAATGGCACAGAAGACATAAGATTTCTGATTAACATCTTGGTAGATTTTAGGCTTATAGCCCTGTCTAACCATTTGCCAATGCCATAGAATAGAACTCATTCTCTTACAGAGACATGCTCTACATGGACAGAGGCTACGTACCAGTACCAATGTGAATCTAAGTCCTTTCACTGATCACATGGTCAAAGGTATTTGCTATAAAAATAGCGAATAAAATAACATGGGAAAATAACCCGGAATAATAACACTGAAAAGCACATAGCACATATAATACATAACATACAATTGTTCCTATATATTGAACTCACCTTGAATTAAACGGGGGTCAAAATAGTAATGTGGGCAACACTTCGGCTTTAAATATGACTTTCTATATTGAAAACCGGGAGTTTTCTTGATAACCGGGCTCTGCGAAGGTAGAGCTTCAAAACCGAAAAGATAAATTTTCCGGGCTTCTCGGGCACTTCGGGACATGTTTTGGGTGTTAAAAATAATACCGGGGCTTCGGGGGAAGTCAAAATAGTAAAAATATTGATTTGTGGGTCAAAATTGGCAAATTTCACATTTTACTCGGGAGGATTCGCAACCCTCCTATTTATAGGGTGCGAAGATGCGAGGGTCGGATGAGAAGGGACACGCGGCTACTAGAGCGAAGGCCATGAAGCGAGAAGGGAGAGTTGGCGAGGTATCGTGCCGGTTTTATCACGGATCTTCGATTGGTCATAACTTCTTCGTTATAACTTGGATTTCGACGAGGTTTTCACCTACAAGTTTCTAACGAGATTATCTACAATTTTCAATAATAAAATTTTACTTATTCCAAATTTTATATTTTCGTTAAATTTCACCATGTAACATTTAATTGGAATCTCATAAGACTTCCAATATTTTCAGAGTGATTCTAAACATAGTTTTACTTCATTTCTAGTAAAAACCATTTGTTAGAACTCAACATTCAAATTCACATAATATTTCGTAATATTATTCATTACAAAACACGATTTCAAAACGTGTATGTTACATCTTTGGGTCGTTTCAAGTTGGTATCAAAGCCTTGGTTTTAGGGATTCGGGCACACTCTCGGGTGTAACTGAACTCAAACTGAGGAATTGGTAATTTTTCTTAAAAAGAAAACGAGTTTCTAAAAAGATTTTTATAAAATGAATAAAATTTCTATAATGATTTTTATAAAGACAAAGGAGGTGCGATGCGTGCAATCGTCCCAACTCAAGTAAGTGATGCCCAGAATACCCATACTTGTTTGTTATGATTATATGTTATGAGAACTGCTTTCTAGGATGAGGCTAAGGATACTTTCAGGAATTGCATGATAGATTGACCTCATATGTGATGGCTTCTAGTCTAGAAAGCATTGGGTGCTATGTTGCAATAGGAATATATATATATATATATATATATATATATATATATATATATATATATATATATATATTGGTATTAGTAATTGCTAAGTTTATGCTTTAAAAGTTGTATAAAATTAGGATCATATTGATGGGTTTTCTAGGTTATAAACAAAAATTACATGTGGCTGAAAAAACACTTAAACCCTTAAGTTCACATGAAACCTCGAATGGACCTATGTTTTCTCCATTGATAGGCTATGAAATCAAAATTCATGCAGAAAATTAGGGTTACATATTTTTTGATTATTATTGTAAATAATCAAAATAGAATCGTTCTTCTAGTTCTTGGAAAGCTAGCACTAAAGGAATTGATGCCTGTAATGGCTTGTACCCAAAACTCTAGTAGCAAGAAGACTTTAGGAGAGAGGGGACTAGATCATAAATACAGCTCTGCGAAAGCAAGTAAATGTGTGTGGAAAATAGGCACCCATTGCGTCCTATTTCTACTTGCTCAAGGAAGCTCCCATGGAAACCAAAGAGTCCTTTGAATGATTAATTCTAATTAATCTTAGAATTAAATCCAAATCATTCTAATTAATCAATAAACCATTACTATTTCCAATTAATATATTAATCATATAATATTAATAAATCATATATTTCAATTTCCAATTAGTTTATTATTCATATAATAAACTAACAACTTATCCTCTATCTCTAACTATCATTCTAATTAGTTACTAGTTTTGAGGCAACCCAAAAAGCACTTTGCTTCTAATTCAAGAATATACCAATTTATTTATTGTCTTAGACACCTTAATCAAATAGTCTTCCACTTAGATAAGTCTGTAACTACAATTGCAAGTATAGACCTTGAAATAAACAGCAAAGAGTGCTTTGCAAAGTCACTGCCGAACTCTGATTCAAATCGGTTATTGTCCCTAAGATAAATGATCAGCTATTCCTTCATTCTTCAAGATATCATATGAACACGAGACATCATATGAACATGAGACATGTATCATAATAAATCTCATTGTCCAAAATTGTGTTTCCCGATTTCCTGATTTGTAAAGACTTGATTGGACATCAAATTGAACACATCAATTAGTCTTGGTTGGGCCTAGCACTATATAGTCAACATCAAATCATGGAACGGACTAATGATATCACTTTTCCTGTTAGGGCAAAAGGAATGAATTACATTGACTACATAGTCATATAATTCACACATGGTATTACCCTTTATAACGTCCAGTTACGAGATGCGTTTGAGTAAGCTAATACATAACTAATCTGTAAACAATGAACTATATATCTCTACTTTAAGGATAGAAAATATTATCGTCTGAGAATTACTTCTAACAAGATCCATGAAGTAATCTCTATGCGTGGGTTTATCAAACACTTAAAATCCTTATTTCCAAAGTACTCATGAATATTGTAGCAATTCAAATTGTAATGTCTTAACCTCAATCGACAATCTACAATCAATTCATGATAGTCTTAATTCACTACTTACTTCCAGAAGTATGATTGACTGTGGAAGTTTGAATAATTTAAATTACGTAGGAAGTGTAAACATGCAAAAAAGAAACACTAGAAAAAATAATTGAATGAGGCAGTACAATACTCAATAATAATTCTCTATTATTCATTCATCAAATCAATTACATTTATTTTGTTACAAGTTTCAAATATATCATCTAACTACTAAATATGCTCCTAGCATGCTGGTAGTGTTTGACCCTGCTCAGAGCCTTTGTGAAAGGATCTGCAACATTATCTTCTAATGATATTATCTTCACTAGATGGTGTCCTTTTTCTACCTAATGTCAAATGTAATGGTACTTTCTGTCTATATGATTGGATCTACCATGATCCTTTGGTTCTTTTGTCAAATCAATAGTGCCTTCATTATCACAGAACAGTTCCATTGATTCATGAATAGTTGGAACGACTCTGAGATCTTCGATATAGTTCTTCAACCAAGCCACTTCCTTTGATGCTTCACGCATATCAATGTATTCAGACTCACATGTGGAAACAGCCACTATGTCTTGCTTGGAACTTTTCCAAGTAATCGCTCCTCGATTCACTAAGAATACCCAACCAGACTACGAACAAAAGTTCTCTCGGTCTATTTGAAAACTAGCATCACTGTAACCACTCACTCTTAGCGTATCACTTCCGCCAAGAACTAGGCACATCTCTTTTGTTCTTTGAAGATATTTAAGAATATTCTTCACTGAAATCCAATGGGTTCTGCTAGGATTTCCCTAAAATCGACTAACTATGCTCAAAGCATAAGACACATCAGCGCGAATACAGGTCATTGCATACATGATCGATCCAATAGACAAATAGTGACCTTCCTGGTATTGTATGTTGATGACATACTTCTTATAGGAAATGACATTCCAACTTTACAAGAAGTTAAGTCTTGGATTGGAAAGTGTTTCGCTATGAAGGATCTGGGAGAGGCTGCTTATATTCTAGGGATAAGGATTTTGAGAGACAGGAGTAAAAGACTAATTGGACTTAGTGAAAGTACGTACTTTGATAAAATACTAAAACGTTTTAGTATGGAGAATTCCAAGAAGGGAGAACTGCCAATACAAAGTAATACCAAATTGAGTAAGACTCAGAGTCTGAGTACTAATGCAGAGATAGCGGAAATGATTCGAGTTCCATATGCTTCTGCCGTTGGATCAATCATGTATGTTATGACATGTACTCACCTAACGTTGCTTTTGCTTTGAGCATGGTTAGTAATTGTCAAGGAAATCCAAATAAAGCTCATTGGATAGCGATCAAGAATATTCTTAAGTATCTGTGAAGAACCAAGGACTGGGTCCTTGTACTTGGTGGTAGTGATAATTTAAGAGTAATTGGGTATAGTGACACCAGTTTTCAGACAAATAGAGACAACTTATGTTCTAAATCTAGTTGGGTTTTTACCTTTAATGAAGGAGCAGTGACGTGGAAAAGTTCCAAACAGGAGACGGTGGTTGATTTTACCTATGAATTAGAGTACATAACATCAAGCGAAGCATCGAAGGAGGCTATATGGTTGAAGAACTTCATCGAATACCTTGGAGTTGTGCCAGCCATAAAGGAGACAATGGATATTTTCTGTGATTAGGAAAGAGCGGTTGCCTTGACAAAGGAACCAATAGATCATGGCATATCAAGACATATCAACAGAAAATATCATTTCATTAGACATATAGTAGAAGAAGGTCACCTCTTCATGAAGGGGGTATCATCCAAAGAGAATCCAACAGATCCCCTCAGAAAGGGTCTGAGTAGGATTAAGCACATTCATCATGCTAGGAGCATTAGTCTGAAGGATGATATTATTTTTAGTAGTTATATAGTTGTTTTAGAAACTTGTAACAAAATACATGTAATTGACTCTTGATGATTAAGTAATGGATAATCATATATGAGTATTGTCTACTATCTTTTGTCAATTGTTTATTATTGCGTTTCATTTTTCATGTTTTACTTCCCGAATAATTAGATTATTCAAAAATCCACAGTCGATCATACTTTTGGAAGTAAGTAGTGAATTAAGACTATCAAGAATTGATTATAGACCGTCTAAAGAGTTTTAGGCATAATAATGGTATTGCTGCAATATTCATGAGTACTTTGAAATGGAGAATTTAAGTATTGGATTAACCCACACTCAGAAAATTACTTCATGGAATTTATCATGAGTAATTGTGAGATGATAATATCTTATAATCTTTAAGCGGATGTATATGAGTTGTTGCTTACGGGTTGGTTGTGCATTGATAATATGTAAACGCATCAGTAACTTGATATTATAAAATGCATTATTGTTCATGATTTGATGAGTAAATAGTGCAAGCATATAAGTCAAAATTTATCTGTTCCTTTTTCCCTAACGGGAAAAGCGATATCTTTGGGCCCTCGATGATTTGGTGTTGACTTATAGTGTCGAGGTCAGGACTACATAGATGTGTTTGATTAGTAGTTCTTTGTCATTACAAATCAAAAATCAGGAAACAAAGTATTGGACAATGAGATTGATTTTGTTCCATGTCATTTGTCCACATGATACCTTGCAAAACAGAGGATTATACGGTTACTTATCTTAGGAAACATAACTAACTAGGTCAGAGTTCGACATTGGCTTTGAGAGCTACTATTTGCCGACCGATTTAAAAGAATATATTGGCAATTATAGTTATTAGACTTAACCAATCGGAAGACTATTGGATTTGGTGTCTAAGCCCATAACTATAAGTGGAATATACTTGAATTGATAGTAGCATAGTCCTTTTGGGTTGCCATCAAGACTAGCAATTAAGGAGGATGACTTGGGAGAAAGAGGTTGATTTATCATTTGATTAATAAATTAAATAAATAATGTGTTAATATATTATGTGAATAATATATTAATTAGAAATAGTAATATTTAATTCAAATTTTAATCAGAAATTAATTGGAGTTAATTTTGGGATTAAAAGAATAAATTAAAAGTGCAGGAACTGAATTGTAATTGTTCAATAGTTGAGCAAGAGGCAATCTAGAACCCTCCATAGGCCATTTACGATTTTTTTGTGCCTTAGGGTTTCTAGAATAGTCTCTAATGGATAATTACCCGGTTTAAGATAATCTTAAACTTGGGCTTATCTAGGGTTTCCTATTTGCACTATAAATAGGGACATAACCCTACAATTTTCGGCCACTTGTTCCAAGAGAGATCCAGCCAGAAATTTGAAGCCTCCCTCCTTCTACACAATCTTCTTCCATTGCTAGTGTTGGGCGTGATCCACTAGAGGCGTGACAATTTTGACGCTTGTTCTCAAAGTCTCGACAACACTAAGGATTTGTATTTTTATTTCTACATAACAATCAAAGGTTTGTTTTATAACCATAATTCTGTATTTTTGATTATATACGAGTGTTCTAGGGCTTCTGCATTCGTGTTCATATTGTATGTTCAATTAAAGCAGACATAGATCAAATTTAGGATTACATACATACATAGGATCGTTTGTTATGCTCAAAACCTATCAATAACAACATGTACGAGATTCATTAATCCACTACTTGCCTCATATAAACTTGTAAACAATGACCCTGTCATAATTTCTCTAATGAACAAAACTCTCATGCATCATTCAATTCGAATTGTATGACTCCAAGTTTCTGTCCCATTGAAACTTTGTGATGAGATTTCCTTTCACTTGGTCAAATTTGACAATACGACAAGCACAATATTATAAGAATAGCATCCATCATTAATATTGCTATTATTAGAAACACACTCATTAATGCCATTTCAAGGAACTATAAAATAAGATATCAAAACTTCATTTTATTGATAAAAGAAAATTGAATCGTCTCCTTACAATACATAAAAGAAAACTATGTTTCTAGACATCAGCAAACTATTAAAGCTATCCTAACTCTTAAGTAGTAGTCAAAATTCTGACCATCGAACCAACAAAAGTCCATTTCTCATGATCAGATTTAGCTTGCTTTACTTAAGCTTCCTTCTTTATCTTAGATTTTGTAATACCATCAGAATGTGATCATTACATCATGTATTAAGAGTCTATGAATAGGAACTTATAAACAATAGAGTTAGATAATGGATGTACTTGAAGTAGAGTCACACGACTTGACTTTACTATCTCTAAGATCTTTCAGGTATTTTGGACAGCTTCGTTTCCAATGTCCTTTTAATTGGCTGTAAAAACAAATGGACTCATTAGGATCAACACATGGAATGATCTTAGAACAAGCCTTTCTCTCTACCATACGATCAGATTGTTTAACCTTGGTCGATCCCTTTTCTATTCGGAAGAGAAACCTTCTCTTGATTACCATTGTCAACGTCCAATGAATTCTTGGTATTAGATCCTTCAATAATTTCTTCTTAGTTGTACTCTTCAGCATTTATACTTCTACAGTTATCAACATCTTGGTAAGATCAGCTGGACCACATGGAAATTCCTCATATGAAAGTTTTCAAGGAACTAAACATATTACTTAGGAAGCAAGATAAGAGCCAAATCATTTGATTGCTCCCTCGATAATTTGATACCCATTCTTCCCAGTTTGTCAATGTACGATTTCATTTTCATAACATGCGCACACATAGAATTTCCATCTATGTGTTTACATGCCAATAGGGCTTGAATAGTTTCATATCTTTCAACTCAAGAAAAATGTGACATTGGGTGAGTCACAGGAGGAGGAGGGTGAAACGTTGAAGGGAAACGATGTCCAATTCCACCATTTCATAACGAAGGGAAGACAACTTCACCTTGACTTAAATGTTGAAGACCATCTTCAGAAGATTGAGGAAAACCATTTCCATAAGAACGAGGAAGGCCATTTTTATCTTGAAAAGACATCTAAAATTAGGAGAAGAGAGAATTCAAGTTAGTTGATTTTAACCCTTAATTATTAACCCAAAATTTAAATTAGGGCTAGGATCCATATTTTCGATTCAAACTTTGAAGAGAGATGTTATAATCAACTTGCGAATCTATTTTAGGTAGGTAAGGCTTTTAATAATTTCAATCTTATGAAACTCCTATATCGTTTTAGATTCATTGAATCTTATCAATGTAATATTGAATCTCAGATTATGCTCTCACTTTTTTGACTGGGATGTCGAGGATCATAAACGAGATGTGAATAACCATGCAAACCCGCTTGACAACCTTAACGTTATTTATCATCTCACATTGATGCTCCATTTAACCACACATGCTCCATCAACAACAATAATTTTCGAGTTGTGTCATCATTTCAACTTAGTAGTCCTACATTTGTGTGTCAGTTAACCATGCATGCTCCACTAACGACTCATAAAGAAACGATGTGTGTTTTCATGGATTAGCATATTTTTCACATTTTTCCTAAAGTAACTAGAGTTAGATTTTTAAAAGAAGGTTCTAGTACTTTATAGATTATATTTTCAATCTGATTATGTCCTATCAAACCCGTTCAGTTAACGACCCTCCACCACACAGGAGAGCGGTGGGTGAATATGACACCCATTTAACAATTATTTTATAGGTCATTTCCTTATACACTCTTTATAGCATGGCCTCGTAAATGAGGCTTACTAGCAATTCAAGTGATTTTATCTTATACATATAGTAATTAACTTTTAATAAATATATATGAGATGTATTTTAAAACCTTTTCAAAGTACTAGGTTTAAATGTTAATTATCTAAATTAAACATTTAATTAATTAATATTAAACCAATTATGATTTATCTGTATCCTTTAATTTAACAATTTATTAAATAATTATCTTTATCACATTAAATAGTTATCTTTATCCCATTAAATAATTAATATTAAACCAATTATGATTATCTTTATCCTTTAATATTAAACCAATTATGATTATCTTTATCCTTTAATATTAAACCAATTATGATTTATCTTTATCCCATTAAATAATTATCTTTAATTAAACTATTAATTAATTAATTCAAATTTAATCCCTACCTTCTGAATTTCAAAATTAAGGTTAAGGGTTACCAAGTTTTAATTATTCAAATTTGAAGGCAATTAAAATAATAATTAAGGAAACCCTGTGAATTTTTGAAAACAAGGCACTGAGGCTAGGGTTTCAAGAAACCCTCGCAAAGTCGAAATTTTCATGAGCTAGGGTTTATTTTCAATAAATCCTAATCTTTTGATCCATTCAAGTTATGCATAATCAATAGAAAACAATGGCTCTGATAACACTGATGGGTTTTGTAGGTTACAAAAAACATGTAAAACATAAAATCTTAACCCTTAAGTTCACATTTAACCTACTTTGGATCTATGTTTTCTCTAATTGATAGCATTAAACAATGAACATCAAGAACCCTAATAATCCCTAGGTATTTCGAAAATACAAGTAGGATTAGGGTTTATATACCTTAGATTTATTATAACAAATAAATCTTATTCTTTTCTTTGTTGGTCTTCAAAAAGCAAGCAAAAAAAACTTAGTGTCTCTAATGGTTTGTACCCAAGACCCTAAAAACCCTAGAATAATGAGGAGAGAGAGGGGTAGAAATTTTGTTCCTAAGCTTGTAGGTAAAGTTATGAACGAAATTTAATGTGCAAGGGGTTTTATTTATAGTTTAGATAACTTGCAGCCAAAGCCATATTTGAATTAATTAAATAATGGATTTAAGCCCAACTTAAATACTTTCTTTATTAACATCCAGGAGGCTTATGGAAACCCTAGAAGAGCTCCCAAAGCCATCCACCATTTGATGGTTCTAGAATTGTCTCTTTTGTTCAACTATTTAACAATTACAATTCACCAATTGCACCTTCAAGTAATTCTAATTAAACCTGAATTAATTCCAGATTAATTCTGATTAATAATTAATTAATTTTAATTGATTTCTTATTAATTTATTAACCATAAATTGACAAATCAATTATTTAACTATTGATCTCATATTAATTTACCAATCACATAATAAATTAACAAATCAATTATCTATTTCCAATTAATATATTAATCCTATAATTAATCAACAAATCATTTCACTCTCTCCCTCTCTCTCTCCTAATATCATTTCTAGCTATTTCTAGTTATGAGGACAACCCAAAATGGACTTTGCTTCTATTTGCAGGTTTATACCAATTTAGTTATGAGCTTAGACATCTTAATCCAACATTACCTTAATTATTAAATTATGTTTAACTATTGTGTAGTGGTTCGAGGTAGTATCGATGCTACGTAGCTCGTTGTATGGATTTATCTTACCAATCATTCATGTGAGTTCTCGTAAACTTACTTATTATATGGACTATGTTTTATACGTATTCCAAATATAGAAAAGCCTATTGTAGGGAATCCAGTTGGATTAAAAATATGTAAGGCCATGAAAAGCCTCTCGGAGGGAAGTGGTCAATATTAGGTCAACGAAAGAAAAGCCTCTCAGATGGAATCTAGTTAATTAGGATTATGTGTGCTAGTGTATGTTATGTGTCTGGATGCAAAGTTATATGGGATTACTATTTGATGCTTATGTGATATGAGGTGAAGTACATATGATCTATATAATGGATAAGTTTTATGATTACACACTAAGTCGTGGGCTTACAATTGTTACTTTATATCTTTATTTGCATTTCCTTTAGGTTAGAAGAACAAGGAGTTGGTCTGATTAGGATATCTGGACATTCTCGAGAGCATGACATCCATTCTATGTTTATCTTTCATGAGTTTGTTTTAAAAAAAAAAAAAAAGAATTTAGCTTCCGCTTATGAGGATGATTTTATGTTGTTATATTAATGATTTTATGGATGGAACCCCCATTTTAGTAATACTATACTCTGATTTTCCATAAAAAAATATATTGTTGATTTTAGATGTTACAAATTGAGCTCAAATCAAAAGTAAAAAATTATCCCATATGAGATTTGGTACAAGAAAACCCCGAATTGCAACTATGTTTTAATTTAGGGATGTCGGGTTGTATTAACATTGTCCGAGCCTAAAAGGAAAACATTGGAAAAAGATGGAATAGATTGTATATTCATTTGATATGCCGAAAATTATAAAGGTTGTTGGTTTTATGTAATGGAGCATTAAACAATTATGCTACTTTGGAGAAATGTTTTCAACATAATTACTTTATATGCATTGGAAAACCAAGAGATGACGAACAAGTCTTTTAGTTCATGATTATATATCATATAAGATTCCTTCTTCGAATATAAAGAAATCTCTTAGTAACCCAAAATAGGTAAATATATTACCAATATATAATAAATCAAAGAGTGGAAAACTTATTTTCATCCTCTTCAAACTAATCGGCCCCATATTTATATTTCAGATGGCTTCTTTTTCTATAGATAAAGATGATTACATTAAAAAACACATATCATTCGTTCAATGTATGAAGATTGTAATATCTAAGAAATTTACGCCAAATTTTAAACTTTTAACATTAACAAAAGAAATAACAGTAATTGTTTTTACAAAACATTTCTAAATTGTTTATCATCAGAGTGTCCCAAAAACAGTTCGTAAGGATGGGGAGCAGTAGGGTCACGCCTTCGCCTTTCCTTTATCTCCCGAAGCACCTGAAACAATAAACTATAAACTGTAAGCTCGAGGGCTTAGTGAGCTACCCCCAAAATACCAATACCGTACAACAGAAATCACATCAATAATAATCAGTCAATCAACATGCATATTGGGCCATCGGCCTGACTGGTCCGCCCTTCCGGGCCTACAGTCTATCTGAATCTATCCCGAGCCTTCGGCATGACTGGTCCGCCGCGTGGGCCTACAGTCTCCCCGGACCGCTCATAGGGTATGTTGGCCTTCAGCACAAAGCAAGACCGCCTCAACCCAACCAACAAGCAATAATCATGTACGCATACTATCATATACTAGCATATACAAATAGAAAACATATATATCTCACTGGTCATTAATCATAGAGTTCACTCGTAACTAGAGCATTGACCTAACAGGTCACTAACATACCAATCCCTAAGGATCATAAGAGCATATCATACTGTCTACCCTGATTCCAATTAAACAGATCATAATTACATGCAGCATACCATAATAATAAAAATCAAAGGGTCGGCCTTGGTGCCGTAGACCCTACCGATATAGTGAGGATAACTCACCTTACAGATGTCGACTCGAAAGGTAACTCCAACTATCAGGTCACTCGTCACCGACTCCACCACCTATATCCATAGCACAATATACTCATAAGTCTTTAGCCTTATAAGGCACTTTATAACCCACTAGTCAAACCCTGATCAAGGCCGAAGTCATTGGTCAAGGTCAACAATTCATGTTGACCTCAACTCGCCGAGTACTCTAGGTTGCTCGCCAAGTTCTTGAAGTATACTCCAACTCGCCGAGTCATCGGGGTGACTCGTCGAGTTCCTTCGAATCCCGATCAAAGCTTAAGTTCATCCGTCGAGTTTCATTCCTGCAACTCGACGGGTATACGTGCCAACACATCCTTGGCTAAAACTCATACGACTCGACGAGTTGTTCTTCAACTCGTCGAGTTTCATGACCATCTTCATCCAACTCACCGAGTTGTTCAACCAACTCATCGAGTCCACGGCTTCCTTCATCTGACTCGCCGAGTTGTTCATCCAACTCGTCGAGTTCAATGCATATCTTCAAACGACTCACCGAGTTCCTTTAGTCATTTTATCATGCAGACGTCCATAAGCCATGGCAAGGCCCCAAATTGAAGATCCAACTCCCTTAGGCCTATTTATCACGTAAAGTTGCAAACTTTACGTGTATGCATGGCTTTATGATGTGTGTAAAACCTACTAGTTTTAAACCTACTTTTAAGTATCAAATAACACACAAAAGGCAGTGAACCTATCAATTATGGTATAGCTAAATAAGCAGGGTATCGAACACAGGGAACGGAAAATTAAACTAAAAACTAATTTAATCTAAGTTTTACAAGACCAGAAACTTACTAATTATTACTAATTTAAGCTAGAAAATAAAGACTTTGACTAGATTCAATAACGGAAAAGTACTTCTATTTAGTTCAACTTAATTGATCATATGGTTGATTTCAAGGTAAAAGTGCAATGGATTAATTCTTTTGCTAGTTACCGATTCAATTGATTAATTCCGTATTCACTTCATTAATCCTTAGCAAATAAATTAATTTAAACAATGGCCAGTTGTCTATTTCAATTAAATTTACTAGATATAATATTTGGGTTAAATTAGACTTGCAATAGCTAATTAATTTCTCTTTTAATTAACTTCTTGTTTAATGTTCATCTCACAAGCTTGCACATAAATTTACTTGATTTTCTTATTAATCCTAGTTTCATGTTCATTACACTAGACATATGACAAAAAGTGTTCACTAAGCATATGAGATTGATAACTAATAGATGTTCATGCTAATTAATTATCTCCCTATTAACAGAAAATCAATTATCATTCACACACAAGGTTCTTTAGCAAGCTAAAATAACTAAATTAACCAACATAGAATTAATCCTACCAAGAATCAAACCATACTACCAATTTCGTATCCCCAAATAGAAGTTTAAAGAATTTAGTTCATAACTAAGGTAAATAACAGCAAACAAATAAGTTCAAGTTGCTTAATCATGTTGACAAAACAAAAGAAATAAGTAGAATGGTGGAATTATGCCTTAATTACTCCCGGAATTGGATTCTAGCTTCCTTGGTCGACTTCTAGGGTTCTTCTGGCTTCTTATTCGCAGCTAAGCACTTCTGAAACTTCCCCCGAACTCCTCTCTCGATCTGTGGAATTATCTTTGAATAAGCGGTTCGACTCGTCGAGTCCCTCTCACATTCCCCGTATTGCGATAACTATCTGGGATCCCGAGTCATTATCCTTCTGATTCCTCGACCGGACTCGTCGAGTAGCTATCTGACTCGACGAGTAGAAGCTTTTTTTAGTGTTTTTCCTTCTTCATTCCACTCTCAAGCTCCTAACTGTTTCTCTTGCTTCTTTTTGCTTCCGAGCTTCATCTTTGGACTGAAAAACATAATTTAACACTTTTAAGTACCTTTTGTCCGTAATATGCGATAATTTAGCTAATATATGAATAAAAAACTGTACTAAATACACACTAAATATGCACATATCACTTTACAAGCTCCAAATGCCAACATCAAGCTCTTAATGGGTGCTCAAGGACAAAGGGGACCTCAAACTCAACTAAAGTTGGGACTTTATGTCTGAATGATCCAAGGAGGGTTCAGATCTGAAGTTACAACTTCAGATCTAGCCCATATATTGCCATACTAACTTGATCCCCTCCTCTAAAACCCTAGAACTCATACAAGGTTGATGCCTAACCAAAATAACTAAGGGAAAAGATCAATTACCTTCCCAAATAGATGACCACAGCAGAAAAACACGGATCCCCTCTCAATTCCTTGCCCAAGCCACTTGGTTCACCACACTTTTCACCAAAGATCTTCTCTCAAGCTTCACACACGGGCACACACACACATGAGTTAGTGGAGAAAGGGAGGATGTAAAGGAACTGAAAGAGGCTTGATTTCCTTTAAATAGGGGTGCAAACCCTGGGGATTAGGGTTTCATTTTCCAGCTCCTACTCGCCGAGTACTCTAATGGACTCGCCGAGTAGGCCACTAAACTCGCGATCCATCCCGCTGCTACTCGATGAGTAGGGCAACCAACTCGTCGAGTAGGGCCAAAACTCCAAAAACATTTATTTAATTATTACCTGAGATTCGGGGCGTTACAAATCTCCCCCACTTGAACTAGACTTCGTCCTCGAAGTCCGCTGGGATAAACAGAGTCGGATAGTGCTCGCGCATCTCCGCCTCTAGCTCCCACGTCCACTCGGATCCTTTCCGGTGTTCCCATTGTACCTTTACCAAAGGTATTTCCTTGTTCCGCAGGATCTTATTCTTCCTTTCCAAAATTGCCACCGGCCTTTCCACATAGTTCAAACGCTCGTCGGCCTGGATATCATCTAGCGACACCACTGCCTCCAGATCCATAACACACTTTCGCAATTGGGAAACATGAAATGTGTTATGGATCCTGCTGAGCTCTTCCAGGGACTCTAACCTATAAGCCACCTTGCCCACCCTGGCAACAATCCTGAACGGCCCAATGTAGCGGGGGCCCAGCTTTCCCCTCTTCCTGAAACGGATCACACCCTTCCAGAGTGAGACCTTCAGAAGAACCATATCACCCACCTGAAATTCCAACTCAGATCGACGCCGGTCCGCATAACTTTTCTACCAGCTCTGAGCGGTCTACAGTCGTTGTCTAATCTGCTGTATCATCTTGGTAGTTTGTAGAACTACCTCCGTCCGTCCCATCACTCTGTGCCCAACCTCACCCTAGCAGACTGGGGTCCTACACTTCCGTCCACACAACAGCTCGAAAGGTGGAGCGCCAATACTGGAATGGTAGCTATTGTTGTAGGCGAACTCCACAAGCGGTAGGTGGGAGTCCCAACTCCCGCCAAAATCAATAACACATGCCCTCAGCATATCCTCGAGGGTCTGGATGGTCCGCTAACTCTGCCCATCAGTCTGCGGATGGAACGTCGTACTGAAATGCAGTCTCGTACCCAGTTTCTTGTGGAACTTCTGCCAGAATCGTGAAGTAAACCTGACATCCCGATCCAAAACAATGGAAACCGGGACCCCATGGCGAGAGACAATCTCGCGTACGTACAGGTCAGCCAACCTTTCTGCCGACGAACTCTCCCAAATGGCTAGGAAGTGAGCACTTTTGGTCAATCGATCCACGATGACCCATATAGCGTCGAATCCCTTTGTCGTCCTTGGCAACTTCGTGATGAAATCCATCGCGATCCGTTCCCATTTCCACATGGGAATCTCCAGAGGCTGCAGCTTGCCATGCGGCCTCTTGTGCTCGGCCTTGACCATTCTGCAGGTCAAGCACCTCTCGACGTACCAAGCGACGTCCCACTTCATACCAGGCCACCAATAACTCAAACTCAAATCACGGTACATCTTGGTGGCCCCGGGGTGAATAGAAAAACGAGACTTATGAGCTAACTCCATCACTGTCTGCCTGACCCCTCCGGCCATCGGAACCCAAATCCGACCATATCGGGTCAATAGCCCGCGACAATCCTAAACAAACCGGGCACTTTCGCCCTTAATTCTTTCCAGCTTCTAATTCTCCGGTTTGATACCCTCGATCTAAGCATCCCTGACCAAACCCACCAGCAGGGAATGCACCGCTATCCTCATACATCGGTCTGGGGTAGACGACCCAGCCGACTTGCGGCTCAAAGCATCCGCAACCACGTTCGCTTTACCAGGATGGTAAAGGATCTCACAATCATAGTCCTTGACCACATCCAGCCACCTGCGCTGCCTCATGTTCAGGTTTGGCTGGTCCATGATGTGCCTCATGTTGGAATAGTGTCTAAGGCTGAAACTATATTAGGAAAGTATTTGACACGATTGAGCATGGTCCTTTTGGGTTGCCTTCACCATAGCAACTTGACAGGATGATTTATTATGAGAGAAGAAATATTATTAAAATATTATGAGAATAATATAAGGAATAATAATATTATTATTTGATTAAAATAAGTCATAAATTAATTAAGAATTAATTTGGTGACTTAAAGAGATTAATTGAATAAAGGGGCATAAACTGTCAATTGTATGATAGTTGTACTTTGGGCTATAAATCCATTATGGATAAAGGGGGACGGTTTTAAGGACTATGGATAGGCCTTGAAATCGTCCAAAGGCTTATCTATTAGGGTATTGGATTGCTTAGGGCCTAAGTTATCCAATTAGGGTTTAAGGGTGAAACCCTAGGAGCCTCACTAGTATAAATAGACCCTAGGAGTCAAGGGAAATGGGCACCTATACTTTAGAAGAAACCCTGGCCGATTTTTGATTCCCTCTCCTCTCTCTCAAATCATCCTCTTGCTAGTTGGTGTTTATAAGCCATTAGAGGAGTGACAATTGTGACTCTAAATCTCCAAGGACCAGAAGATCAAGCAAGTGATTCAAGGTAAAATTCTAATTCTGATTTCTTATTGTTATTATACTCTATTAGCCATTAGAAGTCTTGGATTCAATGTATGTTCAATTAGAGAAACCTAGATCCAAGCATTAGGGTTTGCATGTGCACAGAGGAATGTTCATATGGCTAAAACCCATCAGTGGTATCAGAGACTAGATTGGTTTCTATTGAATTGATGCATTGGTTGCTTGTTTGATGCTTGCTAAATTCGAATTTTATGTTTCTGTCTGATGGACTCGGCGAGCCCCATAGTGGACTCGGCGAGTAGGCTCGACTCGGCGAGTCCAAGCGTCAGAAAGAGCAAATATCGGGATTTCTTGTTGTTTATCTTTGAGATACTTGCCTTTATCATATTAGATCAATATAAATCTGATTTTATGATATATATGAGTATATTCTTGATCTAATTGAAGATATTTATCAATTAATAAAATATTTATTTCCTTATGTGATAATTGATTAATTATTTTAATTAAATTGGTAAATTGTTTTGCAAGAAATTATTAAATAAATCAAATATGGATAATTATGTGATTAAATGTTAATTTAGATTATTTGTTATTTGATCCCCTATGTTTTGAAAAGTTTAAAACTTGCCCTCAAGTTTTGAAATTTTTGTTTTGTGATTAAAAGTTTAATTTAGACAATTTAAATTTCAAACCCTAGAATTTTACAAGTTTAAAATTCAACCCTATACTAATATAATATTACAAGACTAATATATATATATATATATATATATATATACATATATATATATATATGTGTGTGTGTGTGTGTGTGTGTATAATTAAAAGGCTAGTCTTACCGTTAGTAAGCCTCATTCACGAAGCCGGTCTATAAGGTGGGTATAAGGTTGCGACCTATAAAATGGCGCTTAATGGGTGTACACTCACACCCACCGCTTGCTTGATCGGTGGAGGGTCGTTAGCCGAACGGGTAAGATAGGGCAACCTCATATCTTCATTAAAAGTATAATATGAAATAGAAAGTAACTACATTTTTTTCAAAAATTCCCAATCCTAGTTACTTTAGGAAAAGTGAATTGATGTAATCCCATGAAATTACACTTTGCACCCTTGCTAAGAAGTTAGTGGAGCGTGTGTGGTTTACCGGCACACTAATTGGTTCTAAGCAAAGGTGGAAAAGGATGATTCATTGTTTATCATAGTTCGATGGAGTGTGTGTGGTTTACCGGCACATCGAATAGGTGATTGTTACAATGAAGGCACCATGTGAATTTGCATGGTAATTCACACCCACTTTGTGATCCTCGGTATCCCAATCACAAACGAGAGGGGCATATCGAGATTTAAACATGCCATTGAAAAGTTTCAATGAATCTCATCCAAACCTAGGAATTCTCAATACATTTAGAACTTAAAGTTATCTTTTCGTGATGGAGAATTAGTGAATCGTCATTCACTTACCTTCAAATTGTTTGCATGTTAGATTACGGCATCCCTTTTCTAATATGTAAATATTGTTGTTGGATCCTAGCCCTAATTTTTCTTATTGGGTGATAATTAGGGATTTGTATTCTAATCTATCTTTGTCCTTTCTATTTGTAGATGTCGAACACGAACAACACTGCTGCTAGTTCGTTCACATTGATGAGCCTTTGCCAAAAGGTGACTTTCGATGGGACGAACTTTAGCGAATGGATAAGATACATTCGCACGATTGCTCGCTACGAGGACAAAGAGTATGTCCTCGATGAGAAGCTTGAGAAGATCAACCCAGAAATCGCTACTCCGGCTGAAATGACTGCTTTTGAGCATCATGATAGCCACAATGAACGTTGAATTCCAAAAGTCCTATGAGGACATGTATCCGTACGAAATGCACCAAGACTTGTTGGAGAGATACCACCAAAACGCGAGGCAGGAGCGTTACGAGATTTTCACTAACATGATCTCCGCCAAAATGGGTCATGGAGAATCTCTAACCGTGCACCTGCGAAAGATGCAAAGATATGTCGATCGTATTCGCAAGTTGAATGTTGACTTTGGGGAAGACTTGGCGATCAACATGGTGCTTCATTCTTTGCCTCCGTGTTACAATCAATTTAGGATGACCTACCACATGAACAAGGAGGAGGTCACCCTAAGTAAGCTCCAAGGTCTCCTTAGGGTCGCTGAAAGCAACCTTAAGGACAAGTCTGTTGCACCCACTCCCAATCCACCCGTTGCTCCTGTTTTGGCCATTGGGCAAGGAAGAGGCAAGAAGAGGAAGGCTCCGTCTAAGAGCCACCGTAAGGGAAAGCCCGAGATGGTTCCTCTTCTAGTGGGACCAAAGTTGATCCCGCTAAGCCTAACCCTAACCCGAAGGAGGCACAGTGCCACCACTGCCACAAAATAGGGCATTGGAAGAGAAGTTGCCCAGACTACCTGCAAGCCATCAGGGAAGGAAAGATCAAGCCGTCTTTCGCAGGTATACACACAATTAAATCTAATGATTCGTCTCATGCTATTCTGTATGTCGATGACATACTACTCATAGGAAACGACGTCCCGACTTTGTAGGAGGTTAAGTCCTGGCTCGGGAAGTGCTTCGCTATGAAGGACCTCAGAGAGGCTTCCTATATTTTGGGAATAAGGATAGTGAGAGAACGAAGTAAGAAACTAATAGGACTTAGTCAGAACACTTACTTAGATAAAGTACTAAAACGTTTTAGTATGGAAAACTCGAAGAAGGGAGAATTATCGATACAAAGTAATGCCAAGTTGAGTAAGGCTCAAAGTCCGAGTACTGAAGCTGAAATAGCAGAAATGAGCCGAGTTCCATACGCTTCCGCAGTTGTCTCAATCATGTATTCTATGACTTGTACTCGCCTAGATGTAGCCTTTTCTTTGAGCATGGTTAGTAGATATCAAGGGAACCCTGGCAGAGCCCATTGGATTGCGGTCAAGAATATCCTTAAGTACCTTCGGAGGACGAAGGAATGGTTTTTAGTCCTCGGAGGGAGTGATGACTTGAAGGTGCGAGGGTATAGTGACGCCAACTTTCAGACCGACAGGGACAACTACCGTTCGCAGTCAGGCTGGGTCTTTACCCTGAATGGAGGAGCAGTAACTTGGAAAAGTTCCAAGCAAGAAACTGTAGCTGATTCAACGTGTGAATCAGAGTACATTGCAGCGAGCGAATCGTCGAAAGAGGCAATATGGTTGAAGAACTTCATCGTTGATCTTGGAGTTGTACCTGCCATAAAGGAGCCCATGGAGATTTTCTGTGATAATGAAGGAGCAGTTGCCTTGACCAAGGAACCGAGGGATCATGGTAGATCTAGAAATATCGGCAGAAAATATCACTTTATTAGACATCGAGTAGAAGAAGGACAACTCGTGGTAAAGAGGATATCATCAAAAGATAACCCAGCAGATCCGCTTACGAAGGGACTGAGCAAGGTTAAGCACTTACAACATGCTAAGAGCATTGGGCTGCAGGATGATATTAGTATAGATTAGATAGTATTGGAAACGTGTAATAGATAAATGTAATTAACATTGGATGATTAAATAAAAGAGTATTATTTATGAGTAATGTTACTGTCTTATGTTAATTGTTTAACTATTGTTTCACTTTGCATGTTTTGACTTCCAGAATAGTTGAATTTATTAAGAATAATCGAATTATTCAAATTGTCGAAAGAGGCAATATGGTTGAAGAACTTCATCGTTGATCTTGGAGTTGTACCTGCCATAAAGGAGCCCATGGAGATTTTCTGTGATAATGAAGGAGCAGTTGCCTTGACCAAGGAACCGAGGGATCATGGTAGATCTAGAAATATCGGCAGAAAATATCACTTTATTAGACATCGAGTAGAAGAAGGACAACTCGTGGTAAAGAGGATATCATCAAAAGATAACCCAGCAGATCCGCTTACGAAGGGACTGAGCAAGGTTAAGCACTTACAACATGCTAAGAGCATTGGGCTGCAGGATGATATTAGTATAGATTAGATAGTATTGGAAACGTGTAATAGATAAATGTAATTAACATTGGATGATTAAATAAAAGAGTATTATTTATGAGTAATGTTACTGTCTTATGTTAATTGTTTAACTATTGTTTCACTTTGCATGTTTTGACTTCCAGAATAGTTGAATTTATTAAGAATAATCGAATTATTCAAATTGTCCACAATCGTTCATATGTTGGAAGTAGGTATGAATGAAGATTGTCATGAATTGGTGTGTAGATTGTCTAAATGGTATTAGACATAGCAAAAAGGTTGTTGCAACGTTCATGAGTGCTTATGAACTAGTTTTGAGCATTGGAACAAACCCGCGCTTGCTGGAATCACCTTATGGAATGTGATAGAAAGGGTGATCGCAAGACGATAATATCATATGGTCTTAAAACCAAGATATATGGTTTATTATTTGTTAATTAGTTGTACATTGATAATGCGAAACCGCATCAGTAACTTGATGTTATAAAACGCATTGTTGTGTATAGTTGATTAATGAATAAGTAAATGCATATAAGTCGAAGTTTATCTGTTACTTTTATTCTAAGAGGGTAAAAGCGATATCTCGGCCGCTCGATGATTTGATTTGACTTATGTGTCGGGCCCGGTCAGAACTGAATTGATGTGTTCGATTAAGTTCTATGTCAAATGAATTGGAGATCGAGAAACCAAATGCTAGACAAATTTGTTCCATAGAATTGTCAGCATGATATCTAAATAGAGGACTGTCCGATCCCTTATCTAAAGGACAAGATTGATTAGATCAGAGTTTGACAGCGTCTTTGAGAGTTACGATTGCTAATCGGATTATACTTGTGTATATAGTTACTAAACTTATCCAAGTGGGAGACTATTGGAATAGTGTCTAAGGCTCAAATTATATTAGGAAAGTATTTGACCCGATTGAGCATGGTCCTTTTGGGTTGCCTTCACCATAGCAACTTGACAGGATGATTTATTATGAGAGAAGAAATATTATTAATATATTATGAGAATAATATAAGGAATAATAATATTATTATTTGATTAATATAATTCATAAATTAATTAAGAACTAATTTGGTGACTTAAAGAGATTAATTGAATAAAGGGGCATAAACTGTCAATTGTATGATAGTTGTACTTTGGGCTATAAATCCCTTATGGATAAAGGGGGCGGTTTTAAGGACTATGTATTGGCCTTGAAATCGTCCAAAGGCTTATCTATTAGGGTATTGGATTGCTTAGGGCCTAAGTTATCCAATTAGGGTTTAAGGGTAAAACCCTAGGAGCCTCACTAGTATAAATAGACCCTAGGAGTCAAGGGAAATGGGCACCTATGCTTTAGAAGAAACCCTAGCCGATTTTTGATTCCCTCTCCTCTCTCTCAAATCATCCTCTTGCTAGTTGGTTTTTGTAAGCCATTAGAGGAGTGACAATTGTGACTCTAAAGCTCCAAGGACAAGAAGATCAAGCAAGTGATTCAAGGTAAACTTCTAATTTTGATTTCTTATTATTATTATACTCTATTAGCCATTAGAAGTCTTGGATTCAATGTATGTTCAATTAGAGAAACCTAGATCCAAGCATTAGGGTTTGCATGTGCACATAGGAATGTTCATATGGCTAAAACCCATCACCTCAAACTCTTTTGGTCCATGTATATCGTGAAATGGACCCCGTACAGGTAGTGTCTCCAAATCTTGAGGGCGAAAACCACCGCTCCCAACTCTAGATCGTGAGTCGGGTATCTAGTCTCATGCGGCTTCAGTTGCCGCGACGCATAGGCTACCACTCGTCCCTTCTGCATGAGGACTGTCCCCAAGCTTGTGATGGATGCATCACAAAATACCACAAAATCCTCCACTCCCTCGGGGAGTGTCAACACCGGCGCCTCGCATAAACACTGCCGCAGGGTCTCGAACGCCCTCTGCTGCTCCGAGCCCCATCGGAAATCCACCCCCTTCCTTGTAAGACGATTGAGGGGCACCGCAATTTTGGAGAAATCGCAAATGAATCTCCGGTAATACCCTGCTAAACCCAAGAAACTCCTGACATCTGAGGGAGATTTCGGAATCTCCAACTGCATAACCGCCTCAACCTTGGCCGGGTCGACCAGAATCCCCTCCTGGTTAACAAGATGTCCAAGGAACTGGACCTCTCGCAACCAAAAATCGCATTTCGAGAACTTGGCGTACAGCCGTTCTCACCTCAAAACCTGCAGCAGCTCCCTGAGGTGCTCCCCATGCTGCTCTCGGGTCTTGGAATACACCAATATATCATTTATGAATACAATGACCAGCGATCGAGCATCGGTCTGCAAACCCGGTTCATCAAATCCATGAACACCGCCGGTGCGTTGGTGAGCCCAAACGACATCACCACGAACTCGTAATGACCATAATGAGTTCGGAACGCAGTCTTCTCTACGTCCTCCTCCCTCACCTTGACCTGGTGATACCCAGATCTAAAATCGATCTTGGAAAACCAAGATGCACCCTGCAGCTGATCGAAAAGATCATCTATCCTCGGGAGGGGATAACGGTTCTTCACCATTAGCTTGTTCAACTCCCTATAGTCAATTCACATCCTGTGCGAACCATCCTTCTTTTTGACGAAGAGGATCGGTGCTCCCCAAGGGGATCTACTCGGACGAATGAACTGCTTCCCCAGCAGCTCCTGCAACTGAGATGACAGCTCCTGCATCTCCAGCGGTGCCAAACGGTACGGCACCTTGGCGATAGGATCCGCACCTGGCACTAGATCAATCCTGAACTCAACCTGCCTCTCCGGAGGCACTCCGGGTAACTCCTCCAGAAACACGTCAGCAAACTCACTAACCACCGGGACCTCTGATACTGAGAGTTGCTCTCTATCCCGCGTATCTATCACATATGCCAAATAACTGGCACAACCGTGCTGAATATACTGTTGAGCCCTGGTTGCCAAACAGAACCCTGATCCCAACCTGGTGCCCTCTCCATACACTACGAGTTCTCCCCCACTTGGGGTTCGAACCACCACCTGCTGCCCCTCATAGTCAATCATGGCGCCAAAGCGGCTAAGCCAATCCATCCCTATAATCACACATACATCCCTCATGGGAATAGGAATCAAGTCTATCGGGAAGGGCACCCTGAAAATCTCCAACTCGCACCCCCGGTAGACCGAAGAAGCGGAAACTCCGTGCTCGTTGGCGATCGAGACTCGCAACGGGTACTCGAGATCATCCATCAGCACACTGAACCTCTTACTAAAAGTCTGAGATACGAACGACCAACTCGCCCCCGAGTCAAATAGAACTAAAGCGGGCAAAGAATTCACTAACAACGTACCTAATCACAGGCACAACCAATAAGCATAACACAATATAATAATCGAGACAAAGAAATAGAAACGTACCAGCAACCACATCCGATGCTGCCTTGGCCTCCTCGGCCGTAAGCTGGAAGGTGCGTCCCTGAGCCTTCGGAGGCTCCACCTTGACCGGCCTCCCGTCCCCACTCTTCCCATCAACTGGGGTAGAACCCTGCGTAGGCCTAGCGGCAAGTTGCGGACAGTTGGTCTTCACGTGACCAACCTGATGGCAATGATAGCAGATCCTCATATCTGGTGGAGGGGCGGACTGACGGCAGTCCCTGGCATAGTTCCCCTCCTTTCCACATTTGTGGCACCCACCTCCCGCTCGAAAAACTCCTGAATGAACCCTACCGCACTTCCCACAAGTGCGGCTCTGCTGACCCCTGGATCGTGAATCAGCAGGTTTAAACCGCTTGGGTGCCGACTGAGACTGGGCTGGTGCCTGACGCTGCTCCTTCAGTTGCAGCTCTAACTCTAACTCACGCCGCCTCACAGCTTCCTGCAAATCTAGAAGGGTATCACAACGCTGGGTGGCCACAAACTGTCGTATGTCCGTCTTGAGCATGCTCAAATAACGGGTCATCTGATATTGCTCTGATGCAAACTCCGGGAAAAACATAGCCCTCTCCGTGAACATCCGGGTAATCTCCATCACTGACTCTCCATCCTGTCTCAAAGTCAAGAACTCCTAAGCAAGTCGCTCCCGCTCAACACGGGGAACGTAGCGGGTGCGAAACATTTCTTGGAACTGCTCCCAGGTAACAGCAGTCCGCTGATCATCCGAATAGGAAACTGTCATCAATCTCCACCAGTCCTTTGCCCCAAGCCTTAGCAAGTTCAGGGCACATCTGACCTTCTGGTCAGCAGGGCAAGAGCACGTGAAGAAACATCCCTCCATGTCAGATAACCACCTCATAGCCCGAACAGCGTCCTGTGTACCATTAAATGTCGGGGGCTTCGTATCATCGAATTCCCGGTACTGGAAAGCCCTGTTGGCTACTCCCCCAATCCCTGTCGCAATTACAGCCAATGTGGCTGTAGCGGCAGCTGTCTCTGCTAGAGCGGCATATCGCTCATCAAAATACTCCACCATCGCGGTCTTAATCGACCCAAACATCTCTGGCAGCTGCGCTCGAAAAGCCGCAGCGACCTCATCGTGCAAAATCTCCCGAATCCTGGCATCCAGCTCCTCAGTCACCATCTGAACTACGGGCTCATGTGCTACCAGCACCTCTGACCCTCCATCTCTCGTCCCTGATCCTAACCCAGATCCCGACCCGTATCCATCAGCAAAGCGTCTCGTCACCACCATACTGCATTCACACTCAAAATATCAGATACACAATATAATGTCCGGAGACTAAACCCAAAACCCTAGGGGTTGTGACTTCCTTGCTACGTGTATAGGTCATGTGCTTTCAGTAGTACGGGCCCATACTACCTTCCACACCTACCCATATTTGCCTCACGTATCACCACAACGCCCTAAAACTACACTCAACATATCATGCGCTTAACCCTCACTAACAGGGGACATCTAGCAATCGATCCTGAATTTCCATGCCATTCCCACATTCATGAAACTTCCATCAACCCACGCGGCGCTAGTGTATACTGGTTGCACATAGCACTGGACCCAATAGGCTTTCGAGTACCCGATCCTACCCTAAGGTCGAATCAGACATTCTCAGGCTATAAGATCTTGACTACACACAGCCGTGGTGTATGCATTAAACATCTACGGCCATGATGTCAATTCCATATACAAGAACCCTAGGCTAATGGGCATCATATAATCAGGCAAATCGATCATGTGATTCCCGAAGATCCCTAGCCTAACACTAGCATGTTGTTCTAATCATATAAGAATATCAATTAGCTGTATGGTATTTTGGGGCTTACTTACAGGCTCTGGCTGATCGTACTCTCTGCATTCCCCTATCCTTCCTTTGAAAATCATTTTAAATTGCATTTTCCGAAAATCTCCTTGATTTGAGACTGGATTCACACAGGTATTCCTCCAATTCACTCAAACCAAGGCTCTGATACCAACTTGTAATATCCAAGAAATTTACGCCAAATTTTAAACTTTTAACGTTAATAAAAGAAATAACAATAATTGTTTTTACAAAACATTTCTAAATTGTTTATCATCAGAGTGTCCCAAAAACAGTTCGTAAGGTAGGGGAGCAGTACGGTCACGCCTTCGACTTTCCTTTATCTCCCAAAGCACCTGAAACAATAAACTGAAAACTGTAAGCCCGAGGGCTTAGTGAGCTACCCCCAAAATACCAATACCGTACAACAGAAATCACATCAATAATAATCAGTCAATCAACATGCATATTGGGCCATCAGCCTGACTGGTCCGCCCTTCCGGGCCTATAGTCTATCTGAATCTACCCCTAGCCTTCGGCATGACTGGTCTGCCGCGTGGGCCTACAGTCTCCCCAGACCACTCATAGGGTATGTTGGCCTTCAGCACAAAGCAGGACCGCCTCAACCCAACCAACAAGCAATAATCATGTACGCATACTATCATATACTAGCATATACAAACAGAAAACATATCTATCTCACTGGTCATCAATCATAGAGTTCACTCGTAACTAGAGCATTGACCTAACAGGTCACTAACATACCAATCCCTAAGGATCATAAGAGCATATCATACTGTCTACCCTGATTCCAATTGAACATATCATAATTACATGCAGCATACCATAATAATAACAATCAAAGGGTCGGCCTTGGTGCCGTAGACCCTACCGATATAGTGAGGATAACTCACCTTACAGATGTCGACTCGAAAGGTAACTCCAACTATCAGATCACTCGTCACCGACTCCACCACCTATATCCATAGCACAATATACTCATAAGTCTTTAGCCTTATAAGGCACTCTATAACCCACTAGTCAAAGCCTGATCAAGGCCTAAGTCCTTGGTCAAGGTCAACAGTCCATGTTGACCTCAACTAGCCGAGTACTCTAGGATACTCGCCGAGTTCTTGAAGTATACTCCAACTCGCCGAGTCATTGGGGTGACTCGTCGAGTTCCTTCGAATCCCAATCAAATCTTAAGGCCATCCATCGAGTTTCCTTCCTGCAACTCGACGGGTATACGTGCCAACACATCCTTGGCTAAAACTCATACGACTCGATGAGTTGTTCTTCAACTCGTCGAGTTTCATGACCATCTTCATCCAACTCGCCGAGTTGTTCAACCAACTCGTCGAGTCCACGGCTTCCTTCATCTGACTCGCCGAGTTGTTCATCCAACTCGTCGAGTTCAATGCATATCTTCAAACGAATCGCCGAGTCGGATTTGCGACTCGCCGAGTTCCTTTAGTCATTTTATCATGCAGACGTCCATAAGCCAATGCAAGGCCCCAAATTGCAAATCCAACTCCCTTAGGCCTACTTATCACGTAAAGTTGCAAACTTTACGTGCATGCATGGCTTTACAAGCTCCAAATGCCAACATCAAGCTCTTAATGGGTGCTCAAGGACAAAGGGGACCTCAAACTCGACTAAAGTTGGGACTTTATGTCTGAATGATCCAAGGAGGGTTCATATCTGAAGTTACAACTTCAGATCTAGCCCATATATTGCCATACTAACTTGATCCCCCTCCCCCCTCTAAAACCCTAGAACTCATACAAGGTTGATGCCTAACCAAAATAACTAAGGGAAAAGATCAATTACCTTCCCAAATAGATGACCACAGCAGAAAAACATGGATCCCCTCTCAATTCCTTGCCCAAGCCACTTGGTTCACCACACTTTTCACCAAAGATCTTCTCTCAAGCTTCACACACACGGGCACACACACACACATGAGTTAGTGGAGCAAGGGAGGCTGTAAAGGAACTGAAAGAGGCTTGAGTTCCTTTAAATAGGGTTGCAAACCCCGAGGATTAGGGTTTCATTTTCCAGCTCCTACTCGCCGAGTACTCTAATGGACTTGCCGAGTAGGCCACTAAACTCGCGATCCATCCCGCTGCTACTCGACAAATAGGGCAACCAACTCGTCGAGTAGGGCCAAAACTCCAAAAACATTTATTTAATTATTACCTGAGATTCGGGGCGTTACAAAGATCTTCAAAGAGATATTAAAAAACACTAGTACAAAAATTGACATTGATTACACCTAAAAAGTGTGACCATATATCTTTAGACACACCTTATTTTTTTTATCTCAAGTGTGACCGAAGGTCATGTCTTTTTAGGTACATATGGCCACATTTATATTTAGTGGTCATAGCAACTAGAAAAGTGTGGCCGTATCATAAAAGTGTGGCTAAAGGGTACCACCATTTCTTGTCACAATCAAGTTTTACGTCCATTAAGTGTCACTATAAACTTTTGCTACAAACACATTCGTTTTGTGATAGTGACTATTGTTCATCCAACGACCACCTAAAATTACATTTTGTGTGGCCTTTTTTATTATTTAGTCACAAAAAAGATTTTCTGTTGCGTTTTTAGTCACATTGATTTACGAAAAACGTGGCAAAAGCGTTGTTATAATCGAACATTATGTCGAATAAGTGTGGTCATAAACGATTTGTAGACACACAAATGGTTTTTTGTTGGGACTATTGTTCATCCAACGACCACATAAGTTTATTGTTAGTGTGGTTGTAGCTATTATTTAGTCATGGAAAAGATTGTGTATTGAGTTTTTAGTCACATGGGTTTATGAAAAATGTGGCAAAAGTGTTGTTGTAGTTAAACATTATGTCGAATAGGTGTGACCATAAACAATTTGTAGACGCACAAGCATTTTTTGACTATTATTTTGCTCAGCCAACGGCCACATGAGTTCATTGTTAGTGTAGTTGTGGCTATTATTTAGTCACTTAAATGATTATTTATTGAGATTTTAGTCACATTGATTTAAAAAACTATGGCAAAATTGTTGTAATCACTAATTAGGTCCAAGTGTGGCCATAAACATTTTCTAGACAAACATGTATTTTTTTATTGTGAATATTGTTTATCCAATAACAACATGAATTTATTGTTAGTATGGTCTTTGTTATCATTTAGTCACATAATTTTATTGTTAGTGTGACATTTGTTACTATTCAATTACACAAAAAAATCAAAATGACTAATGTTTATATAAAGTCACATGAAATTATATAATTATGATGTGACTAATGTCCATGTAAGCCACATTATGTTTTTTTCTTATGGTGTGGCTAATGATTATGTATAGTCATAGTTATAAGTAAATATATTAGGAAAATCTCCAGAAAATCCTAATATTTTACTTTAATTTATGAAAAAGTATCAAACTAAAATTTGTTTACGAAAAAGTTCCAATTACCGGTATAAATGACGATTTGACCCATTTTTTTCGGTTTACCTGTTTCATTACTTACTCGGTTTCATTAAAGTCTCATTATTTTACCATAATTTACGAATAAGTTCTAAAAGAAATTTAATTAATGATTTGGCATTTTTCTCCATTTAACATACGTTTTATTGGGTTCATTGATGATATGGACGTCTAGTCATTAAATTAACTGATACGATGGATACAATGGGTTATATAATGCTACGTTTACCGTAAAATTTGATGTTCATCTCATCGACTCATTTATGATTATGTATCCAGGTCAACAATGAAACCGGTAAAATGTGTATTTTTAGGAAAATAGCGGAAAATGAGTTGATGAGATAGATATACTGGGTTACATAAGATTAGATAGACAATTTGAAATTTTTTATCCATATCATCAACTGATTTAATGACTATGCGTCCAGGTCAGCAATAACACCAGTATTATTACAGGGAGAAAAGGGCTAAATCATCAATTAATTTTAGTTTAAGACTTATTCGTAAATTATGGTAAAATAATGAGACTTTAATGAAACTGTGTAAGTAATGAAACCAATAAACTGGGAAAAAAGAATCAAATCGTCATTTTTACCAGTAATTGACACTTTTTCATAAACAAATTTTAGTTTTGGACTTTTTCGTAAATTAAGGTCAAATATTAAGACTTTTTTGGAGATTCCTCTGAATATATTAGCCAATTTATTTCCAATTTTCGTAAAATAAAAACAACAATAAACATGATAAAACCTAAAAAGCAAATGATATTAACAATAATAAAACAAGATGTATACATAAGTTCCAATTTAAATACTAAAGACATAAACATGTACTCAATAGATTGTAAAAAAAGGTGCAACGGGAAATAATTATACGCATAAACTAAGAACTATATATTCAACATTTTTGTGATGTTCAGCTTTCTCCGTGTATGCTTTTATGCTTCTATGCCTTCAATTTCTCCATATGGGTTTGTGCTTTAGACACATAAATTTTAAAATTTAAGACTTTAAATCCCATACAAAATGAATTATTGGTTCCAAATATATGGTACTTGGAGATGGAAGAAGAAAAACACAAACAAAGAATTGTTTGTCACACATGAGGACTAACCATCAACAAAGCAACTTTGAACAGATTTACAAAATTACTAATTTACCATTTTATTACAAATAAGTTAGATGAAGAAATACCTAAGCAATGTTGCAATCAACATTTGATGATTTGAGCACTCAAAATAATCACACAAAACTGTAACTGTTAGACAGTTATATTTTTGTTGTTCTAAATCCCTTTTCATGTAAATAAACAAATTATATATATATATATATATATATATATATATATATATATATATATATATATATATATATATATATATATATATATATGTAAAAGCTTAGGTTATTCTATTTAAACTAATTATTATGCTATTGTATGTATAAATGTGGACCAATCATTTTACTTAATTTAAGAAAGTCATTAATATATATTATTAAATTAAAGATAATTGAAAAATACCATCTAATTTCATTCTAAGGGTATTTTAGACAATTGAGATACATTTAAAAAAATGAAAACTCCATATTTTTTTGGGATAATTAACTCTCTTGATTTTAAAATTCTAATTTTTTTAATTACTTTAAATTTTAATTATAACGTAATTTTTATAATTAACCCCGATTTATTCTGTTAGAATCATATTCTCTACGAATTATAGAATACATATTTTTATTAGAATGATATTCTATAAGAATGCCAACACCGACGAATAACAAATTTTTAGTTATAACTTCAAAATTTTCATTACATTCGTAAAAAAGTAAAAACTTTATATAATATTCTATGACAATGAAATACTCGGTAATAACAAATATATATGTGTATATATATATATATATATATATATATATATATATATATATATATATATATATATATGTTATTCGACCTGAATATTCTAGCAGAATATATTATTACATATACCCTTATCATTCTATTGTAGATTATTCTATCAGAAGAATAGTTCTTTCCTTGATAATCAATGAAATTACATTTAACGAAAATAACTGCCATGAATCAAATCATGTAAGAATAATATTCTCTGAGAATGCTTAGAATAACTTTGAAATTTGTGATCCGTTCTTCAAGCATCAACTTCTGTCAAAACAAAACCAAATTGTAGTTTAGATTCCAACAGAATTGGGATTCATGATTTCATTCCAACAACCCCAATTTCAAGCAAGCTCCCAAACACAAGCTGCCATACAAATTAAACCAAATTAACTCAACCCTGTAATATATTAGAGAGCATTGTATTGTATTCGTACCTCTTCATTGTGGAACTTCTCAAGGTAAAATGGAATTTCTAAGAAGAATTAGCAATTCAAATAATTGAACAAAGCAACACCAAACCATGACATATTTTAAGAGACAATAACATATATGCAATACCCCATGGACAAAAATACCCTTCCAGCAATACATTGACACAATTTCAATTGGATTGATCACCTAAATACTAATTAATGACTGCTGAATTTTTATCCAATTGAATCATATTTTAGCGACATTTTTCTCCAAGTCAAACAGATTGTAGCTACATTCATCATGGCATACATGAGATACAAAATAATAAAACGATAAAAACTCAAACTTGAATTCAGAAAGCAAGTCCCAAAAAATTGTTAGCCAGCCAATGCTTCGTCTGTTCAGAATTTTTGCAAATTCAGGCCATTGATTCAAGACTAATTTTGAAAGGGAGAAAGGGTCATTGGTGCCGCTCGTGTCGAGCCAATGCCACCGAAGCCCCACCTGCTGCTACTCGCTCTGATTTCAAACAGGAGCTCAATCGGGATGGATGAACCGTTGGTCAATGCAAAAGTCAAAATTGGGTCCAACCGATTCTTTACGAACATTATCAGATTTGTATGGGATGGGCTTGCAATCGTGATTGGACTCTGTTGAAATGGGTGTGTATTTGTTCGTTATTACCGGTCCATTTGAAATCGAACATCTTTTCAATTTCCGATTGAAGATGAATGTTGCATTTCCGATAATGTTCACAGCAAATTGTTCGACCCAATTTTGCTTTTTTTTTTCGCTGACCATCGACCCCCATCTTCTTTTTCGCAGCAGGTGAATGGGGCGAAGGAGAAGGATGGGTTTCGATTCACCGGTGATATACGATGCTAGGGCTTTATTGCGTGGGATTATTTAGGTTAAAAAGTCAATCCCATGATTACAGGGAATATTTTTAGAAGTTATTGAACAAATTACTACATTACCCTTATTTATTTATTTAATTATCTATTTTTTTATTTAATTTTGAAACAAATGAACCTAGCTCTCTCTCTCTCTCTATATATATATATATATATATATATATATATATATATATATATATATATATATAGTTATGTGGTATGTCAAAAATTATCACTTTGATCCAAAAAGGTTTAGACTAGCATCATCGGTCAAAAACTTTGATTTTATTGTGAGTTTGGTACAATTTATTTTGAATTTCTTTATAATGACATATTTTCCCCTCATTAAATTCATTTCTATTTTTTTTAATTTGTTATATTTCTGATTTAAAATTAAACCAAAAAAACGTTTTATCACCTCACCCTTCCCCCCTTCTTTTTTATGATGCTACTCTTTTTCCTGGTTCTTCATCTTTTTTCTCTCTGGTAAACATCATCTTCACTACCACCGGTTACCATCTCCACCATAGCTCACCGCCTCGACATCTCTCTTTCTTAAGTTGTTGCATGGCTTTGTTCATCCGAAGAAGACAGCGATGTGTTCGATTTTGGGTCTAGAAAGAAGATTTTGCAAGGTGCTCAAAAAAAAGGTGGGCAATGCAAGAGTTACGGTTTCCACTATCAGAGAAGACAGATCGATTAGGGAGCGCGAATCTGACGTCCAACAATGAGAAGGGAAACAAAATTATCTAGGGTTTTGTAGATCTTGAATATTTTCTAGGCTACCAGAGAAGATGAATCTAGGGTTTTCCATATCATGAACAGTTCGAACGACTGTGTGTTTTATCATTTTCATGTTCATTAGTGCTGTTTAAAAATCTATATCAGTGTCATTTTCTGGATTTTGTATATGTGAAGGCTAGAGTTAATTTGGATTTGTAATCTTTTTTATTGTTCTTATGGGTTTAGAAATCTTATTGATCAAGTGTTTTATTGATTAATCTGTAAAAATTGGGCTTGATTTCATTAGCTTTTTTCATAATCTCTTGTTCTTAGCTAATGGGGGTGTTGACAGGTGATGGTGATGGGGTCCAATGGTGGTCCGATGGCATTCCAATATTGGTATGGTGACGTTCCAATGGTGGTGCGGTGACTACTGTGGGGTGTTCCCAAATCTCTAGCGACTTGCTCCGGTGAAGTAAAGAGATAAAGCATAGGGTAGTGATGGGGGGTTTTTTTTGTTTTTTTAATTAGAAAATTGGCAAAGTAATTAAAAAGGGGAAAAAGAGAAAATACCAATGGTAAATCTGTCTTTATAAAAAGTTTTAAGAATTTTTTATCAAACTCGCAACAAAATTAAAGTTTTTGACCACTGGTGCTACTCCAAACCTTTTGAGACCAAATTGGTAATTTTCGACAACCATTTTTGCATGTAATGTAGAATTTATTTATGTTGTTTACTCTAAAGAAATGTGTTGTCATGTATTCATTGATTCCAACATGTGTTGCTGTCACAACTGGCATTTTAGCCAGGAAATTTTGTGATCATATATGTTGGATTAGTGTCTAAGTCCATAACTAATTTGGTATGTACTTGACCCGATGGTGCATGGTCCTTTTGGGTTGCCTTCACCAAAGCAACTTGATAGGATGAATTATGGAGAGAAAGGATTAAATATGATTTATTAATATATTATGAGAATAATATATTAAAGGAGAAATCATATTGTTTAATTAATATTAGTCGAGAATTAATTAGTAATTAGTTTTGTGACTAAAAGAGATTAATTAAACTTAAGGGACTAGAATTGTAATTATAAGATAATTGCAATTTGGGCCATGGATTGCCTTTTATTATAAGGTGGGCGAATTCTATGGGGGAAGCCCATATGAAATCGTCCAAGGCCTTATGGAAAGGGATCCATGGGTTGCTTAGGGCTAAAGCATCCAAATTAGGGTTTCCATGTTAGATAACCCTAATTGCCTCACTATATATAGTTCCCTAAAGGACCAAAAACGTGGCTAAGCATCTTGCTAGGTTTTTCACACGGTTTTGGCAGCCTCTATCCTCTCTCCTCTTCATCCTCTTACTCTTGGTGTTTGTAAGCCATTAAAGGAGTGACACTTGTGACTCTAAGCCTTCCAAAGTCAATTCAAGGAGGAATTGGGATTGTTATTGCTACATAACAATCAAGGTAATATCATAAACCTAATTATATGTTAATATCGATTTCCATATGCTAGAATTAGGGTTTATAGTCTTGGATTCAAAGCATGTATAATAGAGAAACCTAGATCCAAGCATTAGGGTTTGTATGAGCACATAGGATGTCTTATGACCAAAACCCATCAATATAAACATGATCTATGATAATAATTGTAACTCTAACTTGATACCATGCACTATGTTCATTCTATGACAACAATATTAATCAAAATTCACAAGTGAAGTTTAAAACTATATACAAAGTATCCAAATAGTTAATAATGAATGGAAAACCCTAAAAATCCAGGTTCAAGCTTATTCTGGACTAGGGTTTCTTTATTGGTCCTAATGGGCCAATAAGCATCTAATCGGACTATCTTGGGCTTAGAAACCCTATTTGGATTCTGAATGGACCCAATACATTAATCTATAACATTTTGGGCCATTTGGGCCTATAATGATTCATTCTAACCCTAATGGGCCTTATTGGACCATAATTGAACCAATTAACCCTAATGGACCATAAAACCCATTCTTTTATGCCATTTGGGATGTGAATTACCCTAAAGTCCCAATGGGCTGAAATTTTTTTTCTATGGGCCTCATGATTTCGAACAAGCCAAGAGATTGAGCCCAATGTTATTTTCTTTCACTTCATTTGGTCCATTTTTGGCCCATGTGTGTAAAAAAAAAAATGGATAATTAACTTAAACCATGCCACCTCATTTTTGTTTAGAGGATAACTAGGCATTTATTTATCATGTAACCAAGCACTCTCATGTTTCCATGCACTCCTCTCCCTTCTCTTCTTAACTCTTCGGCCATGAACATCAAACACACACACACAAACTTAACTTTCAAAAACTCTAAAATCTTTCAAGAACACTCCTTCCTTCCATCCAAATTTTCGAGATCTCTAAGTGTTTCAAGAAGATCTTCACCAAAAATCACCAATCTTGGATAAGTCATCACACATTCAAGCTAAATAACTTCATTATTATGCTAGATCACTCCTTCTAAACATTGTTTATGATCATACTCTTAGAAACCCCCCCCCCCCCCTAAGTTCAAGATCTACTCAAGAAAGCTTGCTAGAATCAAAAATCTTCTTCCACTTCTTCAAACCGTCAACAACTAAGCAAGGTGAGTTCATACCCCTTGTTTTTCGGTTTTTACATGATTTTAGGGGGAGAATACAAGTAAAATGTGTAGATCTGTGTGTTATATGCTTGATATGTGTGATTTCTTAGTTTATTTTGTAAAAATATGGTAGATCTTAACATATCTCAACATCTTAAGCAACAATGAGTAAAAGTCCATGAACTAAGACACCTTATACATCATATTATCAAGTTAAAAGTATTTACATTTTTAAGATATGAAAATTTAAAGCGAAAATCTTGTTAAGGGTCATACTTGTCAAGAAAACAAAAGTTAAGAGTAAAAAGTGGCATTTTCAGTTTTTACAAGGATCAAACAGGTCATACTTGTATAAAAATGGATTTTTATGATAACCATAGTTTTCAAAGGGCCAAAAGTGTAAATTTTAGCTTAATGGGCTTAATAATTTGTGCCTCACGGTTTTGGGCCCAAATTTACGAAAAATGAGAAGTTTTGGGGTTAAAAATATCATTTGATCAAAGTTTGAGCCATAAATGTAAATAAACCAAATTTAGCAGTGAAAATAACATTTATTTCAAAATTGGGACTAAAAATGCAAAGTTTTTGGATTTTGGGTCAAAAATGTAAAATTCACGGGATTTGGGCCAAAAGTGAAAAATCTTTACAAATAAGGGCTGAAAATGTAATTTTTTACAAATCAAGGGTTGAAATGGTCAAATAAACAATTTGAGTCAAATGTGTCAATTTTTAAACCATTGGGACAAGGATATAAATTTTCATAACGAATTAAGAATGGTGTATTTTATAAACTAATAATATCGTTATAGATCAAACATTGAGCATCTTAATATCATAAGCAAATGCTTCATATAAAAAACACTATACCACATCTAAAATACAAAAATAGAACAATGGTACAAATATTGGGTCTAATACTTGTAATACATGCTTATTGGGCCTTCGTGATCCATTTGCATGTTTATTGGGCCCGATATAATCAATCCATGTCTTCTGGGCCTTAGTGACCCAATGACATGCTCAATGGGTCTAAATTAATTTTTTACATGTTATTGGCCCTTAGTGGCCCATTCGAATGTTAATTTTGCCCAGAGAGAGTCATTGTATGCTTAACGGGCTTCACGTGTCCGTTTGCATGCCATCAAGCCTAGAAATAACTTACGTGTTTAATGGGCCATAGCTGCCCTTATGCATGTTTGTTGGGCTATGATTTTCACATTTAAATATCATCATGTGTTAGTAAATCAAACTACATTTAACATTAAACATATTCGTGCGGAAATCATTGGGGTCTAGTGAGAAGTATCGGTCGACACCATTGAGTGTTTGGGCATAGCCTGTAGTTATAATCAGAGTCTCCAAGAGGGAGAGCGAGAGTTTGTGCATAGATCTATACAGGGGTGACTCCCCCACACCTAAGTTGTTCGCTATAGTTAGACTCGGCCAATCTAGGGTGACAAAATCTTGATCAAAAACGGCATTTGGAAAAATGCCAAGACAAACGAATTAGTCATCTATCATGCATGGTTATAACGACTCACATAGAGATCCATTACCATCTATACTTTTCAGGCGAAATCAAATTCATACCTCGTGGCGATACAAAACAATTCATACAATAATGCAAATATTACAATACTATTATAGATCGGAAAATATCGGATTTTCCGGGGAATACCATCATTCACTTTCTTTTACATACATCAAATACAAAACAAGGAAAACTTTTGGGATTCATTCATTTACACATGTTTTGAAATCACACATACATACATACATATATATATATATATATATATATATATATATATATATATATATATATTAGATCATCTCATCATGTTGTAAACAAATTTTACATAAAATATCGGATTTTCTAACCATTGATACAAAACTTTTAATCAAACTTGCTTATGAACTCACCAACATTATATATGTTGACCGTTTTCGAAATAACTTATATTCTCAAGTAACCATTAAGCCGGAGAATCATCAAATGTATTTGGGAATTTTATTTTTGCGAAATTGTTAACTCTCGCACTTCTTATGATCTGAATATGTAATATTATACAATGTACTTGATGTGAACAATGTTGGTTGTAATATGTAATGCATGGGGATGTTTATGTTATGTTTCATGTATATTCATTGTGATGATATTTCAATTGATAGTCACACGAGCCATCGGACGTTTCCGCCGTCTGGTTCGGGGGTGTGACAGTTGCCCTAATCATGCATTTTTTATAGAACCCTCCTATATATATATATATATATATATATATATATATATATATATATATATATATATATATATATATATATACACACACACACACACACCATAAATGCGGAATAAGAAAAAATTTCAATTAGTTTCAATTATGGTGTAATAATATGATTAGCTTGAAGTCATAAATACGAAATGAGAAATAATTTCAATTCGTTTCACTTATGGTATAATAATATGATTAGCTTGACTGTTCAAAATAAAATTTATTTTAACAAAAATCTCAAATCTTGTAGATTAATTGTTACAATAATTCAAAATGAAATGATCATAGTAAATAACCAAAATATTTCTAGGAGAAAATGAATTCAATAGTATAACGATAAGAATTGAATAAAGTACTCTTTAAATAGTATCTTATTTGATTAGACTTGGAATACAATCACCACAAGCATTTTGAGAAAGGATGATTTGGAAATCTAGAAACCTTGAACATCGAGAGGTAGATAGAGAAATAGAAGGAATTTTACTAGACATAAACTATACATTTAAGAGAGTGAAATTTTTTTCGAATGCTTGAAACTAAAAACTTCAACTCAATTTATAGAAGATTTTTGCTCTTGATCTTAGTAACCAGATGTTTACTGAATCTTTTCTTGAATAGTTTTTCTTTTCCATGTGCATGAGTGGTTGGAATAAAATTTCTTCTTTAGATAATGTTCTTGTCTTCTTGGCATAATGGATGTCAAATCATTTTTCTTCTGACAATGTTTTTTCTTCTTGTTTTGTCTTCTTGTCATAATGGTTGTCAATTCTTCATAGTGGTAGTCAATTCTTTAATTATATTGCTGACACCTTTTTTAATTATCAATTTTGAGTTCTTGAGGCATATATTGATAACAAACCTGCAATATATATTTTGATAAACAATTTTGATAAAAGTGTTTACGCACGCATTGTATATTGTATACATACATAATGTTTATTACACATTAGCCCACTTTTTGAGAAACTATATATCTTGAAAAACATTGAAACAAAATACCCTACATTGAAGGTATACACCAAAATAAAATTTAGAATATTTTAATCATCGTATGGATAATCAAACGGGTATTGAGCATCTTGAAGTAATTGAGTTTTTGGAGTAGATTCATGTGATTCTATAGGGGATCTACAAATATCTTGTAATAAATGTTGAAGGAATTCTTGTGATGAACCACAAACATTAAGAAATCTAGCTACTAATTCAGGATCAAAGAGAGGGCATTCTGGATTTGTTCTGTTTTTGCTTTTGTAGAATGATGGATTTTTTTATAATATTTGATCACCTTCGTTGAGTTAGCTTGAGGAAGTTTGAATTTTTCACACCATTTTATTCTATTTTGGTACTTAAGCCATGGAGGAGAAATGTCTTTTGCTTCTTGATAATTATAAGTCCATGACATAATCCATGGAATTTTGAATAACATGGAAAATTGTAATAGATATTCAAATTCAGAGATAAGTTGAACAAATAACTCTTCGAATTTGAGAAATCCACTCAAAACTTCATCATGTATACATTTTGGTATTAAGCCCATGAACTTGTACCAATTAACAAACCATTTGAGGTATCCATAGTCAAAGTTTAGATTAGAAAAGATAAACCAAGAATGTGAATATTGCGTACAAGGAATGCTTTGGACCAGACCTCTTGATAATCGTAATAGGAATATTTTGGGTAAGCAGGATATCCTACCAAAATCTTTTCAGAATATGGATTTATCGACCAATCTTGAGGAGAAATGACTTTGAGAATTTAAGCTTTAGTATAATCAGTTGTCCCTTCAGATGAATTGGCACGATGAGTGAAACATATAGAACCAGATTCTTAAAGAATGGTTTGATAATATTCTCTGGTCTTATAAGGATCGAAATAAAAGGTTTTCCCTTGACCGAAAAGATGATAGTGAGGATATGAAATCCTTGATTTAACTTTAAAATTTAAGAGTCTTCAAGAATTTAAATTCTTTTAATATTTTGATTATAATATATGGAGTCTCATTGGGACTAGAAGGAACAACCTTTTGATTTCTCAATGGAGACGAGGATGGAGATTTGATAAATGGCCCAACAATTTTGATTGGAGAAATATTAGGAGTGACAAGTTTAGACTCTTTGTTTTGAAGAACGTCAGTAAAAAGTGCATATTTGTTTTCTGGAGATAAAGGAGAAAATCTATTTGGACAAGGGGGAAAATGTACAAGTTTTTGAGAAATAGGCTTCTTGTTATCTGTTTTGGAGGATGAAGAGGAAGAACTCATTTCCCCTGTAAAAAATCACGAGAAAGAAAATCCGGAAGTTAATTATTTTCTCCTTTAATAAATTCTATTTCAAAATCAAAATTGCCTAGAAGGGCTTGCCATCTAGTAAAATTTTGTTTGGAAATAATGCTTTTAACATCTTTTTCTAAAATTGATTTTGTAGATTGATAATCAATTATTAATAAAAACTGTTTCATAAATAAATCATCCTCAAACTTTTTGATGCATAAAACAATGCTTAAAATTTCTTTTCTGACTGTTTAATAGTTTCTTTGGGTGTCATTCCAAGCACCAGAAAAATATCGAATTGGTTGTTCATCTTTTGAATCTAAATTTTTTTGGTTTAATATACCTCCAAATCCAATATCACTAGCATCAGTTTCAACTATAATTTTTGTATCTGGGTTGGGTAGATTTAAACATGGTAATGTTGGAATTTTTTGTTTAATATTTTTAACTATATTAGTATGTTTTTGAGTCCTTGGTTCTAGATTATCCTTTAATCTATTATAAAGAGATTTACATACATTTCCCAAATCTTTGAAAAAGTCATGTATATAGTTTAAACATCCTAAGAATCTATGAAGTTGTTTTTTATCTTTAATTTTGTCAGGGAATTAACTTGAAAATTCTAAACTTCTTGTTATTGGTCTAATGGTATTTTTAATGATGTCATGCCCTAAAAAACGTATTTTATCTTTAAATATATGCATTTTTGTTGTTGATACATCTAAACCATTTTTATAAATAAGATCATGGAATATGTTTTTAAATATCTAAAATGTTATTCAATAGTTTTTGAAAAGATAAGAACATCATCAATATAAACAATAGTGAAATTGTTTATAGAAATCATGATATCATTCATAATATTTTGAAATTTATAAGGAGCATTTTTAATCGGAAAGGCATAACATTCCATTCATTATGTCCAAAAGGAACATTAAACTACTTTTATAATTATCATATTCATGAAGCTGTATTTACCAAAACCCTGATTTCATATCAAATTTTGAAAATATTTTTGAATCATAAGTTTTTTCAATAAATTTCTTTTATTGGGAATAGGATATCTAATCCATTCTAAAACTTTATTTAGAGGTTTATAATTAATAACCAACTTGGGTGATCCTCTTTCTAATTCGGTTGCATTCATAACATAAAAGGTCAAACAAGACCATGGTGACTTAGAAGGTCTTATTAGCTTTTTATGTAATAAGTCTTGAATGTCTTTTTTTACAATGAATTTCCAGTTCATTATTCATGTGAATGGCTCTTGATTTTGAAGGACTGCATTTTTCATTAAAAAAAATTAATGTAAGGTAATTTGACGATATGTTCTTTTCTGCTCCAAAAGGCATTTGGAATAATAGAGCAAACATTCTTTTTAAATTTTGATTTTAAAGCTGTTATTTTGTCTTGAATATGTTTTTCTTCTAATTGATTAATTATATGAATATCATTTATTTCATTAATAAGATATTTAGCTTGTTTTGTTTTATAATTGAGAATATTTATATTTGAGTATTGAATAGGTTCACAAAATATGAACATAATGTCTTTTCCAAAAATATTAGTTTTAATTCCATTTTCATGGACACTAAATGGATATATCATAGTAATAAAAGACGTTCCTAGAATTAGAGGATAAGTGAGATTTTTTACTAAAATTAAATGGGTTTTGAAACTCTAGTCTTAATCATTACAAATATGAAAATTCGAAACTTTGTAATTTACGATTAATTTTGAGTCACCTGCTCCATTTAATCTAGAATAAGTTTTTTTTTTATAGAAGTGAGTATGGATTATTCCTTTTTGGATGAAATTCATGTCTACACCACTATCAATTAAAGTTGTTATCTTGATTTGAATTACTAGAGTAATCCGAGTAATCCATTTTTGAGAAAGTTATGAATTTATAATCTTTCCAATTAATACTTCTTCATTTTTTTTCTTTTTTGATTTCTTGAAAATAATTTTATTTTTTAGAGATTGTTTTCCCTTTTCAACAATAAGAAGTCTATTTTTTATTTCTTTTATTTCTTGTTTAACCAATTTTAATTTTTCTTGAAGTTTCTGAGTAGAAATTGATTTTTATTTAGAAGATCATTCAAATACGTTATTGAGATTAAATAATTTAGTATTATTAGATATAATAGTGTCCCCTTCTTTCTTATTAATTATTTGTTTGATAAGTAATTCTTGGATATTTTTATCTTTAATAGAATCTAAGCTTTTTAGTAGTTCTTTATCATTATGAGTGAGAACATTAATTGAATTACTTGTAATCACATTAACTGAATTGTAGTGACATTTACCAATACCTCCACATACATCAAAACTATCTGAATCAGAAGTAGTATGTTCTAAAACATTTAAATCATTTGTTTGATAGTCAGAAATACTTTCTTCAGAGTCTGAGTCTGAATTTAAAATATTTTTTCTTATTTGTTCTTTTAATTCTGAAGATATATTTATTTCATTTATTTTTGTCTTGGCATAACAATTGTTGGTTGTGTGGCCGGCACGTCCACATTTTGACAAATAATAATGTCTTTTGATTTTCCTTTAGATTTTTAAGATGACCTTTTGTAACATTTGATAGAGTAGTCTTTTCTTTTACAATAATTTTCTGAATTATTATATTTTCTATTTTTCTTAAAATATTTCAAAGATTTTATCTTGTATTTTTTTTATTTTGATTTAGATGCTCCAGTTAAGGGTTGATATCGATATTGTTGCCAGAAATTCCTAATTCATTTTTACTATTGATTCTATCTTTTTTAAGTTTTTCTTTAAACCTAGGATCTGTGCAAACTACTAATCCTTCTTTATTGATATAATTGATTAGATCTCTGTAAGTTAGATTTTGATAAGAAATTTGATTATTAAGCTTTCTCTTAGTTTTTGTCTAACTCTTTCTGCAAATAATTTTGAAGGCCAACAATAAAGCGTTATTTCCAATAACCTTCTTTGCAGTCAGGTCTTGAAAAGATTTTAACAAGATAATTATCTTTATACCATCTAAAATCAGTAAGCTTTCTACAATGTAAATTCATTAATATTTCAAAAGTTTTTTCTTCAAACATAGTAGGATCTCCAACAAAGTTTTTGATAATGGAAAAAATTAATGTATTAACCATATCTTCATCTAATGTTTGTATATGTTGACTATTTTCTTGTTTTATTATGGTTTTAGTAGAAGTTGAAATCCCATTTTTTTCTTCTGGTGTAACATAGAAATCTCACCAGCCTTTAAGAGTTCCAGTGAACCCAGAGATAATGATATTAACAGTTTGAATTTGAGTATTACATTTTGACTTGTAAGCATTAGTTGTCATAGTTATTTCTTGAACAATATTCATTATTTGATGTTCAAAGCATCTATCGATATTCCATTCGTAGACAGAAGTTCCATCATAGGCAGAACGATCACACTGGATTGCTCTTTCTTCAATTTGAACATCAGGAAGAGAAGGTATGTTCCAATAATTTCGTAGTGTTGACTTTTGATTTCTTCCAAATGGGTTACGTTCGTATTGATTAATTTTATTTAATTTAGAAAATTCATTATTAAGTTGATTAATATCTTGATTATTTGTAAATTTTTGAGCGAGAGTATTAATGTCAATTTTGCTATCACTATTAATATCTTTATATTCATCAGTTGTTATTTGTTTAAGATTATCAATATTTTTAATAATTAATTTTGAAAGTCTTTTATCTAATTTGTCCATTAGATCTTTATTTCCTAAATCAAAATTTCCTTCAATTAAAGATAATATTTTAATAATTACTAAAACCTGCTTCTTCTTTTTTATTAAAACATATCTCTTCTTTTTTCTCATTTCGCTTGAATAATTGTAATTCCATATTTTTTAATGTTTTATTTATTTTGGTCGTTTCTATTTCTAAATTTGTTAAAATCTTTTGTAAAGGTTTTTCTTTCAAAATATTTCTTCTATTCTATCTAATTGTTCTCCAATAGTTGTTAAACTTTATTTGAGTAATTGTTTTGATAAATAATTTGTTGCAAATTTTTTTCATTTGCTTGTTGATTTGGAACTTTTACTGCTAAAATATCTTTATCAATAATAGTTCCTTTTTGTGGATAATTTGAAATAGTTTCTTGATTAGAATCAATGTCTATGTATTTTTTTTATTAAAAATAGAAGTAATAGTCTTTTTTTATGGATAATCAATATTATTTTTAGGAGCATAAAATATTCAAAACATTGAAAATATAGAGAATAAATTTTGTTTGATAAAACATAATCTTTCTAAAGTCCTAAATATAGAAATCTTAAGTAATATGAAAATTCTTTGTTATGCTAAGCTCTTTTCTTATTATTATATTCCCTATAATATTCAATATTTTTTAAGTAATTAAAATCAACATGATATTCTTTTTTTATAAAAATCCATATTAACAAGTTGTTCTGATTAGGATTGAAGAAACGTGATTTATTATTTCTAAATTACAGATGTCATGACTCTTTGTATACTTGATCAATTCAGTTAATCGAGAAATTTTTTCTATTTGTTTATTATATGTATGGCTAATGGTTTGTAGTTTTAATAAATAGTGTTTTTCATGAGATCTTGAATCTTTTAAATGTTGAATGTTTTTACACATATTAGAGTTTATTTTCCAACGTCTTTTTATTATGTTAATCCAAAGTAGACTATTTTTAGAACAATTAATCTGTATTTTAGAACTCATTTAACAAATTAATAAACTCTCAATGATTAATTGAATAATTGATATCTTTTATGACCTTTTTAACATGATCAAACTCAAATTTTAGTCTTCCTATTTTAACTAATTGAATTGCAGTATAATTTTGACATTTAGATATTAATTCTTGTATTTCTAATTGCTTTTCTTTTAAGTGTTTTGTTGAAGTGCTTAAGTCTTGCAAAAAAAAGTTAAGTAAATTAATATTATAATTGTTATCGGAATTACAATATATTTGAGTTTTATTACGTATATTTGTTGTTTAAAATTTTGAAATTCATCTATTAAATCAGATTTAGTGGGACTAGGTAAACTAGTTTTACTATTTTGTTCATCTTGATAAAGTGGTTTAGGAATGGAATTGATATAATCAACACCCTTTAGTTTTAAAGATCTTGATTTTGAAAATGAAGGTTTTAAGGTGCTAACTTCTGGAATCGAACTTGTTAAAAATCGTGATGATAAAAAAATTATAGAAGAAATATTTATATCAACTGATCCATCATTATGTTCAATGATATTAGAAACTTGTTTTGAAGAATCTAAAGCCTTTGGTTCAATAACGTTTTGTAAATTCCAATTACATGATTAAGTAATTTCCAACCATTTAAGCATTTTAGGCATATGAACCTTAGTATGGTTAGTATTTGCTTCGAATTGTTTCATTTCTTGGGCTTGATAGACGGGTTCTTGGTTCTAACGTGATTGTCATGGTTAGTATGGTTAGTATAGCAAACACGATAGATTATTGCTAAAGGATTAGTATTATCTTTAAATTCTAAATTTTTTGTTTCTACTGTTAAATCTAAAGTATCTAATGTATTTTTATCGGATAATCCTACAAAAAAAATTGGATAATAGTTAAAATAAATTGGCCCGTTAGAAACATTTGTTTCTGTCATAGCTAAAATAGAATTTTTTAAATCTTTATGCCTTTTATCTCTAAAAATTATGAGAACAGGAGCATCAATACTAATTCTAAATAAAGTTTTAATAGCAATTTGTACTAAACTGATATGAAGAAATTTATATTTTTGTCTATGTTCTAAAATAGATTTAAGTGATAATAGATTTACATTTTGTTGGTTTTGATCAACAGACGCAGTTTGTTCGGTCATTTTGATTATGTAACTTTGAAAATAATAAAAAGTTCCTATTTTATATATTGTATTTATATTTGTTCTTGGTATTGTCCAACCATTTAAACTTTATTCTATGTCATCAATAGTTTCTTCGATAGACTTTATTTGATTATTATCATAGTCTGGTTCTTCATTAATACTCAAACCTGTAATATATATTTTGATAAACATTTTTGATAAAAGTGTTTACGCACACATTGTATATTATATATATATATATATATATATATATATATATATATATATATATATATATATATATATATATAGAGAGAGAGAGAGAGAGAGAGGAGGGTTCTATGAAAAATGCATGATTAGGGTAACATATGCTGAAACCAGTGAAAGCATGACAACACATCACTTTAGAGTAAACTACATAAATAAATTATACACTACATTACTTATGAATAAACAAATGGGCACATGTCATTTGATCATTGGTTTCAACTTATGTTGCCCTTATATATATATATATATATATATATATATATATATATATATATATATATATATATATATATATATATATATATATATATATATATATATATATATATATATATATATATAACATCCCAAAATTCGAAGACCAAAAATTTTGTTTTTAATGGAGTTATTATAAAACCAATAGTATAAAAACATTCATAATATCATTCCATGTTAAAACCATTATATCAGTAATCAAAACAAGTCATTGTAAAACAATATCATAGTATAATCCCAAAGATTTCGTGTGCGGAAAACATAGTGTGATGCGCTCCGATCGACGGCTCCTTTCCATTGAAAACTAAGTACCTGAAACCAAAACTGAAAATCGTAAGCACGAAGCTTAGTGAGTTCCCCCATCATACCACATATCATAAAATCACATAATGCCTAGCATATATGGGTGTTGGCCTACCCCTTCGGTCTCTTTCAATCGGTAACCTGCCTTGCATATCCGGGTGTTGGCCTACACCTTCGGTCTTTATCATCCGGTAACTGCCTAGCATATCAGGGTGTTGGCCTACCCCTTTAGTCCTATTGATCGGTATCCGAGGAATATTTCATCCCTACCACTACCCCAAAATATCCTAGCATATACATACAATTCTCCTACAACCTAGCATATTTGGGTGTTGGCCTACCCTTTTGATCCTTTCGACCGGTAACTAGCCTAGCATATCAGGGTGCTAGCCTACTCCTTCGGTCCTATCGACCGATATCTGGGGACTATTTTACCCCCTATTCCTACCATGTAATATACTACTGCATAAACACATAAGTCATGTACTGCCTCTCTTACCAGGGTGCTGGCATACCCCTTCGGTCCTTTCGACCTGTACTGGGCCTATCCTACCCCTCCTACCACTATCACATACTATCATAGCATACTAGCACATAAAGCATAACAGATAGTGGCATACCAAATGATTATCACAAAGACAATCATCTCTACTGTACTCTTACTAGTGGGTCAGCATTGGTGCCTTCGACCCACTTCTACTGGAAGGTAACTCATCTCATGTTGCTGAACTTCAGTGCAAGAGATCCTTAGCTGCTATCCTAGCAATTCTTCGAGCTATCAATACCCAAAATATCACTCAATTAACAATTGGATTATATATCATGATTCATAATCCCTACTTTGGTAAAATAACCATTTTACCCCTGACCCACAAGATACTTAGCTAAGGCCCAAGTCCAAAAACTCTAAAATCTATAAGAGCCCGCTAATGGCCCACTAATGCTCCAATTTTACAAATTGGGCTGCAACCTGTACATAGGACTACCCTCTAGCATCCATTTCGTACTTCATAACCCTCTAAGGGTCAACCATGGTCAAAGTCAACGTCAAAGTCCACATTCTGGTCAAAGTCAACATCCTAGTTGACTCAACTCGCCGAGTTGGTCCATCAACTCGTCGAGTTCTTGATCCATGAAACTCTGGAAATCTCGATCCTACTCGTCGGGTTCTTTCATGAACTCGTCGAGTCCCCCTTCAAACAGAGTCGGGACATTTCACTCACCACTCGCCGAGCCCCTACTTGAACTCGTCGAGTTCCTTAGTCTTCATAACTCAAAATAATGGCCAACTCGTTGAGTCATCTCCTAGACTCAACAAGTTTACTCAGTAACAGAAAACATTGGGGGACCACGACCCAACTCGTCGAGTCGTATGAACAACTCGTCGAGTCCCCTTTGTCTTAATCCATTAAGTCGCTTTATGTTGAGTCCAAAACTTCCAAACCATAGATCTGGTCCCCTAAGGCTGGAATACCACGTAAAGTTGCTAACTATATGTCCATGCATGGTGTCAAGAAGCTAAAAACACCAAAAATAAGCTCCAAAGAGATCTAAGGCATAGAGAAGGGCCAAGACTCAATAAAGTTGGAAACTTTGAGTCTCATAAGGCCACGGACATCCAGATCTGAAGTCATAACCCCAAAACATGCTTGCATCCATGAATGGTTCCAAAAATGGTAAAATACAATCCTAAATGGAGATCTAAGCAATGTAAGGCCAAGGTATCAACTTTTTACCTTAATTGAGTCAGATATGTAGCTCAACTTTCGGATCTACTGGCTTCCTCTTGAACCCTCAAGTTTCCCCTTCCTTCTCAAGCTTCAAAATCACCAAGAACCCAAAACAATGGCTCAAAACACTCCCAAGTGGATTAAGGTTTCGTGGCTAGGGTGTGAAGTGATTGAGGCTGCAAATGAGTCTGACCTTTGGAGGTTAAGATGCTTAAATAGTGTGAAAACCTTGAAAATTAGGGTTTCACTCTGGCAGCACTACTCGTCGAGTTAGGGCTCCCAAATTCATCGAGTAGACTTCAAGTCCCGCGTCCAAAAATTTCATTCCTACTCGACGAGTTTGGGGCCTCCAACTCGTCGAGTCCCTTTACAAAATGAGAAATTCATATTTAAAATACATTCCAGGAACCGGGCACTATATATATATATATATATATATATATATATATATATATATATATATATATATATATATATATATATATATATAGGCTTAGGTTATTTTGTTTTTACTAACTATTGTGTGCCAGAATGCACAGATCTGGAACAATGGATGAAATTAATCAATGGACATGATTTGAGAGTGTATGATATTACAATGGGGTAACATGTAGCATATAATCACACAATTTTAAGCAAAAGGGTATTTTGGACAATTAACTACATTTATAAAAGGAAATTTTCGGATTTCTAGGGATGATTAATTATCCTAATTTAAAAAAAATCTGAATTTTTTAATTAATTCAATTTCAATTTTTTACCAATTTTATTATGTCAGAATATTTTTTGTTAGAATGATGCTCTTTCAGAATTTTATTCTAATAGAATATTATTTTGTTAGAATGACAGAATGGCAACCATAAACTAGTAAATATATTTTCGATTTTATTCTTGCAGAATATATCTCCAATGCAGATATTTGATTTGAGAAATAAAAAACAAATTCATTCATATTCTTACAGACTAATATCCTTATACATTTAAAATAGTTATACATATTCTAAAAGAATATCATCAAAGATGAATAAAATTCTTAAAAATAGCATTCTTGAATATACAATTATTGAACAAATACACTTGATCTTCTTCAGTGGTCCGTATAATCCACTTGATCTTCGCATATATACTTGTTGTTGAACTCGATTCCAAATATTTTTCTTGTATAATCAATATTGAATTCCTTCTCTATGTAATTCTGAAAGATAAGATACATTACTCATTAGTATTACCCGTTAAACAAATATACTAGTTAACAAACATTCGTAAAGACATTCTAACAGAATACATTTATATAAATAAATTCTGACAGAAAACATTACAAAATGCACTTAAATAACATTCTTTTAAAAATCTTTTGCGAATAATAGGCATCAAATTGATGATTGTTACTAACATCATTCTAAAATACATTCTGCAAGAATGATTCATTTAAGCTGTAACTAAAAAAACATACTATAAATTCTGAAGTGCACAATACAACCATTCTAATAGAATGCCGCAGACATTGAAATTCTATCAAAATACATATAAACAATTAACCAAAATTCTATCATAATGCATATAAACAATTAACCATTCTAATAGAATGTGACAGACATTGAAATTCATTTACATAAGTATCTGAATTCCAATTGAAATTCTTACTAACAATTAACAAATGGTTTATTTTTACACCAAATAACATGACCAACATTTATCGAATTTTGGCAACCCTAATCAACAAATTAGGGCATAAATCTTTAGAATCCGATGTTTAGACCACGAAGCACCAGCCTTAAACTGAACCCTAGCCTGCCTCAACCTGAAATCAATCATACCATGAGACCTTTCACTATTGATATCATTATGGTCTTCAACATATGTAGGCGAGGAAACAAATATTGCATGAGCAGCCGTCTCATTTTTCTTTGCTGAAATAGGTAACGATGGAGAGTCAATAGAGCGATCGCTAGAGAAAAAGACGATGTTGGATGCAGACGAAGGAGGGTCGTAAAAGAAGAAAAACCGGAGTAGAGAATTTTGTGAGGAGGCGAGATAGTTTTGTGAGCGACGACTGAATTATAAAGGGATGGTGGTTTTCTAGGGTTTAACTAATTAAGGAGAGATTAATTGAATGATTTTTTACCATAATTAGATATACTAAGTTTACCATTATACCCTTTTTGTAACACCGTAAATTTCAAAACAATTTTCGCATTTTATAAAAACATAATTCATTTAATATCCATAAAAAATCAATGTTTAAAACTCAATCCATGCCATATAAAAATCCCAAGATCTCATAACATAAAAATCCCGTGTGTGTGTACTGATCAAGCCGGCGCCTTCCCACGGTAACCACTAGTACCTGAAACAATTAACACCAAACACTGTAAGCACAAAACTTAGTGAGTTCCCCAAAATACCACACATAACACATATTAGCCACTCGAGGCTATAACTCTATGGGTCCGTGGACCCTACTCTATGAACCCTCTGGTTCTATCTCTGTGAACCTTCCGTTTCCAGCTCTATAAACATGCACAACATAAATCACATAGAAATAATGCAGTACAACACATAACATATATATAGCATACAAATACTCTGTCACATAACTCTGATTACCTACTCAAGGTAAAGTATAGTGAGAAGACTCACCTCGCGTATCTCGATAACTCGCAAATCCCATAAATAACTCGCGCTCGATCCCCCCAGCTATAATCCTCCTATAACACAATATATCTCTAATTAACACTTTCACAACTAAGGTTGACTAACCCTATCAAGTCAACACTGGTCAACTCTGGTCAATGGTCAACGGTCAACTTTAACCGGACTCGGCGAGTGCACTAGAGCGACTCGGCGAGTCTATATGTGTTCACTGACTCCCTCGGATCCTCTTTTGACACGTCGAGTACTTCCCTAATTCGACGAGTTCCACCTGTCACGAATCGCGGGGCCACCACGACTCAACTCGCCGAGTCTCAAGAACAACTCGGTGAATTCCGGCTTGACTCAGCCCCCTATTAACTCTCCCTGACTCACTGGGTCATCCCCCAACCCGGCGAGTCTACTCGCTGAACAATTTACGTGAAACCCCAACCCTACTCGCCGAGTCTCAAGAACAACTCGGCGAGTTCATGCCATGCACAAACTCTATTGACCTTCTGAGGTCAGATCTGCTTCCCCAAACCATAGATCGGGCCTTCCCAAGCATGAATGTCACGTAAAGTTCAAAACTTGATGCTTGTATAACCCCCACAAGGCATCAAAAGGAGATTTGGTCCCAAAAATGACAACCTAGGTCCAATAACTCCATAATAACCCAAAAAGCTCCAAGGGTTAGGGTCTCTAGACCTCTTTGAGTCCAGATCCAAGGCACAAACTCGAAGAGGGACCATTTGCTTCACATAATCACTCTCCAAAGGGGTTAGAAAACCCTAACTCTAAAGATCAACCCTAAAACTGAAGGAGGTTCGAACTATTACCTCAAAATGAAGCCTCTGGACTCTGGATCTGCTGGAATCTCACCTCCTCCTTGCTCTTGCCACCTTCTTCTTGCTAAACAAGGAATACAAAGGCCCAAAAGTGACTTCCTCTCTCCCAAAACGATTTAGCTCTCTTAGGGTTCTCTCAAGGGACTGGTAGCCGCAATGGGAGGCTATAGTGCCCTTAAATGGGCTCAAAACCCGGGGAATTAGGGTTTCATTAAACAGCGTGAACTCGCCGAGTCCACTTTTGGACTCGCCGAGTCCAGACATGAACCCGTGCCCATAGTCGCGATCATACTCAGCGAGTTTGAGCTCCAACTCGCCGAGTCTCCTCACAATCACCACAATTATAAGAATGAATAATACCTGGGAATTCAGGCTGTTACAATTCTCCCCCACTAGAACTAGACTTCACCCTCGAAGTCTCGCTCTGCAAATAACTCCGGATGTTGCTCGCGCATCTCACGCTCCGGCTCCCAAGTCATCTCGGACCCCTTCCGATACTGCCATTGAACCAAAACCAAGGGTACCTCCTGTTGGGTTTTGAGCAATCTAACACTTCCTAAGTGTGCATGCAACCCTAATAAACCTTGGATCTATGTTTGTCTAAATACATGCAAAATAATAATTTTCCAAGGTTTATAACCTATCTAACATGGCATGGGGAACATTTCAACATAAAAGAGTTAGAAGAGATTACAAACCTTTGTTGTGTTGGGTTCTTAGGAGTTTGAGGGCCAAGCACCAATAGTGTGAATGCCTCAAATGGAATCACAAACACCACAAACTCTTGGAAAACTTTGAGAGAGTATACACACTCTTGTATTTTCGGCCACACACATGCACACACACACTAGAACACTAGTCTTTCTCTTAGGCTATCTTAGGCTCTCTTTCATGCTCCATAAGCATGCTTATATAGTATGCATGGTTAGGGTGAAACCCTAATAACCCATGTCTTTTCCTATTCAAAGGATCCATGGGTTAAAAGCTCCATGGATCATCCATGGACTTCCACATAAGCCTAGCCCATTAACAAATGAGTATTAGCCCACACTATATAAAACAAATAGCCCATAATTTAATTAGTATTCCTTTTAATCTCTAAATTAATCCATAATTAATTTAAGACTAAAACTAATTAAATAACGTAACTTCATATTAATATATTATAACTCATAATATATTAATAAACATATGTGTATAACTCTCATAAAATTATCCATAATAGTTTGGATGAGATGCAACCCAAATGGACCATGCCGGTCGGGTCAAGTATATACCAAATAAGTTATGGACTTAGACACCTTATCCAACAGACTCCCACTTGGATAAGTCTAATAACTATATTTGCCTACAACTTCAGGAACCAACCAACAATCGTAGCTCTCGAAAACTCCCTCGAACAATGAAGACTCTGTCGAACTATGAAGCGCCATTTTAGATAAGTGATCACATAATCCTCTGTTCTCATGATATCAGCCGGACAAACACATGGAACTATGTCTTGCTTATTGTCTAGCAGTTGTTTCTCGATTATCCGATTTGTTTGACGAAGAACTTCACTGAACACATCGGTTTAGTTCTGACCAGGCCTGGTATATGGGTCAACACAAAATCATCGAGGGGCCCGGATATCGCTTCTATTTCTAGAAGGAACAGATAAACTTCGACTGATATGCTTGTTCTACTACTTATTGAATTGTACACAAAGGCACGTTTTATAACATCAAGTTACTGATGCGTTTACGTGCAATCAATGCACAACCAACTCATAGGTAACAACTCATATCTCTAGGTTTAAAGATTTATATGATGTTATCGTCTCACGATCACTCGAGATAAATTCCATGAAGTGATACAAGTGAGCGTGGGTTTATACCAATACTCATAACTTATGAGTACTCATGAATGTTGCAGCAACCATTGACATGCCTAAACACCTTTAAGGCATCTACAAACCCAATTCATGACAATCTTGATTCATACCTACTTCCGACGTATGATCGATTGTGGAGGTTTGAACAAATTAATTATTCTGGAAGTCAAAACATGCAAAACTGAAACAATAGTAAATAATTGACAATGATAGTAACACTTTACTCATAAATAAATCACAAATTTTATTCATCATCAAACGTCGATTACATTTTACAAGTTTCAGGAAAACTATCTAATCTGTAAAACTAATATCGTCCCTCAGCCCGATGCGTCTCGCATGCTGAAAATGCTTAACCCTCGTCAGTCCCTTCGTAAGGGGATCTGCAGGATTCTCATCTGACGATATCCTCCTTGTCACAAGGAGTCCTTCTTCAATCTTGTGCCTTATGAAGTGATATTTTCTATCAATGTGTCGGGATCTGCCATGATCTCTTGGTTCCTTGGCTAAGATAACCGCAACATTGTTGTCACAGAAAATCTCTATAGGTTCCTTAATAGCTGGTACAACTCCAAGGTCTCCGATGAAGTTCTTTAGCCATATCGCCTCCTTCGCTGCTTCACTCGCTGCTATATACTCTGATTCACAAGTCGAATCAGCCACCGTCTCCTGCTTGGAACTCTTCCAAGAAATTGCCCCTCCATTTAAGGTAAAGATCCAGCCCGACTGAGAGCGGAAATTATCCCTATCAGTCTGAAAACCAGCATCACTATACCCTAATATTCTCAAGTCATCACTGCCACCAAGGGTAAGGACCCAATCCTTAGTCCTCCGCAGGTACTTGAGAATGTTCTTTACCGCGGTCCAATGAGCCTTGCCAGGTTTCCCCTGATACCTGCTGACCATGCTCAAAGCAAATGCCACATCAGGACGGGTACAAGTCATAGCATACATGATCGAGCCAACTGCGGAAGCATATGGTAATTGGCTCGTCTCAGCTATCTCAGCCTCTGTACTCGGACTCTGAGTCTTACTCAGTTTGGTATTGCTTTGGATCGGTAAATCTCCTTTCTTGGAATTCTCCATGTTGAACCTTTTCAACACCTTATCCAAGTAGATACTCTGACTAAGTCCAATTAGTCTTCTACTCCTTTCTCTTAATATCCTTATCCCTAGGATATAGGTAGCCTCCCCTAGGTCCTTCATAGCAAAGCACTTCCCAAGCCAGGACTTAACCTCCTGCAAGGTTGGGATGTCATTTCCTATGAGTAGTATGTCATCCACATACAGTACCAAGAAGCTAACTATACTCCCACTAGCTCTGACATACACGCAAGACTCATCTTCGCTTCTCAAGAAGCCAAACTCTTTTACCTTCTCATCAAAACAAAGATTCCAGCTACGAGATGCTTGTTTTAATCCATAAATGGATTTCTTAAGCTTGCATACTCTATTAGGGTACTCTGCATTGACAAAACCCTCTGGCTGATTCATGTACACATCCTCAGCCAACTTTCCATTAAGGAAAGCGGTTTTGACATCCATTTGCCATATTTCATAATCATGAAATGCTGCAATGGCTAACATAACCCTAATAGACTTAATCTTGGCCACCGGCGAGAAGGTTTCATCATAATCAATACCTTGAGTTTGAGTAAAACCCTTCGCAACCAGTCGAGCCTTATAAGTATGCACTTTTCCTTCCATGTCGGTCTTCTTTTTGAAGATCCATTTGCACCCGACTGTTTTACGGCCTGGTACATTGTCAACCAAGTTCCAAACTTGATTGTCATACATGGACTGTATCTCGCTGTCCATAGCCTCCTTCCATTTAGCAGACTCCGGGCCTGCCATGGCTTCCTTAACACTGCTAGGTTCATCCAAATTTACTAGTGTACTATCACTAATAAACGTATCACCTTCCGTAGTAATATGAAAACCATAATAAAACGAAGGTGTGTTCCTAACCCGTGTGGAACGTCTCGGAGGTACAGACTCGTCAGCTGGATCAACAGGAGTTTCTTCCTCAGGTTGATTGCTAGTGTCTGAGGTTCCTTCACCAATTGATTCTTGAATTTCTTCAAGATCAATCTGCCTCCCACTGTCTCCTTGGCTTATAAATTCTTTCTCGCGAAAGATCCCTCTTCGTGCTACAAAGACCACATTCTCACTGGGTCTGTAGAAAAGGTAACCGAAGGATTTCTGTGGGTAGCCGATGAAAATACACCTTTCACTTCGGGGTTCAAGCTTATCATGAGTTTCACGCCTCACGAAGGCTTCGCAACCCCAAATTTTGATGTGGTCCAAATTGGGAACCTTCCCAGTCCACATCTCATGAGGTGTTTTGGTAACCTTCTTTGTAGGGACTAGATTAAGGATATGGGCGGCAGTCTCTAAGGCATACCCCCAAAAAGAGATTGGTAACGAAACTCGACTCATCATAGAGCGAACCATGTCCAACAAGGTACGATTACGCCTCTCAGCTACACCATTCAGCTGTGGTGTCCTGGGAGGAGTCAATTGTGAGACAATCCCACACTCCTTAAGATAGTCAAGGAACTCGGTACTAAGATACTCACCACCTCGATCGGATCGAAGCATCTTAATGTTCCTGCCCAATTGATTTTCTACTTCCTGTTTGAATTCCTTAAACCTTTCAAAGGTTTCGGACTTGTGTTTGATCAAGTAGACATACCCATATCTACTATAATCATCAATAAAAGTCACATAATACCGATTAGCATCCCTTGTGGCGGTTTTGAATGGCCCACATACATCAGTATGTATTAGGTCCAACAAACCTTCACCCCTCTCACAAGTTCCAGTGAAGGGTGATTTTGTCATTTTTCCAAGTAGACAAGATTCACAACTATCATCTGATTTGAGGTCAAATGATTCCAAGACTCCACTCTTTTGGAGTTGGTCTATGCGTTTCTTGTTTACATGTCTAAGACGACAATGCCACAGTGATGCTTTATCTAGGCTAGTAGAAGAATCAATATACAACACATTATTTCCTAAGTTGTCTACAATCGACACAGTTTCATACACGCCATCACAAGGTAATGCTTTAAAATAAAACACATTATTAAAGAAAGCATTAATACCACCACATTCATTATCAAACGAAAAGGTAAAACCTTGTTTGTACAAAGCATGAAAAGAAATAATATTCCTCGCCATTTCAGACGAGTATACACATTTATTCAAATCTAATTTTAACCCATTATTAAGCAACAAAGTATAAACTCCAATCTTGGAAACAGGTGAAGCCTTCCTATTCCCCATGATTAAGTTTATCTTCCCGTGCTCCACATCCTCACTTCTTCTTAGGCCCTGCAAAACAGAACATATGTGAATACCACATCCTGTATCAAGCACCCAAGAGTTAGAATATGTTGAGTAATTAGACAATATAGTGTAAATACCTGCATAGGTGGGTTTCACTTTCCCATCCTTTAGATCCTGCAAGTACTTAGGGCAGTTTCGCTTCCAGTGTGCCTTTTCATGGCAATAAAAGCATTCAGCATCCTTTGGAATGGCAGAAGGAGTGACAGAACCGTTCTTAGTCTTGGATGAGGAGCCTTCAAGAGACTTTCCCTTGGTACCCTTCAAAGGGTGTTTCCTCTTTTTCCCTTTGCCTTGCCCAATAGCTAAAACAGGGGTAGAAGTTGGAGTAGGAGTAGTAGAGGTAACAACCGCTTTACCCTTAAGACCGGTTTCAGCGGTCTTCAAGAGTCCTTGAAGCTTGCTGAGGGTAACTTCCTCCTTGTTCATATGATATGTCATTCGAAAATGATCATAACAAGAAGGCAAGGAGTGCAAAATGATGTCAATTGCTAACTCCTCGGGGATGTTAACATTCAGCTTCAGCAAACGGTCCACATACCTTTGCATCTTTTGCATGTGGCCCGTGACGGATTCACCGTCCTTCATGCGGGTAGTTATTATGGAGGAGATTATTTCATACCGCTCCTGACGAGCACTCTGATGGTACCTTTCCATCAAGTCTTGGTGCATCTCAAAAGGGTAGAAATCTTCATATGACTTTTGGAGCTCGGCTGTCATCGTGGCCATCATGATACATGCCACCTTAGTAGCATCTCTCTCATGAGTCCTGAATTCAGCGATCTCCTCAGGAGTAGCAGTAGACTCATCAAGTTCTTTTAACTCCTTATCGAGGACATATTCCTTGTCCTCGTAACGAGTAACCATCCTGATGTTCCTAATCCAATCCATGAAGTTGGAACCATCAAAGATGACCCTCCCACAAAGATTCATGAGAGAGAAAGAACCAGTTGGGTTAGAGCCTGAAGCATTAGTGTTGGAAGACATCTGGAAGAAGAAAGTAAGTTTAGATTAGATATTTAGGATCCTTAATAAGACACCCAAATGTAATATTAAGGCTAGGATCCAATCACAATATATTACACTTAGAAGAGGGATGCCGTAATCTAAGTAATAATATATTTGAAAGGTAGGCGAATGACGATTCACCAATTTCCACCATGAAAACGAAATGATTAATTAGGTTTAATTGGATTTGAAATTCCTAGATTCTTTTGAGATTCATTGAACTTTTCAATGGCATGTTTAAATCTCGATTGTGCCCTTCAAGTTTTGTGACTGGGATGCCGAGGATCACAAAACAAGGTGTGAATAACCATGCTAACTCACTTGGTACTCCTAATATTATCACCTAATCAATGTGCCGGTTAACCACACACGCTCCATTGATCTATGACAACATTAAGTTACCCTTCGTGATCCTTACTAGTCTAATTAGTGTGCCGGTTAACCACACACGCTCCACTAACGACTTGGTAAGGTACAAAGTGTGAATTCCATGGATTAGCACCATGTTCACATTTTCCTAAAATAACTAAGATTGGGAATTAAAAGAGTTTAGTTATTTTATAATATTCATTATACTTTTAATGAGGATTTAAAGTCGTTGTTCTACCCGTTCGGCTAACGACCCTCCACCGATCAAGCAAGCGGTGGGTGAGAGTATACACCCATTAAGTCGCCATTTTATAGGCAACAACCTTATACCCACCTTATAGACCGGCTTCGTGAATGAGGCCTACTAACGGTAAAACGACTTATTCTTATACATATATATAATAATTAACCATTAATGTTATAAATAGTATAAGGGTTGAATTTTAACTATTAAAACTCTAAGGTTTGGAATTAAAGTTTATTAAAGTGTGTGAAACTTTACAAATTCCAAAACTTGAGGACAAGTTTTGTAACTTTGCAAAACTCTTCATTTCATAACTTATGAATTAAAGGTTCATAAAAATGAAGACTCTTCATTTTCATGTAACTTATGTGTTTTAAGTGTGTGTTAAATGAAAGTGACCTTTGGTAATCCATAACTTGAGGACAAATTATGGACTCCATTAAAACACATAAATGATTAAGAATTAATTCTAAACAATTCAGCAAATAATTCCTATCATTTTCTAAATTCATAAGAACATGAACATGATCATCAAAAATTCAAGAATTATATGAACACATAAAATCATGGATTTTTGATATATGCTATTGTAAATGGATTAGAACAACCATTACACCAACTAAAATAAGTTTTACAACACCAAAACAATTTAGGGTAATGTTTCCAGTCCATTTCCAGCAGCAAAAGTCGAGATTCTGCATTCTTTCGATCCTACTCGCCGAGTGCACGAACGGACTCGTCGAGTAGGTTGAAGTTTGCCTTGGACTCGGCGAGTCCCCCCAATGGATTCGGCGAGTCTAGCATGCAGACAGCAACGATTTCGACTTTTTTCACTATTTTGCATCAAGTATCAAACAAGCAAGCCTAGGCTCTGATACCACTGTTGGGTTTTGAGCAATCTAACACTTCCTAAGTGTGCATGCAACCCTAATAAACCTTGGATCTATGTTTGTCTAAATACATGCAAAATAATAATTTTCCAAGGTTTATAACCTATCTAACATGGCATGGGGAACATTTCAACATAAAAGAGTTAGAAGAGATTACATACCTTTGTTGTGTTGGGTTCTTAGGAGTTTGAGGGCCAAGCACCAATAGTGTGAATGCCTCAAATGGAATCACAAACACCACAAACTCTTGGAAAACTTTGAGAGAGTATACACACTCTTGTATTTTCGGCCACACACATGCACACACACACTAGAACACTAGTCTTTCTCTTAGGCTATCTTAGGCTCTCTTTCATGCTCCATAAGCATGCTTATATAGTATGCATGGTTAGGGTGAAACCCTAATAACCCATGTCTTTTCCTATTCAAAGGATCCATGGGTTAAAAGCTCCATGGATCATCCATGGACTTCCACATAAGCCTAGCCCATTAACAAATGAGTATTAGCCCACACTATATAAAACAAATAGCCCATAATTTAATTAGTATTCCTTTTAATCTCTAAATTAATCCATAATTAATTTAAGACTAAAACTAATTAAATAACGTAACTTCATATTAATATATTATAACTCATAATATATTAATAAACATATGTGTATAACTCTCATAAAATTATCCATAATAGTTTGGATGAGATGCAACCCAAATGGACCATGCCGGTCGGGTCAAGTATATACCAAATAAGTTATGGACTTAGACACCTTATCCAACACCTCCTTGTTCCTCAGAACCTTGATTTTCCGATCTCTGATTGCCACTGGTCTCTCAGCATAATTCAGGCTTGCATCCACCTGAATATCCTCTAATGGAACCACTGCCGACTCATTGGCTATACACTTTCGCAATTGTGACACGTGGAAAGTGTCGTGAATCTGCCCCAACTCTGCTGGCAATTCCAAACGATAGGCTACCCTGCCTACCCTCGTGACCACTCGGAATGGACCAATATATCGGGGCCCCAACTTGCCCCTCTTCCTGAATCGAATCACTCCTTTCCAAGGAGAGACCTTCAGGAGCACAAAGTCGCCGACCTGAAACTCAAGCTCGGACCGGCGTCTGTCCGCATAACTCTTCTGACAACTCTGAGCGGTCAACAACCTCTGTCTGACCTACTGGATCTACTTTGTCGTCTGAAGCACGATCTCTGTACTGCCCATCACACGCTGTCCAACCTCTCCCCAGCAAATGGGGGTCCTACACCTCCTCCCATACAACAGCTCAAAGGGCGGCATACCAATGCTCGAATGATGGTTGTTGTTGTAGGAAAACTCTGCCAAGGGCAAGTACGTATCCCAACTCCCCCCAAAAATCCAACACACATGCCCGGAGCATGTCCTCGAGCGTCTGAATCGTCTGCTCACTTTGTCCGTCTGTCTGGGGGTGATATGCGGTACTAAAATGCAGCCTAGTACCCAACTCCTCATGAAACTTCTTCCAAAATCAGGAAGTGAAATGTACATCCTGGTCTGAGACAATCGAGATCGGTACCCCATGCCGAGATACCACTTCCCTCACGTACATCTCTGCTAACTTCTCTGCAGAGGAGCTCTCACTAATAGCAAGGAAGTGGGCGCTCTTCGTCAACCTGTCCACAATCACCCAAATTGCATCAACTCCCCTAGCATTCCTTGGCAATTTGGTGATAAAATCCATGGTGATATGTTCCCACTACCATTCGGGAACCTCCAACGGCTGCAACTTACCATGCGGTCTCTGGTGCTCGGCCTTAACCCTACGGCAGGTTAAGCACCTCTCAACAAACCACGCAACATCCCTCTTCATACAGGGCCACCAATACTCCCTCCTCAGGTCTAAATACATCTTAGTGGCCCCAGGATGGATCGAGAATTTCGATCGATGAGCCTCTTCCATCAAAATGGTACGCGCCCCTCCCACAAACGGTACCCAAATACGCCCCTGAAAAGTCATAAGCCCCCGACCATCGGTAACAAACTCCGATACCAACCCAAAAACTCGCTCCCTCTTCTGGTTCTCCGATCTCATGGCCTCAGCCTGTGCTCTACGAATGGTGTCCAACACCGGAGCCATCACGGTCAATCGCAAACATACACCTCGCAATGGGGCGCTCTCCGCCCTGCGACTCAGAGGGTATACTCCCAAGGTTATATATAATAAGGATCCCATAGGCTAAGAATGTGTGGTTTCGCTCTACTTCCTTTTCCTCGTTGGGATGTGGATATAGAGTAGTATCACATATTCGAAGGCCTATCGGATCTAAGCTATATATGATTTGTATACCCTGTGTAATCGTAGCAGGACTCGATATGGATCATCCAGTGAAATGTTAATAATCTCTTAGGATTCTTTAGACATTTCCATTCTTGCACGAACCCTGTAGACAACCCTATCCACTTCAGTACTCAGCAGAAGAGTTGATTCAGACCCAGAAAAGGTTCATTGAGAAGATTTCCTGTTCGGAAATAAATGAACTGGGTTGAGACTATTGAATTCACCAAGTGCCTATATCTTCTTAGGGACATCGGTGAGAAATTCGCCTAAACTTCCAAGATTTCCAGTCATCCATCATGAAGTGATGACACCCAGAGTCGGATTCGGAAGTAAGGCGGAGAAGAGATTCAATATGTCCATGCGAGGAGAGAACCCTAGGTAACTACCCAAAGGAAACCAACGCCGATACCAGTCAAAGATACGAGGCAGACAGAGGGAGCCAGTACATGGAACCCGAGAAGTGTCTTTTCCTCGTGTTCTTCACGCTAATACACCCATAAAATAATACAAATTAGTGAGTTAGTGGTTACACTACTCACGCTATGTGTTAGGTAAAATCGTCGTTTCCCGTTGCCAGTTACACGAGTAGAGCGGATCCCCGCACGTCTATTGAGAGTATCTAGCCATAAGTCTTCATGAGCCTCTCTTTCCGCGGTTTCATTCCGAACTGTTCTCAAATCTTTCCAAGCCGGAGAGTGAAACCTTCCCAGTATAAAGGTAACGTAGTAGGAACGACTCGCATCTTATGGCCTTTCTCCGATACTCATACTCCTACCTTGCATACCAGGACTACATCATAGGGATGTAGGTCGACACTCAGATAGCCAATACCAGAGGCACGGGAAAAATCTATTCCTAATGCAGTCAGGACAGATGTGTCCAGGGTTAGCCATCGTCTCTCATTATCTTGTATTCCTTTTCGTGTAGGAAAAACCATGCCACCGAAGAAGCGTAACCAGTCCACAAGCAAGAAACCTACTCTTTTATTCGATGAAGCTATGATCCAAGCTGCAGTCTCAGCAGCCGTAGCAGCTGCCATGGCTCAACTGAATGCTAACAACGCCAATGTTAGTAAGAGCCCTATCGGAAATTCCGATCCTAGCAATGGACAACAGCAACCAACACCTTCATACCCAGTCACCCAAGAACCTCAACCGAACCCACTAAAGAGAAAGCTCAAGATTGAGGAGGGAAGTACCTCGGCTCAAGGACCTTCCGAAGGGCAACAAGCTGAGACAGCTAACACTCCTGCCAATCCTTCCCACCTGACTTCATGAAGACCATACCTAGGAAACCTTCCCCATTGCAGCAGGTGCAGCTACCATCATCATGGTGCCTACCGGGAACTCTTATGTGCTAGGTGCAACATGAAGGGGCATACTGCTCGTGTATGCAGAACTCCGGTGGAACGTATTGCATCAATCGCCAATGCAGCAACCAAGCAGGTTTGCCGCCTATGTTACGAGATTGGACACCTCAAAAGGGATTGCCCAACTGAAGGAAACAACAAAGACACAGGAGGAGCCTAACTCTACTGCTTAGGGAGAAGCGTCGAGGAACTCGTTAGGTTTTGGTACGTCTCTCGATCTCGGATGACTAAACTAAAAACAATAAAAGACTAATTCAAATGTAAATTTTTCCCAATAAGGCGAAAGTCGCAGCACTGTTATAAAAGTTAAAAAAATTCATCAGGTAAAACTATAATGGCTAAACATATACGTTACGGCCATATATAGTTAAGATGGACAGACCTAGAGTGAGTGAATGCCGCCTCATTTCCTGTTCCTTGTTTGGTTGTGGATTTAGGGCAAAGTCGCTCAGTCAACAATCCTCCCCACCTTAAATATACATGACTAGTATATGTTAGGCTATTATAGAAATTCCTTGTGAGAATCCATTCATGAAAAGGTACTCTATTCGGAAACACTTAGGACTCTCTATAGTTCCTAGGGGTGTTCACGGGGCGGTTCGGTTCGGATAGTAATGAAATTGTGAACTGTGACCACGGGGCGGGTACCTCATACGCACTAACCGAAACCGAACCGTATTGACAAAAAAACTGAACCGAACCAAACCGTATAAAAGCGGGTAACCACGGTTCGGTTCATGGGTACCCGGTAAAATATAAAAAATTAAATTCAATTGAAACTAAAAACTCCATTTTACTTATCTCTTTCTTAAAATTAGTAAGTCAAAGAGTTAAAAAAAACATAATGAAGTTCAAATATCATATATTATAATTTGTATAATAAATACAATAATAAAAACAAAAAAATCAAATGAAATTAGAATTACAAAATTGGATTTGTCGATATGGATTTTTGTTTAGGTTATTACACTCGTAGATCAATCGAAACAACACTAATGAAATAATACTTTTTTTAACGGTTCATACATACATACATATATATATATATATATATATATATATATATATATATATATATATATATATAATCAAACGGTTCGGTTCGGCTATCCGCGGATACCTAAATATAAAAACCAAAAACCGATCCGTTGATATCCGGTTTTTTCGGTTTCGGTTTTTTCGGTAACGGTTTTTTTCGGTTTCGGTTTTTTTGGTTTCGGATTGGCCGGTTCGGCTCGGTTTTATGGTTTTTTTGCACACCCCTAATAGTTCCGCGTCGACTCTATTGGTCCAAGTACCCGCGGTAGTGATACACAGGACGAAACCCGAGACGCCTAGAACTTGTGTGCCTGTTTGGCACACGACTCTATCGATCTTCATTATATATCATGTCGAAGTGTGCCAACTTCGACGACTCTATTGATCGTGGTTCGACTTCGTGCAACCATGTGTACATTTATTAGTACTGTGTAAAAAAGAACTTTCTCCGTAGCCATGTCGGTGAATAAAGGTTCTTCCGAACTTAAACCTAACACAAATAATCAAACCTAATGCGATACGTCAGTCGTCCCTCTTATCTCAAACTTTTCAAAGTACCCAAGAGAGGGTACCGCGTGCTGTTAACCGACCCCTCGTAGTCAGATGGACACCGAAGTGAAAGACACTGCAGATTGTCACACCCCCGAACCAGACGGCGGAAACGTCCGAGGGCTGTCGTGACTTAATTGAATACCATAACATTGAATATATATGAAACGTAACAACATTCGTCACCATGCATTAATATAGTACAACCGATAAAGTTTACATGAACTACATTGTTTAAACGTTACATTCCCAAAAATAAATTGTTCGATTCATTAATAAGTAAACTGCAAGCCATCACTGAGTACATTTTCCTTTGATTCACTGGTTACCTGAGAATACAAGTATTTTGAAAAACGTCAACATGTGAAATGTTGGTGAGTTCATAAGCAGTTTTTGAAAAGCAACGTTTTGTATCATTTTGAAAACCACCAGAAAATCCGATATTTTCTTAAAAGAGTTTTTGAAAACATTTGTGAAGATCCATAAGTATGCTTGTTTGTTTCTATAGTTGTAAAAAAATGTTCATCAAACTTGTGTACAATTCGAAACCGTATGTATTGAAAAACCCTAGGAAAACCCGATGTTTTCCTAATTCTTTGAATTCCATGAAGTTGAAAATAAAACCATTGCAGCGTGTGAAGTCATTAATTCCAGGCGACGTCGGATTATTTTTGCGCATGATAAATTGCTATAAACACGCGTTACACAAACGACCAGTTTATAACTATACTAACGATCCCGTAGGCGTCGTCCGTACTAATCACGTTATCCAACCGCCCTGACTTCGAGTAATCCCACATCCGAAGAGAAAGAGGGCACGAAGACCTCGATGACTCCATTAGCCGGTTGGGGATAAAAAAAAAAAAAAAAAAAAAAAAAAAAAAAAAAAAAAGAGTACGAGGGGCCCTTGACCCGCCTCGCATAAAATACCGACTTTACTAGCAATACCAAAGGACCCTTGGGGACCAATAGTATAAAAGCCATTGAAAGTCCTTTTACGCTGTGTTAGATCATGTAAGACCCAACAACTCGTAAGGTAGAAGTCTTCGGGCCTTAAGATCAGGTCATTGGGCTAGCTAGGCCCAACAAACAAGATTTTACACTTTTGGGGCCCAAAGATGGTGCGTAGACGTCTGTGCACTCTCACGTGTGTATTAAATTTCCAAATATTACTTGTGTGAATCGAGGTATCGTCGCATTAGTAGTTTCGGATTTTTATTGGTTTGAGACCGAACCAATTCGTTTAACAACGATATTTTTTTTGTATTGTTGTGTATTGTATTTCGTCGGTAGTCGCGGTGCCAATATTTGATCAAGTTGCGTGTATTGAATTAGCCTTGAAAATTTTCTGTTTTCAGCCCCTCTTTGTTTGTAAATTTACTTTTTCAACCCTCTAATTAAATTACTTTCCGGTTTGGTCCTTAAATCATTTTTCTTGACATTTTAACACCAAAAATTATTGAAATTGATATTTTTCAGCATATTTTTCATAGAAAACAGTTTGAGTCCCTGAAAATGCAGTTTCCTCGGTTATAACCCCTCTTTTTCGCAGTTTTTACAATTTTGGCCCAAATTGGAAATTTTTTGCAAATTTGGTCCTTTTTAAATTTGAAAAGCATTTTAAACCTTTGAAAAGTACTTGGAACACTAGTAGTCCACTGTTTTACAGAAAAACATAGTTTTGGTCCTCCAAAACAGAAAATTTCGCATATTGGGCCCTATTGGGCCGAAAATGCCATTTTTAGCCCATTAAGCTTGAAATTTATGTTTTTAATCCTCCAAAAAAGTATATTTTCAGAAAATACATTATGGAAGTTGTTTTGACTCATCTCACCCATCAGATTTCGAAATATTTCATTTTGGGCCCTTTAACTTTATATTTTTAACATTTTATGTCCAAAAATTGAGTTTTTAGCCCAAAGAAGATGTTATTAAGCCATTTAGCTATTTTTCTTGAAACACTTTGTATGTAGAAATATATTTGATGCTAGTATCCTTTAACATAAAGTATATCACGATTTTTAGGGGTTTATGGCTAGATCCAACATCATAAACACACAAAAACACCCATATAAGCATAGAAATCATACAAGGCATACAAAACACATATAGATCTACACTTTCACTTGTATTCCCCCCCAACAAAACTCATAAAAACAGAAAATAGGGGGTATGAAGCTCACCTTAGGGTGTGATTTCGGTTTTTGAAGAAAAGATGGAAGAAAACTTGGTGATTTTTGGCCTTAGCACCCTTTTCTTGAAGATCTCGAGTTTGATGTGCTTCTAGGATGTAAGATCACGATTTTTGCATGGATTAGGAAAAGATTTTGATAACAAAAAGAATCTAAGTCATAGATCCAATCATAATCTTACCTTAGATGAAGAGTTTGTGGAAATATCCTCTTGAAAGCTTCCTAAATTTCGAGATTTTTGAGTGGAGAGGGAGGATGTGTTCTTGAGTGTTCTTGAGAGAGTTTGAGAGATATTTGTGTATGTGTGTGTGTGTTTCGGCCGAGAGTGAGGGAGAGGAAAGAAGAGAGTGACTTTGATGAGATAGGTGCTTGGAAGTATGAGTTGCATGCATGGATACCCAATGAATAAAAGTGAGGTGGCAATCCAAAGTCAACTCCCCCTTTTTTCCTTGGGCTTGGGCCGAGAATGGAGAGGGAAGAAAAGATTTTTGGGCTTTTTGCCTCTAGGCCCAATATTAGAGTTAGTTTGGGTGATCATTGGCCTTTTAAAATAAAATTGTGACTTTTATGCTTCATTAAGCTAGATTAGGTTAATTATGGATCAAAGCTTTTAATTCATTTCATTCTAGGCCCAAAATGGCCCAAAATGTTGAAATAAATGATTGTGGGTCCAATTAGAGCCCAATTAGGGTTCTAAGCCCATGATAGTCAAATTGGAAGCTTATTGGTCCATTTGGGTCCAATAAGGAAGTCTTAGTCCAAAGTGGACCTAAACAAGAACTTCTAGGGTTTCCAATTGTTTGATGACTATTTGTAGTACTTGTATGATGTATTTGATTGAAGTTTTTGATTCACATTAACTTGAGTGTATAGATTACATGACAGAAAATTTCTAGTTGTGACATCATCCCCCCGTTAGAGGGAATTTCGTCCCGAAATTCTGTTTGAAAGCTAGATTTGAGAATGCTAGAATAGGTGAGGGTACTTTTGCTTCATTTGGTCTTCGCGTTCCCACGTGAATTCTGGCCCACGCTTTGCGTTCCACCGTACTTTCACGAGCGGGATGCGACTTTGCTTAGTACGCTTCACCTCCCCGTCCATGATTTCGACTGGTTCTTCAACGAACAGGAGATTCTCATTGATTTCGATTTCATCAAGAGGAATGACAAGGGTTTCATCTGATAGGCACTTCTTCAGGTTAGAGATATGAAACACGGGGTGTACATCGTTTAGCTCTGCGGGTAGTTGTAGTCTGTATGCTACCGGACCTATTCGGGCGACGATTTCGAAATGTCCAATGTATCGTGGGTTCAACTTTCCCCGTTTTCCGAAACGTATAACCCCTTTCCCGGGTGAGACTTTCAACAGTACTCGATCACCGACCTGAAATTCTAAGGGCTTTCGCCGTTTGTCGGCGTAGCTCTTTTGTCGGTCACGCGATGCTTGCAATCGAGCTCTGATTTGGACGATCTTTTCCGTGGTTTCGCGTATGATCTCCGGTCCCGTTAGTGCCTTGTCCGACGTATGTGTTCTTGCTAGCTGGGTGTCACCTACTTTTGCCCAACATAACGGTGATCTACATTTATGTCCGTACAGTGCTTCGAAAGGAGCCACCTTGATGCTCGAATGATAACTGTTGTTATATGAGAACTTGATCAAAGGTAGGTGGGTATCCCAAGACTTCCCGAAGTCTATCACACATGCACGAAGCATGTCTTCAAGCGTTTGAATGGTTCGCTCACTTTGACCGTCCGTTTGTGGGTGATACGCGGTGCTCATGTCGAGATGAGTTCCCATTGCCTTGTGGAGTCATTGCCAAAAGCGCGAAGTGAATCTACTGTCTCTATCCGAGATAATGGACACTGGTACTCCGTGGAGTCTCACGATCTCTCGAATGTACAAACGTGTCAGCCTTTCCATCTTGTAGGATTCTTTTATAGGCAGGAAATGGGCAGACTTCATCAGTCGGTCGACTATTACCCATATGGTGTCCAGTCCGTCCGACGTCTTGGGTATTTTGGTCACGAAATCCATAGAAATCCCCTCCCATTTCCACTCAGGGATTACCGGTTGTTGTAACAATCCTGAGGGTTTTTGGTACTCCACCTTTACCTTGGCGCACGTAAGGCACTTACTAACGTAGGTCGCAATTTCCGCCTTCATGTTAGGCCACCAATAGTGTTGTTTAATGTCCAAATACATCTTGTCTGAACCGGGATGAATGGAGTATCGTGTCTTGTGGGCTTCCTTCATAACGACCTCCCTAAATCCTCTGATTTTTGGGACCCAAATACGGTTCATGAAGTAGTATGCCCCATTCTCCCTTGCTTCTAGGTTCTTCTCCATCCCGCGCAATGCCTCGCTAGCTCTATTTTCCGTTTTCATAGCCTCCGACTGGACTGATGCAATTTGAGTGGCCAGATGAGATTGAATGGTTATCGAGAGAGTTTTCGCACGGCGACTAGAGTACTCCTTCCGACTTAATGCATCAGCTACCACGTTGGCCTTGCCTGGGTGGTACTTGATTTCGCACTCGTAGTTGTTTAGCAATTCAACCCATCGTCGTTGTCTCATGTTCAGCTCCTTCTGGTTCAAGATGTGCTGGAGACTCTTGTGGTCCGTGAAGATGGTGCACTTCGTACCGTACAGGTAGTGCCTCCAAATTTTCAGAGCGAAGACCACGGCTCCCAATTCTAGGTCATGAGTCGTATAATTTACTTCGTGCGTCTTTAGTTGGCGGGACGCGTATGCTATCACTCTTCCACGTTGCATGAGAACACAACCTAAGCCGTGATTTGACGCGTCACAGTAGACTACAAAATCTTCCGTTCCTTCAGGTAGAGATAGTACGGGAGCGCTACAGAGAGCTTGCTTCAAGGTTCGAAACGCAATCTCTTGTTTGTCTGTCCATTTGAATGGTACGCCCTTTTGCGTAAGCGAGGTAAGTGGTTTGGCGATCTTAGAGAAGTTTTGAATGAATCTCCTATAGTAGCCTGCTAGACCCAAGAATTTACGAATTTCAGTGGGCGTGGTCGGAGTTGCCCATCCTTCCACGGCTTTGACCTTAGAGGGATCCACATGAATTCCATCTTGGCTAACTACGTGACCTAGGAAGTTCACATTCCGGAGCCAAAACTCACACTTGGAGAGTTTGGCGTAAAGCTTTTCCGATCGCAGAGTCTCTAGGACTTGTCGGAGATGTTGGCCATGCTGCTCTTTGCTTCGAGAATAGACGAGGATGTCATCGATAAACACAATGACGAAGTTGTCGAGGAACGGTCGACAGATTCGATTCATTAGGTCCATAAATGCAGCAGGTGCATTTGTTAGACCGAAGGGCATTACGACAAATTCATAATGTCCGTAGCGGGTTCGGAAAGCGGTTTTAGGAATATCCTCTTCCTGGACTTTGAGTTGGTGGTATCCGGACCGTAGATCTATTTTAGAAAAATAACTGGCTCCTTGGAGCTGGTCGAATAGATCATCGATTCGTGGGAGTGGGTAGCGGTTTTTAACAGTGAGTTTATTTAACTCTCTGTAATCGATGCACATTCTGAAAGATCCGTCCTTCTTTTTGACAAAGAGCACTGGAGCTCCCCATGGCGAGTAGCTAGATCGGATAAATCCCTTGTCCAGAAGCTCACTGAGTTGGCTGGACAATTCCTGCATTTCAGCAGGAGCCAACCGATAGGGTGATTTAGCGAGAGGAGTTGCTCCTGGAACGAGGTCGATTCGAAACTCAACCTGTCTCTCTGGGGGTACTCCCGGAAGATCTTCAGGAAACACGTCTGGAAATTCACACGCTACCGGAATATCTTGGATGTTAGTTTCTTCCTTGGCCTTATCCACTATGTGAGCCAAGAACGCCAAGTTGTTCTTTCGTAGATGTTTTTGTGCCTTGATGCACGAGATGAGGCGAAGATTCATGCTGGGTTTGTCTCCGTAAATTACTAGGGTTTCGTGATTTGGGAGACGAAGGCGAACGACCTTCTCGTGGCACATAATCTCAGCATGGTGGGGGCTTAACCAATCCATGCCGATAATCGCATCGAAACTCCTAATTGATACTGGCATTAGGTCTATTCGAAAGACGTGTTGGTTAAGGGTTAGGGTACATCCGATGTAGATTTCCCCAGTGGATTCGGTTTTCCCATTGGCCATTTCCACCGTATAGGTTTCATTTAGCTTTTGGGGTTGTTGTTTTAATAAATGTTTAAACTTCTCGCTTACGAAACTTCGCTCCGCTCCGGTGTCAAATAAGATGCATGCATAAGTGTGGTTTAGGAGGAACGTACCGGTCACAACTGCGGGGTCCTGAACCGCCTCACCCTGACCCATAGTCAGCATCCTTCCTGCTCCTCTGTTTCCTGAATTGTTGTTGTTAGGGCAATCTCGGCGGAAATGCCCCGTCCTTCCACACCCGAAGCAGGTGTGGCTAGGCCCTGCATTATTGCCGTCGGCATTGGTGTTGTTGTTATTGCGATGGTTGTTGTTGTTGTTGTTGTGGTTGTTTCCCTGATTTTGATTTTGGGGAGGATAAGTCCTGCAGTACCTTGCTGTGTGTCCCCTTCGGTTGCAACTGGTGCAATGAAAATCCCTGCATTCTCCGTTATGATGGAGACCGCACTTATTGCATTTGGGAAGATTACCGAAATAAGGTCTTGAAGCATTTGAAGCAGCTGAGGCTGGAGCATGTGGTGCGGCTGGAACCGGTGCGGTGACGGTGTTAACTGCCACTATCTGCTGCTTTTTAGAGGTCTCGGGGCCCTGACGTCCCTTCCTCTTGTTGTTCTTCTCTTTCTTACCATCACCCTCCTTTTTCTTCTCAGCCTCCACTGGCTTCTCGCCCTTCTTGTTGTTATGATCATACAGCCTCTTCGCCAATCTCTTCGCACTGTCAAACGTTTCAGGGTTCGCAACTATCACATTCCCTTGAATGGGTGATGTCAGTCCCTAGATGAATCGCTCAATCTTCTTTCCTTCTGATGTGATCATACCCGGGCACAGCAGAGATAGTTCACTAAATCTCGATATGTAGGCATCGATATTCGCATTCTGCACAGTGAGGTTCCATAGCTCTTGCTCCATCTTCTGTATTTCGCCTCGTGGGCAGTACTCAGCCATTAACATTTCTTTCATTTCTGCCCATGGTATAGAGTTGGCTACAGGGAGCGTCATGGCTTCCACGTGTCCGTTCCACCAAGTGAGTGCTTGGTCCACAAAAGTGCAGGCCGCGAACTTCACCTTCATCTGCTCGGGGCAATCGCATATCTCGAATACCGACTCCACCTTTTCAATCCATCGCTTCAGAGTGATCACCCCTCTAGTGCCGTTGAAATTTCGTGGTTTAGCGTTTGTGAAGTCCTTGTAGGTACATGTTTTGGTATATCCTTGGTTCATCCCGTTGTTCGAACTTCCTGCCCCTTGCCCGTTGCCTCCTCCATTATTCCCCTGATGGAGTTGTGCCATAGTTGCGGTGACCGCAGCAGACATGACTGCCTGGAATGCACTGGAGTCAACCTCAGGTGGAGTTGGTCCTGGGTTTCCGCGAGTAGGTCGGAGAGGCATCTTTCTGTCACGAAATGGAAAGATGTTGAGTGTATGTGGTTTCTGTGAGGTTGTGATCCTACTAACTAGGTGCATGGTACGAACTTAGACATTACTACCATCGGACATACAATCATAACTTCTCAACACATAGCAATTTGTAATATCATAGCAAAGCTCACAAAAGTTCATTAATATTATCCGCATTTAATACAAGAAAATTTTGCTCGTAAGAGCATACATAAGTGACGCTATTTCGACAGCATAACGGCTCTATGAGTAGTGTAGTCACTTAAACATAGAGTCGGAGTACATAGCATAGTTCCTAACGACCTACTAAGACAAGTCTATCCCTAACCGTGATGAGCTGCATCCGGAGGTGGTGGCGAGGTCATATGTCGAAATGTTGCGCCAGTAACTGCGCCATCTCCACCATGTCTCCAATAACCTCATCCCTCTCATGCTCTGCTCGCACTGCCCGAGCTTCCATAGCATACAGCTGTTGTCGCAGTGCGGCGATCTCAGCTTCGGGGGAACGGTTCTCCCTTGGGGGGTTCACTGGTGGAGCGGGGTGGTCTGGTTGTGCCTCGTTCTCACACGGCGGGACGGGGTCCTTGTCCCCGACCTGGCCTTCCTCCTCGTCGTCGTCGGTCTCTCCAAATTCGTAGTCGTTGTCTACGTATTCGTCGGGTCCGACGTCGTGTGCTTCCTCTGGATTCTCTCCCGGTTCATCCTCAAGCATCCCGTGAGCCACTAGGACCTGATGGAACTGGATACCCTGCTACTCTTCCTCCATGACGACTGGGGGAAAATATAAACTATCGTCACTCTTCTAACTATGACTTATGCTAACTAGACGCTCTCTTTTTGGTGATAAAGGGTATAGTTTTGGGTTCCCTAGCTATCCCGATCTCATCAAGACGTGTGTTAGTTTTACTTTGGAGAGAATGTAGTTGATCAGGCTACATCCACTCCTTGGTATCACTAAGAACAGTCCCGAATTAACCGAGATACTAGCATTATTGTGTTTGGTTCGGCGTTATGTTCCTATTCCTAATGCAAGCAAGGGTGTTTTATTTACTTGTTTTGTTCAGAGTTATGTTAGTCCCTCTTTTTGGTTTATAGTTGCATATCAATGTGTGGCTAGACATGCTAATTCACTATAAACAAAGCTCTGATACCAACCTGTCACACTCCCGAACCAGACGTCGGAAACGTCCGAGGGTTGTCGTGACTTAATTGAATACCATAACATTGAATATATATGAAACGTAACAACATTCGTCACCATGCATTAATATAGTACAACCGATAAAGTTTACATGAACTACATTGTTTAAACGTTACATTCCCAAAAATAAATTGTTCGATTCATTAATAAGTAAACTGCAAGCCATCACTGAGTACATTTTCCTTTGATTCACTGGTTACCTGAGAATACAAGTATTTTGAAAAACGTCAACATGTGAAATGTTGGTGAGTTCATAAGCAGTTTTTGAAAAGCAACGTTTTGTATCATTTTGAAAACCACCAGAAAATCCGATATTTTCTTAAAAGAGTTTTTGAAAACATTTGTGAAGATCCATAAGTATGCTTGTTTGTTTCTATAGTTGTAAAAAAATGTTCATCAAACTTGTGTACAATTCGAAACCGTATGTATTGAAAAACCCTAGGAAAACCCGATGTTTTCCTAATTCTTTGAATTCCATGAAGTTGAAAATAAAACCATTGCAGCGTGTGAAGTCATTAATTCCAGGCGACGTCGGATTATTTTTGCGCATGATAAATTGCTATAAACACGCGTTACACAAACGACCAGTTTATAACTATACTAACGATCCCGTAGGCGTCGTCCGTACTAATCACGTTATCCAACCGCCCTGACTTCGAGTAATCCCACATCCGAAGAGAAAGAGGGCACGAAGACCTCGATGACTCCATTAGCCGGTTGGGGATAAAAAAAAAAAAAAAAAAAAAAAAAAAAAAAAAAAAAGAGTACGAGGGGCCCTTGACCCGCCTCGCATAAAATACCGACTTTACTAGCAATACCAAAGGACCCTTGGGGACCAATAGTATAAAAGCCATTGAAAGTCCTTTTACGCTGTGTTAGATCATGTAAGACCCAACAACTCGTAAGGTAGAAGTCTTCGGGCCTTAAGATCAGGTCATTGGGCTAGCTAGGCCCAACAAACAAGATTTTACACTTTTGGGGCCCAAAGATGGTGCGTAGACGTCTGTGCACTCTCACGTGTGTATTAAATTTCCAAATATTACTTGTGTGAATCGAGGTATCGTCGCATTAGTAGTTTCGGATTTTTATTGGTTTGAGACCGAACCAATTCGTTTAACAACGATATTTTTTTTGTATTGTTGTGTATTGTATTTCGTCGGTAGTCGCGGTGCCAATATTTGATCAAGTTGCGTGTATTGAATTAGCCTTGAAAATTTTCTGTTTTCAGCCCCTCTTTGTTTGTAAATTTACTTTTTCAACCCTCTAATTAAATTACTTTCCGGTTTGGTCCTTAAATCATTTTTCTTGACATTTTAACACCAAAAATTATTGAAATTGATATTTTTCAGCATATTTTTCATAGAAAACAGTTTGAGTCCCTGAAAATGCAGTTTCCTCGGTTATAACCCCTCTTTTTCGCAGTTTTTACAATTTTGGCCCAAATTGGAAATTTTTTGCAAATTTGGTCCTTTTTAAATTTGAAAAGCATTTTAAACCTTTGAAAAGTACTTGGAACACTAGTAGTCCACTGTTTTACAGAAAAACATAGTTTTGGTCCTCCAAAACAGAAAATTTCGCATATTGGGCCCTATTGGGCCGAAAATGCCATTTTTAGCCCATTAAGCTTGAAATTTATGTTTTTAATCCTCCAAAAAAGTATATTTTCAGAAAATACATTATGGAAGTTGTTTTGACTCATCTCACCCATCAGATTTCGAAATATTTCATTTTGGGCCCTTTAACTTTATATTTTTAACATTTTATGTCCAAAAATTGAGTTTTTAGCCCAAAGAAGATGTTATTAAGCCATTTAGCTATTTTTCTTGAAACACTTTGTATGTAGAAATATATTTGATGCTAGTATCCTTTAACATAAAGTATATCACGATTTTTAGGGGTTTATGGCTAGATCCAACATCATAAACACACAAAAACACCCATATAAGCATAGAAATCATACAAGGCATACAAAACACATATAGATCTACACTTTCACTTGTATTCCCCCCCAACAAAACTCATAAAAACAGAAAATAGGGGGTATGAAGCTCACCTTAGGGTGTGATTTCGGTTTTTGAAGAAAAGATGGAAGAAAACTTGGTGATTTTTGGCCTTAGCACCCTTTTCTTGAAGATCTCGAGTTTGATGTGCTTCTAGGATGTAAGATCACGATTTTTGCATGGATTAGGAAAAGATTTTGATAACAAAAAGAATCTAAGTCATAGATCCAAGCATAATCTTACCTTAGATGAAGAGTTTGTGGAAATATCCTCTTGAAAGCTTCCTAAATTTCGAGATTTTTGAGTGGAGAGGGAGGATGTGTTCTTGAGTGTTCTTGAGAGAGTTTGAGAGATATTTGTGTATGTGTGTGTGTGTTTCGGCCGAGAGTGAGGGAGAGGAAAGAAGAGAGTGACTTTGATGAGATAGGTGCTTGGAAGTATGAGTTGCATGCATGGATACCCAATGAATAAAAGTGAGGTGGCAATCCAAAGTCAACTCCCCCTTTTTTCCTTGGGCTTGGGTCGAGAATGGAGAGGGAAGAAAAGATTTTTGGGCTTTTTGCCTCTAGGCCTAATATTAGAGTTAGTTTGGGTGATCATTGGCCTTTTTAAATAAAATTGTGACTTTTATGCTTCATTAAGCTAGATTAGGTTAATTATGGATCAAAGCTTTTAATTCATTTCATTCTAGGCCCAAAATGGCCCAAAATGTTGAAATAAATGATTGTGGGTCCAATTAGAGCCCAATTAGGGTTCTAAGCCCATGATAGTCAAATTGGAAGCTTATTGGTCCATTTAGGTCCAATAAGGAAGTCCTAGTCCAAAGTGGACCTAAACAAGAACTTCTAGGGTTTCCAATTGTTTGATGACTATTTGTAGTACTTGTATGATGTATTTGATTGAAGTTTTTGATTCACATTAACTTGAGTGTATAGATTACATGACACAAAATTTCTAGTTGTGACACAGATACTCTAGAAGACGACCACCAACTGAAGCATACTCCGTAGATTCCCCAGAAAGACCCTTCGCACCTCGCACATCAGGCTCGTGAACCCAGAGGACAGAACTCATGAGACTGACCACTGTAACCAGGTATATGCACAAAGGTGGCGTATAATTGAGATCAAAAAGATTTAAGGTGTGTATTTCCTCCCTACTCCCTGTTCCTTGTTGGGTTGTGGGTTTGGGGTGGAGTCGCACAGTTGAACATCCTGCCGACCTCAATTATATACTGCTTGCATACACCAAGTACTAGTGGTTAAACCGAGTATGAGCTCTACCACGAACCTCATAGAAAAGCCTTTCATCCTATTCCATAAAATAGGAACTGGAGTCAAGAGAACCACTGTGGGTTGAGCTACTATAATGACCACAAGATCCGAAATTGTTGTCATACCGGCTAAGCCCATATAGTAGCTAACACCCTCAGTTAGTAAAGAGATTAAAGTTCGGGGTAATGGAACCCTATACTCACTAGATTTGAACTAGACCAAGAAACTCTGAACCTTTGGAAGAGTAGTTGCAGTAGATGCTCACACTACTCAGGCACTTTGTCCACCCCGTTATAGACGGGTAGTGCCTATCATCCTCCACCCTCTTGCATGGAGGAAATCGTCGTCGCCCTGTAGACAATAGAATACATTCTCCGAAGTGAACACTAGGATACCGAGAACCGCAGGATAATCTCCGCGGCCAAGAATACTTGATCAAAGTGCAAAAGTAGCGACGTTAAACCTTGTGACCCAGATCCCGAAGAGATTATAGACTTGACACCAGCCTTGGTGTTAGTCGAAGGGTATGCAGGAGCATGCACTTTCTGCACTAGAATAAACCAAAGTCTTGGAGAGTCATTGGACTATTAGGTGTGCCACGAATGCTAACACACGCCGAAAGAGTAGAACCACCTCCCGAAATAGTCTAACACTCGTCTGGGGAAACCCTATCTCCCCGACCCTGAGGGTTTCCGTATCTCAAGATTCGTTAGTGCAACTTCATTTTGCACAAGCTTGAGATAGACACTCTTCAGCAATCAGATAACCATAGTCACGCAACCCACTCGACGACCCAGAAAGTCTCTAATAGCCAGTTGACAGGAAACGCGAAACCAAAGGCCAACCGAGCTTCCTAAGAACCAACCTGAAGGACTACACATCCAGTACGAGTGAGAACGTTAGGAACTTCGGAATGGTGATCACGCCAGTGATGATCTTGCCATAGAAGTACACTATGTTCTAAGTACTGAAAAGCTTTACCCTTCCGAGAGCTTAGGTCCATATGAGAATCCTCATGGAGATTTGGTCCAACCTTCGACAGACCACTACTCCCTTCGGATACTCCAGAAGACTCACACCCGATCGATCCACTTCTTAGACTCGATACGTGTTTACCCGACGTCACTCTTTGTACCCCACTCGTTGTGATAGAAACCATTAAGAACCCTAACCTCGTAGATACACCAGTCGGAACCCACTAGCTACACGAGATGAAATCCGCATTCCGTATGAAGGTCTGTTGGAATGACAAACACAGATCAGAGTTCACTTGGGAATGCGAGGACAAACAGTATAGGAAGTGCTCTCTTACCTCTACTTGTCTATTCATACCTACTTCCTTCCCTAGACCTGAATTTCGGGACGAAATTCCCTCTAACGGGGGGATGATGTGACAACCCAAGTTGTTTCGTTACATTTCCCCGTTACCGTTAACGGAATATTCCAGTTTATAAAAGTTCCGTTAATTAGAAGTCGTCAAGTAAATAAATGTGTTATTTATTTATTTTATATGCCGTTAAAGTCGTGATAAAAGAAATAAAGATACTTATTTTATATTCCATTTATTTGGAAAATGTTAGTTTTTATTATTATGACCACTAAATCGGGTGCGACCAAAAGCCCCGTATAACGGCAGTATCGGGTAGAATTCCACTGAGCTCCAACTCCCACCCATATATAAGGGGGAGTAAACTCCATTTGAGCCTTTTCCACCCTCTCTCTCTATACTCTCTCTCTAGACTCGTTTTCGACCCGAATCCGCAACCAAACGCTTCCAAATCGTAAGTCCACTTATCCTAACTTGTTCTAAACATTATGATTCGTGTTTATAGCTTAAAATTCGACCATTTAAGCTGTTGAAAAGGAGTTCACGGCCTAAGATCCTCCTTAGGCCGTAAACACCTTAAATATGGCCAAAAAGAACCAAACTTGTCCCAAAAAGCTTGGAAATAAATTGAGGATTTAGCCTAGGAGTGTTTGATCATTTAAAACCATCAAAATGAGGCATAAAAGAGAGTTTACGGCCCAAGCACCCGCTTAGGCCGTAAACACCTCTAAACCTTGTCAAAATGCCCCAAAAACACTCCCAAACCACCCTTAGGCTTAATACATAAATTAGGGGCTTGCTATTTCGGGTTTAGTACAATTAAACACAATGAAATGAAGGGACAAGAGGAGTTTACGGCCCAGACATGTGTCAAGGCCGTAAACACCCTCAAACATGCCAAAACATTGATTTTTATTCCCCAAATGGCCTTAGACTATTACTATAAAATGCTAGGAGTGATTTAAGGGCTTAAAACTTCACTTAACTCATGGCATAGGAGTTCACGGCCGTGAACTCCCTTAGGGATGGTTCATGGGCCGTAAAATCCATAATGGTGCTCTTAAAAACCCTAAACTCATTCATACCATTTAGATTTGGACCTAGAAAAATCCCGCGAACAAGATTGAGCCCTTAAAACACACTAGAACTCCTCACCATGAGTTTACGGCCGTAAACTCATGGGGAGTTGTCCCTGGGCCGTAAACTAAGTGTAGAGAGTTTACTCTCAGAGAGTAAACTCCATTCCTAAGCCATACACACCCTTAGATGTTACCCGGGACACCCCAAACGCTTAACCAAAGTGTTTTCCGCTCCTTAGAGAGCGTATACTTGTTTAATTAGTATTAAATATACTAATTGTATGTGAACATATGTTATCATATGTTAAATAGGTCATTGAGTGTGTTCGAGTCTTTACTTGACAACCGAACACCCAACCGGCACCTTCGTCGGATCTACTTACGCCAGGTGAGTTCATACCCCTGAATGAACCTTTTGAATGTTTTTACATGTTTTATAGGGGGGAATACAAGTTAAACATGCCAGTTATCATATCAATCACATGCGATTGATAACCCGCATGCACAAGGTTTTACCATATTGTACACTGTTTTACCAAGTAGGATACTATAAAGGGGTTTTCAAAAAGGTTTTCACTTATTCAATACTCTTACTTATACTGTTTTATCTAAATACATTTTAAACTGGTTTATAAATGTTCCAAAGATTTTTAATGGTTTTCAAACTTATCTTACCAAAGGATACCAAAATGTGATTTTCCCTGAGTATAAAGGTTTTTCCAAGGTGTTCATCAAAGTTCCCTTCACGTCTTACACTTTTACTTGTTAGTTACCACTGCTTCGCTTTCACTTATTTTAAAATCCTACTTGATAACGCTTTCACTTCTTGATATGCTTATACCTGTTATCGCCTCTATTTCGCTTATACTTGTAGTCGCTTATACCTGTTGTTGTCTCTATTTCGCTTATACTGGTAGTCATTTATACATGATAGACGCTTTCACTTCACCAGTTGTCACTTCCACTTCGTGATACACTTATACTTGGTACACTTATGCTTTACGATTCAGTTATTCCACACTGTACGATTACACACCACGATGATACGTTTCCACTTGTTACACACTCAGTCGTAGTTAGATGTATGTCTGTGCTTGTATGGATATATATAAATAATGATTGAAGGACTTAGGAAGGTTCGTCCGCCCTATTTCCTTTTCTTCGTTGAGATGTGGTCTGGTGGGATCGGATGGCCGTCCGAAGGTCGTTTGGTTCATTAGTTATATATTATGTATACGAGTATAGATGTATAGGTATGCTCTAGTCAGTTCAGTCATGAGTCTCTACCTCTAGTTCAGCACTTACATTAGAAACCCACTACCCACTGTTTGGAAGTCATTACCCACTATTTGGGATGCATCTTCGGGACACGGCCTTCTCCGTCGTCTAGTTGGTAACCAGAGTCTCTTGTAGGGAGAGCGGACATTGTGTGTATAGATCTATACGGGATTGACACCCCCGCACCCTGACTGCTAGCTACAGTCCACGGCCCACCAAGCCAAGGGGTGACAAATGTCATATTTTATAGACGCTTGTAGGGCGTCTGGTACTCTAGTGTCGGTTAGTATGGTTACGAGTATCCCGGGTTACCTTATAATTCATGGCCTTAAGGTAACAGTATTTAACCAACAATTTATACTGTATGCTGGTAACTCATTCTCAGAGTCACACTGTTTTTGACCTTGCAAGTTGTATCTTTCATTTGATACTGTCTGCAGTCTATATTCTCTGTTTTTGACCTTGCAAGATGTATCTTTCATTTGATACTATCTGTGGTCTGTATTCACTGTTTTAGACCTTACCAGTTGTACCTTTCATTTGGTACCTTCTGGGGTCTGTGTCTCCTTTTGGTAGACTGAGCCAAGCGTGTCGTTCATTCGATACTCTCCTGGAGTCTAGGATTCCTTTGCCTTATTCAGCAGTCCTCACTGCTGAGGCATATGGTATTTCCCTGATTCTTCTTGCTTTCTTTAATAATCAAATTCAGTATTTTGATAATGATAGCGATTAAGGGAAAACTACTTTTACCACACTAACTCCGTCCAGTCTTGGTAGAAGACTGCTTTTATTAAAGAAAATATAGGATTTTCTGGAAAGAACTTTAATACACTGTAAATTCTTAAACTACTACATTATAAAGTTATTCGAATAAAATGTCACTAAATACTTATGAACTCACCAACATTTGTAAAAATGCTGATACTCGCTTTTCAAATAACTTGTATTCTCAGGTCAGCATTAGACAGGTACATCCCCGGAGCTGTTGATGAAGATGGCTTAGTACCATGCTGTATTTATTATATTTGCTTGTATTACTTTGAAACCATGTAATGTAAACCATGTAAAAATATTACTATTAATGAAATGTTTTGTTGTACTTTGATTACTATAATACATGTGTTGTGATACTTGACATGACGTCATCCACCCCAGAACGTTTCCGCCATTCCGGTTTTGGGGTGTGACAAATGCTCCTCATGCTACTCCCTAGATCTCGAATATACCAAAATGTCATCGATGAATACAATCACCGACCGATCCAGCATCGACCTGCACACTTGGTTCATGAGATCCATGAACATTGTCGGGGCATTGGTGAGCCCGAAAGGCATCACCACAAACTCGTAATGCCCGTAACGCGTCCTGAACGTTGTCTTCTGGATGTCCTCATCTCGCACCCTCACCTGATGATACCCATACCTCAAATCGATCTTAGAGAACCAAGATGCTCCTTGTAACTGATCGAACAAATCGTCGATCCTCGGAAACGGGTAACGGTTCTTGACCGTCAGCTTGATCAACTCCCGGTAATCAATGCACATCCGGTGTGAACCATCCTTCTTCTTGACAAACAGGATAGGCGCTCCCCACGGCAAGCTGCTCGGACGAATAAACCCCTTTCCCAACAGCTCCTGAAGCTGCGAGGATAACTCTTGCATCTCTGGAGGTGCAAGGCGATAAGGCACCTTAGCGATAGGTGTGGCCCCCAGAACCAAATCGATACTGAACTCCACTTGCCTCACAGGAGGCACACCCGGAAACTCCTCTGGAAATACATTCGGGAACTCACACACTATCGGAACCTCCTCTACTGACCTCGGCCTCTCGGAATCCACTCGCGTATCCATCACATACGCCATAAAACCCTTACAGCCCTGCTGAAGACACTGCCTCGCCCTAGCGGCCGAACAAAATGCTGACCCAGAACGTGTACCCTCGTCGTACACCGAAAGAACTCCCCCACTAGGGTCTCTTATGGTCACCAGCTGTCGCTCGCAGTCGATAACCGCACCGAATCTGCTCAACCAGTCCATGCCCACAATGACACGGACATCACCCATCGCAATAGGAACCAAATCAATCGGGAACTCAACACCGAAAACCTCTAAAATACGCACCCCCGGAGAACCTCCGTGGCATATATCACCCTCTCGTCAGCTATGGAAACTCTCAGAGGCCGACTCAATGGCTCACGACTAACACTGATATGCTGACTAAAAGCCAAAGATACAAAAGACCGACTCGCACCCGAGTCAAATAACACCAAGGCAGGTACATAATTCACAAGAAAAGTACCTCGGCATAACATAATATAAGCATAATATCTCAACATCAAAATAAATACACGAAAGAATACATACCAGCCACGACACCGGGCGCTGCGCGGACCTCCTCCGCGATCAACTAAAAGGCTCTCCCTCGTGCCCTCGGCGCCTCGGCCTTCACTGGCCGACTCTCGGTAGCTCTGATGGCAGCAGGGGAAGATCCCTGAGGTGTTCCCTGAGCTGATCCCCGCAACTATGGACACTCCGCCTTCCGGTGTCCGGTCTGGTTCCAGTGAAAACACACTGCAAAACCCTTGGGGCAGTCCTTGGCCATATGCCCCTCCTTGCCACATTTGTAGCAAGATCCAGCTCTACACACTCCATCATGACCCTTGCTGCACTTTCCACAAGTGCGGCCCTTCTGGCTCCCCGATTTGGGATCAGCGGGCTTGGCCCGCTTGGCTGCCGGCTAGGACTGTGCCGGTCGTCGATCCCTCCCCTGAGACTCTGCCTCCTCCCTAGCCTGAGTCTCTAGCTCAATCTCCCTCTTACGGGCATTTGCCTGAAGCTCGGCAAATGTCCGGTACGAGGAGTTCGCCACGAAATCCCGAATGTCTCGCCTCAAAATACTCAAATACCGGCTCATATGTGCCTGCTCAGTGGACACGTGCTCAGGGCAGAACATCGCCCTCTCGTGGAACATCCTGGTAATCACCGTAACAGACTCAGTACCCTGCTTGAGGGTTAGAAACTCCTGGGCCAAACGCTCCCTCTCCACTCGGGGAACGTACTCATCTCGGAACATGGCAGTGAACCTCTCCCAGGTTACTGCCGCAAGCTCAGCAGGCGTAAAGTGCGCCGTCACAAACTTCCACTAGTCCTTCGCTCCCAAGCGAAGCTGGTTCAACGCGAACCGAACTCTCAAATGCTCAGGAGATGAGCAAGTGAAGAAACACCCCTCTATGTCAGAAATCCATCTCATAGCCACCACCGGGTCCTGGGTCCCATCAAACTCCGGCAGTTTTGTGTTGCTGAACTCTCGGAACAGCAACACATCACCACCCTGCGGCCTCGCAACAGCAATAGTTGCGGTGGCCGCTGCAACAGCAGCCTCAGAAAGAGTAGCATAACGCTCCTCGAAAGTCTCAATCAACGTGGTCTTAATAGACCCGAACATCTCTGGCATCTCTGCCCTGATGGCCGCAGCCACCTCCTCATGGATGATCCGGCGGATCTCCTCATCACTGGCCCCACTGCTCTCAGGCATAAGACGTGTCCTCACCATGATCTACCTCTGAAATACAACATACGATGAATTAGAATCCATTCGAGCATACTCACACTCGACAACCCATTCCTCCTTGATCCTTGGCACTCCAAAGATTCTTACTTGGGTTGTACACCGCCCCGGTGCTTTCAATAGTATGGGCCCAATACTATTGTCCGCACCGTATCAGAATACACCCCAAGTCCTCCTCTTCGGATCCCAAGTTCCAAGTACTCTATTATGCATAATCCACTCTCTAACAGATCTCTCATAAGCCCCTCGCTGCTACCTACTCATTCTCAAGCATCTCATAGCAGCTCACCTCTCCCTAGGCTAAGGCATCACAAATCAGGCCACTCTAGTCCTAATAGGAGTACCTAGCCTACTCTATCATGAGAATACATCATATCCATATCAATATCACATAACATGAGGGTATTTTGGGAAATCACCGTTCGGGCGCGGACTGATCATACACACATCTCTGCTCTGCGTTTTTCCAAAAAACTTTTACTCTTTTTGAAAATACTTCTCAAATCCTCAGTTTGAGTTCAAATACGCCCGAAGGTGTACTCGAATCCCTCAAACCAAGGCTTTGATACCAACTTGTAACACCGTAAATTTCAAAACAATTTTTCGCATTTTATAAAAACATAATTAATTTAATATTCATAAAAACATCAATGTTTGAAACTCAATCCATGCCATATAAAAATCCCAAGATCTCATAACATAAAAATCCCGTGTATGTGTACTGATCAAGCCGGCGCCTTCCCACGGTCATCACTAGTACCTGAAACAATTAACACCAAACACTATAAGCACAAAGCTTAGTGAGTTCCCCAAAATACCACACATAACACATATTATCCACTCGAGGCTATAACTCTGTGGGTTCGTGGACCCTACTCTGTGAACCCTCTGGTTCTATCTCTGTGAACCTTCCGGTTCCACCTCTATAAACATGCACAGCATAAATCACATAGAAATAATGCAGTACAACACATAACATACATATAGCATACAAATACTCTGTCACATAACTTTAATTACCTACTCAAGGTAAAGTATAGTGAGAAGACTCACCTCGCGTATCTCGATAACTCACAAATCCCAGAAATCACTCGCGCTCGATCCCCCGAGCTATAATCCTCCTATAACACAATATATCTCTAATTAACACTTTCACAACTAAGGTTGACTAACCTATCAAGTCAACACTGGTCAACTCTGGTCAATGGTCATCGGTCAACTTTGACCGGACTCGGCGAGTGCACTAGAGCGACTCGGCGAGTCTATATGTGTTCACTGACTCCCTCGGATCCTCTTTTGACACGTTGAATACTTCCCTAATTCGACGAGTTCCACCTGGCACGAATCGCGGGGCCACCACGACTCAACTCGCCGAGTCTCAAGAACAACTCGGCGAATTCCGGCTTGACTCAGCCCCCTATTGACTCTCCCTGACTCACTGGGTCATCCCCCAACCCGGCGAGTCTACTCGCTGAACAATTTACGTGAAACCCCAACCCTACTCGCCGAGTCTCAAGAACAACTCGGCGAGTTCATGCCATGCACAAATTCTATTGACCTTCTGAGGTCAGATCTGCTTCCCCAAACCATAGATCTGGCCTTCCCAAGCATGAATGTCACGTAAAGTTCGAAACTTGATGCTTGTATAACCCCCACAAGGCATCAAAAGGAGATTTGGTCCCAAAAATGACAACCTAGGTCCAATAAGTCCATAATAACCCAAAAAGCTCCAAGGGTTAGGGTCTCTAGACCTCTTTGAGTCCAGATCCAAGTCACAAACTCGAAGAGGGACCATTTGCTTCACATAATCACTCTCCAAAGGGGTTAGAAAACCCTAACTCTAAAGATCAACCCTAAAACTGAAGGAGGTTCGAACTATTACCTCAAAATGAAGCCTCTGGACTCTGGATCTGCTGGAATCTCACCTCCTCCTTGCTCTTGCCACCTTCTTCTTGCTAAACAAGGAATACAAAGGCCCAAAAGTGACTTCCTCTCTCCCAAAACGATTTAGCTCTCTTAGGGTTCTCTCAAGGGACTGGTAGTCGCAATGGGAGGCTATAAGTGCCCTTAAATAGGCTCAAAACCTGGGGAATTAGGGTTTCATTAAACAGCGTGAACTCACCGAGTCCACTTTTGGACTCGCCGAGTGCAGACATGAACCCGTGCCCATAGCCGCGATCATACTCGGCGAGTTTGAGCTCCAACTCGCCGAGTCTCCTCACAATCACCACAATTATAAGAATGAATAATACCTGGGAATTCGGGCTGTTACACTTTTTTAATTTAATTAATGATTTATTGTTTCCTGAATTCTCATTGGTGCATTTAGGCACACACTATTTGTTAAAAACATTTAAACCTAGCTCTCTCTTTCTCTCTCTCTCTCTCTCTCTCTCTCTCTATATATATATATATATATATATATATATATATATATATATATATATATATATATATATATATATATATATATATATATAGAGAGAGAGAGAGAGAGAGAGAGAAAGAGAGAGGAGGGTTCAATTGAGAAAAAAAAGGTTGAGAATGAGGAATCATTTCCAATCACACATTTATTTTGTTGCAAAACATTAGGCGTACCGACGGAATGAGTAACGGATATACATGTGTTTTCCAACCAAACATAATTCCTTAAAATATCCTAATCATTACCTTACACAAAAGCATTTTTTTTGTTTTTTTATTATTTTTAGAATGCTATTTTTATCGAAAATTTATTTTAAATATATCAAAATTCATAATTTTTTATTCTCTATAAATAGACATCTATGTTGATATAGTTGTGAATTAAAATAAAAAAATTATTTTTTTAGAGTGTCAACTATTGTTATTCATAAGTGAATAAAAATGCATCATATTATTATTACAGTACATTCGTTATTCAATTATGAATAGAACGTATGCTTAATTTTTTTACAGTTTAAGTATCGTTTATATATAAATATAACACGTTATAAAGTTTTCTTGCCTAAAATATATTTTTTTACATCATCTTTCGTCACATGTTATATTTATATATGAATAAAACGTGTATTAATTGTCGTCGTATGTTATATTCATATATTAATAAAACATTTATAAGATTGTTGTTACAGTTCATTTGTTATTCATATATAAATGAGTAATATGTTAAAAAAAGATGAAGTGTTCTGAAATTTTGAACTACCTATTCATATAAGAATAATAAATGAACTGTAACAAAATTATGATAAATGTGTTCTTCGTATATGCATATAACTTGTCAGGAAAGTCAATACACGTTTTATTCATATGTGAATATAACATGTGATGAGAGTTGATATAAGAAGTAAAAAGTTTATTATATGTTATATTTATATATGAATGATACTTAATCTGTAAAAAAAATTAATCATATTTTTTTATTAATAAGTGAATAACGAATATACTGTACTAAAAATCTAATGCATTCTTATTCATTTATGAATAACGATAGCCGAAAATTATTTTATCTTAAAACTATATCAATATGGATATCTATTTGTAGATAATAAAAAATCATGAATTTTGGTATATTTAAAATGATTCTTCGATAAAAATAGCTTCTTAAAAATTTTAAAAAACGAAAAAAAAAAACTATGTTTTTTTATATATTAAGGTAATGATTAGCATAGTTTAAGGAAACATGTTTTGTTGGAAAACATATGTGTATTCCTTTCTCATTTCCGTTGGTACCACGGAGGCTTTTCCGACAAAAATAAATGAGTGGCTGAGAATGTTTCCACATTCTCGACCTTTTTTATTTTCTAAAGTGCAATTATATATATATATATATATATATATCGATTATTCTAAAAGAATTAAGTTATTTTGATGAATGATGATTCCATTTTATCAAATATTATATAAAATATGATATTTAAATAAAAAGATTTTCCATATATAGATTTGTTAAGGGTCTTTTTCCATCAAACAATGTTTTTTAGTTAATAGTATCAAAGGAAATCACATAAATACCCTACAAAGTTTGTAGGGTTGGTACTTTCAGTTCTTAAAGTTATATCCTAGTGTTTTATAGGTATAAGATATGTTACCGTTTGTTCTTTTAATCTCTTTCAACCTCTAATAATTGGTACACCATGTGATATTGATTATTTAGACTAAAAAAAACTCACATTATGCCCCTATAAAGCCCAAAAAAATTGGAGGATCATTTAAACCGAAACTAACAAAATCGACTTCATCGACACTTCCGTCTTCGATGTGAAAACCAACTCACCGGTGACTGTTGCTTCCTTCCAATTCCAATTTCTATGATGGGCAATGATTCCCATATTCTCAATTGACGAGATATGTCCAGTTTGCCGCAAGGCATGTTTGGATACCTTTGGGGAAGACGCGGTTCAGTGTAGAGAGCTCCCTGGTTTCAAGTACAGACAGGATGTGGTTCTGAATGTTCTGTTTGATGTTTGTCGGCGTGCTGGTATTTTTGTGAAGAAAGAAGTGTCGGTGAACTTTTTAACGGACCCGCACGATGGAAGGTCCACATTTAGACCGGCTGACATTTTGGACTTTGGATGGATATGAGGGAAACATGCGTGTGTGGATCTTGTTGGGGTCTCTCCTCTCGTTGGTTTGGGGAGCGGGGGTTTCGCAACTGGGCATGCCTCTTTGAAAGCCATTGCGTGCAAAGTGGCAAAACACGAGAATGCATGTATAGAAAATCAACATGTGTTTGTACCTTTTGCATTCGATACATTTGATCTTCTCGCACCAAAGGCGGTGGAGCTCCTCAATAGAGTCTAACGGGTCATGCATTCTAATGTCATATCTCCTAGATCGACAAATGTTGTTTTCAAAAGAACTGGTTTTGTCATCCAGAAAGGGCTAGCGTCACAGCTTGTTGCCCGTTTGCCTTCAATTGATATGTATTGAACTATATGACCTTTTAAAAGATATAAATCTCGGGTTTTGCATAGGGTTAAACAAGTCTGCCATATACGGATGTTGTAGAGCCTCTGTCACCATTATCCTTTTCGTCGGATCAAACACAAGCATACTTCAAACCTCGAAGAAACTAAATAATCGATCAATTGATGAACAAGATGGCGATAATTTAATTGAGGAAACGAGAATTTAATCATTTATACTTTAAACAAGAAGAATTTGTAGTTGTCAAACGTAGTCGTTTGACAGAGGTTGTGAAGATTTGATGATATGTCTCGAGGAAGCAATACTCACCGGTGACTAGTTTTCCTATCGAGGAAAGAAGTGTCGATTGAATTCAGTTTCGTGAGTTTTAGTTTAAATGATTCCCAAACTTTTTTTGGCTCTATAAGGGCATAATGTGAGTTTTGTGGTCTATATGGTCACTATGGCATAGTGTACCTGTTAGAGGTTGAAATGGACTAAAAGAACAGGTCATAACCTACGTTATACCCCCATAAATCTAGAAAATAACTTTAGAGACTGAATCAACTAATCATATAAACTTTGTAGGACATTTGTATCATTTCCCCTAATATCAATTACTTTTATTCTACTAAGTATTATTTTTAGTTTCATTTCTTATATAACTAACCACTTTTTTCAGTAATGTTCTGACCACGGTTTCAAAATTAATCAATTATTTTAAATAAATTATTAAGCTATAAAGTTTTGATATATTATGTCACATTAAATGAAGAAATATTGATTTCTATTATATTATTTTAAATTTTCAAACAATATAGTCTATCCTTAAATCTTAATCCGTACTTTTTATTTAAAATATTAATATAGAAATATAAGATAATCCACACATTTACTTTATTCTAATATGCAAAGTATTTTTTTAATATGTTTTTTTATTAATTTGATTATACATGTCAGGTGATTTAATACGTTAATAAGGGAAGGTAAATCAAAATAATGAAGGTTTTTTTTGCCACTTGTCAAATTCTTAAGAGTTTTGTCGCATGTAATTTTGTGAGAGTTTTAGAATTATTATTTTCCACTTGTCATTTTTTTAGAATTTTCATATTTTAGAATAAAATTTCATATAAGGAAAAAGAATCATTCTATTAATTTGATAATAAAGTCTCATAAATGCTTTAAAGAAGATTTGATTTTTTTTATAAATGTTTCAAAAGGTTACATTATGATATGTAAAATTATTATTTTATAAAATATTTAATGGTTAAATATTGATATTAAATTTTTATTTTTAATATACCCTTGTAATACACGGGTCTCACAACTAGTCCTTTATAAAGATGAAATTATACTTTAAAACATTAAAACATAAAAAGAAAAAAAAAATAGGCGGCTAATATAATGGCACGTGGCAAAACTCTAATATAGTAACATTTGGCAAACAAAAACTATTCTATATTTTATTGGGACAGTGGAATTTTATTAAAAAACTAACAAAAAGCTAGAAAAAAAAAACATTACAACAAATTACAAGCAAGAACAAGATTATGAAGCCATGAGGTCCAATTTATTTTAGCTTTGCTACACCTACCGAAAAAAAAAGTTTTTGACAACATCATCAAAAATGACTAATTTTCTAGGCTACATCGTTTCAAAGATAATGGAATTTCGAAAATTTCACATATACCATAATGCAGTCATAATCGCCGCATCAAAAGCTTTCCGTTAACCACTTCTCCAAGCTAAATAATTCAACCAAAACAAGATATAATTTGTGGAAATGTGTTGAGAAAGTTGAACATTCCATCAAATAGCAACTCGAATCCAAAGTTCAATCAAATTACTACAATTAGCAACTCGAATCCAAAGTTCAATCAAATTACTACAATCTGCAAAAAAGATGGTCAAATCACTAGCGGCACACCCAAATGAACAAAAGCTATTCTTTATTAATACATGATGATTTTGATGTCTGTTATCCTTTAACAAATTTGAATAAAATCATAAATTTGATGAAAAGAAAATTTATCCCGTTTTAGTTAGTATTTGGTAGATCATAAATCGAATGAAATACATTTATTGAATACAATATAAATTACATTATATTATATTAAAATATATAAATTTTAAATTGGGTATCTCAAAATTGAGGGTTGTAAAATTGAAGATTAATTTCAATAAAATCTTTATATTCATGGATTACTATATATAAAATACTTTGATCCCTCCATTATTCATATTCCTAGTTAGGTGAAAGGAAACACTATAGAAGTAGGCAAACCTATGCGTATATTTGGTGGTTATTCATTGGGTAAGACACTATCCACACCCACCACCGACTAATACCCGTGGTATTGAATTGTATTAAATTGTTTTACACTGTGTTGATATGTTCTTTTATCAATAAGCTATTTTGAAATAACATACCAAAAAACTAGTTTATGAATAACATATCAAAAAACTAATATAAAAAAATCATGGTGTGCAAGTCATTTTTTTCTGTGTCTCACGATCATTTAGCAATGGTATACATGCAACTACAGAAAGAAGAGAGGGCAAAATAGAAGAAGAATAAAGTTTTGGTTGTGATCTTCTATAGTATTTATAAGTTATAAATTATTTTTTATTGTTTTACCAAACAATAAATTATAATAAACTTAAAAAATAAGATAATCTATAAGCTAGTTTATGGGCGTCAAATACATAGGTTTTATTATAATAACTTATGTTTAGTGTCTTATGCAGTGTTATATAAAACTACAAAAGTATACTTGAATTTAGTTTTGTTCTTGATTTTTTTTAATATATTTTTATCAGTCTCATCTTAATTAGATATTCGAATGACTTTTTATGTTGTTAATTTAGTATACAATTATCATCTAATTTATCCACTATCATTTTATCTTAACATATAAATGACATTAATTTTAGTCTAGGAGGTTTTTATTTTTTATTATTAAAATATGTTTTGAATTAAACACATGTAAAATTCATTTATGACTGCATTTTCATCGATATATTATAATAAAATCTTCAATTTGGATAAGAGAGAAGGAATCGATGTGACATGAACAAGCAAAGAATTTACTGCATCACTCGTGACCCGTGATACAAATTATTATATTTAATCTTTTATTTACTTTTTTTTCAAAACCTAAAAGTCATATTCGATCACGGTTTTCGTATTCTTTCAATAATATAAGATTGAAATTTTGTGCATGTCATAATCATAATCATTTTAAATTTTTAATTATATCTCTAATGATTGTCAGTATATAAATAAATAAAAATTAAAAAAAATATCCTTAAAATGAAACAACTTTAGCTTCTCTTATAGGTGTATTGGTTAGTTGAGGAAGTAAAGACAAGTTCAATGAACTGAGCCAAAACTGAGATAAAAATTGGTAGGGTTTTATAACTTTATATAGTTTTATACATAAAATAATTGACCTATTATTTTAAGAAGTAAAGTTGAAGTAACAATGATGAAGACCAATGAAAAGCCTAAATTTTGGAAGGATATGGAGCCATGTCATGTCACGGATAACAAGAGGCTATCCATATGTTTACGAGTCAAGGATAAACTTCTTGGGGAGATTCACGTTTAATTTGAGGAAAAAATTTACTTTTAGGGCGGGAGTCGTATTACTCGTATAACATTTGACATAGTGAACTTTTTTGTAATTTCCATTAAATTGAAATAAGGAATATCTAACGATAAATTAAAATTTTAAAATAGGCAACTAATTAATAACATTTAAATAAAGTATTGGTCTGAAAATTTCTTTAGGTTTCACAAAATCAATGCGGTCAAAATTTATTTCACCAAATTGCTACGAAAATTGTGATAGACTTCAAGATCACATATTGTTGCTCTTCTAGTAATGTATTCTTCCCCACTAATCTCAAATGGTGGTCTATAGAATGATTTGGTTTCATCGTACTAACATAGCGTTGCTTATTCGTTTTCTAGAATCATATTAAGTAGTGTATCTTAAACATATCTCTGCAAATTTATTCTCATCAACAAAAAGTATCAGGTTTTTTAAAATTTACCAACGTTTTTTGAAGGCTCCAAATGTTCGTTCCACTTCATTTCTCTCTCTTTCTTGGGTTTTCTTAAAAAAAATATTTTATTATCATTGAGGCATGTGAATGTTTTAGAAAATACAAAACACTCTGGATAGATAGCATCAACAAGATAATACTCGTTTCTATATAGTGTTCCACGCACCTCAAATGAAGAATATGGTACGGTTCTATCATATATGTTGTTGAATACCGATGACGTGTTAAAACATTGTTGTCATTATGCGAATTGGGAGCACCAAAGAAGGTATGACATATCCACAAATCATGTGACGATGTTGGTGATTTTAGTGTCACCATGTCATTTTATGTAACTGGAATTAACATGTGAGCTAAGGAACTTATGTAACGTCCAGTTCCTAATATGTATTTTAATAAGAATTATTCATTTTCGCAAAGGGACTCGACGAGTTGGAGGCCCCAAACTCGTCAAGTAAAACGGATTTTTAGGACGCGAGACTTGAAGTCTACTCGGCGAGTTAAGAAGCCTCAACTCGACGAGTAGGGCTACCAGAGTGAAACCCTAATTTTCAGGGTTTGCACCCTATTTAAGGACTTTAACACTTCATTGTGGCCTCCATCATCGCATCCCTCAGTCCAGCAAAACCCTAACTCGTGATCTTAAGCCTTTTGAGTGTGTGTGAGTGAAAGGAGAGTGATTCTTTGGTATTTCCTTGAAGGAGTGGAAGCTAGAAGTGCTTGGTTGAAGGAAGAAGCCTTGGATCCAGAGATTTCGTTGTCACAACAGCCTTATTTAGGTATAAAGTCTATACTTTGTCTATTCATTTACTAGATATCTTCATGGAGTAGTTTAGGGCTTTAAGGAGCCTATTTTGGGACCATTCATGGATGCAAGCTTGTTTTGGAGTCATGACTTCAGATCCAGGGCCTTTGAGGGACTCCATGGCATAAAGGTGCCAACTTTCTGGCCATGGGAGTCCCATGCAACTTGTGAACCACTTTTTAGGGTCTTTTGAGCTAAATAACTCATGCATGGACATAAAGTTAGTAACTTTACGTGATAGATCAACTCTAGGGGACCAGATCTATGGATTTGATGCATTGAGCCCAATCGAAAGTGACTTAATGGATTTAGACTATGAGGGACTCGACGAGTTGGGTCGTGGTCCCCCAACCTTTTTTGTTACTAAGCAAACTCATTGAGTCTAGGAGATGACTCAGCAAGTTGGCCATGGTTTTAGGTTATGAAGATTAAGGAACTCGACGAGTTCAAGGAGGGACTCGGCGAGTTATGAGCAAAATGTCCCGGCTCTATATGAAGGGGAACTCGATGAGTTCATGAAAGAACTCGACGAGTAGGATCAGGATTTCCAGAGTTTCACAGATAAAGGAACTCGGCGAGTTGATGGACCAACTTGGCGAGTTGAGTCGGCCAGGATGTTGACTTTGACCATGATGTCGACTTTGACCAGGATGTTGACTTTGACTTTGACCTTTGATGAGAGTTGACCCTAAAGGGGTTATGAGTATGAAAGAGTAATTAAAAGAGATTTTATGTGTAGGAGTTTGAGGAGAGTTGATCCCAGAGCCGAGAACAGTTCAGCTACTTCACGACATTGAGGTGAGTCAGTAGAAGTGGGTCGAAGGCACCAATGTCGGTCCACTAGTAAAAATGTAGTAGAGATGATTGTCTTTGTAATAATTATCTGGTATGTCACTATCTATTATGCTTTATGTGCTAGTATGCTATGATGTTACGTGATAGTGGTAAGAGGGGTAGGATAGACCCCAGTACCGGTCGATAGGGCCGAAGGGGTATGCCAGCACCCAGACAAGCTAGGCAGTATATGACTTATATGTTTATGCACTAGAATGCTATACGGTAGAAGTAGGGGTGAAATAGTCCCCAATATTGGTCGAAAGGACCGAAAGGGTAGACCAACACCCTAATATGCTAGGCGAGGTGTAACATCCGGATTCCCAGGTATATTATTTTATTCAATTATTTTGGGGTTTGTGGAGGAACTTGGCGAGTTGGAGCCAAGACTCGCCAAGTAGGGTCGCGGATGTTCATCCGGGTTCACGTCCGGACTCGGCGAGTCCACGTTGTTTAATGAAACCCTAATCCCCCAGGTTTGGAGCCTATTTAAGGGCACTTATAGCCTCCCATTGCGGCTACCAGTCCCTTGAGAGAACCCTAAGTGAGCCAAATCGTTGTGAGGGAGAAGAAGTCACTTTTGATCCTTGTACCTTTGGTATAGCAAGAAGGAGGTGACCAAGAGCAAAGAAGAGGTGTGATTCTAGCAGTTCCAGAGTTCAGAGACTTCATTTTGAGGTAATAGTTCGAACCTCCTTCAGTTTTGGTGTTGATCATTAGAGTTAGGGTTTTCTAACCCCTTTGGAGAGTGATTATGAGGAGCAAATGGTCCCTCTTCGAGTTTGTGCCTTGGATCTGGACTCAAAGAGGTCCAGAGACCTTAACCCTTGGAGCTTTATGGATCAGTTTGGGGTTATTGGACTTAGGTTGCCATTTTTGGGACTAAATCTCCTTTTGATGCCTTGTTGTTATACAAGCATCAAGTTTTGGACTTTACGTGACATTCAGGCTTGGGGAGGCCAAATCTATGGTTTGGGGAAAGAGATCTGACCTCAGGAGGTCTGTAGAGATTGTGCATGGCATGAACTCGCCGAGTTGTTCTTGAGACTCGGCGAGTACGGTTAGGGTTTCACGTCAATTGCTTAGTAAGTAGACTTGCCGAGTTGGGGGTGACTCAGTGAGTTAGGAGGGGGTTAGAGGACTTGAGTTCAAGTGGAACTCGCCGAGTTGTTCTTGAGACTCGGTGAGTTGAGTCGGGGTGGCCCCTCGATTCATGTCAGGTGGAACTCGTCGAGTCAGGGGAAGAACTCGACGTGTCGAGAGAGGGATCAAGTGAGTCAGTGGACACGTGTGGACTCGCCGAGTTGCCATTATGCACTAGCCGAGTCGGGTCAAGTATGACTGTTGACTTTTGTTGACTTTTAGGGTTTGGTCAACAATGGAGCCCTTGTTTCAAGAGGGGGGTAAAATAGTCTTTTACCCTTCTGAGGGTGCCAATAGAGGGTTGAGTCTAGTCTCTAGAATTATATTTATGAGAGTATTTACTTTATCTGAATAGGCGGAGGATAGGCAATAACTCTACCGAGTTAGAGATTTACCAAGACGCCTGAGGTGAGCCTTCTCACTATACTTTACCTAGAATGGTAACAGGGTTATGTGACAGTACATTTTAGAGCTATGTGCCAGTGTATTTGCATGCTATTTATGTATTATAATTGTTGTGATATGTGATGTGCATGATTCAGAGTTTATAGAGCTAGGACCAGTGGGTCCACAGAGTTAGGACCTTTTGGTCCACAGAGTTAGGGCCAGAGGGCCCACAAAGAGTTGGGACTAGAGGGTCCCACTGAGACACATTGACCAGAGGGTCAAACAGAGCTATAGCCTCGAGTGGCTAAAATGTGTTAGAGTGGTATTTTGGGGAACTCACTAAGCTTTATGCTTATAGTGTTACGTGTTATGTGTTTCAGGTACCAGTGATGACCGCGGGAAGGCGTCGGCATGATTCGTACACACACATGGGATTATATGTATTTCGATCTTGGGGGATGTTATGTGAAACAAGGATATGATTCAATGACCTTTTATTAATAAATGTGTTTGGAAAATGTGTTTTGAAAATGCGAAAAATTGTTTTAAATTTTACGGTGTTACTCGAGGTACCAGTCGACAAGACCGAAGGGGTAGGGCAGCACCCTAATATGCTAGGTGAGGCAGCGGTCGACAGGACTGAAGGCGTAGGCCAGCACCCTGATATGCTAGGCAAGATACCGGTCGAAAGGACCGAAGGGGTAGACCAGCACCCTGATATACTAAGCAAGTTACCGGTTGAAAGAGACCGAAGGGGTAGCTAGTATCGGGATATGTTAGACAGTATGTTTATTGTATGGTATGTGGTATGATGGGGGAACTCACCAAGCTTTATGCTTACGGTTTTCAGTTTTGGTTTCAGGTACTTTCTCTTCGAAGGGAAAGGATTCGGCATGGTACAGCACATCACACACATGATTTTCCGCATATGAGATTCTTGGGATTTGTAATCTGACATTGTTACTATATTATGACATGCTTTTGAGACATATGATCTATGGTTTTTATGAAATGAAATAGCAGCGCCCCTAACGGGGTCCAAGGGGCAGAGCCCCTAGCTGGGGTCAGTGGGCGGGGTCGAGGGGCAGCGCCCCAAAACCTTTTCGAATTTTACATATGGGAACTTGGTGGGAATTTAGGATTCTTGAGGGTGATTAGGGTAAAACTAACGAAACTCGTTAGTTTTTGTAACCCAAAATCTTCATTCAAATCCGAATTACCCTGACTTGCTTCCAAAGCAACTCATGACGGTCCAACCCTAATAAAACTCTAATCTCGTTTATTATACAAACGATTTTTCCTTCTCAGAAGAAAGACACGAAATTTAGCTCTCGTTTTCTTCAAACTTTCACAGAATCTTTCTAGCAATTTGGCTTACGCTTTCTATGCCTAGTATCATAAGTGTCCACTTGGATTATCCTAGGCCGAATTTCTTGCAACCCAGACATAGGGTAGAAATATCAGTTCGAAAAGTATTCTCATGATCCAAGTTGGTATCCAGATCTCCACCACAAACCCTAAATTTCTTACAGACGTCACTGTTTCAAGTAGTACCATCGAGTAACCATAATATCCTCGTGTGTATTGACCGTGATGTGCATTTGGGAAATTTTCATATTCCCGGTGGAAGCAATCCAAACTTCCTAACATTCTAGAAAAAACATATACACTTGCATGATGAGCATATAATTATCGAATGCCATTATAAGTGAGCTAACATAAATATCGATCGTACAAGCTAAGAACATATTTGCAAAATTCGTAAAGACTATGTCTAGTGGTTCGTGACGACATCCTAAGATTCTCATGTAACCCAGTCTCTAGTGGTTCGTGACGACGTCCTAAGATTCTCATGTAACCCATCAAGTGATGCGAGAAACTTAGTATTGGTGTGATGCAAAATGGTACGGTTTAGATAGAAAAAGAATTAGAAAAAGAATTAAAAACTAGTTGTTTATTTGCTATTAATGGAGGAGAGAATCATGGCAAAAACCTGCCGATTTGACTTGTTGACCTCGGCGTGTCAAGCCACATCACTTCTACCGACCACCTTGTTGAGAAATTTTAGTAAATTGTTATACTTATATGAAAAATTCTTTAATTTATAAAAGAGCATTAGCTTAATCATTAAAAATGTCCAAATTAAATGTTTCATTCTATGAAATGACAAATTTTGGTAAATTGTTATAAATCGATCATCAATTTTATAAAATGTCTTTGAGTTAGTAAAACTACTATTTAATTTTTTACTTGTTTTGTGTCATTATCTCGCATGCGTTCACGAGATTGTCCCCAAGATTCTCTTGATTGTAAACTTATTCGCAAGGATTTGGTGATGAAATAACATTTAATCAACAGCGAATTCTTTAGTAACATAAATATGTGTTTGGTTAGCATCTAATGTTAGTTTTGTCACTTTTTTCAAATTCTCCGGTTCACAAATAAAAACATTCTTCGTAGAATATTGATTCTGTTTTGTGGAACGTGATACGCTATAACTTTTGTATCTTGGGTATTGTTTATTTTATTTTTTTCAATATTGCGCAGAATTATTTGTTCTATTTCAAACTATCGTAACTACTCCAATTAGCTTGGATTTTTTTCCACCATGTATATCCCTATTTTGGCTACATTTTAGACTCTGAAAACTTATTTTTTATATATGGACTAACTTACACAAGAGCTATTAAAGTTGTTGGGGCTGTTTAAGCATTGTGCAAAATTATTGCTAACACTTTAAACCACGATAACTAATTCGTTATAAATCCGATTGACCTTGATTTTTTTTCCTAATATGTATTTCACTATTTTAGCTACATGTTAGACTCTGAAAATGCCTTATTTGGTTATAGATTAAACTAATAACTAAAATTTACTTATTTTTATTTGACTCTAAAAAAACCTTATTTGGTTATCCGATTGACTTGGATTTTTTTTCTTATTTTCATTAAATTAAAGAAAATCTACAGAAAAGTTTCAAACTTTTGAGAAAATATTCAATAAAGTACTAATTTTTTTTCGAATAGAAAAGTCCATTATTTTGAGAAAATCATATAATCTATCATTTGCTGGTCAAATATAAAAAAAAAAATGACTTTTTCGTTAATTTGGGCAAAATGTTAAATAATCGGGACTTTTCTATTTAAAACACAAAAAAAAACTTTTAGGACTTTATTGAAACTTTTTCCAAAAGATTGGGACTTTTCTGTAAATTTCCCTTAAACTAATAACTAAAATTTACATTTAGACCCCAATGCTTTAAATTAAAAAATTAAATATAACAAGAACTCATTAGAACCCAACCAAGATTATAATACAAACTTACTATTGGAAGATAAAATTGTTATCTCATCAATACCATGAAATTTAAAAATTAAAAAAAAAAAAAATGAATACAAATTACATAAATATATATGGTATGACTGCAAATATTCATTCTATTCCCATGTTTTTTTCATTCCTATGGAATGAACTATTCCATTCCTTCCGGAACTCCATCATACCAAACACTACTTAACACACTTAATAAAATTCCATCACAATTTTATAAAATTCCTACTCCCTTGATTGGTCAGTTGAACCATCAAAACCAAAACCCGGAGGAATGAACACAACATCATCCCAAGCACTTGTAGAATCATCCTACACAATAAAGACATCACTTAATCCATTAAGCTATATATAAATATAGAGTAAATTACACAAATGGTCCCTATAGTTTGCGGTAATTTGCACATTTGGTCTCTAACTTATTTTTTTAACTCGAAAGGTCACTACAGTTTGTTTTTGTTGTGCACTTGGTCCCCGTCTTACCTAAAAATACTATTTTGCCGGTTTGCCCTTGATTTTTTTAATTTTTTTAAATAAGATGGGGTAGGTAAGGTAAGGTAAAATGAGGTAGAAGTGGGGTTGGGTGTTTGTTTATTTAAATAAATTAAAAAATCAAAGGCAAAATAGTCTTTTTAGGTAAGACAGGACCAAGCGCACAACAAAAACAAACAGTAAAGACCTTCCGAGTTAAAAAAATAAGTTAGGGACCAAACGTGCAAATTACCCCAAACCATAGGGACCATTCGTGTAATTTACTCATAAATATATAATACATATGTTGACTTAACGATTTTTGTTTTCCATTTAAGTCATGTAATGGGTCATGATTATGATGTATGGATAAAGTTTTGTATACATTATCATTTGTTCTTTTTCTTGACCGAATAAACTGTCTGAATAAGACTAAATGACCATTTTACCCTTACATTTCCAACAATTTTAAAAAGAAACATTGCTAAGTTGCTAACCTTCATGCCATGTATTATATCCTCAAGAACAGCGACTTCAAGGTCACCCACCTTAAGGGCAGGATTCAAATGTCTTTGTTGAGTAGAAGCTTTTGCTAGAGATTTCTCAAGGTCCTCCTAAATGGTAATAAAAAAAATAGAATGAATTTAGAATTTGGATTAACTAATTAATAAACTATTATTAGTATGAAATAATAATATTAAGATAATTTTGCTAACCTTTCTAAAAAAAGCAGGACGATATCTTTCGTTTTGGCTCCTTAGTACCAAGCTCTTTGACTACATCCATAAAATGTTTACAATAAAATAAATGTGATACATGAAATATAAAGCATCCTTTTCTCATTTCTTTGTAGTAAAAATAAATAAATAAAACCATAACCTAAAGATAAATATAAACCTGAAAAACAGGAACACCAGAGAAGCTGTCATCTGATACACCAGCCTTGCGTCTTGCCTAATATGCAAAATAATTGAAGTAATTGATAATTATAACAAGAAGAATAATATATAGTATTTGATTACATTTCATGACAAGAATTATAAATTGATTCAAACCAATTTTATATTAGATGTATAAGCGAATCACAAATTCACAATAGTATTATTGTTCCCGTTGTATATAAGTGAAATAGCTCACCTCAATTGCATTCTTTATCTGCGATGATTCTGGAATAAACCTAAAGGAAACCCCATTAACTTTAAGCTGGAAAACCTGCAACAAGAATCACAAGATTTAAGCTTTCTAATTGATATGGCATTTACTTACTAAACTACTATTTGTAATATTTGTTCAAAGTGGTTAAGGGATTCTCGTATGAAAACCCCCAAAAAGGATTTCGACGGCGAGTTGAAAATCAGTGAATTTGACCTCAAGAATCAAAAGGAATAGCTTTCGAAGTTCAGTTAAATTGCGACTAATAAAAGATTCGTAATTCAGATTACTTACCATGCTAAGAGCAACGGGAACTACTTTCGAGCCAGGGCGCATTCTAGGATCCATGGATTTCATTTGTCCAAGGAGTGTCTCGGCATCTTCTTCCTTGAAACAGAATAACCCTAGAGACTTCACTGGATTTTGACCCGAAACCACAACAAATTCCTCCGAGGAATTGCTGAGAGCGTATACGGGCACGCCCGCTAACCGCTGTTCGATATCTTGATCCGACATGCCAGCACTACCACCGACAAAAGTCTTATCGGTGGCAATTCGAGCCCATAAAGGGTTCTTTGCAAAAGATAGAGAACCGGTTGGCCTTTTAGAGACATTTCCAACCTCCGGCGCGGCAAATTCGAAGCTAAATTTGGTAAAGTCAGGGTTGGAGTTAACGAAGGGGGTGCTGGAGAAGTGTTGGTGGTGGAGATTGTGGAAAAAGGAAGAACATTGGTTTTGGAATTTACTAATCGCTTGTTGTATGTTAAAGTGAGCTGCTTTTAGCGGCGTTGCCGGCGAGGAAGGTGATGAATCCATTTGATACGCCGGTGGTCTACAATGGAGAAGATATGCAAATGGGGTTTTGGGTTTTACGGGTTACTCGAGTCGAAGTCTCTTACCATATCGGGTATTGGGTAAACATGTGAAATTGGGTCATTGGGTCAATGGGTCGGATACTGCTGCTATGTGGGATGAACTATGATTTATGTCTTTTTGGCCCATTATTGATTATACATAGAGCCCAAAAAGAAAAATCTTACAACCACAAAGTTTAAAGTTTTGAATGTTGGGAGCTGAATCCTCATCCATTTTTCGCTTTGTTTTTTATCCAAACCTATAGCGTTTGAAGAAGTTAGCAAATCAAACTGTACAATGCCGATTTGAAATCACTTTATATAACTTTGGCAACTAAATAAATTATTCAGCAAATACAAATCGGTGTGGCCAAGTTTATGTTGGCTTGAATAGAACATTAGAATGATATTCACTTTAATTTAATTTACAAAATAATTTAGCTTAATTAATTTACTTTGCTTATAATTAGGAAGTTATATTACATAACTGTAGTAGGATCTATGACATATTACCTCGGTGATTTTAAGTACAAATCAGATCATGTTACTCATAAGTGCCTTCGGAATACCTCAAATGCCCGAAAAGTTGACCATCGTCATCAAACAGGAAACAGTTCTAAAATCATTGAGATTTGATGCCCTAAAAATCAAATTTTTGCATTTGACCTACATGGGGGTCATGGATGATAAGTTTGGATAGAACATGTTCTCAGGATTCCATGGATGTAAAGAACATCCAAAACAGACATGGTATGAGAAAGTTATGCATGTTTTAAGCTTTTAAGCGGGTATATACTTGATTTTAGCCGGTACTGGACACTACACAGCTCAGATTGAGGTAGCTACCCATCTCGTAAATTAATTTTGAGCACGTTTCTGAACTCAGGTGTAACATACGCAAAATTCATAAAAAAATTAAACTTTTTAAACAACCCCAAAACCATCATTGTTTACATCTTGTTTTCAAAATAAGATCATTATCAGAGAAATCCCAAAATCATAAAGTAAATCATGAGGAAGTGCACGATCACGCATTCGCCTTCCTGCGATCCCCTGAGGTACCTGAAACATAATCCAAAATTGTAAGCCCAAAACTTAGTGAGTTTCCCCCAAAATACCAATACACAACAATAACACAAGTATAATAACAGCATACTATGGGTCCAATCAACCATCAGGTTGGAATACCCCAGCCATCAACCATCGGGTTGGAATGCCAACATACTATGGGTCCAATCAACCAATGGGTTGGAATACCCTAGGGCCCTCAACCATCGGGTTGGAATGTCAATATACGATGGTCCAATCATCCTCGGGATGGAATACCCTACGCCCTCAACCATCGGGTTGGAATGCCCCGGCCTGTTGGCTTACGCACAAAGTAGTGAAGCCTCAACCACCGACTAAACATGTGTATATATAACAGATAATCATATAACAATCTACAGCCAGTCACACAGATCTACAGATCACTAAGCATAGAAACATTCTATCTACTAGGATACCGATCTAACTATCATAATAATACAATATCATGTATAACAGGATATCAATCAAATGGATCGACATTGGTGCCTTCGACCCGCAAGTACAATGAGGACAACAGCTCACAAACTGAGCAGAACTGATGAGGCCCGACTCCAAATCTCAACTCTCTACACGATACCTAATTCCAACAAATGGCCTAATTTCCATAAGAATTCCAAAATACCCTCAAGGTCAAACTTAGTCAAAGTCAAAGTAAACGGTCAAGGTCATTAGTCCATGTTGACCCAACACGTCGTGTTTAATAGCATCCAAACGATCGGAAAAATTCCAGCCAACACGCCGTGTTTTCCCGAGTTTCAGCAGCTTAATACATTCAGGTGTTTTCTTCAATTCCAAGGACTCCAAGGCTCAGATCCAAACCCAAATGCTACCAAGAAGGATAAATTTTCCAAGATTATCCTTTGGAACAACTCCAAGGGTCCAAAAACCCAACCACAAGGCTTGAAGATTCAAGGGCTTAACCAATAAGCACAAAATCCTTGAAGTCTGAAACTCATCATTTCCAAAAGAGATTTTAGCACCAAAACCATCCCAAAAGTCGGTGCTTTATAGACATACATGTCCAATGCATGTCTTGAACCCAAAATAGATCAAAAATGGGGGTTTATGATCTACTCTTCATGCATGGCATCAAAACTCGACTATAGGCCAGATCCAAGAGTTTACAATGTCACTTAGACCTGGAGACTCATAAAGTTGCTAACTTTATGAAATCCAACCATTCCCCCACCCAAGAACAATAAGGAAAAGGGACAAAACTCATGATCTAGCAACATAGAGGATTAAAAATCGGATCTGGAAACTTACAAAGGTCCAAAAGAGTGTCAAACTGAAAGATGAGGGCTTGCTTGCAGGATCCTTACTTCCTACTTCCAACTTCTTTCTTATTTTGCTCCAAAAACACCACACTAGCTCACAAAAGAGAGGGAGAGACGATTAAGGTTCTCAAGGGTCGATAAGGGGAGTTGGAGGCTGATAAAGGACCACCCCTTGGGACTTAAGGAGATTATATAGGGTGCAAAACCCTAAAAATTAGGGTTTTATTAACCAGCCATCAATACGCCGTGTTTGCCCACCAACACTTCGTGTTGGTCCATAAAAACGTGTGGCCCAAAAGTTCCTCAACACGCTGTGGTGAGGCTTCACTACATCATGTTTCAGAGGAAAACATGCAAAATGGAATAAACCTCATACCTGGAAATCGGGGTGTTACATCAAATTTTGGTCTAGTATTTGATTTTACTATTCCAATGCTTTTAACCTGGACCGAAATCAGATTCACGAAAACTGGCGAATCGGAACCCGGTTGACGCAAAACTTCAAATGTTGTTTCACGGAGATCCGTATATTGAATTTGAATTTCATTTGAATATTTGAAATCACCACGACTGTAACGTTTTCCAGACGTTTTCGAAATAATTTTTACGAGCTCCGAAACTGATGTCATGTAAATTGAGGCAACTTGTAAGTGGGATAAAAAAAACATGCTTGCATGCATGCGTAGCCTTCAAACAAGAAAGAGTCAGCTATGTGCTTTGATCCATGTCTAGTCAACATCCATGTTTCCTTTGTTATCCCCACTATCCCCTCTCTCTTCTCTCATTACCCCCTCTCTCTTCTCTCACTACCCCTCTCTATAACTTCTGTTTCTCTCTTGCTCATGGGTGAAATCCACCACCTAAGGTGGTGTCACATACTCACCGGTCATCAAAGAGGAGGCTACGACCTCTCCCCCTCATTCTTACTCCACCGACGAAGAGGAGGAAACCAACGAGCAGCCGGTTGTGACAACCTACCACTGTGTACGACCTCCATCATCGTTCACCACCCTCCATAGTTTCCCTTTCTTCACCTGCGTGTAACACCCTGAATCCTGGATGAGAAATTTAAGAGTTATAATGCACTTTGGAGGACCTACTCAACGAGTTGGTTGGTCCCGACTCGTCGTGTAAGGGCTGAGCTGGCCATGCAGGTTATGAAGCCTACTCGTCGAGTCGAAGGGCTGGACTCGACGAGTTGAGTCTATATTGAGAAAACACTAATTTTAGGGCTTGCACCCTATTTAAGGCCCTTAAGCTCTCATTTCCGCCTCCCTGACCATTTAGACACACTGAGAGAAACCCTAGATGAGGTGTCGTCATTGTGTGTGTGTGTGTGTGAGAGAGAGAGAGAGAGAGAGAGAAAGAGAAAGGCTAAAGATCTTATGTTCAAGTGCATTTTTAGAAGAGGGTTGAAGAGTAAGAAGGTTTGGAACGAGAAGAAGCTTTGGATACCAACTTGTAACACCATAAATTTTTAAACAAAATTTTCATTTTTAAATCACCTAAAACTCAATATCAAATTTTCTCAAAAACCACAATCTATCATTTATCAAAACACAACTCAATGAAATAACTGATAATATCCCAGAATCCTCATTCATAATCTCGACAGGTGTGTACAATCAAGCCTTCGCCTTCCTAAAATCTACAGAAGTACCTGAAACACATATTACACAACACGGTAAGCATGAAGCTTAGTGAGATCCCTAAAATACCACACACACAAATAGTTAGCCTCTCATGGCTATGTCTCGATAAGGACCCTCTGGTCATGTGTCTCAGTGAAGACCCTCCAGTCCCACAGTTCGGGTCGGACCCTCCAGTCCTGGTCTCTCAGTGAGGACCCCCCCAGTCTCACAACTAGGGTTGGACCCTCCGGTCCTAACTCAATAGAAGTACAAAACAACATGCCGCATAAATCACAAAGACATAATGCATAATATCATAATACTCAATAATAGCATACAAGACCCTCCAGTCACACAAATTACCACTCAAGGTAAGTATAGTAAGAAGACTCACCTCGCAGAGTAAAGTAATGTATCCCAGACTCGAGCTGCTGGTCAAATATCTGCCCCTCTACGGCCTCCAAAATCCACAGTTGACCAAAACCCTAAATTCAACGGAAGTCAACAGTCAAAACTAATTCAACTCTAAAAGTCAACGGAAGTCCACACCCAAGTCAATAGTCCATGTTGACTCAACTCGCTGAGTACAACTCATGAACTCGTCGAGTCCCTCAGAACTCAATAAATCGCGAAAACCTGGCTCTACCTGCTGAGTTGCTAGCCAACTCACGAGTCCATGCAACGTCCAAAAGATCAGGAAAACCCTGCTTACTCGTTGAGTTGTCTCATCAACTCGTCGAGTCCACTCTGAATCCAAAGACGGGTAAAACCCTCTCAACTTGTCGAGTTGTCTCATCAACTCGCCGAGTCTGTCGCGCGTCCAAAACATTAAGTAAACCCTAACTGACTCATCGAGTCGGCTCACCAACTCGTCGAGTCTATTCAGTCCATTTCATCATTTAGACGATTTTTGGACAGAAATAAGGTCTCATACTCTGGATCTAGCTTCCTAAGGTTGAATCATCACGTAAAGCTGCAACCTTTACGTTCATACATGGCATATAGGACTCAAGATGCCAAAACAAGCTCCATAAAGGTCTTTGTGCTTGAAGACTTGCCCAAAGCTTGATAAAGCTCGAATATTTGGGTTCATAAGGACTTATATAGCTCAGATCTGTAGTCTCAACTTTCATGACCAGCTCAACAACTCCAAACCAAAAGATGGATGGGATAAAGCCCTAAAACTCTCTAGAAAGAGATCTAACAAAAGGAATGATCAAGGAGATAGATTTTACCTCCAATTGGAAGCTAGCACCGAAAGAACACTGGATCCAAAGCTTCTTCTAGTTCCAAACCTTCTTGATCTTCAACCCTCTTCTAAAAATGCACTTGAACACAAGATCTTTAGCCTCTCTCTCTCTCACACACACAACGACTACAACACGTCTAGGGTTTCTCTTAGTGCGTCTAAATGGCCAGGGAGGCGGAAATGAGGGCTTAAGGGCCTTTAAATAGGGTGTAAGCCCTAAAATTAGGGTTTTTTCAATAAAGACTCAACTCGTCTAATCCAGTCCTTCGACTCGACGAGTAGGCTTCATAACCCGCGTGGCCATCTCAGACACTACACGACGAGTCGGGACCAACCAACTCGTCGAGTAGGTCCTCCAAAGTGCATTATAACTCTTAAATTTCCCATCCAGGATTCGGGGTGTTACAATTCTCCCCCACTTGAATTAGATTTTGTCCTCAAAATTTCTCCTTGACAACAAATAGATCAAACCCAATAACCCGATAAGCACCACCAAAAATCTCATATCATACAACAATCTCCATTCCAAGATACCCGAACCTAATCAGGAACTCCCAATCCCGATACAAGACTGACCCCTCTGCCGCTGCGTACCAGTTCTGACTCTCTAGAACTTGAAAACTCTAGTGGTCTATCTCCTTGCTAGACCACTCATGCAAGATATCATCATGTTACTCGCTCATCGAATAACATACCCCGATAACACACTATCAACTCTAATTTTTCTTGTTGCGATTGATGGAAATAGCTCGTTGACCAATAATTGGCTATCGGTCACTCATGTCAGATATACCAATCAATCCAGATCGTAACTCAAAAGGAACATAAGGGTCATATCTCACCAGGGACCCACCACCTGTACTGCTATCAGAACCCATCTGAAAAAAAATGAACCTATATACTATGTCCCCAGACACAATAAAATGATCATGCCCGCTCGAAACTATCCTCTGACATTTATACTCATATGTCCCAGCTTCCTCTCAAATACCCCTCCAACACTGAGAACAAGGTCAGCTCCCGACCCCAAAGTGGAACCTCCAAAGGCTACCCATTGCACACCCAATAAGTTGACTTTACAGACTTCCTTCTCATAATAGCTATCTCTGCCCATCATATGACACACCATTCACGAAGTTCGCTTTACCTCAAGCGAAAACTATTACCCCATATGAAGTTGCTTCACCTCTGAACTCTGTCGTCTACCACTCAATAGTTCCATGCATCTTATGATCCTTCCTAAACCAACGATCTGACCCGCTCAGGTCTAAGACATCAGATGGAACCTATTACATTTCAAAATGAAACCCATATGAAGATTCGGAATCTCATCCTGCCTACTCATTACACAAATAGAGCCAAAATCAAGCTCGGGAGTCTGATTCAACAGAATAATTGGAACTACTCATCTCCAATCTGATACTCAACTCACGCCCCGTGATCCACAAATCTATGCGTACACCACTTCAAGATTGAAAGTGGGAATGAGGATTTGTCTGCCATGGTGAAGAGTGAGGCCTTTAGTTGACAGCATGGGAGATGGATTGAGGTGTCAGACTGGATCAGATTTCAAAAGTACTCATCAAGATTTCCGAGTATGGTTGATCTTAGGATTTAACCGATGATTAATCACTAGCATTGGTAAGCACAGGTTGTCGTCCATGGAATACTAGAAAGCGAGAAGGATTGGGAATCCCTCAATTCTCGCATGCCATGAAGACTTAGTTGAATCTAAGTGGGAGAGAGACTTTTTATAAAGTTCTCCAAATGTGAGTTCTGGTTGTGCGGGGTGCAAACTCTTGGGCACATTGTCAACCAGAAGGATATTCTAGTTGATCCGGCCAATATAAAGGTCGTGGTGCAGTGGGAGATTCTGAGGTCTCCATCTGAGATTTGGAGTTTTCCGGGTCTAGCAGGTTATTACCGGATATTTACATGGGACTTCTCTAAGATTGCGGTTCCTTTGACCTGAATGACCAAGAAGTCGATGGCCTTTCACTGGGGGCATGAGCAGCAGGCATCCTTCGAGACTCTCAGACAACGGTTGTGCGAGGCACCGATTCTCACCCTGCCAGAGGGTATAGATGATTTCGTGGTTTACTGTGACGCTTTGATCACAGATAGGGGTACAGTACTAATACAGTGGGGTCACGTGATAGCAGGTTTCGGGAACCATGTTAGAGTTCCAGTTAGAGTGTTGTAAGTCTGCGAGTGTAGCCGTAGCATTCACTAGCAGCCAGATAGTGTTAGAGTTTTGTAATTCTGTGGGTGTAGTCGTAGCATTCACTAGCAGCCAGATAGTGTTAGAGTGTTGTAAGTCTGCGGGTGTAGCCGTAGCATTCACTATCAGCCAGATAGTGTTAGAGTGTTGTAAGTCAGCAGGCGTAGCCGTAGTATTCACTAACAGTCAGATAATATTAGCTTGTTGTAAGTCTGCGGGTGTAGTCGTAGCATTCACAAGGTTAGCAGATAGTGCTTGAGTGACGTAAGTCTGTGAGTGTAGCCACATCCTTCACTTGGTTGGTAGATAGCATGAGCGCGTTGTTAGGACGCGGAATGAACAGTAATACCCACCAGTTCAGGTGCAGCAGTGAGGATATGGAAATCTACGGATTGGATTTCGGATTTACCAAAATGGATTAGATCTGGTTAAGCCAGTGATAAGACTGTAGGAGCGCCTGTAACGCCCGCGTTTCCAGGCTAGGGATTACCGTAGATGTAATAGTCTAGGTTAACCCTTGTAACTCTTTTTGAAGTATTAATGATGAAATATTTGAGTATTATGTGAATTATGTGTTTAGTTTCTTAATTATTATAATTTAATGAATTAAGAATAAAATGAGCGTTTTGTCGAGGAATTCTTCGGCTTGGTTCCCAAACCAACCGTCTACTAATCCGGATACATGAAACTATTGTTGGGAAGTTTCTCAAACTCCCAACTCCTGAGTCTATACAACCCTGAATGTTGTCTCTGCCATTGGCTACTAACATTGAAGCATCTCTTGCTAACCTTTCTCAAGATCCTCATTCCGACTCACTAGAGTCCTACAGGCGATCCTCCAATCCTGGATTCCCAACCAGCTACTAACCATCTCTATTTCATGATATAACTGTTAGGAAGTTCCTCAACTCCTAATCTTGAACTCCTCAATACATCCATCACTGTGCTACTATCTTTTCTTCTTAGAGGTCGCGTACTCATTCTAAGTCTACGGGCTCTTATCCTTGTATACTCGGAGGGTTCTCCCCCACTTGGATCCGGCTAACTCATCACTGCTCACTGGTCGAAAGGATTTCCCAACCTTCCTTCCATGAAAAGGGGCAATCCGTTGCCCACCCACGTTTACCTCTATTGGCATTCCAACTAACCCTTACCAAATCCGAACCATTCCTGCTTAACTAACCGAGCACTCTTCAATCCTTCACTGTATCTACTTTGTGACTGTATCCCGAGAACTCGCGTTTAGGGTGAAAATCTCTAACCCACTTCCTTACAGTCCGCTAGCTACTCTACTAGAAGCTCTAGACTGTCACTAATGAGAATCTATCTTCTCATTATCCGACTAACACCCTCCGCAAGTAGTGAGGCACTACTGAATCTTACACATACATGCTACTGTTACTGTATCCAAAGTAACCTTCCCTAGAGGGGACGACCTCCAATTCACCATTCTAATCCCAAGGTATGCAAATGGCGTATAACTTAACCATAGGCAGGTAATATAATATCCCAACACATATGCTTATTGATATCAATGAAACAACATAACAATAGTATCATGAATAATAATTGACAGGAAGGTAAAAGATACGTACCCCCACCATTCAGTGCTGCTCGAATCCTTGTTGAAATCAACCGGAATACTCGGCTCCGAGGCGTAGGCGCCCTTGCCCGACCCTGATGTCCGCTGGTGGCTCTCGAAGTCCCAGGGGCAGGAGCTAGCACTTGCCCTGCTGAATACAAACTCAGACAGTGGGCCTTCTTGTGGCCCCTCTGACTGCAATGGAAACATATCGGATCAAGTCCCTGGGTGATGGTAACAGTACAATCTCTGCTAAAATGGCCAATCTGGCCGCACTTGAAACATCCAGCATCGCCACCACTTCTACGCCTGCACGCACCCACGTGCGTCCTACCACACTTCCCCTATTGGCTGTGGCTCTGAAAGTCCCTCAATCTCAAATCCAACCACTTGGGCCTCTTGCCTGCACCTGCAGCTACCTGAGTCTCATCCATTTTCCTCTTCCTTTCCGACTCCCTACCCGTCTCTCACTTATGCATTACCTCGTCGACCCCATCCAGCGTCTGAACAACAACTGTCTGATCCTGGAGCTTCGCGGTCAACCTATCAGTAATCCTCACGACCATGTCGGGCAGATCCTCGCAAATGGCTCGCGAAACCTCCTCAACTATCCAATCATGCAGAGGTCTCTCTTGGAGACAGGGTGCCCCACTCACTCTTGTCCCCTGATGATAAGAGCTAAAAATGGGAACTCCCTCCCTGATGGATCCCTGAACTCCATAAGCATCGGGCTCTATACGAGCCCCAATCTGTCCTGAAACTATCCCGGCCCTAAAGGCCTCCAAGTGATTGTCCATAAGCCCCACGATGGCCTCTCTAACCGAACCAAAAATCACTGGATTCTGATTAATGATGTTGCGCATGATCTCTGTGGAAATGAAATCCCTCATCTGATCATCAAGATGCCCGGCTCCAAAGCCCGAGTCAGATCCCTCCCCGGTACCTGAACTGCTGTGACATCCCCAAAATCACGGCCAGAAAAGACCGATTTTTGTTTATGCTTTATAAAAATCAGAGTACTTCATTTTATAAAAATGTTGCGGAATTTGTTCCCAGAAAAACACGATAAATACGTTATTAAAACATTTTCGAAGAAACGTATTTATTTCATTTTAAAACGTTTGGGATGTCATTGTTAATACAGAAACATAAGCATAAACAGAACTTACAATTATTTACACTAGTGATCTACATCTCTTTAAATCTCTCAGTGTAATGTCACTTCATATCGTCACCTGTGATGTAAATAAACTGAGTGGGTCAGGTTGGGAAACCTGGTGAGTACATAGGGTTTTCAACCCACAATAATATAGTTATTATGTTTAAACAATCAAACAATCAACCCAATTACCCATCCCCGTTATCTTCTTTTAGTCTTCCCTAAAGATATTATCTCAAGGGTCATCTCTTATATCATATTTACTTTTCATCTCCTTACATCGTATTTCCTTATATGATTGTTCTTACGAACTTTACCTAAGGATCATCGCCTACATTGCATAGACAATACTAATCCGGGGATTACTCCCTCAATATGTGTCTAGCAAGAGTTAGGGTATCATCGCATGATTACGCAGCCACAACATCGCCTGGACTTGTAAATCATGATAAGGGTTAGTCTATCATCGCATGAATACGTAGCCACAACATCGCCTGGACTCGTACTTCATAATAAGGGTTAGACTATCATCGCATGAATACGTAGTTACAACATCGCCTGAACTCGTAATTCATCACCTACAGGTTGCTAGCCTGCTGGTGTTTCCACGGGGTTGTCTATAATAGTCCGTGGTCGCCATCTATACTCTGGTAGATGACTACATCTCCAAATTGTCGGACAAGGTTGTAGTATCCTACATCACCAATTCATAGTCACCTATCTATCATCACCTATCTCTCATTATTTTATTTCATCACTCACCAACTATTTCATCTACCCATGTTTTATCCCAACATATTTGTAGATATAAAATAAATATACAGTTTAAATCATTTAAAACATGTATAAATCATTCATCCAGCATAGACAACAAGTATTCAAACAATATGCACACATAGCACGTAATTTATATTAAAATACTTCATATCTATGTGTAAGATGAAAGTAACTATGCACTCACCTGAGTAGGTGGTGACTCAGCACTCGGACAGCGCTTCGATACTCTCAAAACGATATTCCTTTGATAAAACCTAGTATCGGTACCACTAGGGTTTAGTTTAACGATAACCGCGACAAATTAATTAGTCCGAGTATTATTAAGCGTTAACAATACTCGATATAACTCATAATAATAGCCCAAATAATTATTTTAAGGACCTAATAACATTCCTATAATTATTTGAAAGCTATATTAAAAATTGCGTAAGCGTAGCACACTTACAGCGAATTTTTATTAAAAACCGGGCTTCGCTGGAGCAGCGTTTCCGAGCCGAAAGCTTTTCTTCTCGGAGCCGTCGGGCGCTCCGGGGCTTTCTTCTCGTGATAGGGAGGTTCCCTAGACTTGGGAGGGGTTTAGGGAGGCTAGAGAGAAGTTAGAGAGAGAAAGAAAGGCTTATGGTGTGAAGAAAATATGAGGAGTTCACCCTTGTATTTATAGGAAGTGTATAGTAAAGTAGTCTCCAAGCTTCGTCCGTAACTTTTGCATACGAGCTCCGTTTTTGTCTGTCTTTTTACTGTTGAGTTCCTATTAATGAGATCTTCAACTTTCATTTAGACCTCGTTGGCTAATTCTCATTCTATCTCGGATTTACAAAACTGTATCAAATTCGCCGCGCTTGAAAAGTAGGGACTAAGCTTCGTTCATAACTTTCGCATACGAGCTCCATTTTTGTCTGTCTTTTTACCGTTGAGTTCCTATTAATGATATCTTCAACTCTCATTTAGACCTCGTTGGCTAATTCTCATTCTATCTCGTATTTACAAAACTGTATCAAATTCGCCGCGCTCGAAAAGTAGGGACTAAGCTTCGTCCATAACTTTTGCATACGAGCTCTATTATCGACGTTCTTTATATCCACGCGTTGGTATTTACGAGTACTACAACTTTCATTTAGATCCCGTCGGCTAAAAATCGACCGATCTAAAATTCAGATTTCGGGCTGTGCACTGTTATGCTAAATCTTAGAAAAATCATAACTTCCTCATACGAAGTCAGATTTGGGCGTTCTTTTTATCGATGTTCTTAGTTTAACATATTCTACGAATTTCGTTTAGATCGCTAAGGCTAAATCTCGCTCTATTGTAAATTCACTATTTACGCTTCTCGGTATCGTGCTGGTCCCGTCGCGAAACTTCAACGGGTCATAACTTCTTCGTTATAACTCGGTTTTCGGCGTTCTTTATATGTACGAAAACCTTGTAACATACTCTACAACTTGATTAAGATTATTTATTCTAAATAATCTTTTGTCGAAAAGTCGTTTTCGACCCCTATTGCCTCTAATTTGACTAGCCCAGATTTGCGGGCGTTACAACTGCTAACTGGTAACTCGCGCAATGTCACCATGTTGAAAATATAACACTTCCTGATCAATATACACACCGCTGTTGAGGGATCTCTCACACACTCTAAAAGTTCCTTAGTCTTGTCTCGTCCCCTCTTGATTCGAGTACGGATCCTCTGCTTTCAGTAGTATGGGCCCATACTACCTTCCACATCTATCCGTACTTTCCTCAAGAGTTACCTCAACTCCACCAAGTCACTCTACTGCTACTGATCTCTGTTACTACCTTCCTAGGATTGTCCTAGGGAACTTCTGACTCCACCCAAACCAGTCCTCAGCTGCTGAAGGCCTCCTTGTAATGCCAATTAGTCATCACCTGAATACCATCACATGTGATGAGGCTCAGATAATCCTTCGAGTAAAAGACTCGTCCCTACAGCGGTTGGACTCATACAAGAGCTGCGTAATAGGGCCAAATCCAACACTCTGAGATTATTCAACCCTGCTCACATGTGATGTGACGTATTCACCTAATGGCTAACTCCCATTACTCAGAGTCCCGCAAAGCAAAAAGCAAGCAGCATTCGGATAAAGGAAACATACCCATGCAAAACTATTCTCATAACAAGAAATTGTACTAGCATACAATGCGAAGCTCATACTATCAGGCATAACCTACACATGTTATCCTACTACTGTCTACTCAATACTAGCATGCAATTCTCATAAGGCTGTAACACATAAGCAGGCACATAAGGCATCCTTCTAGATCCTTAGTCCCATACTAGCATGCTGTTCTATTGAAACTGAAACTGAAACTGAAACTGAAGGTTGAACTAAAACTGAAACTAAAACTGATAATCATAAACTTGTATGGGTAATTTGGGAGTACTTACTTGAGCTCGGCTGATTGCATGCACCACACCCTTTTTCTCTTTTCAAGTTATTTTCTTTCTAAATATTCTTTTTGCTTTTTCTAAAACTCTTTTCTTTTCTCAAACTCCTTTTTACCAAAAATTCCTTTCGAAAATGTTTTTCTTTTGAAAACCTTTTACCATTTCCTTAGTTTGAGTCCAGACACACTCTCAAGTATGTCTGAAACCCTCAAACCAAGGCTTTGATACCAACTTGTAACGACCCAAAAATCACGACTAAAAATTTCTTTTAAAACATTACTAAAACCATTTTATAAAACGTATCATAAGTCATAACATAATTTTCGAGTATTAAATTCAAAACATAATCTAATTATCAGAGTAAAACATTCCCCATGCTAACTGACTATGGTGTGTGCACTGCAATCTCTCCGAGCTCCTTTTATGAAAACCGAGTACCTGAAACCAAAACTGAAAACCGTAAGCACGAAGCTTAGTGAGCTCCCCCAAACTACCACATACCATACAATAACATATAAAACACATACTGGGCCTTGCCCACTGCATCGGACCGAGGTCCGGACTAACTGGGGCCTTGCCCCTGCATCGGACCAAAGTCCGGAAACTGACTGGGATCTTGTCCCCTGCATCGGACCGAAGTCCGGACTAACTGGGGCCTTGCCCCCTGCATCGGACCGAGGTCCGGACTAACTAACTGGGACCTTGTCCCCTGCATCAGACCGAAGTCCGGACTAACTGCATTGGACCGAAGTCCAGACTAACTGAACAAAGCAAAACATAAACATATCAACTAGCATGAACACACATATACTACATACTGCATCGGGCCATGGCCCAGAACACATAACACATAAATCCTGTCCGAGCCACGAAGGCTTCAAACATACTAACTACTGCATCGGACCGAAGTCCGGAAACTACTGCTAGCTAAACGGGTCGGCATTGTGGCCTTAGACCCGTTCCTACTGGAAGGAAACTCACCTCGAAATGCTGACTGCTGAAAACTCGAGTGAAAGATCCCCGACTGCTGTCCTGGCTGCTCTCCGGCTATCATGACAAGTCAAACACTAAATCAAAAGGGGAATCTTTTGATGGGTAAAATGACTATTTTACCCCTACTATGGTGTGGGTCATAACCAAGCCCCAGACCTTAAATTCTTTTAAGTCCATCAATGGCCCACTAAAGGCCCACTAATGGCCTAGTTTGCTACATTGGGCCCAACCCCATTATTGTGCCTTACCTTAAGCCCAAAACATATACTTGGCCCATAAACACTTAATCTTGATGGCCCACTAAGGCCCAAAGACCTATAGTCCAAAACACAGCCCACATCGAGGCCCAACAACTCAAGGCCCAAATCTAGCAACGTACGCGGGGCGTACTCCTAGGTACACTGAGCATACTGGCTGGTGGCTTGTACGCCATGCGTACCTCCTTATACGCCCAGCGTACAACCTCATTAAGTCAACTTTCTAATAAGTTCTTAATACCCTGATTCAGAAGCTACAAACTTAAATCCAAGCCTTATTCCATGTATTAAACCATAAAGTCACTGACTTGGTGACTTTATATGGCCCAAACCAACCCAAACTCTCAAAACACTCTTCTACTTCCAAAAAGGGGACTAGATCTCATGCATGGACTTAATAGGACCACAAAGGTTGGAACTTTACTGCTTCTGGTACTCATATGACTCTAAGGGAGGCAACCCTGGTCTTAGAAACGAGCTTAAGTCATAAAGTCCCAATCTTGGGACCAAAAGGTCCATAAACTTGTACTAAGGAGATCTAAGAGGTTAATCATCAAGCTCAAGACTTTTTACCTTGCAAAGGTCCGAAATGAAGCACTTATCCCAGATCTACAAGCTCTAGCTTCAAAGGTTCCTCCTTGCCAACCTTCTTCTCTTTGCTTCCAAGCTTTAATCCACCAAAATGGGTTCTCTAAGGTCAAGATCTCATAAAATGAAGGTAGGGACGTTCAAGGGTTTCTTCTGAGGTTGGGGAGGCTCAAATGGGGGCTAGGGTTGGAACCATAATGCCCTTTATATAGTGCTCAATCTGAAATTAGGGTTTCATAACTGTTAGCGTACGCTGGGCGTACGCCTTGGACATTCGCGACCAAGCTGCCTCATTACGCTGGGCGTACCCACGCGTGTTCCAATCATGCATGCAGGGCCTTCCATGCAAACTTTTCTCTATAAGGGTCATTCACGCCAAATCTTCAAAGTGTCATAACTCTTCCATTATAGATCCGTTTCTGATGAACTTTATATCCACAGAAAGGTGGCGAGAAATCCTACGCTTCTAACAACATAACCCGACCCGAAAACTTCTCGAATAATAACTCCAAATTAATAAAGGACTAAAACGCCCCTGGCCTTGGCCTCTGAAATTCCATAAACGAATATTTTAGAACAGGGTGTTACAAACGGGAATGGGTAATTGGGTTATTGTTGGTTGATGAAATTAAAATAATTATTTATTATGGGTTGAAAACCCTATATGCTCACCAGGCTCTCAAGCTTGACCCACTCAGTTTTCTTTGTATCACAGGTAGTAGCGCCAGAGCATAAGTTGGATGACTTGTCAAGTAATTTTTGGATTATAGACATGTTGTTGTAAATAACTGTTGTAAGGTATGTATTGAAATGTTTATGCTTTTGGTCTGTTTATCGGAACATGACATCCCGAGTATTGTAATATAATGAAAAATACATTTCTTTAAGAAATGCTTTGGTAAATCTTATTTTTATCATATTTTGTTTTGGGAACAAATTATGCAACTCTTTTAATCAAAGGATTACTCTGAAATCATTTTAAAAGCATAAATTAAACCGGTCATTTCTGGCCGTGATTTTGGGGATGTCACAGCGCCCCTACAGTTAGGGGATCAGGGAAGCAATGGACTATGTAGGGTTGCTTATGATATAAGGCTACCATCGGTTAGGTGGCAATCACTTTTAGCCTTGGATCTGATGATGACAGGATTTGACGCATGGACCCAATCGATTGTATCAGGAGAAGGATAACTAGTGATAAATAGTTCCAGAGAAGATTTTTGTTCGGAAGTCGTGTAAGAGCGACTGTGTGTGAGCCTTTTGGCTCCGTAGTCGGGTTGGAACCCGGTATTTCAGATGACTGATGAACAATTTGAGACCAAGGAGGTCTTTGTAGATTTTGGAAGGCAGCTAGGGCGCAACATATTACTTCGGACAGTTCAATGTCTTAAGCAGTAATGGTATTTTGGGATTTCATGTATGGTTATAGTCACAGATGGCTTGGGATATGCTATGTCACTTACAACTGGATTAGCTGAGTTTTGGCCAAGTATAAGTGAATCACAGGGATAAGTGGATCTGTGATTCTGTTTTTCTAGTGGGAGCCCTGAGTTATCAGGAGATGAGTAGACAGCTAAGAGACAAGTGGACTGGATTTAGCAATAATGATTCAGTAAGAGTGGTCTGTCAGGGATCCAGGTCATCTCAAGACATCAGAATTCAGATGAGTAGATGTGATCTTGTTATGAGGAATTAGTTTGATGTTGGTGATTAGTTTCACTAATGTGATTTAAGTGTAATGGGATTACTTTGTGTGAAAAAAGTGATCTTGATAAATATTAAACAAGTAAGGAAGGTGTGGAGTGTATACTTGTTTAAATTTATTCAAGATTAAAAGTAGACTGTCATTTAGGGGCGAAGCCCCTGAACGAACGGGGGTCCGGGGGCAGCGCCCCTGGTAGCGGGGTCCAAGGGGCGGCAGCCCCTGGTGGGGATCGAGTCAGCGCGAAAATTTTTTATTTTGGTTATATTGTTGTATTGAAAATGCATCAGAAATCCAAATTTAGAATATTTGACCTATTTTTGGCTTGGTATTACCTTATAGAAAACCCGGATTTATGACGGTTTTTTGACTGTTGCTAAACTATTTTATGACAATTTTGACAGTTTTCAGACAAGGGAGGTATTTAACCAATTTTGGTCAGTTTTTTCTGGTACTCACAAAAATTCATATCTTATTCTCTGTTATTTTCTCTTCTGAGTCTTATCGAATCAAAGATTAGGGAGTACCACCCAATACTTTGATTTGATAGTGAAATCACAATTCTCATAATTCCAAGGCTATTATTATCCCATTTTCTAACATTTGCCTGTGGATGCTAGGGCTTTGCGAAGATTGGTCACAACTACCCTGGGAAGGCTAGGGTGTGCCCAGGATGGTGACCATGTTACCTGAGTGGTTCGACGCATAAGAGATGGTAAAGAATGATTTCGAGGACGAAATCTAATTTAAGTGGGGGAGAGTTGTAACACCCTATTTATTTATCAGATAAATAAATAAATTAATGAAGGAATAGTAGCCCTAAAATAAATAATTATATTTCAAAGGTTGATCTTGAGGAGCTAATTGTCACACTTTAAGAGATTGGGGTTAAAAGTGTAAAATTCGGACTTAATTTGTAAGTATCAATGAAGGCAGGGACTAAATGGTAACTTATGGGACTTATTATGAAGGATTTTGGAGAGCTAGGGACTGTTGGGTAAATTATGGATTGGAGTTGAAAAGAATTTTTGAAATTAGGGTAGATATGGTAAATTCAAGAGTTTATTTGGAAAGAATAATAGAGAGAGGGACCATTTCTGCGATTATGGGAAAGAGCATAAAAGATCTGGGTATATAACCCTAACACCTCCGATTATCAAACCCTAACCCTAGGGAAGGATGCAGCCGTCGCCACCACCCTTATGCCTCCCATCGTCGGCGCTGCCACCCATTCCGATCAGCTAGCGGTCGCTAAGCGGGCACCAAGCCTCCACCATTCTCATTCTTCTCCTCCTTCTTCGACCGCCACTGTAGGCGTTGTCGTAGTGCTGTTGCTCCACCTGTTGCCGCGTCGACGGGCCTGGTCACTTCGCCGCCTGATGTCGTTGTAATGCCATGAGCGGCTGGGAAACCCCACCGAGACCAAGCATGGGCCGTGAACGAAGAAGAAGATTAGGTTGTGAACGACCAAAACCTTCGGTTAGGCCAACCTCATCTCACATCTCTGCCCTCTCAGGGTGTTCGACATTGTACAGGCCGCTGTTGCCACCGGAAGTAACCCTTGGTCGCGGTTTCATTTTGTCTAGCCGTCGAGTCTTTAGTCGGAAGCCATGGTCTCGGGTATGTTTAAATGGGTGTTGCTGTTGAATCCAAGACATATGGTGCATGGGTTGCTGACCGGAAATTGAAGGGAAGAACCACTATGGCCGCCATCCATGGTGGCCGCTGGCATTGCCATCCCAAAATCACCGTTGTCGCCATCTTGAACCACCAGGTGGCTGGCTGGCGTGTATTATGCAATCTGAAGTGTGTGTGTGTGTGTGTGTGTGTTATGTCTAGCCGTAAAATCAATAAAAGGCCACCACCACCATAAGGTGGTGGCTGCCGCCTTGTACCGCCATCGGCCACCACTAAAGTGGTTGTGTGTGTGTATGTTAGTTAGTGTGTGTGTGTGTGTGTGTTTATCTTTGGATTAAGCACTGTAATTGTAATTGCCAAAAGAATAATGAAAAGAAACTCAAACCACCACCGTAAGGAGGTGGCCGCCATGTGCCGCCATTGACCACCACTACCCAAGGTGGTAGTAGGTGGTGCCCCACTAGCGAACCCTAATGGGCTTAGAGACTATTGGGCCATGTTTGGGTGGAAAACCCTAATTGTGGGTATTTAGGCCTTGGACTTATTTGGACTCATGTTTGGGCCATTAGAATGGAAGTGTGTGTGTGTGTATTAAGCCTAGTCACACCATATGATTTATTTAGAAGAATGATTGACTTAATGGATTAAGTCCTTAATGGGTTAAGGGAGAAACACTTAACCCTAATCGTCATTTTATGTGAAACCCTAATTCCACTTGGGTTTATTGTTGGGCCTTTCTATTGGGCCTTGATGATTGGGTTATTAATGGGCCATCCAAGATGAAGCAAATGGACTAAAACAATTAATGGGCTTTGAGGTAAGGCCCATATGAGGAGTTGGGCCCAATTTTGAAAATTAGGCCATAGATGGGCCACAGTTTGGGCCTTAATGATTATATGATGTTGGGCCTTAGAATAAGACCATATATAGGCTTGGGCCAAATTTGGAAAATTGGGCCATATGTTGGGCTTTGACTCATAGTTGACTTTTGGGCCTTGGGCTTGGATAAAGCGAAGTTAGGGGTAAAGTATTAATTACCCCAAGTATGTACATATGGTTATGTGTTGGAACCCGATTATTAATTGGGTGTTATTTTGATGTTGACAGTTCGGGAATCTGTCATCCAACAGCTGGGGTTGAGTCTATGGGACTTCAGCAGTGTGAGGTGAGTTACCTTCCAGTAGTGGTGGGTCTACGGCCATAATGTCGGCCCACCAATAGGAGTTGTATGTTAGATGATTGTCTTTGTGATATTCATCTAGGTTTGCTACTACCTGATATGTTTATGTGCTAGCATGATATGTTATATGTAATAGTGGTAGTATGAGGGGGAATAGTCCCCAAGTTCGGTTGTTAGGACCGAAGGGTAGGTCGGGCACCCCAGATATGCCTGCCAATATGATTATGTTATGATATGTGTGGTAGTAGTAGTAGGGGTGAAATAGTCCTTGTAGTTTGGTTGTTAGGACCGAAGGGTAGGTCAGCACCCCATAATGGCTTGACACGGGTAGGTCCGCACCACAGAATGGCTTGACACGGGTAGGTCAGCACCCCAGAATGGCTGGACCGGGTAGGTCGGGCACCCCAGAATTGCCCGACAATATGTATGCTATGTGATTGTATGGTATGTGGTATGATGGGGGAACTCACTAAGCTTCGTGCTTACGGTTTTCAGTTTTGGTTTCAGGTACTCGTTGTTAAAGGAAAGGAGTCGGCTTGATCGCAGCGCATCACGATATGGTTTTCCGCACATGAGATCTTTGGGATTACACTCTGATATTGTTTTATGATAACATGTTTTGATTACTTCTACTTTGGTTTCGACATGACATGATATTATGGATGATTTATTATACTGTTGGTTTATAATAGTGTAATTAAAAATGAACTTTTTGGCCTATATTTTTGGGATGTTACACTTCTACTGGAAGGTAACTCGCCTCAATGTCATGTAGTGTCTACACTGTCCTTGGTACGGAAATCAACTCTTCTCGACTCCTTGATCCCTATACGAAAACTTTTCTAAGTTATCAATTCATACTCATAACCCTTACAAAGGTCACTCAAGTCCCAATCAAAGTCAAGGTCAAAACCTTGGTCAAAATCAACGTTGTTCAAAGTCAACATCTGGTTGAATCGACTTGCCGAGTTGGTCCACCAACTCGCCGAGTCCTTATGACCACAAAATGCCATAATCCTATTCCTACTCGTTGAGTCTAGCAAGAGCTCGACGAGTTCGCCTTCAACAACACATCGGGCTATCTTCAACCGACTCGCCGAGTTCGTCCTTGAACTTGTTGAGTTCATCTTCATCTATATGAAGGTGTTCAGTCTATGACTCACCGAGTTCATCCTTGAACTCATCGAGTCCGTCTTCATGTGGTTGGGACATTGCCTTGAAATCGCCGAGTTCCTCCTTGAACTTGTCGAGTCCTTCGATCTTCAAGTCCGTAACAACTCCTAATAGGCTGAGTGTTCCTTCTACTCAACCAAAGACCATTTCCAGAAGGCATTTGGGGAAAATGCGACCCGACTCGCCGAGTCCCTTTTTGTCCAAAAATATTTAGTCAATTATAATGGGTCTTAATGCATCAAATCCATAGATCTGGCCTCCTAGGTTCCATTTTATACGTAAAGCTACAAACTTGATGTCTATGCATGGGACCTTTGGCTCAAAAATCCATAAAAGGGGGTTTATATGTTGCATAGGTCTCCTAAGGCCATAAAGTTGGCACCTTTATGCCATGGGAACCCTCAATGGTTACAGATCTGAAGTGCAACTGCAAATATACATACAAATCCGAGTATAGCCTCTCAAAAGCTTAAAAAAGGTAGAAAATAGCCCCAAAACAAGATCTAGGAGATAGATGGTCAAGATTCAAGCTTTTTACCTTGAATGAATTGAGAATGAAGCAAAACCTCTGGATTTACTAGCTCTTACTTGAACTCCCAAGCATTCTTCTTCTCTTCCAACTTCAAATGCACATAAAAGTCACCAAAAAGCTCAAGAACACTCAAAAGGGGCTTAGGGTTTCAAGTTAGGGTTTCTCTGGGTTGGGAGGGACGATGGGGGTTGGGTTAAGGCAGAATAAGACTTTTAAATAGGGTGCAAACCCTAACATTAGGGTTTCCTCCATACAACTCCTACTCGTCGAGTCGGTCCCCCGACACGTCGAGTAGTTCACTAAGCCTCTGGGTCCAAAGTCGAGTCTACTCGATGAGTTGGGCCTCCAACTCGCTGAGTCCCGGGGCAAAACATGAAAAATACTTGAATTTAAATATGTACCATGGACCAGGTGTTACATTAAGACACTTCATATGGCTCAGATATGTGATTGGAACCCTATGTATTAAGGATTTAAGAGCTTTATGGGATTATGGCTTAATGGGTGAGTACGTTGAGCGTATAATCCAGTACGCGCAACGTACAAGCCATGCAGCCTGTACGCTTAGCGTACAGTTGAGTACGTCCAACGTACTCAACGGATTTGGGCTTTGCGTCTTTTGGGCCTCGGTTGGGCTACTTTCATGGACTTTGTGTCTTGGGACGTAGTGTGTGACATCCCTATTTTCACGGCCAGAAAAGACCGATTTTGTTTATGCCTTTTAAAAATCAGAGTACCTCTTTTAATAAAAATGTTGCGGAATTTGTTCCCAGTAAAACATGATAAATACGTTATCAAGGCATTTCCAAAGAAAAGTATTTTTATTCATTTTATAACATTTGGGATGTCATCGTCAATACAGAAACATATGCATAAACAGAACTTACATTCATTATCACTAGTGATTTATATCTCCTTTAATCTCTCAGTGTAATGTGACTTCATACCAACACCTATGATATAAATAAACTGAGTGGGTCAGGTTGGGAAACCTAGTGAGTACATAGGGTTTTCAACCCACAATAATATAATTATTATGTTTATTCATCAAACAGTTAACCCAATTACCCATCCCCATTATCTTCTTTACTCTTAAGGGTCTACCCTAAGAATCAGCTATTTCTCATTCATTCATTTCTAAGGATTATCCTAAGGAATAGGTACGAAGTCCATCGTTGTTAATGACACAACTATCAAGCACAGCTGCTAGTTCTATCACTTAGGCGTAGCTGCCATAATTGTGATATTCTATATGAGGCGCAGCTGCCAGTATTGTCCTTCGAGCACAACTGCTAGGGTTATATCATTTATTGATAGTATCGTTTTTGAGAGTCCACTCGTAATACATGTCAATGGATTTTTAGAGTACACCGGTGAACACATCGTTCACAACACCTACATGTTGCGAGCCTGCTAGTGTTCCACTGGACTGTCTAGAATAGTCCGTGGTTATCATCCAAACTCTACTAGATGACGGGGCCAACATTTGGGAACAAGGCTTCTCACATCGTCCACCTCTCACCCTTAACTCATGGTCTATATCACATCTCAACTCATCATCTAACTCATATTTCATCTACCCATGTATTACCCAACATATTTTGTAGATATAAATACATATACAATTTAAATCATATAAAACTTGTCTAAAACCGTTCATCCAACATAGATAGGAAGTATACAGATAATATGCACACATAACACGTATTTTATATAAAATACTTCATATCTATGTGTAAGATGAAAGGGACCATGCACTCACTTGAAAAGGCGGTGATTCCGAACTCAGACAGTGCTTCGCTTCTTAAAATAATTTCCTTCGACGAAACAACGGGTTTTATAGAAAACTAGGCTTTGCTTGGAGCAGCGTTCCCGAGCCGAAAAGCTCTTCTTCTCGGAGCCGTCGAGCACTCCAGGCTTCCGCCTCGTGCTAGGGAGGTTCCCTAGGCTTTTCGGGGGGTTTCGGGGCTAGAGAGAGGTTCTAGAGAGAGAGTAAAGAGAAGAAAAAATGGGAAATGTGTGAAAAAAATGAGGGTGGAAGGGGTTGTATTTATAGGGTGAAATATGGCTGAAATTGGTGCCACATGTCACCATCTAGTGGCAAGCCTTGGGGAGAAAACAATAGCCAATATTGTGCCACGTCACCCTTTTGCGGCAGCACCCTGCCGATTTCTAAAATCCGTAACTTTCACATACGGCCTCCGTTTTTGACGCTCTTTATATCCACGCGTAGGTAAAAATAAGATCTACAACTTTCATTTTGACTCCGTTGGCTAATTCTCGACCGATCTAAAATCTAACAGTACGAGGAGATTATAATGTTAAATGTCCGCGTAAAATTCATAACTTCTACTTACGGACTCTGTTTTTGTTTGTATTTTTTCCGTTGAGTTCCTATTAATGAGACATTCAATTCTTATTTAGGCCGCGTAGGTCAAAAACCGCTCGATCTAAAATTCGAGTTTCGGGTTGTGCACTGTTAAGCCAAATCCTAGAAAATTCATAACTTCCTCATACGAAGTCAGATTTGGGCGTTATTTTTTTGTATGTTATCGGTTTAACATATAATACAACTTTTGTTTAGATTTCTAAGGCTAAAAAGTCCTCCATCGTAAATTTACTATTTACGTCTCCCGGTGTCGTGCCGGTTTTGCCGTAAAACTTTGACGGACCATAACTTCTTCGTTTTAACTCGGATTTCAACGTTCTTTATATGTACGGAACCCTTGAGACGTATTCTACAACTTGGTTAAGATTATTTATTATAAATAATCTTTTGTCAAAAAATCGTTTTCGACCCCTATTATCTCTAAATTGAGTAGCCCAGATCTACGGGCGTTATAATTATCTCTCCCTTAGGATGATTACGACCCAGAATAATCAACGAAACACGGCTCACATGATGACTCCACACGTTATCTCTTCATCCTAAGTAATAACCGTAACTTTGATGTTTCTTCGAACGAATATCTAACTCTAAGACTTCCTGATTGCAGGCGGTGCTCGATCTTGCACTTGCTCCCTATCTCACGTTAGACTCCAAATTATGACCTTCAAGTCACAATCTCGATCCTTACTAGATACTGCTTCTTCTTTTTAACAAACTTAAGATAAGTTATTTTATTACTACAATGGACCGATGTGTCATATTCTAATGACTTATCATCGTATGTTCCCACGCTTAGACTCAGGTCTCTTAGAGTCTTCCAAAACAGACTATGCATTTCTTCATGTTCTAATCACATCTTAAAAGTTAGCATTTCTAGCTACAAGCAACTATCACGATAGCTCTACCGATCGCTTTGATTATCTTTTATTTCAATCTTCCAGCTTAAGTCAGATGCTACATCGAACTTGGTTCTCTGAACCACGTAACATACTTATCGTAGTCAGACTCAATTCGATATGACCACTAGGGTTGGAATAACAATCATCCTTTTAGTCGTTACCGAAACGATGGTAACGATATATTTGAATAAAACGGTATCAATTACTAGCTTCTTGGTAACCTTGTGACTTTCCCTGATCCAAGCGTGAGTCTTGTGCTTCCGGTAGTATAGGTGTTTACTACCATTCACACCTACTCATACTCGTCCCAAGTATTGTCTCGCAGTTTTCCAAGTCACCATACAAGAAAATCACATAACAGTTTAACACAACAGATAACAAAACGAAGGTTTTATTATTTCTTGAAACTATTACATAGGTGTTCAAGTTCACCCTAGACTATGCCTCTAATAGGCTACATCATATGATTCTATATCCTTGGCTACTTCATAACTCGATCTTCGAGTATGAATTCCTCATCCTCGATTCCTTGTGTTGTTTTCTGCTTCGTCGAGGATCATGTGGAATGCCCTTGGCCTTGGTGGCGTTTCTGGCCTTGCCGCCTCGTTTTTCTTTGGACAGTCTTTAGAAACATGCCTTTCTTTGTTACATCTGTAGCACACCCTCTTGTTGGATGTACACTTTGTAACGATCAACTTTTGAGGTATTAATTAATTTAATTTCTTGAATTTTAGTGGGCTATGATTGGTAATTGACATCTTGGATTGGATTGGACTTTCATGATTATTGGGCCAAGATGTAAGCTGCCTATAAGCCGTACGCGGGGCGTAACCCGTCGTATGCGGGGCGTAGTGCCTTTAGTATGCGCGGCTTGTGAGAGGCGTACACGCAGCGTACCTAGAGGTACGCCCAAAGTATGCGACCAGGTGGCAAAACCCTAATTTTAGGGTTTGAGACGTATTTAAACCCCATTATAGACTCCCATTTGGACTCCTCACATATCTTTCACTCCCAGAAAACCCTAGTTCGTTCCTTTCTCCTTGTTTGTGTGTGGTTGACCTTTTGGGCTCATTTTTGTGAAGAAAAGTTGGGAAGAAGAAGAAGAGAAGTGGAAGAAGGAGAACTTGAGTACCTTGAGCTCAAGGATCTGGGATCATTTATTCATTTGGCATCCAAAAGAGGTATAAAGCTTCCAACTTTCCTCTTGTAAGCTTAGATCTAGGAGTTTTTGGAAGTTTGGACCTTTTAGGTCCAAAGGAAGGACCTTTATCATGCAACTTCGTTTTGGAGCTTGGGATTGCTATCCTTGAAGCTCAAAGTGTCCCCATAGCAGTAAAGTTTCGATCTTTGAGGCTTTCATGAAGCCATGCATGAGATCTAGCCACCTTCTTGAAAATAGATGGTTGTTTTTAGAAGTTTGAGCTTATGAGAGTCTTGTAAGCCATCAAGTAAGCAACTTTATGGTTTAAGACGTGGGATAAAACCTAGATCTAAGATTGTAGCTTCTGATTCGTAGTATTAAGCACTTAATAGAGGAAGAGCTTATCAGGGTATTACGCTGAGTGTACGTGTAGGTATGCCCAACGTACTCGCCATCAAGCCATTACGCTAAGCGTACTCTGGAGTACACCCCGCGTAACACGGTCAGTTGGACATTGAGTCTTGGGCCTCGGTGTGGGCTGTATTTTGGACTTAGGGCCTTATGGGGCCAGTAGGAGTCAGATTATGGGCCAAGGGCAGTTTTGGGCTTATGAAGGGCCATGTGTGAAGTAGGCCCAATTTAGTATAACTGGGCCATTAGTGGGCCTTTAATGGGCTAGTGGAGGACTTAGAAAGAATTAAAGGGTTTGGGCCATGATTATGACCCACACCATAGCAGGGGTAAAATAGTTATTTTACCCGTCGAAAGATCCCCTTTTTTATTAAGTGTTTGATTGTCTTAATAGCCGGAGAGTAGTCGGGACAACAGTCAGGGATCTACGGCCACAATGCCGGCCCGTTTAATTAGCAGCAGTTCCGGATCTTGGTCCGATGTAGTAGTCAGATTGCTTGATGTCTTTGTGATTCAAGCATGTTTTGTGTTATGAGTTCCAGACCCTGGTCCGATGCAGTATGCAATATATGTGTTCATGCTAGTTGATATGTTATGTTATGTTATGATTCAGTTAGTTCCGGAATTCGGTCCGATGCAGTCAGTTCCGGACTTCGGTTCGATGCAGGTAGTTCCGGACTTCGGTCTGATGCAGTTTCCGGACATCGGTCTGATGCAGAGGGCAAGGCCCTGGTTAGTTTTTGGACTTCGGTCCGATGCAGTGGGAAAGGCCCGGTATGTGCTTTATATGTTATTGTTTGGTATGTGGTAGCTTGGGGGGAGCTCACTAAGCTTTGTGCTTACAGTTTTCAGTTTTGGTTTCAGGTACTCCTGCCAGTAAGGGGAAGAGCTCGGGATGATGGCATGGCACACACCACAGCTTCAATTTAGCCTGGGAATTTACTCTGATATTTTAATATGATTGATACAGCCTTTGTTTTGAATACTATTATTATGATTTTGAGTTACTCGTTCCATGGTTTTATTATATATGACGTTGATGTTGTGATTTTTAGTAATATTAAAACAAAAATTTTTGGGGTCGTATTTTGGGTTGTTTCAAGTTGGTATCAGAGCCTTGGTTTGAGGGATTCGGGCACACTTACGCGTGTGACTGAACTCAAACTAAGGGAATAGTAAAAAGGAATTTTCAAAAGAAAAATGTTTTCAAAAGAATTTTTGAGGAAAGGACTTAAAAAGAAAAGAGTTTTGAAAACGAGAAAAGGGTGTGGTGCATGCGATCAGCCGAGCTGAAGTAAGTACTCCCAAATTAACCATACAAGTTTATGTTATGATTATCTGTTTCAGTTTCAGTAGAAAAGCATGCTAGAATAGGACTAAGGATCTAGGAAGATGCTTTATGTGCCTGCTGTATGTGTTCCAGCTTCATGAGAATTGCATGCTAGTATTGAGTAGGCAGCAGTAGGATAGCCTGTTAGGTTATGCCTGATAGTATGAGCTTAGCATTGTATGCTAGTACAGTTTCTTGTTATGAGGATAGAATTGCTTGAGTAGTTTCCTGTGTCCAAATGTTGCTTGCTTTGTTCTTTGTGGGACCACGAGTAATGGGAGTTAGCCATTAGGTGAATACGTCACATCGCATGTGATCAGGGTTGAATAATCTCAGAGTGATGGATTTGGCCCTACTGCGCAGCTCTCATTTGAGTCTAACCGTTGTAGGGACGAGTCTTTTACTCGAAGGATTATCCGAGCCTCGTCACATGTGATGGTATTCATGTGATGACTAATTAGCATTACAAGGAGGCCTTCAGCGGCTGAGGACTGGTTTTGGTTGAGTCAAAGATTTCCCTAGCGCAAGCCTAGGATGGGAGTAGCAGAGATCAGCAGAAGTGGTAGCGGCTTGGTGGAGTCGAGGCGGTCCTTGAGGAAGGTACATATAGATGTGGAAGGTAGTAGGGGCCCATACTACTGGAAGCAGAGGATCCGTACTTGAACCAAGGAAGGCTGAGACAAGACCGGAAAGCCTGCAGTAGTAGTGATCCCTCGAGATATATCAGTGTACTGACGTTTATCGTAACGTGTTTTCAGAATGGTGGTTTTACGCCCTAAACCGGCAGTCGGCAGTTCAGGTGCCGGGGAGGATGAGGATCAGGCTCGGGGGCTGGGCAGTTGGATGAGCAGAATAGAGAGTTTTTCACTTCAGAAGTGACCCGTATCATTCTTGATCAGACACCAGTGATCTTTGGTTCGATCAAGGAGGGTATACTAGAGTTGATGGAGGAGAAACTGGGCACATTTCGTGCTGAGGTGGCGACCATGATGGGGTCGTGCACGCTTACTTTCAGGGAGTTCTGGGCATGTGGAGCTCTAGATTATCACGGGGCGCAGGACCCTATAACGAGTACCAGATGGTTGGAAGATGTGGCTAACGCATTCTGCACTAGCAGGTGTCCCGAGGGGGACAAGGTCAGATTAGCGTCCTGTCTCCTGAAGGACAGGGCACGAGATTGGTGGGAGGAGGTTGGACATGTCATTGGAGATGACGCGACTTTGGACGCTATGACCTGGGTTGACTTTACTGCCAAGTTCAGAGCCGAGTTCGCACCGGTTATTGAGGTGCAGCAGTTAGCCAAGGAGTTACAGGACCTCACCCAAACTACAGAGATAGTGGCAGAGATTACCGCCAAGTTCAGGGAGAGGGAACTTCTCATTCCTCAATACACAGCTGATAAGGAAATGAAGAAGGCTCGTTATCACGAGATGTTGCGAAGTGATATCCGCCAGTTTATGAGTCGGTCCAGCTGTAAAACGCTGGATGACATGATTGCTAGGGCTCGGGAAAGAGAGATTGACCTTGAGATGGAGAGGAAAAGGAAGCCGGAGGCGACTTCGGGTATAGGGAGTTCGGGCAAAAAGCCCAAGGTTTCAGATCACAGATCCAGGAGTCAGCAGAGCCACGGTCGGTGTGGCAAGTGCGGGAGATTGCACGATGGGGCGTGCAAGGCAGGGAGTGTCGGCTGCTACAAGTGCGGTCAGACTGGGCATATAAGCAGAGATTGTACAGCGACTACTACCGCCACCACGACATCTGATATGATTTGCTTCCATTGCAATCAGATTGGACATAAAAGTCCCAATGTCCGAGTTAGCTGCAGCAGGGAAGGTGTCAGCACCTGCCCCTGCTACCTTGAGGATTACAGACGGCCGCTAGGGCCGAGTTGAGACGCCAGTGGCGAAGAGTAGGGCTTCTCAGCTGACAGCAGAGGAGGCGCGAGCGACTCCTGATGTGGTGACGGGTACGAATTTTTCCCTTATCTCTGCACTTATTATTGATTGTTTCTTATGATTATATGTTTTGTATAGGCTCGTTCCTAGTGAACGGCATTTCAGCCACGATATTGTTTGATTCGGGGGCCACCCGATCATTCGTTTCGCTTGCACTTAGCAAGAGGTTTAGCAGAGCTCCAGGGGATCTGGATTGTCCACTTGAGGTCGAGATCGCAGATGACAGGACTGTTAGGGTTGCGAGAGTACACAGAGGATGTTCTCTTTAGTTATTTGATGATCTGTTTTCAGTGGACTTGGTCCCTATTCCCCTGCGAGGGAATAAGGTCATAGTAGGCATGGATTGATTGAGCCCCAATGGGATGATGATTGATTGCGAGCTACAGTTAGTGAGGGTTCGCACTCCCAGTGGGGGAGAATTAGTGATTCAGGGCGAGAGGCCACAACGCGGACCAGTTCTTTGTTCAGCAGCGAGAGCGAGGCGCTACTTCCAGCAGGGTTGTGCCGATTACATTGCCTATGTTTTGGATGCCCGGGAGAAGGGCAAGACGACAGTTGACGATGTTCCGGTGGTGCGAGACTTCCCAGATGTATTTCCAGAGGATTTGTCGGGAGTACCTCCGGAGAGGCAGGTTGAGTTCAGGATTGACTTGATTCCTGGTGTGGCTCCGATAGCCAAGGCACCATATCGATTAGCTCCCCTAGAGATGTAGGAGTTGTCTATGCAGCTGCAAGAGCTGCTGGACAAGGGTTTTATCAGGCCGAGCAGTTCGCCCTAGGGAGCACCGATTTTGTTCGTAAAGGACGGGTCGCACCGTATGTGTATAGATTACCGGGAGTTGAATAAGGTAACGGTGAAGAACCGTTACCCACTCCCGAGGATAGATGACTTGTTTGATCAGCTTCAGGGAGCATCTTGGTTCTCCAAGATTGATTTGCGCTCCGGGTATCATCAGATGCGGGTTAGGGACGAGGATGTGCAGAAGACTGCTTTCAGGACCCGCTATGGTCATTATGAGTTCGTGGTGATGCCCTTTGGGCTCACCAACGCTCCATCCGCGTTCATGGACATCATGAACCGCGTATGCAGGCCGATGTTGGATCGGCCTGTGATAATATTCATAGACGACATCTTGGTTTATTCCAAGACTCAGGAGCAACATGAGGAGCACCTGAGGGAGGTGCTAGAGACCTTGAGGAGGGAGAGACTTTTCGTGAAGTTATCGAAGTGCGAGTTCTGGTTGCGCGGTGCAGTTCCTTGGGCATCTCGTCAACCAGAAGGGTATACTGGTAGATCCGGCTAAGATTGAGGTCGTGATGCAGTGGGAGGTCCCGAGGTCTCCATCTGAGAATTGGAGCTTCCTAGGTTTGGCAGGGTACTACAGGAGATTCATCCAAGATTTCTCCAAGATAGCTGTACCGCTCACCCGACTGACTAAGAAGTCGGTGGTGTTTCGCTGGGGGCCTGAGCAGCAGGCAGCATTCAAGACCCTCATGCAGAGATTGTGCGAGACACCGATTCTTACCCTGCCAGAGGGAGTAGAGGATTTCGTAGTCTACTGTGATGCTTCGATCATAGGTTTGGGAGCAGTGTAATGCGGCGAGGCCATGTGATAGCTTACGCCTCTAAACAGTTGAAGCCTCGTGAGGTTAACTATCCGACGCATGGTCTAGAGTTGGGGGCAGTGGTGTTCGCCCTCAAGATTTGGAGACATTACCTCTATGGGGTCCGTTGTACCATCTACATGTTGGAATAGTGTCTAAGGCTGCAACTATATTAGGCAAGTATTTGACCCGATTGTGCATGGTCCTTTTGGGTTGCCTTCACCATAGCAACTTGACAGGATGATTATTATGAGAGAATAGATATTATTAATATATTATGAGAATAATATAAGGAATAATAATATTGTTATTTGATTAATATAAGTCATAAATTAATTAGTATTAATTTGGTGACTTAAAGAGATTAATTAAATAAGAGGGTATAAACTGTCAATTGTTTGATAGTTACACTTTGGGTTGTAATTCCTTATTGGATAGAGGATGGACGGATTCTAGGGCTTGGGATAGCCTCAAATTCGTCCAAGGCTTATCTAAGGAAAGGATTTGGATTGCTTTAAGGAAAGATTATCCAACTAGGGTTTAAGGGTGAAACCCTAGGAGCCTTACAAGTATAAATAGACCCCTAGGGCAAGGGAAATCGGCACCTTTGCTAAAGCAAAGAACCCCTGGCCGATTTCTAATCCCTCTCCTCTCTCTCAAATCATCCTCCTTGCTAGTTGGTGTTTGTAAGCCATTAGAGGAGTGACAATTGTGACTCTAGAGCTCTAAGACAACAAGATCAAAACAAGAGATTCAAAGGTAAACTTCTAGATCTGATTTTGTATTATTCTTATACCTAATTAGTCATTAGAAGTATTGGATTCAAAGCATGTTTAATTAGAGAAACCTAGATCCAAGCATTAGGGTTTGTATGTGCACATAGGAATGTTCATATGGCCAAAACCCATCAGTGGTATCAGAGCCTAGATTGGTTTCTATTAAATTGTTGCTTGTTTGTTTGAATCTTGCTTAAAAAATTCGATTTTTATGTTTCTGAGTCATAGACTCGGTGAGTCCCATAGTGGACTCGGCGAGTTGGCCTGACTCGGCGAGTCCCTTGGTGCACTCGGCGAGTCCGAGCATCAGGAAGGGCCAGATTCGGGATTTTTTGATATTTATCTTATGGAAACTTGCCTTTATCATATTAGATCAACCCTAATCCAATTTTTTGATATATATATATATATATGACTATAATCTTGATCTAATTAAAGATATTTATCAACTAATAAAATATTTAATTTCCTTATGTGATAATTAATTAATTATTTTGATTAAAATCGGTAATTATCTTGCAAGAAATCATTAAATAAATCAAATATGGATAATTATGGAATTAATTGTTAATTGAGATTATTTGTTATTTGATCCTCCATGTTTTAAATGTTTAAAACTTGTCCTCAAGTTTTGAAATTTATGTTTTATGATTAAAAGTTTTAATTTAGAAAATTTAAAATCAAAATCCTAGAATTTTACAAGTTTAAAATACAACCCTATACTAATATAATATTACAAGATTAATATATATATATATATATATATATATATATATATATATATATATATACATATATATATATATATATATGTATGTATAACTAAAATGCTAGTCTTACCGTTAGTAGGCCTCATTCACAAAGCCGATCTATAAGGTGGGTATAAGGTTGCGGCCTATAAAATGGCGCTTAGTGGGTGTACACTCACACCCACCGCTTGCTTGATCGGTGGAGGGTCGTTAGCCGAACGGGTAGGATAGGACAACCTCATCCTCTCATTAAAAGTATAATATGAAATACAAGTAACTACATTTTTTTTTAAATTTCCCAATCTTAGTTACTTTAGGAAAAGTGAATTGATGCAATCCCATGAAATTACACTTTGCAACCTTGCTAAGAAGTTAGTGGAGCGTATGTGGTTTACCGGTACACTAATTGGTTCTAAGCAAATGTGGCAAAGGGTGATTCATTGTTTATCATAGTTCGATGGAGCGTGTGTGGTTTACCGACACATCGAATAGGTGATCGTTCCAATGAAGGCACCATGTGAATTTGCATGGTAATTCACACCCGCTTTGTGATCCTCGGTATCCCAGTCACAAACAAAAGGGGCATATCGAGATTTAAACATGCCATTGAAATGTTTCAATGAATCTCATCTAAACCTAGGAATTCTCAAATTCATTTAGAACTTATAGTTAGGTTTTCATGGTGGAGAATTAGTGAATCATCATTCACTTACCTTCAAATTGTTTACATGTTAGATTACGACATCCCTTTTCTAATATGTAAATATTGTTGTTGGATCCTAGCCCTAATTTTTCTTATTGGGTGATAATTAGGGATTCATATTCTAATCTATCTTTGTCCTTTCTATTTGTAGATGTCGAACGCGAACAACGCTGCTGCTAGTTCTTTCACATTGATGAGCGTTTGTCAAAAGGTCACTTTCGATGGAACGAACTTTAGCGAATGGATAAGATACATTCACACTATTGCTCGCTATGAGGATAAGGAGTATGTCCTCGATGAAAAGCTCGAGAAAATCAACCTTGAAATCGCTACTCCGGCTGAAATGAACGCTTTAGAAACTCATGAGCGCGATGCAACGAAGGTACATTGCATCATGATAGCCACTATGAACTCCGAATTCCAAAAGTCCTATGAGGACATGTACCCATATGAGATGCATCAAGACTTATTGGAGAGATACAATGTCACACCCCCGAACCAAACGGCGGAAACGTCCGGGGGCTGTTGTGACTCAATTGAATACCATAACATTGAATATATATGAAACATAACAACATTCGTCACCATGCATTAATATAGTACAACCAGTAGCGTTTACATGAAATACACTGTTTAAATATTACATTCCCAAAAATAAATTGTTCGATTCGTACATAAATAAACTGCAAGCCATCACTGAATATGATTTCCTTTCATTCACTGGTTCCCTGAGAATACAAGTATTTTGAAAAACGTCAACATATGAAATGTTGGTGAGTTCATAAGTAGTGTTTTGAAATCCAATGTTTCGTATTGTTTTGAAAACCACCAGGAAATCCGATATTTTCTGAAAATAGTATAGTCAATAAGGTGTGAAGATCCATAGGTATGCTTGTTTGTTTCTATACTTTAAAAAAAAAATTGTTCGTTAAAATTGTATGCATTTCGAATCCGATATGTATTGAGAAACCTAGGAAAACCCGATGTTTTCCTAATCCTTTGAGTTCCATGAAGTTGCGTTGAAACCATTGCAAAAATAGCAGTCTCATTCCCAGGCGACGTTGGATTATTTTTGAGCATGATTAATTACTACAAACCCGCATTACACAAACGCCCAGTTTATAGCTATACTAATGATCCCGAAGGCGTCGTCCGTACTAATCACGTTATCCAGCCGCCCTGACTACGTGTCGTCCCACATCCGAAGAGAAAGAGGACATGAAGACCTCAATGACTCTATTAGCCGGTTGGGGATAAAATGTGTACGAGGGGTCCCCGACCCGCCTCGCAAAAAAAATGTAGACTTTACTAGCAATACCAAAGGACCCTTGGGGACCAGTGGTATACAAGCCATTGAAAGTCCCTCTACGTTGTGCCAAGTCGGTGAAACCCAACACTTCGTAGAAAAAAAAATGTCTTCGGGCCTTAAGATCAGGTCATTGGGCTAGCTAGGCCCAACAAACAAGATTTTACACTTTTGGGGCCCAAAGATGGTGTGTAGACGTCTGTGCACACTCGCATGTAAATTGAGTTCCCAAACGTTATTTGTATGTATCGTAGTGTCGCCATGTTAGTAGTTTCGGATTTTCATTGGTTCGAGACCGAACCAATTCGTTTTACAACGATTTTGGTATTGTAGTGTATTGTATTTCGTCGATAGTCGCGGTACCATTGTTTGATCAAATTGTATGTATTGAATTAGCCTTGAAAGTTTTCTGTTTTCAGCCCCTCATTGTTTGTAAAATTTACTTTTTCAACCCTTTAGTTAAATACTTTCCGGTTTGGTCCTTAAATCAATTTTCTTGACATTTTAACACCAAAAATTATTGAAATTAATATTTTTCAGCATATTTTTCATAGAAAACAGTTTTAGTCCCTGAAATTGCAGTTTTCTCAGTAATAGCCCTTCTTTTTCGCAACTTTGACATTTTTGGCCCAAATTGTATAATTTTTGCAACTTTGGTCCTTTTTAAATTTAAAAAGCATTTTAAACCTTTGAAAAGGATTTGGAACACTTATAGTCCACTGTTTTACAGAAAAATACAGTTTTGGCCCTCCAAAACAGAAAATCTCGCATAATGGGCCCAATTGGGCCGAAAATGTCATTTTTAGCCCATTAAGCTTGAAATTTATGTTTTTAATCCTCTAAATGAGTAAATTTCCAGAAATTGTTTTATTGAAACTGTTTTGGCACACCTCATCCATCAGGATTCGTGATATGTCAATTTGGACCCTTAATTTTGTATTTTTCACATCTTAGGCCCAAAATTTGTGTTTTTAGCCCAAAGAAAATTGTTACTAAACCACTTAGCCATTTTTCTTGAAACACTTTGTATGTAGAAATATATTTGATGCTAAAACCATTTAACATAAGATATATCTCGGTTTTGAGGGGTTTTATGGCTAGATCCAACATTATAGCACTCAAAAGCATACATGTAAGCATGGAAATCATACAAGGCATACAAAACACATATAGATCTACACTTTCACTTGTATCCCCCCCCCCCCCACAAAACTCATAAAAACAGAAAATAGGGGGTATGAAGCTCACCTTGTTTGAAGCTTTTGGTTTTGGAAGAAAAGATGGAAGAAAATGAAGTGATTTTCGGCCTTAGCACCTTTCCTTGGTAGATCTCGAATTTGATGACTTCTAAGGTGCATGATCACAAGTTGGAATAGATTTAGAAGAGGTTTTTGATGGAATGAAGTAGTTAGATCATGGATATAAGTAAAAACTTACCTAAGATGATGATTAACTTGCAAGATCCTCTTGAAAGCTCCTAATTTTCGAGATTTTTGGAGTGGGGAGGAAGGAGTGTTCTTGAGTGATCTAGAGAGAATGGGATGGATTTTTTTGAGTGTGTGTGTGTGTTGTGTTCGGCCGAGAGTGAGAGAGAGGAGAGAAGAGAAGTGATTTTGAAGTGATGTGCATACATGGAAGTATGAGATGTTGCATGGATGTCCTATGGATAACAATGATGTGGCACAACAAGTCAACTCTTCCATCCTCTTGGGCTTGTGCATTTGGGCCGAGAATTTGGAAAGAAAAGGAAAAATTTGGGCCTTTGCCCCTAAGCCCAATATTAGTGTTAATCTTGAGTATGTTTTAAGCCTAAAAGAATGTGGTAGGATTTTCATATTTTTATTGGACTAGTTTAGGTTATTCATGTATCAAGGCTTTTAATTCATTTCATTCTAGGTCCAACATGGCCCAAAATGTTGAAATAAATTAGTGTGGGTCCAATTAGAGTCCAATTAGGGTTCTAAGCCCTTGATAGTCAAATTGGAAGCTTATTGGTCCATTTGGATCCAATAAGGAAGTCCTAGTCCAAAATGGACTTTAAACAAGGACTTCTAGGGTTTCCAATTGTTTGATGACTATTTGTAGTACTTGTATAATGTATTTGGTTGAAGTTTTTGAAGTCATAATCATAGGTGTCAATCATGTTCTTAAGTTTTTGATTCACATTAGCTTGAATGTATAGATTACATGACACAAAATTTCCAGTTGTGACATACAACCAAAATGCGAGACAAGAGCGTTATGAGATTTTCACTAACATGATTTCCGCTAAGATGGGTCATGGAGAGTCTCTTACCGTGCACCTGCAAAAGATGCAAAGGTATGTCGACCGTCTTCGCAAGTTGAATGTTGACTTTGGGGAAGACTTGGCGATCGACATGGTGCTTCACTCTTTGCCTCCGAGCTACAATCAATTTAGGATGACCTACCACATGAACAAAGAGGAGGTCACCCTAAGCAAACTCCAAGGTCTATTGAGGGTCGCTGAGAGCAACTTCAAGGACAAGTCTGTTGCACCAACTCCCAATCCACCCGTTGCTCCTGTCTTGGCTATTGGACAAGGAAAGGGAAAGAAGAGGAAGGCTTCATCTAAGAACTATCGCAAGGTTAAAGCCCGAGATGGTGCCTCTTCTATTGGGACCAAAGTTGATCCTGCTAAGCCCTGCCCTAACCCAAAGGAGGCAGAGTGCCACCACTGCCACAAGATAGGACATTGGAAGAGAAGTTGCCCAAAGTACCTGCAAGCCATCAAGGAAGGAAAGATCAAGCCGTCTTTCGCAGGTATATACACAATCAAATCTAATGATTCATCTCATGCTATTTCTTGGGTTCTTGATACCAGTTGTGGTTACCACATTTGTTCTAATGTGCAGGGACTAAGAAGAAATAGGGATGTGGAGCATGGAAGGATTAATCTAATCATGGGGAACAGAAGATCGTCGCCTGTGACCAAGATTGGCGTGTATTCTTTAGTGCTTAGGAATGGTTTAAGTTTAGATTTGAACAATTGTTGCTATTCGCCAGAAATGGCTAGAAACATCATTTCATTTCATGGTTTGTTTAGACAAGGTTTTAGATTTTCTTTTAATAATGAGAATGGTTCTATTTTGGCTTATCTAAATGGTGTCTTTTATTTTGAAGCAATACCGTGTAATGGAATTTATGAAACTGTTATGATTGTTGATAACTTAGGAAATGATGTTTTGAACATAGATTCTTCCAATAGTATGGATAGAGCATCCTTGTGGCATTGTCATCTTGGACATGTCAACAAGAAACGCATAGCCCAACTCCAAAAGGATGGAGTATTGGAGTCATTCAACCTTAGGGAAGATGACACATGCGAATCTTGTTTACTTGGAAAGATGACTAAGTCACCCTTCACAAGTACGTGTGAAAGGGGTGAGGGTCTATTGGACCTAATACATACCGATGTATGTGGACCGTTTAGATCAACCACGAAGGATGGGAACCGCTTCTACGTGACTTTTACCGATGACTATAGTAGATATGGGTATATCTATTTAATCAAGCAAAAGTCAGAAACTTTTGAAAAGTTCAAAGAGTTCAAGAATGAAGTGGAGAATCAATTGGGCAGGAAAATCAAGATGCTTCGATCCAATCGAGGAGGAGAGTACCTAAGCCGTGAATTCCACGATTATCTCAAGGAGTGTGGAATAGTTTCACAATTGACGCCTCCTAGGACACCGTAGTTGAATGGTGTGGCAGAAAGGTGTAATCGAACCTTATTGGATATGGTTCGCTCTATGATGAGTCGTGCTTCACTATCAATCTCTTTTTGGGGTTATGCCTTAGAGACTGCCGCCCATATCCTTAACCGAGTCCCTACTAAGAAGGTTGCCAAAACACCTCACGAGATGTGGACAGGTAAAGCTCCCTCGTTAGCACATATCAAGGTTTGGGGTTGCGAGGCTTTCGTAAGACGAGATACTCACGACAAGCTCGAACCTCGTAGTGAGCGATGTATTTTCATCGGCTACCCGCAGAAATCCTTTGGATATCTCTTCTATAGACCAAAGGACAATGTTGTCTTTGTTGCGAGGATAGGAGTTTTCCGAGAGCGAGAACTCATAGGCCAAGGAGACAGTGGGAGGAAAATCGAGCTTGAGGAGATTCAAGAGTCGATAAGAACCTCTACTGCTGGCACTCAACCCGAGGTGGAAACTCCGGTTGAACCGATTAACGAGTCCTTACCTCTTAGACATTCCGAAAGAGTTAGAGTTCAACCTCAGTTTTATGGTTTTCATATTACTACCGAAGGGGACACGTATACTAGTGATGGTACACTAATAAACCTTGATGAACCTAAGAGTTATAAGGAAGCCATGGCAGGCCCGGAGTCTGCGAAATGGAAAGAGGCAATGGATAGCAAGATCCAATCCATGTATGATAACCAAGTTTGGAATTTGGTTGATAATGCGCCTGGACGTAAGACTGTTGGGTGCAAATGGATCTTCAAGAAGAAGACCGACGTGGATGGAAACGTACACACATATAAAGCGCGATTGGTCGTGAAGGGCTTTACTCAAACTCCCGGAGTTGACTATGATGAGACCTTCTCACCAGTTGCGAAGATAAAATCTATTAGAGTGATGCTAGCGATTGCCGCATTTCATGATTATGAGATTTGGCAAATGGATGTCAAGACCGCTTTCCTTAACGGAAAGTTGGCTGAGGATGTTTACATGGCTCAGCCAGAGGGGTTTGTGGATCCGAAGCATCCGAATAGAGTGTGTAAGCTTGAGAAGTCCATTTATGGACTTAAGCAAGCGTCTCGCAGATGGAATCTTTGCTTCGATGAGAAATTCAAAGAGTTTGGATTTGTACGAAGCGAAGATGAGTCTTGTGTATATGTCAAAGCCAGTGGGAGTATAGTAAGCTTCCTCGTTCTATATGTCGATGACATATTACTCATAGGAAACGACATCCCGACTCTGCAGGAGGTTAAGTCCTGGCTCGGGAAGTGCTTCGCTATGAAGGACCTCAGAGAGGCTTCTTACATTTTGGGAATAAGGATAGTAAGAGAAAGAAGTAAGAGACTAATAGGGCTTAGTCAGAACACTTACTTAGAGAAGGTACTAAAACGTTTTAGTATGGAAAACTCAAAGAAGGGAGAATTACCGATACAAAGTAATGCCAAGTTGAGTAAGACTCAAAGTCCGAGTACCGAAGCTGAAATAGCAGAAATGAGCCGAGTACCATACGCTTCCGGAGTTGGCTCAATCATGTACGCTATGACTTGTACTCGCCCTGATGTAGCCTTTGCTTTGAGCATGGTTAGCAGATATCAAGGGAACCCTGGCAGAGCCCATTAGATTGCGGTGAAGAATATCCTTAAGTACCTTCGGAGGACGAAGGAATGGTTCTTAGTCCTCGAAGGGAGTGATGACTTGAAGGTGCGAGGGTATAGTGACGCCAGCTTTCAGACCGACAGGGACAACTACCGTTCGCAGTCGGGCTGGGTCTTTATCCTGAATGGAGGAGCAGTGACTTGGAAAAGTTCCAAGCAGGAAACCGTAGCTGATTCAACATGCGAATCAGAGTACATTGCAGAGAGCGAAGCTTCGAAGGAGGCGATATGGTTGAAGAACTTCATTGGTGACCTTGGAGTTGTACCCGCCATAAAGGAGGCCATGGAGATTTTCTGTGATAATGAAGGAGCGGTTGCCTTGACCAAGGAACCAAGGGATCATGGTAGATCTCGACACATCGACAGAAAATATCACTTTATTAGACATCGTGTAGAAGAAGGAAAACTCGTAATGAAGAGGATATCATCGGAAGATAACCCAGCAGATCCGCTTACGAAGGGACTGAGTAGGGTTAAGCACTTGCAGCATGTTAGGAGTATTGGGCTGAAGGATGATATTAGCATATATTAGATAGTATTAGAAATGTGTAATAGATAAATGTGATTAACATTTGATGATTATATAAAGGAGTTTTATTTATGAGTAATGTTACTGTCTTATGTTAATTGTTTAACTATTGTTTCATTTTGCATGTTTTGACTTCCAGAATAATTGAATTTATTAAGAATAATCGAATTATTCAAATTGTCCACAATCGTTCATATATTGGAAGTAGATATGAATGAATATTGTCGTGAATTGGTGCGTAGATTGTCTAAATGGTTTTAGACATAGCAAAAGATTGTTGTGACGCTCATGAGTGCTTATGAACTGGTTTTGAGCATTGGAACAAACTCGCGCTCGCTGGAATCACCTTATGGAATATGATATAAAAGGGTGATCGCAAGACGATAATATCATATAGTCTTAAAACCTAGATATATGGTTTGTTATTTGTTAATTGATTGTACATTGATAATGCGAAAACGCATCAGTAACTCGGTGTTATAAAACGCATTGTTGTGTATAGTTGATTAATGAATAAGTAAATGCATATAAGTCGAAGTTTATCTGTAACTTTTATCCCAAGAGGATAAAAGCGATATCTCGGCCGCTCGATGATTTGATTTGACTTATGTGCCGGGCCCGGTCAGAACTGAATTAATGTGTTCGATTAAGTTCTATGTCAAATAAATCGGAGATCGAGAAACCAAAATGCTAGACTAATTATTCCATAGAATTGTCAGCATGATATCTAACAGAGGACTGTACGATCCCTTATCTAAAGGACAAGATTGATTAGATCAGAGTTTGACAGCGTCTTTGAGAGGTACGATTGGAAATCGAATTGTACTTGTGCATATAGTTACTAGACTTATCCAAGTGGGAGACTGTTGGAATAGTGTCTAAGGCTGCAACTATATTAGGCAAGTATTTGACCCAATTGTGCATGGTCCTTTTGGGTTGCCTTCACCATAGCAACTTGACAGGATGATTATTATGAGAGAATAGATGTTATTAATATATTATGAGAATAATAATATTGTTATTTGATTAATATAATTCATAAATTAATTAGTATTAATTTGGTGACTTAAAGAGATTAATTAAATAAGAGGGTATAAACTGTCAATTGTTTGATAGTTACACTTTGGGTTATAATTCCTTATTAGATAGAGGATGGACGGATTCTAGGGCTTGGGATAGCCTCAAATTCGTCCAAGGATTATCTAAGGAAAGGATTTGGATTGCTTTAAGGAAAGATTATCCAACTAGGGTTTAATGGTGAAACCCTAGGAGCCTTACAAGTATAAATAGACCCCTAGGGCAAGGGAAATCGGCACCTCTGCTAAAGCAAAGAACCCCTGGCCGATTTCTAATCCCTCTCCTCTCTCTCAAATCATCCTCCTTGCTAGTTGGTGTTTGTAAGCCATTAGAGGAGTGACAATTGTGACTCTAGAGCTCCAAGACAACAAGATCAAAACAATAGATTCAAAGGTAAACTTCTAGATCTGATTTTGTATTATTTTTATACCTAATTAGTCATTAGAAGTCTTGGATTCAAAGCATGTTTAATTAGAGAAACCTAGATCCAAGCATTAGGGTTTGTATGTGTACATAGGAATGTTCATATGGCCAAAACCCATCACTACACGGATCACAAGAGCTTGAGATACCTCATGGATCAGCCGAATCTTAACGTGAGGCAGCGTTGGTGGCTAGATGTGGTGAAGGATTACGATTGCGAGATCCTTTATCATCCAGGGAAGGCCAACGTAGTGGATGACGCCCTGAACCGCAAGGCGGCAGCAGCCCCGATTAGGGATATATGTCTGAGGATGACAGTAATTACTCCATTGTTGGAGCAGATCAGAGAGGCATAGGTTGAGGGCCTCAAGGAGGAGAGGCAGAAGTGTGAGAGGATCGTGGGCCGAGTAGCTTCCTTTAACTATGACAGTCGAGGACTGTTGACCCTTCATGGGAGATTTTGGGTACCGTACTGGGGCGATGTGCGACAGGTATTGATGGACGAGGCCCATAAGTCTCGATTTTCCATCCACCCAAGGGCGACAAAGATGTATAGGGACCTTCGACCCTATTATTGGTGGCCCGGCATGAAGCGGGATGTCGCCTGGTACGTGGAGAGGTGCCTGACCTGCAGGAAGGTCAAGGAAGAGCACCAGAGGCCCCACGACAAGATGCAACCGTTAGACATTCTAGTGTGGAAATGGGAGGATATCACCATGGATTTCATCACTAAGCTTCCCAGGACCGCACGTGGAGTGGATTCGATTTGGGTTATTGTGGATCGGTTGACGAAGAGTGCTCACTTTATACCGATTCAGGAGAGCATATCGGCTGAGAAGCTAGCCGATATTTATGTGCGAGAGGTTGTGTCACGTCATGGAGTGCCTGTTTCGGTGGTGTCAGACCGAGACGTCCGTTTTACTTCCAGATTCTGGAAGCGGTTTCACGACGAGATGGGTACTCGTCTCTATTTCAACACCGCTTTCCACCCTCATACGGACGGGCAGGGCGAGAGGACGATTCAGACTCTCGAGGACATGCTTTGAGCATGTGTCCTAGACTTCGGTGGCAGTTGGGATACATATCTTCCATTAGTGGAATTTTCATATAACAACAGTTACCATGCGAGTATTGACCACCCTCCTTTCGAGATGCTCTACGGGAGGAAGTGCAGGACCCCTATTTGTTAGGGCGAGTTCGGTCAGCGAGTCATCGGGAGCACCGAAGTGGTGCTCAAGACTACAGAGATGATCCAGCAGGTTCGTAGTAGACTGCAGACTACGCAGAGTCGGCAGAAAAGTTACGCCGACAGGAGGTGTTCAGACTTGGAGTTTCAGGTGGGCGATATGGTCCTCCTGAATGTGTCACCCTGGAAGGGTGTTATCAGGTTCCGAAAGAGGGGCAAGATGGGCCGTAGGTTCATCGGTCCTTTTAGGGTTTTGGCCCGGGTGGGTCGGGTCGCTTATCGGTTGGATCTTCCGGCAGAGCTTAGCCAGATCCACAACACTTTCCATGTTACCCAGTTGAGGAAGTGTTTGGTGGACGAGTCAGCAGTTGTATCCTTGGAGGATATTCAGTTTGATAGTAGCCTGAATTATATTGAGAGACCGGTTGCGATTTTGGATCGGAAGACAAAGACCCTGAGGAATAAGGTGGTTCAGCTAGTGAAGGTGCAGTGGCAACACCAGAAGGGTTCAGAGTGGACATGGGAATCCGAGGAGATGCAGGAGCATTATCCAGATTTGTTTTCAGATTCAGTAGCAGCGGACTTCGAGGACGAAGTCTGATTCAAGTGGGGGAGAATTGTAACGATCAACTTTTGAGGTATTAATTAATTTAATTTCTTGAATTTTAGTGGGCTATGATTGGTAATTGACATCTTGGATTGGATTGGACTTTCATGATTATTGGGCCAAGATGTAAGCTGCCCATAAGCCGTACGCAGGGTGTAACACGTCGTACGCGGGGCGTAGTGCCTTTAGTATGCGCGGGTTGTGAGAGGCGTACGCGCAACATACCTAGAGGTACGCCCAGCGTACGTGACCAAGTGGCAAAACCCTAATTTTAGGGTTTGAGACTGTTGGGCTAAAGTCTGTGGGCAGTCCGTTAGCAAACCTATCGATCTTGTAGAGTTCAATAGGCACAAAGTAGGGGAATAACTTCATCCACTCGGTGAATGCGGTGACATACTCATCCACACTCATCTTTCCTTTCTTCAGGTTATGAAATTCGTTGTTTAGGTCTATCAGACCTATCTCAGATCAATACTGCATTTTCAACTGCTCCACGAATGCTTCCCAAGACATTCACATGGCTTCTCCTCATGGCATTGTATCTGCCAACAACTTCCACCAACTTAGCACTCTAGTCTTTAGTTGTCTGACTGCAAAGACGGTCTTTTGCCTGTCACTACAGTCACAGCTCTCAAACACCATCTCCATTTCGGAGATCCAGTCCATAAACTCAACCGGCTTCGGGCTTCCGGAAAGGCTTGGTGGCTTGGAACCCAAGAAGTTCTTATACATTCATCCATCCTTGTCGTTTCCCCTCTCCAGGCCATTCCTTCGTTCTCCTTGAGTCCTAACTTGACTTACAGGGCGGCTATAGTTTCCTTCCTTCGATTGCTCGGGAATCAGCTCAGGTTGCTCAATGGGCATGGTAGGTTCGTCCCTATTTTCATGTAACATCCTCCTCATTTCTTCCCTTTGTTCAGCTAACATAGCCCGAATCTGGCTTGTACTCCAGCCATGGTGATTGGTTCAGGTGCAACTTCTACTACAACATGTATTTGTTCAATCACTAGGAGCCGTTGATTCCTATTTCCATTTGCGTTCCTGACTCCACTTTGGGTTCTTGCCATTTCGATCTATACACCAATTCAGACGTTCAGTGTGTAATGACGAGAATTAAGATAGGAAATATTTTATTTACGATCGACGTGTAAATATCCCTATTACTCTGAAAAGTTACATGCCAGTTCTAATACCGTAATTAAACGTTTAGAAGTCTGAACACGTAAAGTTTCCAGATCCGGTCGGCAACAGACCATAGATTAGAACATACATTTAGCATCATAAAGCATCATAAATCATTTAGCACATAAAAGCATGTTAGACATTTTCCTTAAATAAGCTAGTGCTTGTGTCTATTCAGGTGTATTACCAAAGACACACTCCTCACAATCATTGCTTAGCATTCTAAGTTTAAGTCTATAAATAAATCCATATTCCTAGTTCGCTTAAACTAATGCTCTGATACCAATTGTGACATCCCCATTTTCACGGCCAGAAAAGACCGATTTTGTTTATGCTTTATAAAAATCAGAGTACCTCTTCTAATTAAAAATGTTGCGGAATTTGTTCCCAGTAAAACATGATAAATACGTTATCAAGGCATTTCCAAAGAAAAGTACTTTTTATTCATTTTAAAACATTTGGGATGTCATTGTCAATACAAAAACATAAGCATAAACATAACTTACATTCATTATCATTAATGATTTATATCTCCTTTAATCTCTCAGTGTAATGTGACTTCATACCAACACCTGTGATATAAATAAACTGAGTGTGTCAGGTTGGGAACCCTGGTGAGTACATAGGGTTTTCAACCACAATAATATAATTATTATGTTTAATCATCAAACAGTTAACCGAATTACACATCCCCATTATCTTCTTTATTCTTAAGGGTCTACCCTAAGAATCAATTATTTCTCATTCATTCATTCCTAAGGATTATCCTAAGGAATAGGTACGAAGTCCATTGTTGTCAGTGACACAGCTGTCAAGCACAACTGCTAGTTCTATCACTTAGGCGTAGCTGCCATAATTGTGATATTCTATATGAGGCGCATCTGCCAGTATTGTCCTTCGAGCACAGCTGCTAGGGTTATATCATTTATTGACAATATCATTTTCGAGAGTCCACTCGCAATACATGTCAATGGGTTTTTAGAGTACACTGGTGAACACATCGTTCACAACACCTACAGGTTGCGAGCCTGGTAGTGTTCCACTGAACTGTCTAGAATAGTCTGTGGTTATCATCCATACTCTGCTAGATGATGGAGCCAACATTTGGGAACAAGGATTTTCACATCGTCCACCTCTCACCCTTAACTCATGGTCTATATCACCTCTCAACTCATCATCTAACTCATATTTCATCTACCCATGTATTACCCAACATATTTTGTAGATATAAATACATATACAATTTAAATCATATAAAACTTGTCTAAAACCGTTCATCCAACATAGATAGCAAGTATACAGATAATATGCACACATAACACATATTTTATATAAAATACTTCATATCTATGTGTAAGATGAAAGGGACCATGCACTCACTTGAAAAGGTGGTGATTCCGAACTCAGACAGCGCTTCGCTTCTTAAAATAATTTCCTTCGACGAAACAACGGGTTTTATAGAAAACCAGGCTTTGCTTGGAGCAGCGTTCCCGAGCCGAAAAGCTCTTCTTCTCGGAGCCGTCAAGCACTCCAGGCTTCCGCCTCGTGCTAGGGAGGTTCCCCAGGCTTTTCGGGGGGTTTTGGGGCTAGAGAGAGGTTCTAGAGAGAGAGTAAAGAGAAGAAAAAATGGGAAATGTGTGAAAAAAATGAGGGTGGAAGGGGTTGTATTTATAGGGTGAAATATGGCTGAAATTGGTGCCACATGTCACCATCTAGTGGCAAGCCTTGGGGAGAAAACAATAGCCAATATTGTGCCACGTCACCTTTTTGCGGCAGCACCCTGCCGATTTCTAAAATCCGTAACTTTCACATACGGCCTCCGTTTTTGACGCTCTTTATATCCACGCGTAGGTAAAAATAAGATCTACAACTTTCATTTTGACTCCGTTGGCTAATTCTCGACCGATCTAAAATCTAACAGTACGAGGAGATTATAATGTTAAATGTCCGCGTAAAATTCATAACTTCTACTTACGGACTTTGTTTTTGTCTGTATTTTTTCCGTTGAGTTCCTATTAATGAGACATTCAATTCTTATTTAGGCCGCGTAGGTCAAAAACCGCTCGATCTAAAATTCGAGTTTCGGGTTGTGCACTGCTAAGCCAAATCTTAGAAAATTCATAACTTCCTCATACGAAGTCAGATTTGGGCATTATTTTTTTTGTATGTTATCGGTTTAACATATAATACAAATTTTGTTTAGATTTCTAAGGCTAAAAAGTCCTCCATCGTAAATTTACTATTTACGTCTCCCCGTGTCGTGTCGGTTTTGCCGTAAAACTTTGACGGACCATAACTTCTTCGTTTTAACTCGGATTTCAACGTTCTTTATATGTACAGAACCCTTGAGACGTATTCTACAACTTGGTTAAGATTATTTATTATAAATAACCTTTTGTCAAAAAGTCGTTTTTGACCCCTATTATATATAAATTGACTAGCCTAGATCTACGGGCGTTACATAATGGGCCATCTGGAATCGAATCTTTGGGCTAGGGAAACATTATTGAGCGTTTTGCTAAGGCTCATGTGGAGGGATTGGGTGATAGCTTCATTTTATTTACTTCTTTTTATAGTTTATTTTAGTACATTTCATTCGCATTTTAGTTAACTTCCATGCATATTTTCCCTTTTGTTATTTTTATGACCATTTCGGGGTACTTTCTAGTTTCTTGAGCATTATTGCAGATTTTCTTGGAAACTAGCGGGGCGACACTCTTGGGAGGCAATTGGGCTTGAAAGGAATTGGGGATTTCGTGCTTGATGGCTATGAAGGTGACTCATGGGGTGGACCTGTCAATTGCTTGAAGACTTGGAAGAATTGAGCTTTAAATTTGAAAGACGTGAGAGAATTCTTGAGTGTGCAAGATCAATATTTGGGAGTTTGCGGAAGTTTAGAGTGATGTGGATAGACAAATTGGGCTTTAATTGAAGATATATTGAAGAAAAATGGGCTAGGAGTTGATTGGATTCGAACTGGGCCAATGGATTAGCTGTGGGGGCCCAAAAATTGAAGAAGCCCAAAATTACCCGTCAGAGCCCGCGGCCCGCGTAAGATTCCCCGCGGCCCGCGTGGGTTCCTGACTAGGGCAATTTCGGGATTTTTCTAAGAGCTCTATTTTGGGAAGTTTGGTGTGCCTCTTTAGCCTTATCTTGAAGGTCCGATTTTGAGACTTTCTCTCTGGAGTTTGGAGCACTTTTGGAGGCCAAGACACTTGAAGAATATCTTCTTTTCATCTCTTGAATCTTGTCAAATGTTTGGTACAATCTTATCTAACTTTGTTCATTTGAGTTTAGCCATGCTTGGCTAAACAAATCTTGGTTGACTTTTTGTTGAATCTTTTGAACTTTTGTTGGATGTTGAAGAATCCATGAACTTGTTCTTAAATCTTTATGGAATTGTTTTGTGTTTTATCATATTATCACTACTAGTATGTTTTTATTCATGAGTTTAAATATGTTTGTGGTGATTAGTTGGCTAATTTCTTGATTAAGTAAATGATCATCAAATTAGCAAGCAACAAATGATTTTTGTGTTGTTTTTGCTTCACACAATCATAAAAACATTTCCTCCAACATGGTGGTGAAAGCATTTGACCCCTCTTGGATTTGGTGACTTTTTGGTTCTTAATGCTAGTTGACTTTCACTAATTACATGCTATTTGGAATTAGTGACTTTGACTAAGGAAATTGTTATGAGCTTCTCTAGCCATTTCAACAATTAAGAAAAGTCTAGGTAATCTCAAGCTCCTTGGATTGCTATAGCCAAATTAAGGATTTAAATCAAAATATTGCACCATTCGATTCTAATGATATGTTCATCAAAAGTCAAAGTGAGGAAACTTTAAGTCAACCATCTCTCCCTTATTGATTTTACATCAAACTCTTATTTTTGTTGCATTTGTCTAGTTAAATCATAGTTAACTCTAGTTTGTTTCAAGTATTTCAAAACACCAAAACCCCCCATTTTATTTTTATTGTCATTTTACAAGTATTTTTACAAAGAGATTTTTCATAGAGTTATAAATTGAACCAATCTCCGTAGATTCGATCCCTTTACCACTATACACTATTTTAGTGTGTAATATTTAGGGTTATTATTTGTGTTGGCCTCGACAACCACCAAATTTTTGGCACCGTTGCCGGGGATTGGTTTTGATTTAATCAGTTTGTTTCTCTATGCCTAGATCTCATTGTGCATGTACTCTAGTTTAAAACTCAAAAATTGAAGAAAAAAGTGTGGTTCGGGAATGAACACTCCTAGCATTGAAGATAAACTTTCTGATCTAGCTCAGTTAGTTATGATGATTGAAAGTGACCAAAGTGTACAGCCCACACCTCTTCTTTGTGATTTTTGTGCCCAAAATGGACATGAATCCGACATGTGTCCATATTTACAAGGAGAATGGGAAGAAGTGCAAGAGAAGGGAAGCTACTACTGGTCAAACCAATGGAGTTATGATCAACCTCAACACGATCAATGGTGGGATAACAACCAATCTTGGGGATACAACCAATACCAAAGCCCATACCAAGCTTGGAGTAACGACCAATACCAACAACCTCCACAGTTCCAACATCCATATCCTTCACCTCCTCAACAACTTGAAATGCCAGGCATGTCCTTAGAGGATATTGTGAAAAGCATTGCCACATCTACCCAAAATTTCCAGGAAACAACGCAAGCTTGCCTCAAAAGCTTAGAGCAACAAATAACACAACTTGCTCAATCAATAAGTATAATGGAAGCTCAAGAGAAACTACCATCTGAAGAGAGCCCATGGCATAGCACATGTGCCATTCCTTTGAAAGATGAGAAAAGTTTTGATGACCTAAGAGTGTTATATGAAGAATTGGAAGAAGGAGTAGAAATGGAAGAGGTTATCAAGGAGGAAGAAGAAATTGAGAAAGATGTCAATGAAAATATAGAGGACATGTTGGGGGTTAATGAAAGAGAGTTTGAGCCCACCACTACCATTGAGAAACTAATTCCAGTGGTAGACGAACCACAAGAGGCAAAAACGATAAATTTGTCGGACCCTTTAAATGATACATATCCCGAGAAGGAAGACACCCAACCGGTCACCAACTCGATCACCATGTCAAAGAGGGAAGAGTTGGTCACCTTACCGAAAAAGTACAAGGAAGAATATGGTTGGATGATCGCTATTATCAAAGGTCTAAGTCCGGTATGGTTCTCCCGTAAAAAGAAAGTCAAATACAAGAAAAGAGTCCCAATGGAGGTTTGGAAAGTAAAAAATGTTGACACGGGGCAAGTTTTCAAGGCTAATGGACATCGTTTGAAGTCACTCTATGAAGGTTTTGATTCAAATGTCCAAGATGTTGTCCATTTGGACGCCCCAAAGTGTTAAAGTGAAGTTTGAAGGCGTCTTGCCAAAGACATTAAAGAAGGGCATTTTTGGGAAGCATTGTGATTTCGTCTTTTATAAACCGAATAAAATGATTTTGAAAATGTTCATTTTTGAAAAATTTTAAGCTTTATTCTCACCTTTGGTCCAAACCTTTTATTGTGTTTTTGAAACCGGGACTTCGCGGGAATCATTTAGGCCAAAAATCAAGTTTTTTGAAAAATTTCAAATTTTAAGGTGCAGGAAGTCACGCGGCCCGCGGGATAATCCACGCGGCCCGCGTAAGGTCATGTGCGGCCCATTCCTTGCCCGCGTAAAACAATCACCTCTAGCCCTGTTCAGCTCACGCGGCCAGCATGCGGGTTCCACGCGGCCCGCGGAGCTGGTTTCAACACTTAGTATTTTTTGAGCTTCAGTTCACGCGGCCTTTACGCGGCCCGCGTGTTTTGACCCAAAATTCTTCTGAACCTTCTGTGAACTCAAGAGGAAACCAAGAATGTTACACGCGGCCTCTACGCGGCCTGCACCCCGCCCGCGCTCCACACAAAAACTCGATTTCCCGGAGATCTACCGGTCGGAATCCTGCGAGACCACCACCATTATTCACCATTTTTCCTCCTCGACAAACCCTTATGCTCTACCCAACCCTCCGATTTAGGTCATTTCCGCCCTTTCCTTAAGCATTGAGGACAATGCTTGTTCTTAAGCTTGGGGTGGGGCATTTCTCTTTCTTTTTAATTTTTCATGCATTTTTCTTTAGTTAGGTTGCATAACATATTAGTTTAAGTTAATTTGCATTCATTTTTTATTTTATAAAATTTCAAAAAGATTTTATTTTCTTCTTTTCCACTTTTTATTTTTGCATAACATTTAGCCTAAGGCATTAGCATTCATGCATTTTTGTTGTCTGTTTATTCTCACCTCTCTTGGATACCATGGAACATGTTCACAGTTATTGTATCATTATTAGTCCAGGATCTTGTTGCTATCTCACCCATCGAACCGGGACCATTGGCTGCAGTTTGGGATTTCATACTTGAGATCAGATGCTAGTAGCTTAAAGGGGTAAGTGATCATGGCCAGGTAGTTTCATGAAAAATTATGCATACAATACTAACAACTATAGGATATACTATAGCAATGGATGTTCTTAGCCTTGCGGTCACTACCGCCGAGAGGATCACACTTGATCATGTTTGAACTGTTAGGATGAAGCATTGGTGCTTGTCCCCGAGTAGAATCCATATCCGGTCTCTTTACATCACCATAACAACTGATAATTAAGGATGATATACACAAATAGCTTGTACTACTCTCAAATAGCGGTAATGTGAAATATAGGTGAAAAGACAAAATTACCTTCACATAAAGAACACGTGCTACACTAAACGAAAAAAAATAGACGGGAGTTAAGTCAGCGATCAAAACCAAAGAAGTTTCACATTTTGAACCACCCATACAACTTAAACTTATCCACAATTTTTGAATAAATAGAAGATGAACGAATTTTACGGTTTTGTTTGCAAAGCTATTTTTAAATTCCCCAACATTTTAAAAAAAAAAAAAAGTTGAATAAGCTTTCGTTCGTATGCTTCGCCGGACAAGAAAATACACAGCATCCTCCATTCTTCTCTCGTCGCCTCCACAGGCGATTCCCGATTACTCGCCGCCCACTTCCGTCGCCGGATACCGTCGCACACCACAGATTCGATTCAGGTGCTTTCGTTCAACTGTGCCTACTCTCGATTTTCCTTTTTCCCCTGTTGAAAGCATTTTTAAATAAGCTTAACCAAACACCCTCTTAGACGGTGTGGTTAGATTTTGAAAAAACAAAAGAAAGCAAAAATGGCGAAAGGAGGAGGCGGGCAAAACCTTCCAGCAGATGTAACCCAGTTGATCGACCAATTGGAGCGTCACTGCTTAGCTCCCGATGGATCTCTCGTCTCCAAATCTGTATACAACGATCTCCAACTTGTACGATCCATTCTACTCTCATTGTTCGTTGCAATTTCTCTCGATTTTGGTTTATTTTACTCTGTTGTTGATTCACCTTTCAGGCGCGAGAGGAAATGTCGAGAGAAAGACTACGTTATCTGGAAGCCATGGTAATTTCTTGCTACCTTACATCTATCAAATTAGGGTTTTTGTGTGTGGTAATTTCTTACTGATTATAATACCCGAGGGAAATTTTATCGGTGTTAGTGATTTAAAATGCAGGCTATATACTGCGAAGCAATTGGTATGGTTGAAGATCATCAACAGGCTGTTTCAGTAGCCAATCTTGGAGGCATTCGAGACACACACTCCTCCAATCTTGGCCTAAAGAATTCTCCTGAGGTCCGATTTCAAATCTTCTAGGGTTTCATGAAATATATTTAATTTGATGATATTGTTTCAGGTATACGAAGCACTTGAACATCGATTAGTTGTTGCAGAAGCTGCTCAGAGACTTAGACTTCCTTTAATTTCAAAAGATGGCGAAGTTCATGAGGAAGAAATAGAGAAATTGAGTGGTTTTTCAAGTAACTACACAAACATTACCCCTGAATCTACAGTTGGTGGTGTTCCTAATCGCTTTCTTGGAATAACACCTGCTTATTTATGGCAAAGTCAGGTCCAACATGCACCATTACCTATGGTAATTGACTAATTTCACCCTGTCTTTTTTTCCCCTCATTTTGCTATTTGTTTAGTTTTTCTTTTTTCTTTTTTGTTATATAATATTTGATCAATTGTTGTAGGATGTTGGAGAATACCAAATGCCTCTTCTTCGTGAGATTGAGATCCGTTTAAAGGCTAAATGTGACAAATTGGCTGATGCTTTTATTGATGATTTGGGTTAGTTTTGATGTAGTGCATCGATGTATAAGGATAAATTAATCAAATTTAGGACATATGTATAATCTTTTATATCGTTTTCTTTCAATCATATTTGTTTATTGAAGAATCTTGTGTTACAGATTCATCAACAGGAAGTCAAAATTCAACTGCAAGGCTTCCAGAAAGGTCTGTAATTTTCATTTGCTTTTTATTTTTCATATTAGTTATGGAATAATATTAATTCTTTAAAAAACAGGGTAAAGATAATGATTGAGGAGATTGAAAGAGAAGAAACAGCTTTACGTGAAGATCTATATTCAGCTGACAGAAAGTTTGCAGAATATTACAATGTATTTATTTATTATTTAATAACTATAAATATTTTATTTGTGATATTGTAATCTTTATATTTTTATTGGCTTACTTGAATTCACATTTGTTTGAAAGGTGTTGGAGCAGATACTTGGTGTGCTTATTAAGCTTGTGAAAGATTTGAAGCTACAACATCAACATAAATACGTGAGCACATGATGATTTATTTTAATTTTTATTTTTATTTTTATTTTTATTTTAATTTTAATTTTATAATAAACAAAATCTGTATGAAAATTTTATTTTGTAGGATGAACTGCAGAAGACTTGGTTATGCAAAAGGTGTGAAACAATGAGCGCCAAATTAAGGTTTGTGTTTTTACCTATCACTTTGTTGAAAAGACAAAAATGCCCTCCTCTCATTTTGTTTTGTTCAGAGTTTTGGAGCATATTCTTCTGCTTGAGACTTATACACAGGAATCAGTCCCAGCATTGCATAAGATAAGGTAAGGTATTGTAAATTGTGTTTTCTTAAATTGTTTTCCTCTTTGTGATTTTGAAAAGGGCGTTTTCGTAATTCTACAGGAAATATCTCGTTGAAGCCACAGAAGAAGCTTCACTTGCATACAACAAAGCTGTACTACATTATTATTATTTCTTGCATCGTTTTCGTATTATTGTTTTTCACCAAAATCTCTTGTATGTACAAAAGACGATAATGCCCTCATGAATTGACACAATTATACTGATTTATAGGTGACACGGCTTCGAGAATATCAAGGTGTTGACCCTCATTTTGACACAATTGCAAGGCAATATCAAGAAATAGTGAAGGTATAGAATTTTGGTGAATTTAATTAATAAAATAAAAATGTTGAATATGATGTAATTTTTTCAGAAACTGGAGAATATGCAATGGACAATTCACCAAGTGGAAATGGATCTCAACCGATTACCCAGTTCTTGAAATGAATAATTCGGTAATTTGCTCAAATCTTATTTATTATTATTATTATTATTTTTTGTTTTTCTAAATTAACTATTTTGATCCGGTCAAAATGGTAAATTTGGAAAAATGTTTGTAATTTTTCCAAATTAACCAGTTTGACCTTTATATTATATTAGGTTTCATTGGTAATTGTAAATTGTAATTTTCTTATATCAGATTTCACCTGTAATGTAATTGTTCAATCAGGTCAAATTAAATGGTTAATTTGGAAAATTGTATTTTTTTTTTCCAATCAAACAATAAAAGTTAAGACATTTTTCCAATATGATCAGGTCAAACAGGTGAAAGATACCCATTTGAGTTGATGTTTGGAATATGGATTTGTGGGTTTTGTGTAAATGTGTGTAAAGAAATATGGGAAGAAGTAAAGAATTTAGATGGAGTGACACTGTTTAGAAAGAAAAAATGGGAAGAAGGAAAGAATATTTGTTGTGAGATTCACGCATTCTCTTGAGATATTTGATAAGTTGTAGAGAATGAGTTCTGTTTGTTGTGTATTCAAGATTTTCAAATGCAAAAGTGGATTTAGAAAAGCTTATTAAATTTGCATTATTTTTTATTTAATAGTGTAATAGTCTTGATCTAAAATTGACATGAATCGTATTGTAGTCATTGTGTCATTGTTAAGATCGTGACCTAAGATTGTAGGTTGTATATAGGATTGTAAGATTATACAATGATATGATCCAAACAAATTTATTGTTTTGAAATTTGTCTGTGTCTAAAAGCGTAAATTCTATGGTTTTTCTTAACATTAGAAATTAATCTCACATATTACTATAGGCTTAAAAATTTGTCCTTTCTACTTGAAATCGAGTTTCAATATTCGTTTATTAAGTTCACATGTCACACGATTCTATGTTCAACCTACAATCTTAGGTCATGATCTTAACAATTTGTCTTTTTCTACATGATCCTAGGTAAATCTGTGTGATATGTGAACTTAAAAAATGAATATTGAGACTCGATTTCGAGTAGAAAGGACAAATTTTTAAGTCTATGCATTGAATTACCGGACTAATATGTGAGATTAATAGTTTTGGGTCCTCCTATATACACGAATTTTTCGTGTATTTGTTGCATTGAATTGCGTGTCTACACTAAGGCTGTGTTTGGCGCGCCACAGCTAGTTGATAAGCTAGCTTTTTTATGTTGTCGTGTTTGGTAAGCCAAAAAGTAAGCTAGCTTTTTAAAAAGCTACTTAGACTAGCTTTTTAGGAGTTTCTTTAAAATTTTTCAAATACACCCCTTAATTAATTATATAAACACATATTCTTACATGTCATTTTATGTAATTTTATATATATCAGCTAGTTTTACCAAACGTTATTTTTTATTAGCTAGCTTTTTATTTAACAGCTAGCTTTCAGCCATCAACTAGCTTTTCAGCTACCCCAAACATAGCCTAAATCAATCAGTTAGTGCTTTTAATCCTTATTTATCAAATTTTCATTTAAAGTCCTTTAATATAGGTCAAATTTATAATTTACCCCTTTGTAAAGTTTTACATACTACTTTAACTACTTTGTAAAGTTATATATATTACTTAAATACTTTAGTGGTTCCTACTTTTATATATATATATATATATATATATATATATATATATATATATATATATATATATATATATATATATATATATATATATATATATATATATATATATATATATATATATATATATATATATATATATATATATCAAAATATTAACGTTTGGTATTTTATTATGAATTTAAATCCATTTTCAATAAAGTTTATTTTTTACTATGATATATTTTATCATTTTAAATTTATAATTTTAACGACCGATTAGTTTAAGAATTTTTAACTCGTTTCTGGAAACATCTATTTAACCACCCTTACGTCAACTGTTATATATAATAAATTAACGCCTTATGTCACGTCTTAAAATATGTCATAGCTCGCTTATAACTTGTCAATTATTTTTACGCCCTACAACTTATAACAATAAAACACCACAACTTATCAATTATTTTTACGCCCTACAACTTATAACAATAAAACACCACAACTTATAATAATTATTTTTAGTAACCCGCCGAGTAAGAACTGATTTATGAACTATTATTATCGTCAAATGTTGATAAGGGTTCTATTATAATGTATTAGTAACTTGTCAATTATTTTTAAGTCATACAACTGTTATACCCCCGGCCGAGGCGGCGGAATATAAAGTTTGATTTGAAAATCAAATATAAATGTAAGGATATTTAATGAAAATAATATATTTTATTATTTTCAAAATTTATATTGATCGACCAATTTATAACTTTATTAAAATGTCAATTATCGTATTAATATGTGTGCTGATAAAATAATCATTTTATCGATAAAATGTAATATTACAATTTTATACCTTCGGTTTACGTTGTAGTTTTAGAAAAGACCATAGATTTTATCAATTTAAATTTTAAACCCTTAAAACTTTATTAATTTTGAAAACTAACAAATAGAAACATATTACTTATTCATAAAAGTTGTTTAATTAAAATGATCTCATGAATACATTTACAAGAAGAGTAATAATGAATATTATTAAATATTAATAGAAAAAAATTAATTTGTTAAATAAGAAATATAAACTATGAAACATTAACAAAAATAGAAGGGATAAAAATGAAAATTTGGTTACAATTTCTTTCTTTGGTATTTCTTATATGGTAAACTGAAAGCGACTAAAGTAACTTTACTTAAAAGCAATCATATGATATTTGTTATAAATATAGATTTTATTAAATGACAAGTTGGGAAGAATAGATGAGTGACATATATTATGAGGTATTTGTACTTAACCTTTATTATTATTATTATTATTATTATTATTATATATGTTTTTCTCTTTGTTATGTTTAGAGATATGATATTCATCCAATGGAGACAAATGAAATAGATGAAAATAATAGCTTCAATGAAAGTAACTATTTTTTCGACGACACATCGCCATTCGAAACGGATATTCATCCAATGGACACAAATGAAGCAGATGAAAATAAAAGTTTGAACGAAAGTCGTTATTTCTTCGATGACACATCACCCTTCAAAACATATAAGGTATAAATTCATTAGTATGTTGTTACTGCAATGTAAGCATCAAGTGGATTTGTTAGCTACTGATAATAATTTAATTGTCAGGTGCTCAATTCTCGTCAAGAATTGATGGATTGGGTGCACAATATGACAAATACTTTAGGTTATGTCATCGTCATAAAAAATTTTAAACGTAACTTTAATGTTGTATTTCAATGTGACCGTAGAGGTACATACAAAAGTACACAAATCTCCAAAAAAAAAAAAACAGGGACAAAAAAAATTAATTGTCCATTTAGCCTACAGGGTAAATATTCGTCAGTAGATAATTCTTGGAAGATAAAAATGATATGTGAATTTCATAACCATGAGCCGTCATTATATTTAGAAGGTCATCCTTATCCACGACGGCTAACTGAATATGAATGTCGAATAGTGAAAGATTTGTTGAAAAAAATGTCAAACCAAAAGATATATTATCTGCACTAAAAAACCTAAATCCGAAAAATGTATCTACTCTCCAAACTATCTACAATGCAGACGAAAAACTTCGACGTAGGGAGAGAGAAGGTAAAACTCAAATGCAAGGTGTTATGGAATTTCTAGATCAAAATGGATATGTTTATTATAGTCGTGCAAATGTTTTGACAAATAAGTTAGAAGATTTATTCTTTGCTCATCCAAGATCATTAGAAATATGGCGTACATTTCCACATGTCTTGTTAATGGATGCAACATATAAGACAAACAAGTACGGGATGCCTCTATTGGAGATTGTTGGTGTAACTCCAACAAATATGACATTTTCCATTGCATTTGTGTACATGCATGAAGAAAAACAGTCCAACTATGTTTGGGCTTTAGACTGGCTAAAATCGGTAATGGAAGGATGTATGTTGCCGCGTGTTATTGTGATTGATAGAGAAATGGCTCTCATGAACGCATACACTATTATATTTCCAGATGCTAAAGGATTACTTTGCAGATGACATATAAATAACAATATCATGAAGAAATGCAAATCATGTTGGGATGTTCTTTATACGTCATGGACGAGGTTGGTTAACTCTGAAACAAAGGAAGCATACAACAAGAATTTGGCACAAGTTGAAAAAATTACGAACAATTATCCAAGTATTTTTAAATATACATTATAATATGTTATAATTCATTACATCAACTGAAAATTTTTATGTATTTCAGGTGCATTTTCTTATCTAAACAAAACATGGTTGACACCACACAAAGAAAAGTTTGTGTTTGCATGGACCGATAAGTTTCTTAACTTTGGCAACCACACAACTAATAGAGCTGAAAGTCAACATGCCAAGTTAAAAAGATATGTCGAAACATCACGATCAGATATCGCCAAATCATTGAAGCGTATTGCTGATGTTGTTGAGTCACAATACACAGGTATAAAAGCGAGTCTTGTGCATAACAAAATTTTGATTGTACATCGGTACTACGAAATACCACATCTAAAACCATTGTGTCGTTTCATTTCAATTTATGCACTTGATATCATTTTCAAAGAATATGAGCGGTCCAAAGAATTTGGATTTGTTTATGAAAATTGTGGATGTCAAGTACGTACAAGTTATGGGCTGCCATGTGCGCATGAACAAGCTATATTTGTTAAAAAAGGTCATTCTGTACCGCTTCGTTCAGTAGATAAGTTTTGGAAGAAACTTGATTTATTAGAATGCAAATGGTTAGAAGATGACAATTTGGGTTGTGCAGTTCAGGTAAATATGTTTAATGCTCATTACGAAAAACAATCAAGACCTGTTAAGTTAAGTTTAGCAAGGAAGTTACTAAACTTAATCACGCCGTCAACAACTTCAGTTTCTGAACCTGCTACTCACAAAAATGCTCGTGGACGCCCCTCCTTAAAGAAGAATCTTTTCAAGAAAACCCATATCGATTTAAACCAGGACCCACCAACTCAAGATCCAAGACATCTCAACTCATAGAGTTGTTGTTATTGCTCTTGTTAGAGGTGATCATTATGTGAAAGTTGATTTACATGGAGCATATCCAATGCCTACTATTTTACCATTTTGGCGTCACAACCGATCATCACGGTCTGTTGGATTGGAAACTGTTTATGCTGCTCGCCTGAATTCCTACATCTCTCCATTTGCAATTCACAATAATTGTAACAATTCTACAGTTATAATATCCAATTAATAAAATCAAATTTATGTTTTGTTGTTTATAATTATTAAGATCTCTATAAATTAAAAAAAAATTGTTTTTTTTTTAATTTAGCAAACTTATATATGTGCGATTATGATGTTTCTAATATATATATATATATATAAACTAAAGTCGTAAAGTATAAGGTTTAATCTAAAAATCAGTATAAGTACAAGGGCATTTACTATAAATTTGAAAAATACATCTTTATGAACGCTCCTCTCTCTCTCTCTCTCTCTCTCTCTCTATATATATATATATATATATATATATATATATATATATATATATATATATATATCTTTATGAACGCTCCCCTCTCTCTCTCTCTATATATATATATATATATATATATATATATATATATATATATATATATATATATATATAAACTAAAGTGGTAAAGTATAAGGTTTAATCTAAAAATCAGTATAAGTACAAGGGTATTTAATATATATATATATATATATATATATATATATATATATATATATATATATATATATATATATATATATATATATATATATAAAAGTCTTAGAAAATAAAAGGTTTGATTTAAAAATCAATATAAGTATAAGGAGGCTTAAGGTAAAATGAAAAATGACATTAATAATTTTGAATAAATATTTTTTATTAAAAAAATCAATTTAATATGTTAAAATTGATAACTGACATCTATCATTTCAATCTAATCTTCGTGCATTTGGATTTAGATTCGTGTAGTTAGAATCACCCGTAGTTTTTGACAAATACCGTGATTTAATGGTTGTTGACAAATACTGTTATTTTATGCATCATGTTTTGATTTCGTTGCAAATGGTAAAAAGTTTTTTTATAAAAGAAAATTGTATTATAGAAGAGAAAATAATATTCGTGCATCATAAGGATTATATTTTAGATAGTTATATTGAAGTTTATATATTAATTTTAGTTTATCATATGTTTCAAACTTTATATAACTTGTGAATAGGTAGACATGCATTAAATTTGATTATAAATGTTAATAGTGCTGGTAGTCGGGCATCTTTTAGCCATAGATGGGTTAGTACCTACGGTTAGAAGTGTTTTAAAATTACCAGAATCCGAACATCTGAAATTCAGATATCTGATTTTTTTGGATTTGAATAATCATTTTATAATATTTTGAATATCTGATATCCGAAAAGTAAGGTGTTGTTTGTTTTTTTGGAGACAAAATGTCTGCAGCCTGCGAGTCACATCTGCAGTAGAAGAGGTGGACTAAATGTCTGCAGTCTGCAAGAAGAAGACTGTTTGTTTTTTTAACGTTTGCATGTTAAAATAAACTGAGATTTAGATATATCTTTTTTTTTAACATAAAAATATTACAAAAAAACTAAAAATTTCATCAACTATAACTTAAGCAACTAAATAAAGCATACAACTAATTCACTAATTCACAAATATAGTTTGGGCTGAGCAAAAACCATAAAAGAATCCGATAAAAACGCAACAAACTGAAAATAATAAACTGAAACCGATACAAAATTCGACGATGTCATGATTCGAAGGTCTAAAACTATGTTGGGATTCAATAATCAAAAAATTAAATGAACTTAGTTATCGTGTTGTGTAAATTATAATAACTGAAAAATAAAACTTCATTAAGATTTTTGATATTATATATATGAACTAATTAATCGATGATATTGTTTATATCCTAAATAACATAAAAAAAGTTATTAGATTTATCTACTAAATGTAAACGTGCACAAAAATAAAAATATCTATAAAACTATGTCAAAATTATTTGGATAAATATATTATCTGAATAGAAAAACATGTACATAATCATATACATAAACATTTAGGTTAATATATAACTAGTAAAGAGGCTACGGCTACGCCGCTTTTGGGGTAATTTGGGAAAAATCGGCAAACTTTAAAAGATATGTGCTGAAATGGTAAATCATCACAAATAGGTGAGAAAGTCGACAACCCCTAAAATTAGATTTCAAAAGTGTACAACCAAAAGAATGGACACTGCTGGCGAAAAATAAAAAATGTTGTGGCAATAATGTTTAAGTTGCCAAAGTTGGGAAAATATGGTGACAATTCAAAATGATGTTTTTTTAATGTCAAAATGTAAAAGTTTTTAGTACAAGGACGAAAAGTGTCAAATTCATAAAAGATTTGTGACAAAAACATCAAAAATGTAAAACTTTTGACTGTAAGGACTAAAAGTGAAACTTACTAAAGTTTTGTGGCAAAAACCAAAAAGCAGAAAAATTTAATGAAAACGCAAAAATATAAAACTTTTGAATTTAAGGGCGAAAAGTGTTAAATGCACCAAATATTTGTGGTAAAAACCTAAAGGCCAAAAAGATACTATCAAAATCTGGATATTGACACAAAATACCCAAATATAGTTGAGGGACCATTTTTGCCAAAAAATCCACCAGTTTACTATTGCTAAGAATCATTTCCATAATATATATATATATATATATATATATATATATATATATATATATATAAATTAATTATGATATAAAAATAATAAATAAAGTAGCAAATACACAAATAAAAAAGAAATGAGGAGGACAAAAGTATAATAAATAAAAAACAACACTAATAATTACTAAAAAAATATTTTCTTTTTAAAAAGTAAAATATAGATTGTGGAAGAGGTAAGAAAAGAATAGAAAATATTAGAAGATATAAGTCGATATATGCGTCAAGAAGAGGACATACATACCTTTTTAGGTCTGCGGCCTTTTAAAAAACAAATAGTCTGCAAGACCAAAGGGGTGTTTGTTTTATCTTTTAAACAAACTTTTAGCCTTTTCTTTTCCTAAAAGTTAAAAAGGAACCAAAAGATGTATGACAAAGGGAAAAAATCTTTTAAAAGCAACTTTTTAGAAAGAAGGAAAATGAACATTTTGAAAAGTCACGGGAACCTGACTTTTTGTAGCTTTTGAAGCTCTTAAAATTGAAATTACTTTTATACCCCCAACTACCCTAATCTCAATTGCAATTTTTAGTCATTTTACATGTAAAAGTTAAACCAAACACTTTTTAAAAACAATTTTTGACTTTTACTTCTCAAAAGCTAATCTAAACATATTTTTAAAAACATCTTTTGTAAAAAATCATTCTACAAAAAGTCATTTTACAAAAACAACTTTTGAAAGTAAAAAGATATCCCAAACACCCCCAAATGTACGCACGGTGCAGGCATAAGAGATCAAGAAGAGTTATTGCAGAAAAACAAACACCAACTAAATTTTCTTATTTTTTAAAATTTATTTAATCATATTGAAATGAAAAGGCTATTTACAATTAACCAAAATCCATTTTTATTCAGAGAAAGTTACAAAAATGGTCCCTATAGTATGACATAATATGCATCTATAGTACAACTTCAATAAAACAAACCTGGTCCTTGTGTTATTTGGATTAAACTTGGTCCCCAAGCCATTAACTCGAACTATAAAGTCAGTTAAATACAATAAATTACCTCAACTTTTTTTTTTATTAATATGTTTGCCTTTTATTAAGAAGTCATATAGTTACAAAAATGGTCTCTCTTATCCCCATCCACCCACGATCTCTAGTCAAATATGAGGCAACCACAATCACCCACAATATTTCGGCAATCACCTTTGAGTTTTCAAATATGAGGCAACCACCATCACCCCAATATTTCGACAATCACCTTTGAGTTTTCGTTCTGATTGATCATAAACAACATAATTAATTTCATAAAAGTTTAGAGAATAATAAAACTTTTTTAATTTTTTTGAATAATAGATGATTTGACAAAAATCAGAAGGAGATGGTGTAGGAGTTATTACGAGATCATCGTTGAATTGTTTCAAGATCTGATCTTATAGAGTCGAACATAGTTTTCCGTACAACTGTTTTTCGTACATATAAAGTTTTCTCTTATGAATCAGAAAAATCATGAATAATGATATATTCGATTTTTTTTTTCGATAAAAAACATGACATAAAAAGAAATTAAATGAAAAAAAAGAAGTTGGTTTTGTCATTTTAAATTTCAACCGTTTAGATTAGTTCATTACCGTTTAGATTAGTTCATTAATTAATAATGGTTTTCAATTTAACTTGACAGTATGTGTTGTACATATTAAGAAGATACTTTGTCTTTGGTTGTAACATTTGTTAGAAAAATCGTATATCTTATTATTTTTTATAATTAATGATTGATGTGAAATTTTCAAACCGCCACATACTAGAAGACTCGAGAACAAAGAAACCTTCCTCAAAGGCGGTTATAAATAGAGATTTTCTTGGTCCCCAAAATTCACAATATCATCCAAATCCCAAGCAAATAACAATTTCTCAAGTTCATCGTTGCATTCAATCTTTTTTGATCAGAAGGTAAATCATGATTTCTTTATAGAAGTAAAATTTCCAGTTTATATTCAAGAATCCTAGTCGATTATGCGAATTATATTGGTTCGAAGTTTTGATTCGTTGTTATTCTGAATATAGATGCAGATCTTTGTGAAAACCCTAACCGGTAAGACGATTACTCTTGAAGTCGAGAGTTCCGATACGATCGACAATGTGAAAACGAAGATACAGGACAAGGAAGGAATCCCTCCAGATCAACAACGTCTTATCTTCGCCGGTAAACAGCTCGAAGACGGCCGTACTCTCGCCGATTACAATATACAGAAGGAATCGACGCTCCATCTTGTTCTTCGTCTTCGTGGAGGCATGCAGATCTTCGTCAAAACCCTAACCGGAAAGACGATCACGTTGGAGGTCGAGAGCTCTGATACAATCGACAACGTGAAGACGAAGATTCAAGACAAGGAAGGAATCCCTCCCGATCAACAGCGTCTCATCTTCGCCGGTAAACAGCTTGAGGACGGCCGTACCCTCGCCGACTACAACATCCAAAAGGAGTCAACGCTTCATCTCGTCCTCCGTCTTCGTGGAGGTATGCAGATCTTCGTTAAAACCCTCACCGGGAAGACGATCACCTTGGAGGTTGAGAGCTCCGACACCATCGATAACGTTAAAACCAAAATTCAAGATAAGGAGGGGATTCCACCGGATCAACAGCGATTGATCTTCGCCGGAAAACAACTGGAGGATGGGCGAACACTTGCAGACTATAACATCCAGAAGGAGTCGACTCTCCACCTGGTTCTTCGTCTGCGCGGTGGTATGCAGATCTTCGTGAAGACTTTAACGGGTAAAACTATAACGCTGGAGGTGGAAAGCTCTGATACTATCGATAACGTGAAGGCTAAAATCCAGGATAAGGAGGGGATCCCACCTGATCAACAGAGGTTGATCTTTGCAGGGAAGCAATTGGAAGATGGTCGTACGTTAGCTGATTATAACATCCAGAAGGAGTCCACTTTGCACCTTGTTCTTCGTCTTCGTGGTGGTGATCTCTGGAAGTTGAACTAGATAGTTATCTTGGTGTTGCTTTGATATGGGTGTATTGGTGTTAGATGCCTGTTTTGGTTGATTGATGTATTGGTGTGTTACAATTTTAGATCATTAAAAAAAAAACTAATCAGAATAGTCTTTTGTTACTCTAAAATGGTTGAAGGTAATTGTGTGTTTTCGATGCATAAAAAGCTTTTTTTTTTTTTTTTTTTTTTTTTTTTTTTTTTTTTTTTAATGCAGTTGTTTATATTTGATTAAATACTCTTTATTTTTAGAGAATACTTTTATTCTTAATTATCTTTTCCTAATTATCTTCTTATCTATTTAAATGATAGACAAATTTCTTCCAAGTCTTATCTAAATATGCATTTGTCACAATTTTATGTTGGTAGAAAGATAAGTAGGAAGAAAATCTAAGAGGATTTTTACAATTTTATGTTGGTAGAAAGATAAGTAGGAAGAAAATCCAAGAGGATTTTTATGCTTATTTTTTAATTTTTATGCTTATTTTTTAATTAGTAACTTTTGTTCCATTTCCATAACATTTTTTTGGTATTTTTTTTTTCTTTCTGAAAGTTAAGTAGAAGTTTCTGTGGATGGAGTTGAAGTCCCCACACCATGTCCTTTCGAAGTGTTTGAATGTGGGTTAGCCTATCAAGATAGACAAACCAACAATAAACACAATCATAGGATGTTTCATACATTTCAATGTGGGGACCATTTGATGTACACAAGATGAGAATCAAGATTGATCATCAATATCGATATCTACACAAACAAATCTTGAATGAAACCGGACAATAAGTTGATCAAAGTTTTTCTTCCTCGTTTGCTTGCTTGAAGCCGTTGACCACTTAGGTAATCCATAATGCATGGTAATCCTCATGTCATTTTATACATAAACAATTAGGTGGCATTTTATACATATATATTTTTTTGATTTAATAAATGATGATAGTCTGAACACTGAAGTGACCCTAGTGAAATACACAAGAACCTGGTGATCTGAAGGGAAGAGTGATCAAAGTTTAACTTTTGTATTATGTTAGGATCAGACAAATGCCCGCGTGTTATGCATATTAAAATTATGTGGTTAAAATGAAAAAAAATATGTGGTTGAAAATGATTATGTTATTGACAATTACCTATCCATATAACAAGTATTCTTATATTAAGATGATAGATAAATTTTAACTTTTTTTTTTTAACAATATGATTAGATAGAAATATATTAGAATCATATTTTACAAATAGTCGCCACCTGTATTTCACGCATTAATAAAATTAAATATAATTATCGATTTATGTTACTTTTAATAATTGTTATGATGGATTAAATCTAAAAACTAGGAATTTGATTGAATATTATTTTTTACTATTGTTATGGTTAATTAATTTTAAAAGAAATTTATTTGATCAATGATATATATATATATATATATATATATATATATATATATATATATATATATATATATATATATATATATTAAAAACCTTTTATTTATACCCTAACCTTAACAATTAAAACACAATAACCGACCTCCCAAATCCCACAAAACCCAAAACCAACCTCTCAAATCCCACAAAGATGAACAATCAATTGCTAAAGCAATAAAAACTCTTGATAGTTTTTAATGTCATAAATCTTTGAAAATAACTAACATTGGAATGATTGGGATTTTGTTAATGTTTTTGATGAAAAAAAAGATAGACCAAATCTAAGAACTAAACAACTAAGAAAAAGTACGAAAAATAAATGGATTTTGTTAGAGATCCACAAAAGTATGGTAAGAGTAAAGGCGAGAAGCCAATCTTCTCTCCTTTTTACAAATACATGTTCAAAGAAACTATGGGTCGAATTGGGTTTTGTAATCAATAATCTGGATTACTCACGACTATTTTTTTGTTCACATTCCATATTGATATTTCCCCCATATGTTTGCGCAACGCCCTATTCCAAATCCATTTCTAATTCGAGGCTGTGGCCGAAGATCGGTTACCATAAGGATTAGGGCCTTAGGGAAGAAGAGAATTAGCCTTTTTGGATGTGGAATAGTTGATTCGAGAGTTCTGTTGTGTTTCGGATCCTAGGGGTATAATTATAATTTGGCAGTCCGGGCCTTTATGAATTTTGGGTTTTATTCGGGAGTTTTAAGGCTATGGTGAGTTGTTAGAAGTGTAGGGCTTCTCTTCACCTTTCCGAGAATATAAAGTTCGTCGGAAACACACTTAGAACGAAGGAGTTAGGGCCAAATGAAGCTTAAGGGTTGTAGAGGATCAACGAGTACGTGGGGCGTACTCTTCATTTACGCAGGGCGTACTCGTTATGTACGCAGGGCGTAATGGATGAGTTGATCGCGGGTTCTCCTTACGTACGTTGGGCGTACTCCCATCAGCACCAAACCCTAAATTTGGGGTTCTACCCCTATATAAGAAACATTATATCCTTCCTTTGGATATTTCAGGTTAGCCTCCATCCCATTTAGTCTATATTGAAACCCTAGAGTGCCTTGAGTGAGTTTTGGAGCTTGGAAGAGTGTTTGTGGTGGTTTGTGTAAAAGAAGAAGAAGGTTGAAGACTCATTCCTTGGACGATCCAGTGTTATCATCTTCATTTCGTGAATTTTTAGTTATAAAGTCCCTATCTTGTCTACTCATTGTATAGATCTTCTATTAGGCTTGTTTATGACCATTTTGGTCCTTTTGGTTTGCCTTTATGAGGTTGAGCTTGCCCCAAGAGTTTGGACACTAGATCTGGACATTTTAAGTGTCCCAAATGCATAAAATGTGATCTTGATAATTGATATCAACCCATGCATGTATATTAGCCTCTTTGTTGGAGTTGTAAAGTAAGAACTTGGATTTGGGACCCATTGAGCCATTCAAAAGCTCAAAGTTATCGACTTTATGGATTAAGGCATGTTTTGGGAACTAGATCTAGGCATTGGACGTTTTGGCTTAAGGGATTAAGACACTTTCTAAATTGGTTGTGGGCAGGGAAAGTACGCGACACGTACTGAGTCAATTAGGCATACGCTGGACGTACTCAGTCTGTTAGATTTTTCTTGGTTCATTGACTTTTTGACCATGGGCCATTGACCAGAAGTTTGACTGGGGTTGACCATTGGATATTTTGGGCCTTCTCGGGATAGGCTCATGATGGGTTTGTGTACGTTGGAATAGTGTCCAAGGTCATTAACTATTGGTAATATTTCTAATAATAATAGGGTCCTTTTGGGTTGCCCTCAAGACCCAAATTGAGTAGAATAAATAAAGGAGAAATTGATTTATTTATCGTGGTTAATAATTAATTAGAAACTAATTGGAAATATATTTTGGGAATTAATTAACAGTTTATTTAATTAAAGGGTTGAATGTTTATTAATCGACAGTTGGTTAATCAGGAATGTTCTAGAACTCTTATGAGATTATGTAACACCCAAAAATTCAAGCCAATTTAAAACTTTTCAAACAATACAAAACCCATTAGTTATTACAAAACTTGTTTTAAAAGTGTATAATATCAGAGTATCCCAGAAACATAAACATAAATATGAGGAGCTGTACGATCACGTCTTCGCCTTGCCGCGATCCCCTGATGTACCTGAAACAATAAACTGAAACTGTAAGCCTGAGGCTTAGTGAGTTCCCCAAAATACCGATACACTGCACATAATACATATACAAATAATAGCATGTATTGGCTCCACAGTTTTACAGACTGGATTACCCTTGGGCCCACAATGTGAGTCTGGATTGCCTTCTGAGCCCACAGCTCACATCTAGATTGCCATCAAGCCCACAGTACGAGTCTCCCTCAGATCGTATCTGGAATTCTCCCGAGCCCACAATACGAGTCTGGCATGCCCTACCTGGCCCTCAGCTCGTATCTGGAATGCTCCCAGGTTTGTTGGTTACCGCAAGGAGTAGCGTCACCTCAACCCACCCCACATAATATATCGATATATAACATAACTACTGAGCATGCAGATAATCATATAACAACACAGGTAGTCCTACATACCTACCTAACTGGCATAACCACTAGCATGCAACACTAACTCATACTCAACATCTAACATTGCTACGATAACATATCCAATGGGCCGGCCTTGGTGCCTTAGACCCCTTAGTATAGTGAGGTAAATCACCTCGCAAGTAGTGCTGAGATACTACAAATCTCTGACTGCTGTCTCACTGAGAATCCCGAACTGTCACCTAATAATAATAAATACTAGGTTAATACCCATCGTTACTCCCTTGACTAAGTGTCCTCATAACTCATTAAGTCCATTCCCTTTTGTTGGGCCAAGGTCCCACACCAAGTCCCTAACTTGAAAGTCTATACACATAAGTCCACTATTGGCCCAATTTACTAAATTGGGCCCAACCTCCTTATTGGGCCTAACCCCATGATCCACTATCACTAACTGGCCCAAAACATCTTATTTACCAAGTCCAGCAGAGGCCCAAACCTTAATAGCCCAAAAAGTAGCCCAAACCCAAAGCCCAAATTACCAAAAGTCCACAAAAGGCGTACGCTGGGCGTACCCCAAGGCTACACGGGGCGTACACGAGCCTCGCGTTGACTGGAAAATAGGGTCATTGTCTCGGTACGCTGGGCGTACAGAACCTTATGCTGGGCATACGTGGGGTTTCACCAAAACCCTGATACGTGCTTAATGAATTAAGCATTTGAGCCCAAACTCCAGATCCAACGACCAAATGTGCCTAGGACTCATAAAGTCTCGAACTTTATCACTTTGGATGTCCATAAAGTTCTAAATGCTTGGTCTTAATCCATTAAGACCTTATTTCTCTTTGCATGGGACACCTACATCTAATGGGACCTTGTTTTTATCACTCAAGGTCCCTTTAAGACCCTGGAAGGACAACTCTTTTCGTCTACAACACTACATGCACCAATTTATGGCTTTTGGGACAAGGAATGCTTCTAATAAAGTAAAATGATGATATCTAAGAATATATGCATAAAGTTTGGAACTTTATACCTTTTGGAGCTTCTTGAGCACAAACTAACTTCAGATCTACAAACTTGATCCACTTTGATGCAATACCTTCCTCTTGAAGCACTCAAAAACACACCAAATAAGCTTAAACACACAAAGGAAGAACTAGGGTTTGGGGCGAACGAATGTAGGCAGTGGAGGCTGAGGATAATCAGAGGAAATGATCTATAAGGGTGTTTATATAGTCCCTATACCCTAAATATTAGGGTTTTCTCTTGACATGAGTACGCCCAACGTACATGAGTGTACGCCCAACGTACTAGGGCCCGCCTAGTACATTCAGCGTACTCCCTCTTGACTTAAAGTTGCAACTTTAGTACTTATACTTCTCATGGCCCAACTCAAACAACTCCAGGGACTACAAATGGCAGTTAATAAAATAGGAGGGATTTGAAATGTACCTGCGAAGTTCGGGATGTTATAGATTAGGGTTGGATAAAAATCACTCCATCCCATATGGGAAAGGAGTGAAATTTCATGTTATGCTCCCATCCCACATGGGAAGGAGTACTAAACCTAAGGAGGCATCCAAGGCTATAAATATGGCCTTAGGGATTTCATTCCTCCTTGCACCTTAGCTTGAAGTTTCGCCAACCCTTCTTCCTCCCCCTCTTAGGGATGATTTCTAACCCCTTTGGGTTTGAGAAACTGACCATTCTCCTAGTTATTTTTTATTCTACTCTTCGGTGTCATTAGGTATGATACTGATGGCGTGCCTAGGGCAGCACAACAGAACCGCGTCTAGACCAAGAGCCGGACACGCCAACTAAGCTCAGCCCAGCAGGCTTAGCGCCCGCTGGCGTCCCCGAGAGCGAAGCGCGTAGGCGGAAGGCTCGCGCCCGCCAAGAGGCGCTCCTTGCTCCAAGACAAAAGATATGGTCAGGAGAAAAACAAAAGGATCAGAGCATTACCGTCGGAGCCAATGAGAACGCTCTAGCGGTTGAAGGCGCACGACCCTCCAATCAACGCCTCTGATCCTGTCTCCCCAAAAGCGATTATGTCTGGTACGGCTCAGGCAGGAGCGCTAGGTATAAAAGGATGTGCTCTCAGACCTGCGAGGTAAGTTCTCTGGTCTTTCTAGAGAGAATACAAACAAACCCTGAAAACACCCTCTAACTTGACCGTCGGAGCGTTCTTCCGGGAGCTCCTCCCAGAAAGCGGCTGACGGCCTCTGTTCTTTGTGATCTTGCAGTGATAGCTAGACATTTGAGAGAAGTTTGTAGATAGAGAAAAAGCAAGGTCACATCATTTGACGCCATCCGTTTGTGAGACGAAGAATACACGCAAAAAGCACAAAAGCAAACGTCAATGGCGTCCAATGGCAGTGAGGGACAACCGACCAGTCCCATATGTCCCATGACGGCATTGGACGAAAAACCACCGTCTACAATGGTCAACAAGGCCATTTTAGGCGAAGGAAGTTCTACAGAAATCGCCGGAAACGTTCCACAACCGCCGCTTTCTCAGCAAGGAACGACTCCGGTGGGGCCACTTCTGTCTACACACCTCCAGATGCCACCATTCTTTGCACAGCCGCTGCAGCAGGCACAACCGGTCCACTCAACAACACTTCCATCGAGTCACGTTTTCAACATCTCACCGTCGTTTGCAACGTCATCGTCATTCCAGATGACGGGTGGACAGAGTTCAACGACCTCGTTACCGCCGCTGGCGCAAACCATGATAAACCACTCACCACCCATCTACCCGATGGCCGGCGCATGGACTGGACCGACTATCCCCGCCAACGGAAGCCTGCAACAGCCGGTAATGATCAACCTTGTAACCCCCGTGCACCCTTTCTCCGCCAGTTATCCCCTCCAGTTGCCATTCCAGCCATACCCCTTTTATGGACCATGTCCTGGCCACCTCACCAACATTACCATCACCAATACCTGCTCTAACACCATGATCACCTTCACCACCAGCCTCACCATCCTTACCATTCCCCCCCACATCAACCACAACTACCGACACAATTTCTTGACCCATCACACTTTTTGGAGTACCCTCAGAACCACCAAAAGAACATAACTCCCGAAGACCTTCAATACCTAACTCCCCCTGATGGTGTGCATAGGGCAGCACAGAAAAACCGCGTCCAAGCCCTAGAACCGGGCACACCTGCCAGGCTCAGCCCAGTAGGCTTAGTGCCCGCTGGCGCCCCCAGGAGTGAAACGGACAGGCGGAAGCCTCGTGCCCGCCAAGTAACGCTCCTTGCTCCAAGACAAAAGATACGGTCAGGAGACAAAGGGCAGGATCAGAGCATTACCGTCGGAGCCAATGAGAGAGCTCTAGCGGTTGAGGGCGCATGACCCTCCAATCAGTGCCTCTGACCTTTTCTCCTCCAAAAGTGATCCTGTCTGGTACGGACCAGGCAGGAGCGCTAGGTATAAAAGGATGTGCACACAAGACCAACGAGGTAAGCTCTCTAGCCAATCTTGAGAGAACAAACACAAACCCTAAAGTCATCCTAACTTGACTTTCGGAGCGTTCTCCCGGGAACCCCTCCCGGGAAGCGGCTGACGGCCCTTGTTCTTTGTGATCTTGCAGTTATAATCAGGCAACCAAGAAGATCTCATCCCAGAGTCAGAAGCAAGGTCTCATCCGGGACAAGGTTCCATCATTTGGTTCCATCTGTTTGTGAGACGAAGAACACAAACAAAAACACGAAAGCAAGCATCAATGACGTCTAACGGTAGTGAGGGACGACCAATTAGTCCCCTACGTCCCATGACGACATTGGACGAAACGCCACTGCTTACAGCGACCAACATGCCAGTTTTGGGCGAAGGAAGTTCTACAACAGTCGCCGGAAATATTTCGCAACCGTTGTTTTCTCAGCAAGGAACAACTCCGGTGGAGCTACTTTCGCCTACACAGCTTCAGATGCCGCCGTTCTTTGCGCCGTCGTTGCAACATGCGCGAACAGTTCACTCAACTGCACCTCCGTCGAGCCATATTTTCAACCTTTCACCGTCATTCGTAACACCTACATCGTTCCAGACGACTGGTGGACAGAGTTCCACAACGCTACTACCACCATTGGCGCAAACCATGATGAACCATTCACCACCCGTCTACCCGACGGTTAGAGCATGGAATGGACCGACTATTCCCCCAAACAACAGCTTACAACAGCCGATAATGATCAACCCTGTTACATCCACGCACCCTTTCTCCACTAGCTATCCCCTTCAGTTACCATTCCAGCCATACCCCTTTTATGGACCAAGTTCAGGCTACCTTACGCCCCTATAGCATGGAATGAGTTCTCAATACCAGCAAGGGACGTCGACTGCTCCAAACCAGGATGGTTTTTCCCGGAGCGTAACATCTCCGTTTGTTAAAGAGCTGTTGGATTACGAAATACCAAACACTGCAAAGCCCCCGGGAGCGAAACGGACAGGCGGAAGCCTCGTGCCCGCCAAGTAACGCTCCTTGCTCCAAGACAAAAGATACGGTCAGGAGACAAAGGGCAGGATCAGAGCATTACCGTCGGAGCCAATGAGAGAGCTCTAGCGGTTGAGGGCGCATGACCCTCCAATCAGTGCCTCTGACCTTTTCTCCTCCAAAAGTGATCCTGTCTGGTACGGACCAGGCAGGAGCGCTAGGTATAAAAGGATGTGCACACAAGACCAACGAGGTAAGCTCTCTAGCCAATCTTGAGAGAACAAACACAAACCCTAAAGTCATCCTAACTTGACTTTCGGAGCGTTCTCCCGGGAACCCCTCCCGGGAAGCGGCTGACGGCCCTTGTTCTTTGTGATCTTGCAGTTATAATCAGGTAACCAAGAAGATCTCATCCCAGAGTCAGAAGCAAGGTCTCATCCGGGACAAGGTTCCATCATTTGGTTCCATCTGTTTGTGAGACGAAGAACACAAACAAAAACACGAAAGCAAGCATCAATGACGTCTAACGGTAGTGAGGGACGACCAATTAGTCCCCTACGTCCCATGACGACATTGGACGAAACGCCACCGCTTACAGCGACCAACATGCCAGTTTTGGGCGAAGGAAGTTCTACAACAGCCGCCGGAAATATTTCGCAACCGTTGTTTTCTCAGCAAGGAACAACTCCGGTGGAGCTACTTTCACCTACACAGCTTCAGATGCCGCCGTTCTTTGCGCCGCCGTTGCAACAGGCGCGAACAGTTCACTCAACTGCATCTCCGTCGAGCCATATTTTCAACCTTTCACCGTCATTCATAACACCTACATCGTTCCAGACGACTGGTGGATAGAGTTCCACAACGCTACTACCACCATTGGCGCAAACCATGATGAACCATTCACCACCCGTCTACCCGACGGTTAGAGCATGGACTGGACCGACTATTCCCCCAAACAACAGCTTACAACAGCCGATAATGATCAACCCTGTTACATCCACGCACCCTTTCTCCACTAGCTATCCCCTTCAGTTACCATTCCAGCCATACCCCTTTTATGGACCAAGTTCAGGCTACCTTACGCCCCTATAGCATGGAATGAGTTCTTAATACCAGCAAGGGACGTCGACTGCTCCAAACCAGGATGGTTTTTCCCGGAGCGTAAGATCTCCGTTTGTTAAAGAGCTGTTGGATTATGAAATACCAAATACTGCAAAGCTCCCGAGGCTTAAAACGTACAATGGAACTACCGACCCAGATAGCCACATTGATACATATGAATGGATGATGACGTCGCTAAAGCTTAACGAGAAGTTTTGGTGCACATACTTCCCGACGACGCTCGATGGCAACGTCGGCACATGGTTCAAAACGCTACAACCAGGCAGCATTTCAAACTTCGCTTAGCTCAAGTACCTCTTCCTCACCAACTTCATGCAGCTACGTAAATACAAATGTGATTCTCATTCAATTATAGGCTGTAAACAAAGGGAGGGGGAGACTGTTCGAGAATACTTTACAAGGTTCATAAACGCTACGCTGGATGTACCGGGGCATGACGAAGGGCTCATTGTTGGTGCTTTCACATGGGGACTCCTGCCTGGGCCCCTCTCGCAAAAACTCATGGGAAAGAAGCCTCTAACACGAGTTGAGTTGAAAGAAAGAGTGGAGCGATACCTACAGCAGGAAGATGGTGAAGCAGCCAAGCAGGCCTAATTGAATGCTATGGCTACTAGACATCACCACCCGACCCACACGGATTTCCGGGGGGGGGGGAGGAAGACACTATGGCCAAGCAAGAAGACCACCGCCGCGTTTCCGACCATTTATTAAAGACGACAGACAGGGTCGCCGGCCAGAAGTATATGCAGTGTCGCAGAAACAGCAGCCAACCAAGTCGCCTAAGAGTCGGTACTGTGAGTACCACAAAAGCAAAACGCATGATACAACTAGCTGTTCGGTACTAAAGAAGGAGATGGAGGAGAAACAACTTAAGGGAGACCTGGTGGAGGTGGCACGAAGCCTACGCGCCAAATTCGATGTTGAGAACGCCAAGGGTCCACCCCGCGAAGGAGTTCAGCCCAAGGAGATATTCATGATACGCAGCAAAAGAAGTATGGAGGAACAGCGAGGCGAGCAAGTCACTGTTAAACCGTCAGCACGTGCACTCACGTTCTCCATACACGATCCCCGGCCGGACGGCTGGAAAGGTGACAACCCTCTGATAATACAGGTATCCATCAAAGACGTGACTATCCATAGGGTCTATGTCGACACCGGGAGTTCAACAGACATCATCTATGAGCATTGTTTCCGGCTCCTTCCGGATCGCTAGAAAGACAATTTGCGACCTACGACGGGTAGGCTGGTGGGATTCACCGGCCACAGCCTGTGGCCGTTGGGCACGATCCACCTCCCCTTAACAATCACTAGCCACGACAAGCAGCGGAAGAAGACCGCCCTGATAGACTTTGTGGTCATTCGACACTCGGCGGAGCACAACATCATCTTAGGGAGGACTGCCCTTTTGAAGCTAGGGGCCGTACCTTCAACCATGCATGGGATCATGAAATTCGACACACCAAAAGGCGAAGCCACGATTTTGGCCACCCCGCCCAGAGAATTGCGGTGCTATACAGTTATGAAGCAGCAGAAATAACCAAAGGGCCCAAGAGGCCCAGGGGCAATCCTGCAAAGGGGAAGGAGGTAATCAATGAGGGATACCCCGACTAGCCGGTCAATGTTGGAAGCGACCTCCCAAGCCACACAAGAAGAGCACTGGTCGATCTACTCAAACGCTACAAACATGTATTTGCTTGGACCCCCACGGATATGGTGGGGGTAGAAAGGAAGGTCATTGAACATAAGCTAATGATCAAACCGGAGGTAAAAGAGGTTAAGCAGAAGAAGCGGGTACAAGGAGGAGACCGTAACAGGGCGATCAATGAAGAAATGTCTAAGCTGACGGAGGCCGGAATAGTAAGGGAGGTGATGTTCCCAACGTGGATTGCAAACCCAGTTATGGTCCGCAAGCATGATGGGTCGTGGCGCATGTGCATCGACTTTTCTGATCTAAACAAGGCATGCCCTAAGGATTGCTACCCACTCCCGGAAATCGATCAGAAGGTAGAGTCTCTACAGGGATTTAAGCTAAAATGCTTCTTGGATGCATACAAAGGGTATCACCAGATATTGACGAGCAAAGAAGACGAAGAGAAAACAGCCTTCTATACAGACCATGGCATGTTCTGCTACACCAAGATGCCTTTCGGGTTAAAGAATGCAGGGGAGACATACCAGCGGCTAGTCGACTCGATATTCGCCAAGAAAATTGGAAGGAATATTGAGGTGTATGTAGATGATATGGTGATTAAGAGTCCAAATGAAGAAAAGATGTTGCAAGACATCGAAGAGACTTTCAAGACATTAGAGGTGGCCAAGATGAAACTAAACCCAGCCAAATGCACGTTTGGAGTGGAAGAGGGGCAATTCTTGGGCTACTATGTTACTAGAGATGCACAAGGTCTGAACGGGAAGCTCACAAGGTCTGAACGGGAAGCTAACAGCTCTAAGCAGGTTCATCTCGAAATCTGCCGACAAGGCTATGCCACTGTTCCATACCTTAAAGGGATGCATCAAGATTTTTTTTTTTCCAATGGACGAATGAAGCTGAGAAGGCGCTCCAAAGAATCAAGGAAGCACTGCACAAGCTGCCGACTCTGGCAACCCCCATTCCTGGAGAAACATTACAAGTGTATCTTTCAACATCAGGAGAAGCGATATCATCGGTATTGGCTGTGGAAAGGGAAGGGGAGCAGAAACCAGTATACTTTGTTAGCAGAGCGCTGCAGGGACCGGAAATCAACTATCCCATGCTGGAAAAATTGGTGCTGGAACTCATCTACGCTGCGAGACGATTAAGTCGATACTTCCAGGAACATCAAATCGAGGTACTCACAAGCTACCCCATTAAACAGATCTTGCTTAAGCCGGAGATGTCGGGTCGGCTGGCCAAGTGGGCAATTGAACTGGGAGAGCACGATATAAACTACCGCCCAAGAACAAGTATCAAAGGGCAGGCGCTGGCTGATTTCTTACTAGAAATTCCTGACGGAGGGAACCCGACGAAAGAAAAGGTGTGGGTAGTTGAAGAGGCCCCTACCGACGATGGTTCATGGACCCTGTACACGGACGGAGCGTCCAGTAGGGAAGGCTCAGGGGCGGGGCTGATCCTGACTATCCCAGAAGGAGAAGAGGTAACCTACGCCCTTCGTTTCGACTTCCATACATCGAACAACGAGGCGGAGTACGAGGCGCTGCTTGCAGGGTTGCGACTCGCCAAACAGATGGGTGCGAAAGTTGTAACAACACTAACCGACTCAAGGTTAGCAGCGAACCAAGTCAATGGGAGTTTCGAGGTAAGAGAACAAAGAATGGGAAAGTACGTAAAGATGGTAAAGCAACTAGTAGGATCGTTCGGCCAATTTACAATCAAGCAGATACCCAGAAGTGAGAACAAGAGGGCAAACGCTTTGAGCAAGCTAGCGTCCACTTGTTTTGACCAACTGTCAAAGAAAGTTTTAGTGGAGGTGCTCCGGGAGAGAAGCATTGATGAACAACAGGTGAACACCTTGACCCCCGCTGGACCCACATGGATGATACCATTCCGGGAATACCTCTAGAGAGGAGTGTTGCCGGACGACCATGACGAGGCCAGAAAAATACGTATAAAGGCGCCCTCATACGCAATGGTGAACGGGGAATTATACAAGAAGGGATTCACGTCTCCATGGCTAAAATGTGTTGATCAAGCCAGGGGGAGAGAGATATTGCAGGAAGCACACTCAGGGCAGGTAGGCGCACACGAAGGGGCGAGGGCTTTGACAGGAAAGGTGCTACGAATGGGGGTATACTGGCCGACAATACATCAAGACGCGGTAGAAGTAACCAAGAAATGTTGGGAGTGTCAGTCTTACGCCTCAGTCTAGGCGAAGCCCCCGACGCCGCTAAGCAACATATCCAGCCCATGGCCTTTCTACCAGTGGGGCATAGACATAGTGGGTCCATTCCCAGAAGCACCAGGGAAGCTGAAGTATATGGTGATAGCCGTGGATTACTTCACAAAGTGGATTGAAGCTGAGCCACTAGCATGCATATCTGGGAGGCACATGATAAAATTTATGTGGAAAAACATCATGACAAGATTTGGAACACCTAAGGTTCTCATCAGCGACAATAGTTTGCAATACGCTGAGAACCCATTCAGAGAATGGTGCACTGCCAAAGGGATAAGCCAACACTTCACATCGGTGACACACCCTCAAGCGAACGGTCAAACGGAGGTGTCCAACCGAACCATTGTCAATGGAATCAAAAAGAGGTTGGGCAAAGCAAAAGGGAATTGGGCAGAGGAGATACCAATGGTGCTATGGTCATACAGGACTACACCACGGAAAAGCACAAGGGAAACCCCTTTCAGCTTGACATATGGGACCGAAGCCATGCTCCCCATGGAAGTGGCAGTGAATACGCTAAGGGTGGCCATCCAAGATGAGGAAAGCAACACACAAGACCTGAGGATAAACTTAGATATCATAGAGGAGAAACGTGAAGAGTCGGGAGTACGCCAAGCTGCGTATAAACATGCAACAGAAAGGTATTACAACCAAAGGGTAAATGAGAAGGCCTTCAAAGTGGGCGAGTATGTCTTGAGGAAAAATGAGGCCAGTCGGGCACAACCCCAGGGAAAGCTGGGCCCAACGTGGGAAGGCCCATACAGGGTCACAGAGGCAAACAGGAACGGGGCATACGTGTTAGAGACAATGGAAGGAAGGCCCATTCCAAGAACATGGAATGCTAGGAACCTAAAGAAACATTTTTTCTAAGGAAGAGGAAAGATGTAATCCTAGTTGGTTGATGTTCCATTGAGTATGTTGCACCCTAGAGTACTTAGAGTACGTCTATCCATGCTAAGTGACATGAGAATTGATACTCAGTGTATTTCTATGTTTAAAGACATGAGTTTAGTACTCGACATATATAGAATTTCATGCATAAGTGACATGAGCTTAATATTTAGTGTATTTAAAAAACCCGCGGTTACATAATATTGCAATTGCTGATCTCTCATATTTAGTGTAATAATCTCCAATGATTGAATGATGAGTGCTAAGTGCATTCAATGTGAACACTTAGTGTGTCAATGGTAACAAAAACAAGGCAAAATGTTTGGCACATCTTGAGCAATATGCAATAAACAAATAAGCCAAGCACAAAACAAAAAAAAGTAGATAATAGATAATGCTTAGTGCATGTCAAACATATATATATATATATATATATATATATATATATATATATATATATATATATAACATTGTTCTTAGCAGTTCAACCATTGCAAAGCAAAACACATAGACTAAACAAAACGAAGAAATATCATGGCTCCGAACCATCACCAACAGCCTTATCACCAACCACAGCCCCCTCCACAACATCATCCTCACCTACTTTCCCAGCCAACCCACCAGAAACTTCCCTATCATCCACCACTTCATCAACATCATCACCTCTAACACTTGCTCGATCATCACCACTAGCACCACGATCTTTCCCATTCCCTCCCACATCAATGTCATTCACAAGCACCATCTCACGACCTGCAACATCCTCAGGAGTGCCCTCGGAACCAAAAGAACACAACTCTCGCAAAACATCAATACCCATCTCTCCCAGACCCAACAGACCTGTGTGATCCATGCTAGCGAAGGACAAGAGAGCGTCACTTACGCTAACCACAGGCCCGACAGACAGCGAACCAGCACCCGCCTCCCCACCTTCACCACCACTTGAAGTTTTCTGGACAGATTCAACCCCAACCATATATGCAACATGGCGGATAAGACTGATAGCATTGGTAAAGTTAGGATGCTCTATCAGCTTATCAACGATACGCACAACACCGATTTGCAACAGCCAATCCAAGTCTCGACGAGCAGCGCACACATCTGCTTGCAGCGACGACACAAGCTTGTCACGGTCAATGGCGTCATGCTCGAGACTTTCAACCTGGATCATTAAACCTTCATTCATTTGAGTGAGAGAATCAACCTTGGCCTCCAATGCAGCCCTAGCCTCATCAAGAACATTCTTCTCAGACGCCAGCAACTCACATTTCTTTTCAGCTGAGCGAAGATCGTCACCAAGCTCACCCAGGCGGTGCTCCAGGCTTGGCACACGCGATCCACAGGTGGCATGAGCAGCCTCCATCTCGCCAAGGCTATGGATGCGCCGGGAACCTGCAACAAGATAGAACATCGTCTGCGCAGCAGCATAGGCCATGTTGTGAGCAAGGGCAGGGCTACCCATCGCATCCATATCCCCCACTGCAGCTGGAGGGAAGGCATGGCGCGAGAACTCCAAGGCATTGGCACGAACAGAAAGACGAGAATCGTTGCGAAGATCCCAAGATGGCACAAAAACCGTCGACCCAGAAGCACCATCACCAGGGCCACCATCTTTGGAGACTGTAACTGGCCCGTGGGGACTGAAGCCTTTTGCGGGAGAAAGCTTGGAAGGGACAAACAGAACACTTGGAGAAGGGATTGAAGAAAAATCTAGAAAACCGGGCTGTTCAGTCGCCCTATTGACTCCCTCAGACTGTTGCACATCATCATCGGGAATCACAACCACGCCAGCAGAGGTGGAGCTCACTGGTGTGGAACTCATTGAGCTCAGCAGACAAGAAAAGTTGCGCCTAGTATGCACCCTCTTGGGGGCAGGAGGAGCAGCAGTCACCGGCTTACCCATCGCCTGCATAGCTTTCCGTTTCGCCTGCATCCGCCGAACGTCAGCAATGATACCCTCTTTGCTATCCTCACCGTCCTCCGGGGAAGGGGAAGGAGCACCGCCCGTTGGCATAGCAGAGGAAATTGGGCGGGCAAGCAACGGATCTCCCTCAGACGCCGACGAGCCCACTGGAGGGACATAAGGAGTATGGGTGTTGAGACGATCTGCCCGACGAGGAGGGTGAAGACGCTCGAACAGATCCACCTCACGAAACTCCAGTTTGCCTCGATAGCGTTTACGCAGCACCTCATCCATGGATAAGGAAGACTCAACACCTAAAGAAAAGTAGAAAGAAATGTAAGTTACATGGAGGCGGTTAAGAGAAACACCAAAAAAGTAAAGTAAAGAGAGAAACAGGACGAATGCGACACTCACCATCAATGACGGAGTAGAACACTGCCATCTTGCCACGCCGCCTCCAGGAGGGGCTCATCCCTACCTTGGACAGAAGCGCTCCGGAGTAATCTTCATCGGTTACCTGTACACTTTTCAGGTAATCAGCGACTTCTTGATTGTGAGGGAAAAGCTTAGGGACAGTATCGGCGAAAGCATTGGCACGGTAACGACCACTCCCAACCAGTTCCTAATTCACCCACAACCACTTGTCTTGCCAATTCTTGGGGGTGCGCCCATCAGGAACTAGGGCATGTCCCCCTCGCCGGGCCGAAAAAGTACACTTATCTCCGGTAAGGCAGAACCGGAAGAAGAACTTGAAGATGAAGTAGTCGGGAACATACCCATTGGCTCTACAGATCATCTCGAAGGCAACCACTTTGTTGACAGCATTAGGGGTCAACATCTAAAGACTACAACCATCCTTCTGAAGAACCTCCTCTTGGAAATCTGTCAAAGGAAATCGTATGCCAGCATCTAAGGTTTTTAGGAAAACCCCAATTTTTCCAGGGGGAGAAGAGATGCTAGAGCCAGCAGAGGGAAATTCCACACCTTCTAAAGGAGACAAGCCATAAGTGGCCTCTAATTGTTGATACTCGATGGCAGAAGGGACAATTCCTGGAAGATTAGCCATGAAAGGAGAGAAAAGACGAATACGCAGGGAAAAGAGGGAGGAAATGGCGAGAATCGTTCTCTGTAAATCCCCTTTAAAGGAAAAGGAAGAGGCGGGACATTCAAATGTCTAACACACTGACGTAAGCGTTAGCAGTCAAGCGCAGTCACGTCTCCATAAAGAGCGGAGTAACGACGGACATGCGTCAATCAGTTAAGTCCAGAACGCCGTAACTAGCGCTGCAACGCTACGGCTACTGGATTGGGGGACTTGATGGTGTGCCTAGGGCAATACAGCAGAACCGCGTCCAAGCCCTAGAGTCGGGCACACCTGCCAGGCTCAGCCCAGCAGGCTCAGCGCCCGCTGGCGCCCCCGGGAGTGAAACAGACAGGCGGAAGGCTCGCGCCCGCCAAGTAACGCTCCTTGCTCCAAGACAAAAGATACGGTCAGGAGACAAAGGGCAGGATCAGAGCATTACCGTCGGAGCCAATGAGAGCGCTCTAGTGGTTGAGGGCGCACAACCCTCCAATCAACGCCTCTGACCTTGTCTCCTCCAAAAGTGATCCTGTCTGGTACGGACCAGGCAGGAGCGCTAGGTATAAAAGGATGTGCACACAAGACCAGCGAGGTAAGCTCTCTAGCCAATCTTGAGAGAACAAACACAAACCCTAAAGTCATCCTAACTTGACCGTCGGAGCGTTCTCCCGGGAACCCCTCCCGGGAAGCGGCTGACGGCCCTTGTTCTTTGTGATCTTGCAGTTATAATCAGGCAACCAAGAAGATCTCATCCCAGAGTCAGAAGCAAGGTCTCATCCGGGACAAGGTTCCATCACCCCCAAACCCAACAGAGATGCATGATCCATACTAGCAATAGACAAAAGAGCATCGTTTACACTAACCGCAGGACCAACCGAAGAAGCACCAGCAACTACCCCCCCCCCCCCCCCCCCCCCCCCGCCCCACCAAAACCAGCAGAAGTCTTCTGAAGGGACTCAATCCCAACAACAAACGCAACATGGCGGATGAGGCTTATGGCATTGGTAAAATTAGGATGCTCAATCAACTTGTCAACAATACGAACAACACCAACATGCACCAACCAATCCAGGTCTCGACGAGAAGCGTCTATATCCGACTGTAGTGATGACACAAGCTTGTCACGATCAGCGGCATCACGCTCAAGACTCTCCACCTGAATCATCAAACCCTCATTCATCTGTGTGAGGGAGTCAACCTTGGCCTCCAACATGGCTCTGGCTTCATCAAGGACGTTTTTACCAGACGCTAGCAACTCGCACTTCTTCTCAGATAAATGAAGATCATCACCAAGCTCGCTAAGACGTCGCTCCAGACTTGCCACACGCTACCCACAGGCGGCATGCGCGGTCTCCATCTTGCTAAGGGTATGGACGCACCGGGAACCTGCAACAAGATAAAACATGGTCTGCGCGGCAGCGTAGGCCATATTGTGAGCAAGGGCAGGGTTACCCATCGCCTCCATATCTCCAACTGCAGCCGGAGGAAAGGCGTGGTGCAAAAATTCCAAAGCATTGACACGCACAGAGAGTCGAGAGTCATTGCGAAGATCCCAGGATGGAACAAAAACAGTAGACTCAGAAGCACCATCTCCAGAACCACCATCCTTGGAGATTGCAGCTTGTCCAGGGACACCAAAACCTTTTGCTAGGGAAAGATTTGAAGGAATAAACGGGACACTTGGAGAAGGAATAAAAGAGAAGTCTGAAAAAGCGGGCTGTTCAGTCGCCCTGTTGACCCCTTCAGACTATTGTGTGTCGTCATCAGGGATCACTACCACACCAGTTGGTGCAAAACTCATAGAACTCAGCAGGCGAGAAAAGCTGCGCCTAGTATGTACCCTCTTGGTAGCAGTGGGCGTGCCAGTAACTGGCTCACCCATGGCTTGTACAACTTTTCGTTTCACCTGCATCCGCCGGACATCAGCGATGATTCCCTCCTTGCTGTCCTCACTATCCTCCATGGAGGAAGAAGGAACGCCACCCAGGGGCATGACGGCAGAAATGGGGCGAGCATGCAATGGATTCTCCTCGGACACCGATGAACTTGTCGGAGGAACGGGAGGGGCAGTGGTTAGAGCAAGCTGATCCATCCGACGAGGTGGAGGAAGCCGATCGAACAGATCCACCTCGTGAAACTCCAACTTGCCCCGATAACGTTTTTGTAGCACCTCATCCATGGACAGAGAAGACTCAACACTTAGGGAAAGCAGAACGGAAATATAAATAACACAGGAGTAATAAAGGGGACAAAAAGGAAAAAAGGGATACAACACTCACCATCAACGACGGAGAAGAACACCGCCATTTTGCCACGTCGCCTCCAAGAGGGGCTCATCCCTACCCCAAAAAGAAGCGCCTCGAAGTAATCTTCAGCGGATACATGCACACTCTTCAAGTAGTCGGCGACACCCTGGTTGTGGGGGAAAAGCTTGGGAATGGTATCGGCGAAAGCATTGGCACGATAGCGACCACTTCCAACCAGCTCTTGATTCACCCACAACCATTTATCCTGCCAGTTTTTGGGGGTACGCTCGTCGGGAACTAAGGCATGTCCCCCTCGCCGGACCGAGAAGGTGCATTTATCTCCGGTAACACAAAATCGGAAGAAAAACTTGAAGACGAAGTAATTCGGAAGGTACCCGTTGGCCTGCAGATCATTTCAAATGCGACCACTTTGTTAACTGCATTGGGAGTCAACATCTGAAGGCTGCAACCATCTTTCTGGAGGACCTCCTCCTGAAAATCCGTTAGAGGAAAGCGTATACTAGCGTCTAGGGTTTTCAAGTAAACCCCAATCTTACCAGGGGGAGGGGAAGAGATGCTAGAGCTAGGAGAGGGAAACTCCACACCCTCTAAGGAAGACAAGCCATAAGTGATTTCCAACTGACGATACTCAGCGGCAGATGGAATGACTCCGGGAAGGTTTGTCATGAAAGAAAAATGGAAGATAAACACAAAGAGGAGAAGGAGGAACAAATGAGGCAAGAGAAACCGTGCAAATAACCTTATAAAGAGGTGGAGGAGGCAGGACATTTAAATGTCTGACACAATGACGTAACTGCCAGTCATCATGCGCAGTCACGTCGCTGTTAAGGACGGAGTGATGGATAAAGAAAAACCGACACACGTCAGTTAATTAATCCCAGAACGCTGTAACTAGCGCTACAACGCTACGACTACTGGACTGGGGGACTTGATGGCGTGCCTAGGGCAGCACAGCAGAACTGCGTCTAGCCCCAGAGCCGGGCACGCCAACTAGGCTCAGCCCAACAGGCTTAGCGCCCGCTGGCGTCCCCGGGAGCGAAGCGCGCAGGCGGAAGGCTCGCGCCCGCCAAGAGGCGCTCCTTGCTCCAAGACAAAAGATACGGTCATGAGACAAACAGAAGGATCAGAGCATTACTGTCGGAGCCAATGAGAGCACTCTAGCGGTTGAAGGCGCACGACCCTCTAATCAACGCCTCTAATCCTGTCTCCCCAAAAGCGATTCTGTCTTGTACGGCTCAGGCAGGAGCGCTAGGTATAAAAGGATGTGCTCTCAAACCTGCAAGGTAAGTTCTCTGGTCTTTCTAGAGAGAATACACACAAACCCTAAAACACCCTCTAACTTGACCGTCAGAGCGTTCTTCCGGGAGCTCCTCCTGGAAAGCAGCTGACGGCCTATGTTCTTTGTGATCTTGCAGTGATAGATAGACGTTTGAGAGAAGTTTTTGGATAGAGAAAAAACAAGGTCGCATCAGATACCATTAGAGGGGTTCTGGTTTGGTCACTCTCATCCAAGCAACTTCATAGAGGATCAAGATCTCAAGCATGGAGATCAAGGGCGACATAAGAGGTATGTTTTCTTCTTTGTTTTTATGTTTTTTTAGGGTTGATGTAATTAGCAGAAGCCATAGATCCATAGGATGCATGTAGACTTAGGTATATCGTAGTTTCGATTCTTCCGCTGCCTAGTTTAGAGTGTATTTGATGCATGGTATCAGAGCCATTGGTTCATGGATATATTCACCCTAGGTCCATATTTTCTGTAAAAACTTGTTTGAAATTGAATTATAAAAGAATAATTGAAAAATTCGTAATTGTTAAAACCCTAGTCGCAACTTACGACGTGAAAACTAGGAACTCATGTCGTGAGCTCAGCAAAATTAGGGTTTCGGGTTTTCTTCCATTTTTTAAATATGAAGGTTTATTAAATATGGATAAATACCAAATTTAAAATGTTTTAAATCTAGAAAATCGATAAATATTATTTAAATATGATTATTTAAATTTGGATATTTATCTATTATTTAAATAATGAATTTAAATATTTAATATTATTTATAATATAGATTTAAATAGTGAATTTAAATATTTAATATTATTTATAATAAAGATTTATAAATTTGAATATTACCCCTCATGATTTATTAATTGTTACATTGCGTCCTCGCAATTAATTAGAATTAATAATAGACAACTAAATTTAAAAAATTTTAACTTTACCCCTTATATTTATATATTATAATTGTTTCTATTATATGTATAAAAGGTTACAACATACACCCTCATATGTTTTAAATATTGACATTGTCAATCTTATCATAACTACAAAAAATCGTAACTTAATACTATAATGAATTCAACGACGGCGGTTCCGGTAGAGACCCCTGCTCGTCGATCACCACCAAGACCAACGCCCTTAGAAAGCAAACTGGGGTGCCGGTGACGGAGAGGGAGATGGTCGCTTCTTTTGAAACTGAAGGATCGATTGGAGCGACGGTGTGGAGAAAGCTAAAATAAGCGGTGGGAAACAAAGATAAAAAGAAATTAGCTAATGACACTGATCTTAATCCGATTGGATTACACGGGCGGTGAAGTGCAGATAGAACTTACGTGTGCATCTCCAGTTTTAAAGATGACCTAAAGGACCCCTGAAAAAGAAGGAAATAAACAGACGATCTATAGGGAACAACTAAAGGGACCAAAAGAGATGGAGGTGAAGCGAGATGGTGTGATAAATGCAAGAAGAAGCATTGTGGGAAGTGCAACGAAGAAGTGACTTGTTACAAGTGTGGGAGGACTGGTCACTATTCCAAGGGCTGCACACATAATGATAAAGTATGCTACGAATGTGGAGGCAAGGGGCACATGTCCAGAGACTGCCCAAGAAAAAAAATATAAAGCAGCAAGACCAGAAACGCCACCAAGGCCAAGGGAATTTCACATGATCCTCGACGAAGCAGAAAACCATGCGAGGAATCTAGGATGAGGACTTTATACCCGAAGATCAAGTTATGCAGTAGCCATAGTATCGTATGATGTAGCCCATTAGAGGCATAGTCCAGGGTGAACTTGAACACCTATGTAATAGTAAAATCTTCCTTTTGTTATCTGGTGTGTTAAATTGTTATGTGATTTTCTTGTATGGTGACTTGGAAAACTGCGAGACGATACTTGGGACGAGTATGAGTAGGTGTGAATGGTAGTAGAGGCCTATACTACCGGAAGCACAGGACTCACGCTTGGATCAGGGAAAGTCACAAGGTTACCAAGAAACTAGTAATCGATTTCATTTTATTCAAGTATGTCGTTACCATCGCTTCGGTAATGACTAAGAAGATGATTGTTATTCCGACCCTAGTGGTCATATCAAATTGAGTCCGACTACGATGAGTATGTTACGTGGTTCAGAGAACCAAGTTCGATGTAGCATCTGACTTAAACCGAAAGATTGAAATAAAAGATAATCAAAGCGATCAGTAGAGGTATCGCAATAGTTGCTTATAGCTAGAAATGCTACCTTTTAATATGTGATTATATCCCATTTGAACATGAAGGAAGGTAGTCTGTTCTGGGATTTGACTCTAAGAGACCTGAGTCTAAGCGTTGCAACATACGATGACAAGTCATTAGAATATGACACATCAGTCCATTATAGTAATAAAAGAGCTTATCTTAAGTTTGTATCCAGTGAGGATTGAGATTGTGACACGAAGGTCATGATTGAAAGTCTAACGAGCAGGTGCAAGACCAAGCACCGCCTGCAGTCAAGGAGTCCAAGAGTTAGATACTCGTTCGAAGCAACATAGAAGTTACAGTTATTACCTAGGATGAAGAGATAATGTATGGAGTCATTATACAATCCTGTTTCGTTGATGATTCCGGGAGGTAATCATCCTAAGGGGGAGATAATTGTAATGCCCGTAGATCCGGGCTAGTCAATTTAGAGGCAATAGGGGTCGAAAACGACTTTTCGACAAAAGATTATTAAGAATAAATAATCTCAACCAAGTTTTAGTATATGTTACAAGGTTTCCGTACATATAAAGAGTGTCGAAATCCGAGTTATAACAAAGAAGTTATGACCCGTTGAAGTTTCACGACGGAACCGACACGATATCGGGAGGCGTAAATAGTGAATTTACGATAGAGCGAGATTTAGCCTTAATGATCTAAATGAAAGTTGTAGTATATTTTAAACCGATAGTCTGCATAAAAAGAACATCCAAATCTGACTTCGTATGAGGAAGTTATGATTTTTCTAAGATATAGCATAGCAGTGCACAGCCCGAAATCTGAATTTTAGATCGGTCGATTTTTAGCCAAAATAATCTAAAAGATAAATGAAGATATCGTTAATAGGAGTTAAACGATAAAAATACAATCGAAAACGGAGCTCGTATGCGAAAGATATGGACGAAGCTTAGTCCCTACACTTCGAGCGTTGCGAATTCGATACAGTTTTGTAAATCTGAGATAGAGTGAGAATTAGCCGACGGGATCTAAATGAAAGTTGTAGTACTCGTAAATACCAACACGTGGATATAAAGAACGTCGATAATAGAGCTCGTATGCGAAAGTTATGGACGAAGCTTAGTCTCTACTTTTCGAGCGCGACGAATTCGATATAGTTTTGTAAATCCGAGATAGAATGAGAATTAGCCAACGAGGTCTAAACTAGAGTTGAAGATCTCATTAATAGGAACTCAACGGTAAAAAGACAGACAAAACGGAGCTCGTATGCAAAAGTTACGGACGAAGCTTGGAGACTACTTTACTATACAATTCCTATAAATAAGAGATGGATTCTTCATAATTTCCTCACACCTTCAAACCTTTCTTTCTCTCTCTAACTTCTATCTCTAACTTCTATCTCTAACTTCTCTCTAACCTCCCCAAACCTCTCCCAAGTCTAGGGAACCTCCCTATCACGAGAAGAAATCCCCGGAGCGCCCGGCGGCTCCGAGAAGAAAAGCTTTCGGCTCGGAAACGCTGCTCCAGCGAAGCCCGGTTTTTAATAAAAACCCGCTGTAAGTGAGTTATGCCTATACTATATTTAATATAGATTTTATTTAATTATAGTAACATTATTAGGACCTTAAAATAATTATTTGGGCTATTATTATGAGTTATACTGAGTGTTATTTAACGCTTATATAATAGGAATAATAGCTAGACTATTAAATTAGTCTCGTCAAGCGTTAGACTAAACTCTAGTGGTAATGATACTAGGTTTCGTCAAGGGATAATTGTTTTAAGAGTAACGAAGTGCTGTCCGAGTGCCAACTCACCACCTTTCAGGTGAGTGCATAGTTACTTTCATTTTACACATAGATATGAAGTATTTTATATAAATTACATGCTAAATGTGCATATTATTTGAGTACTTGCTGTCTATGCTGGATGAACGTTTTTATGCATGTTTTAAAGGATTTAAACTGTATTTTATATATACGAATATGTTGGGTATGACATGGGTAGATGAACGATGAGAGATAAAAGATGATGTGAGTAAACATTGGCAGCTATGGACTTAGTGCCTAATAAACATCGGCAACTATGGACTTAGTGCCTATTGGACAAACACCAGTAGCTATGGATTTAGTACCTGTTGGGAATTGGTAGCTATGGACTTAGTACCTATTAGATAAACACTGGTAGCTATGGATTTAGTACCCGATGAATAGACTATAGCAGGTATGGAATTAGTGCTTTACGAACGAACGTTGGCAGCTATGGACTTAGTGTCAGTCCTATAACCCTGGAAGTAAGGGACTTCGGAATAAACGAATGCAGAATAGATGAATCTTATGTTAAATCCTTAAGAGTAAAGAAGATAATGGGGATGGGTAATTGGGTTGATTGTTTGATTGTTTAAACATAATAATTATAATATTGTGGGTTGAAAACCCTATGTACTAATCAGGTTTCCCAACCTGACCCACTCAGTTTATTTATATCACAGGTGTTGATACGAAGTCACATTACATTGAGGGATTAAAGAGATGTAGATCACTAGTGTAAATAAATGTATGTTCCGTTTATGCTTATGTTTATGTATTGACGATGACATCCCAAAAATTTTAAAATGAATAAAATACGTTTCTTTGAAAATGTTTTGATAACGTATTTATCGTGTTTTTCTAGGAACAAATTCCGCAACCTTTTTATGAAATGAAGTACTCTGATTTTTATAAAGCATAAACAAAATCGGTCTTTTCTGGCCGTGAAAATTGGGGATGTCACACTAATTTTGCCGAACATGCCCTAAGTTAATTATAATATGTTAAAAGGTTTACGTCATTGAGGTTTCAAATGCATATGGTACAAGTAAAAATGTCTCTTTTAAAGGTATACTAGGCGAATGCACGTGCATTGCGCAGAAACATCTATATACCTGAAATCTTTACAAATATATGTTTTTTTTAAATATACCAATAATGTTGTTGTTAAGTTTGATATTATAAATCGTATACTAAGTTGATATAATATATTGATTGTTTTGAATTATATGATTATATATATATATATATATATATATATATATATATATATATATATATATATATATATATATATATTAAAACTGCATAATCTCAATCTTTTAAATGACATCTAACCACGGGTTACTCATGAATAAAATTAAATATAATATATGGTTTAATGTTATTTATAGATGTTGTTATTTTTAATTATTTTTTTTTATAATTTATTTGCTTAACGTTTTATTTCTATCAGTGTAATTATTTAAAACATCAAACAATTTTTTTTTGATTTTAAAGGTAACAATATAATCATTTATATAGAGTTATTTTTAACTATTGTTATTTTAAGTTACTTATTTGAAAACTTTTAACGATTATAAAAACATCTTTATGAAATATTTTAGTTAAATTGATATTACAATTTAGTTTTTGCATTTACCACTACAATTTATCACTTTTTCACTATTCACAAAATATTCTTTGGGTTTTTTTAAGTGGAATTGAAGTTAATCCTGTAATGTTATATTTAAATAAACAATTTAAGTATTTTGTCCAAACTATTCAAAAGTTATAGCTTTAAACTGATAAAGGTTACATACAACAGCATATTAAATCTAATAAATTAAGTATAACATGTTTAAAGTTAAAGACATAACATTATAAATAGAAGTAAAAATATTATTTTAATATTGAAATTTAGTTTATTTTTTATTACACTTTAGGTTTGATACTTATATAACCTTATTAACCAACTTATAATCATTATTAGAAAGACACTACAATTTATCACTTTTAACTATTTACAAAATATTCTTTAGATTGTCTAAGTTGAACAAAATTTATATTTAAGTTGATTCTATAAGGTTATATTTAAATTAACAATTTAAGTATTTTATACAAATTGTTCAAAAGTTATAGCTTTAAAATTATAATAGCTTACATACAACAACATATTAGACCTAATAAATTAAGTATAATATATTAAAAGTTAAAAACATAACATTATAAGCATAAGAAAATATACTCTTTTAATACTGAAATTTAGTTTATATATTATTACAATTTACATTTGATATTTATTTAACCTTATTAACCAACTTATAATCATTATAAGAAAGAAATTGAAAAGTCATGAGAGTTTCAAATGAATGTGGTGAAAGGAGAAATACATAGGAGTTTCAAATGAATGTGGTGAAAGGAAAAATGCTTCATGTATAAGTATAGTAGGCGAATGCCCGCGCGTTGCGCAAAAACACCAATATAGTTGAAGTCTTTATAAATATATGTTTTTTTTAAATATAGCAATAACGTTGTTGTTAAATTTGATATAATAATTCATATACTAAATTGATATAATATATTGATTATTTTGAATTATATGATAATATATACATCTATTATAAATACATAATTTCAATCGTTTGAATGACTTCTATCCGCGAGTTACACATGAATAAAATTAAATATAATATACAATTTAATGTTATTTATTGTTAATTAATTTTTAAAAATTTATTTGCTTAATTTTTTAATTTCTATCATTATAATTATTTAAAACACCAGACATTGTTTTTTGATTTTAAAAGTAACAATATAATCATTTATATAGAGTTATTTTTAACTGTTGTTATTGTAAGTTATTTTAAACTGTTTATTTGAAAACTTTTAACGATTATAAAAATATCTTTCGGAAATAGTTTAGTGAAATTGAGATTATAATTTAGTTTTTGCGTTTAGCACTACAACTTATCACTTTTAACTATTCACAAAATATTTATTGGGTTTTTTAAGTGGAACTGAAATTTATATTTAACTTGACACTGTAATGTTCTATTTAAATTAACAATTGAAGTATTTTGTCCAAACTGTTCGAAAATTGTAGCTTTAAACTGATAATGGTTTACATACAATAACATATTAAATATATTAAATAAAGTATAATATGTTAAAAGTTAAAGACATAACTTTATAAGTAGAAGTAAATATACTATTTTAAATCTGAAATTTAGTATATTTATAATTACGCTTTAGGTTTGATATTTATTTAACCTTATTAACTAACTTATAATCATTATTAGAAAGACACTACAACTAATCACTTTTAACTATTTACAAAATATTCTTTATGTTGTTTAAGTTCAACTAAAATGTATATTTAAGTTGACTCTGTAATATTATATTCAAATTAACAATTTAAATATTTTATACAAATTGTTCCAAAATTATATCCTTAAAATGATAGTGGTTTACATCCAACAATATATTAAAACTAATAAATTAAGTATAATATGTTAAAAGTTAAAAAAACATAACTTTATAAGTAGAAGTAAATAAATTATTTACACTTTAGGTTTGTTATTTATTTAACCTTATTAACCAACTTATAATTATTATTAGAAAGAAATTGAAAAGTCATGGGAGTTTCAAATGAATGTGGTGAAAGGAAAAATGTTTCCTTTATAATATAGTACTAGACGAATGCCCGCACGTTGCGCAGAAACACCTATATAGTTGAAGTCTTTACAAATATATGTTTTTTTTAAATATAGCAATAACGTTGTTGTTAAATTTGATATAGTAATTCGTATACTATATTGATATATAATATATTGATTATTTTGAATTATATGATAATATATATACATCTATTATAACTGCATTATCTCAATCGTTTGAATGACTTCTATCCGTGAGTTACACATAAATAAAATTAAATATAATATATGGTTTCATGTTATTTATAGTTGTTGTTATTGTTAATTGATTTTTTAAAATTTATTTACTTAATGTTTTAATTTCTATCATTATAATTATTTAGAACATCAAACACTGTATTATTTTAAAGGTAACAATATATTCATTTATATAGAATTATTTTTAACTATTGTTATTGTCAGTTATTTTAAGGTACTTATTTGAAAACTTTTAACAATTATAAAAATATCTTTCAGAAATATTTTAGTTTAATTGATATTGCAATTTAGTTTTTGCATTTATCACTATAATTTATCACTTTTAACTATTTACAAAATATTTTTTGGTTTTTAAGTGGAACTGAAATGTATACTTAAGTTGACATTATAATGTTATATTTAAATCAACAATTTAAATATTTTGTCCAAACTGTTTAAAAGTTGTAGCTTTAAACTGATAATGGTTTACATACAACAACATATTAAATCTAATAAATTTAGTATAATATGTTAAAAGTTAAAGACATAACTTTATAATTAGAAGTAAATATATTATTTTAAAACTGAAACGTAGTATATTTATTATTACACTTTAGGTTTGATATTTATTTAACCTTATTAACTAACTTATAATCATTATTAGAAAGACACTACAATTAATCACTTTTAACTATTTACAAAATATTCTTTGGGTTTTTTTTAAGTTAAACTAAAGTTTATATTTAAGCTGTCCCTATAATGTTATACTCGAATTGATAATTTAAATATTTTATACAAATTGTTCCAAAATTGCATCTTTAAAATGATAATGGTTTACATCCAACAATATATTAAAACTAATAAATTAAGTATAATATGTTAAAAGTTAAAAACATAATTTTATAAGTAGAAGTAAATATATTATTTTAATATTGAAATTTAGTTTATATATGATCACACTTTAGATTTGATATTTTTTTAACCTTATTAACCAATGTATAATTATTATTAGAAAGAAATTGAAAAGTCATGAGAGTTTCAAATGAATGTGATGAAAGAAAAAACGAATGGAAGTTTCAAATGAATGTGGTGAAAGGAAAAATGTTTCCTTTATAATATAGTATGATATGATATGATGACAATAATATAGACAATATAGTATAGATAATTTTAATAACTAAAAGATAATTAAAACTGTTGGTGAAAAGAAATTGCAAAGGACATTTACTCATTTTATGTCTTATAAGGGATGAAATATGCAAATTTAAATTAACGAGGGTGAAGTGTGCACCTTTTTATGATATAAGGGACCATCCAAACTAATTTTAAAAATATGGATCAAACGTGCTTTTTGACAACTTAAATGGTTGACAATTTATGTAATATGTTAAATATTTAAATTAATACAATGACTTTGTTGTTATTTAAATATATAAAAAATGTTTATAAATAAAATTAGTTACCATATTTTTATTATTATCTATATTATTTTCAATTGACATTAGACAAAATTGCAAAAATGGTCCATGTGGTATAAATTTTTTTGAGGTTTTAGACCAAACCTCGACTTTTTTTTTTGGCTTCGTGGTCATTTTGAGTTATTTTCATTGTGTTTTTGGTCCATATGAATAGTGAAATGGTTGTAATATCCTTGGGGTATTTGTTTTCCAATTTTCTTTCATTTCTTTTAAAATCTAATACTAATTTATTTATTTTAATAATTAATAAAATTAAAGAAGGGGCCCATCCTTCTTCTTCTTCTTCTTCTTCTTCTTCTTCTTCTTCTTCTTCTTCTTCTCTCTCTCTCTCTCTCTCTCTCTCTCTCCTGGAATTAAGAACACAATTCCTCTTTCTGTGATCATAACAAGAAAGAATCACTCTTTTGAAGAAAAGCCCTAAACCACTTTCGACCACCATTGACAAACTGCTTCTGGAAACCACTGAATCGCCGCTCAGCTTCAGCCTCTGCCACCATAGCACGTTCGATCCTACCCCACACATTGTATCATTACAAGTTCACCATCAACAAGTTCATCACAACTATGATTAGAACTAGCTATTCTACAAATGAAATTGATACGTTTAAAAGTAATCAGTGGTTCAATCGATACTCTAAAGATGAAGAAGATAAATTGTAAGCTTGGTTAATTGATTTCAGGGACAAAAACCTCAACGATTTGGAGCTCCAAAGGGTGGTTGCATCAATGACGAGTAACATCAATTTATGTAAACAAGTTGAAGATATACATGTATGCTTTGCTTTTTCCAACCCTTATACGTGAATTTTTGTTGGTTTAGAGTAAAAGTCTACAAAAACCATCCGCTTTCCCCTTCGATTTTGGGTTTCGGGTCTGAATGAGAAGAGTACAGTACTACAAGGGGTTGGAGATGAAGAGACGGGGTTTGAAGATTTCAGACAATGGCCTCTCCTCCCCCGACTTAGTCTCCGTCAGGATGAGAAAAAAACGATCGTAACCCTACCCTCTCTTCTTCTTCTACCCGACACACTCTTTATTCTCCACCATTTGACGAGGAGCATCGGGGACTAGATGACGATGATGAAGAATTAAACCCAAATCATTAGTGGGTGTATTGTCATTTGTAAATACTCAAAGAAGGAAGTGAGAACAATTAGAATGTTCTCTGATGTTTTTGAGAACCTTTTGACAGAAGTTTGGGAGACTATTGACTGGAAAAACAATTGTTACCGGAGTCAATGGCCGGAAATGAAGAAGAAGAAGAAGGAAGTGCGAATAAGAGTGGATTTTTTTGCTTGTTTTTGCAAGTGAGGTGATGAAGATGACAATGAGGAAGTGGGTTTTTTTTGTTTGTTTTGGTGTGTGGTTAATGCCCACCAAGTGTTTGATCTTTTTTCTGAATGATCTTTTGATGTTGCATGTAGTTCTTAGTTGTGTTCATTGATTTTCAGTAATTTTGCTTCACAAATGTTTGTTTCAATTTGGCATTTAAATTTCTTGAAGTAATCTTAAATTCCCTAAATCAAAACTGGGTGGTGATGTCGTGAGAATGGCTTCCGAGAGAGAGAGAGAGAGAGAGAGAGAGAGAGAGAGAGAGAGAGAGAGAGAGAGAGAGAGAGAGAGAGAGAGAGAGAGAGAGAGAGAGAGACCCAAATTAATTTTTTATTTTCCTTTTCATTTAAATTAAATAGAAAAAACATAAAAACATATCAGAAGAGCATTACAGTCATTTCAATTTTACAAGGAACCAAATTTACATACAAACATGACCAAAATGCTACAAACCAAAAAAATCGAAATTTATACTAAAATCCAAAAAAAATATATACCACAAACACCAATTTTAGAGCTTTGTCTTTAACATTATAATATACTTTTCCTTGCAGTTTTGTCTTTAACATTATGGTATAGTTTATGAATTTTAACCTACTCAAAATACTTTTCCAACCGCCATAGTAGGAGTAGTCGAGAAGAAAGAAACATCCACATTGTTGCCCTACCGCATTAGGTCATCATCCACGTCTTTTCCTTAAAAGGCGGTTATCTTTTCCCTATAAATTGAGATTCATTTCCTCCCCAAATCCACAACATCATCAAATTCCCAACCAATTCAAGTTTCTCTCATTCCTAACGCGTTTCATTCGATCTTATTCTACTAGAAAGGTAAACTACAATTTCCTTGTAAATTAATATTCAGCGATCGTTATCAATTTTGCGAATTGTATATGTTATAGGATTTTGATTCGCTTTGTTTGTGAATTTAGATGCAGATTTTTGTGAAAACCCTAACGGGGAAGACGATAACTCTCGAAGTCGAGAGTTCCGATACGATCGACAATGTTAAAACGAAGATACAGGACAAGGAAGGAATTCCTCCGGATCAACAACGTCTTATCTTCGCCGGTAAACAGCTCGAAGACGGCCGTACTCTCGCCGATTACAATATCCAAAAAGAATCGACGCTCCATCTCGTTCTCCGTCTTCGTGGAGGCATGCAAATCTTCGTCAAAACCCTGACCGGAAAGACGATCACGTTGGAGGTGGAGAGCTCGGACACAATCGACAACGTGAAGACAAAGATTCAAGACAAGGAAGGAATCCCTCCCGATCAGCAACGTCTCATCTTCGCCGGTAAACAGCTTGAGGACGGCCGTACCCTCGCCGACTACAACATCCAAAAGGAGTCAACGCTTCATCTCGTCCTTCGTCTTCGTGGAGGTATGCAGATCTTCGTTAAAACCCTCACCGGAAAGACAATCACCTTGGAGGTTGAGAGCTCCGACACCATCGATAACGTTAAAACCAAAATTCAAGATAAGGAGGGGATTCCACCGGATCAACAGCGATTGATCTTCGCCGGAAAACAACTGGAGGATGGGCGAACACTTGCAGACTATAACATCCAGAAGGAGTCGACTCTCCACCTGGTTCTTCGTCTGCGCGGTGGTATGCAGATCTTTGTGAAGACTTTAACGGGTAAAACTATAACTCTGGAGGTGGAAAGCTCTGATACTATCGATAACGTGAAGGCTAAAATCCAGGATAAGGAGGGGATTCCACCGGATCAACAGCGATTGATCTTCGCCGGGAAGCAATTGGAAGATGGGCGAACTTTGGCTGATTATAACATCCAGAAGGAGTCCACTTTGCACCTTGTTCTTCGTCTTCGTGGTGGTGATCTCCGTAAGTTGAACTAGATAGCTCTGTTGGTGTTCATTTGATTATGGGTGTTGACTGATTTTAGTGGGATACTATAATATAATAAAAGTATGAATTTGTGTTGGAACGATTTTACCCTGTTTTCGTTTTCGTTGCTTGATGTGTTTGGTGTTTGAAATAGATGATATTATCGTGTTATAATTTTAGATTATCGAAAACTAAAATCTTTTCTTTGACTATTTTCGGATAGGTAATTAGGGAAAATTTCTGGATTAGTATTTCTGTTTCTATCATTTAATTTAATTCCAAAATATGGTCGGATTACGAAGATCTTTTTCACTATTTATCAAAAATTATTATCTAATTCAAAAAATATGGTCATATTACGAAGATCTTCTTGACTATTTATCAAAAATTCAAAGCTTTTGTCATTATTCATTAATGAATAACTAGAGATTAGTATAAAACCGTACAAATGCCCATAACAAACCACACCGTATTACATGTTGTAGTATTGATATACGGTATAGTTTATATCAAATTTAATGAACATTTTTATAATATTTGTGTGTTAATGAGAGTATTTGCCATTGATTTTATTTTACATGTTTTTTTTTTCAACAGTACGTCATATTTTTAATTCATATTATTTTGTTACTAAGCAAAAAATTCTTACATTATACCTCAAACTAGGTTTTTATGAAACCTAAAATCTTTATTCGGTATAACATTATTAAATTGTACATAAACGAAATTATGACTATTTATTGATGGGGTAGGATATTTGTAATTACATTACTTTTTCCCTTTCATGTTCTTGCGTATGCACTCTTTTTCAAAAGAAAACTTAGCTTGATCATAAGTAATTTGGTTATGAAAACAGTATTTAGTTTTCCATTTTAATTTAAGTTTTTTTCCTAAGAAAAACTAAAATTTAACTATTGCCTTCTGTGTCCAATCAGTTATAGTTGTTATTGTTGGCAGGGTATTTTCATCATTTTATGTATATTATGTTAGACAGTTACATAGTTAGATGTCTTAATGTATATATGTATTGTTTTGTTGATCTGATTACATACAGAAGAATTATTTCGAGTTGTTCTTCAATATTTCTCTCTCTAGTTTTAACATTTTTCAATATATGTTGTGTTTATGTTGGATCCAGCCAAGATTTTATATATATATATATATATATATATATATATATATATATATATATATATATATATATATATATATATATATACACACACTACAAATTACAAAGAGGTTTCTGGTGCAGTATATATATATATATATATATATATATATATATATATATATATATATATATATATATATATATATATATATATATATATATATATATATATATATATATATATATATATATATATATATATATATATATATATATATATATATATATATACACACTACAAATTACAAAGAGGTTTCTGGTGCAGTTTAATTTGGTCAGCCACTTTTGGTGAATCTACATTTGGTTTACACTTTACATTCCATTTTTTGCTTTTGATTTTGCTAGAAAATCAATTCACATTTGGTTTACATTTCATTCACTTTGTATAAGGTCCCGTTTGATAGTTTCTGTCTGGGAAAGTGCTGTCTGGGAAAGTTTTCTGACTGGAAAATAAACCATGCTGTTTGATTGTACATCTGATTGACTGTGTTGAATGATGAAAAAAAGTAATAATTCAATAAAAAATAAATTTAAAAAAAGTTCTTTAAAAAAATTAATAATTCAATAAAGAAAGAAAGAGGTGGGGTTTGGTGTATAATTGTCTTTCCAGCCCATTCAGTCAGAAAGACATGATTTTGGGGCTTTCTGGGAAAGACATATCTTACTGGGAAAGACCCCTTCTTTTGTGCAAATCAAACAGTTTTTCCGGTCCATTCAGCCAGAAAGATCTGTTTGGACCTGGAAAGATGCGTATCAAACGGGGCCTAAGTTTTGGAGGATAAAAAAACTGTATAACCATTAAGTGCCTCCCTTCTCTAATACTGTATAACCATTAAGTGCCTCACCCTTCTCTAATACTGCGACAGATGCCATTACACATCATTTCTATGTGCATTTTCATTTGTTAAGTTATCGTTGTTTGATTTAATTAAAAAATAAATAAATAAATAAATAAACTCTATTTTTATATCCTTATGCATTCTCATATATTTTGATTTTGTTTTCCAACAACTCTAGCCATCACACTAAAGAACCAAAATTAAGAAGAGGAAGAGGTCAGTCAACAATTCAACATGGTCAAACTTATTACTCTATAAACAATTGTGTGATGGATGGTAACCATTAGATCTTTTTATTTTATAAGCATGAGGAAGATAATGAAGATGAAAATGAACAACAAGACCAGTTAACTGAAGAATTTATTTTTCATACAGAAGATCGATGGTCTTGTGGTTGAAAAACTTCTTTTTTAGCATAACGAGTACAAAGAAAAAAAAAAGGAAAGTCTGAAGGGTTAAAAATGTCATTTTCTTAGAGGACAAAGGTCAATATATCAAACCAATGCTTCCCAAGGTTGGTTCTGTATAAGTTATATAACTTTGCTTTATAATTTAAAAGTTTTCTATTGTTGTTTGTTTTGATCAAATGGGTTGACTTTAAACAGGTCCAGTCAAACGATTAGTAGTTGAGGCAACTTTAAGAGCAGCTACACAGTATTAGAAATTGCGTAGGAAAAAAGATTTACAAAAAAATAGAAAAATTCTTGTTGAAAAAACACATATGAGAGATAATAGAATGGTCATGAAGGAAGCAGGTGTCTTTGGAATTACGTACGTTGTCATTTCAAACTAAATTTGAAAATGATTTTTATTGTGTGTTTCGTTTTTACATTATACAGTTTTAATTGTGGTTGATGCAAGTGGAAGTATGGCATTAAATCGAATGCAAAGTGCAAAAGGTGCAACACTTCAAACTATTAGCAAAGACCTTATTATAGTTTATTAACTATTAACTATGTTAGGGTCAGGAATTTATATTATTATATATGCTTTTTAACAATATTTGTGGGTCGTATATATTTCTCAGAATGCTTTCTTGATATTTTAACATCATAGTGTGATTAAATATTTGGGTGTTTTTACAATTATTGAACTGCTTAAAAATATACTTACGGTAACAATCCTAAATTTTGAAAGTCAAGACTACTAAATCAAAAAGATAATGACAATGTATTATGTGAAAATGCGTTTTATGATCTTGACTCTGGTGATTTTAAATTACTCTCATTTTTAGTCTTAATTATTTTTCTTTGTTTCCATATCATTTAAATATGTTGCAAGCATAACTTATAATGCTTGGGTTTATTTCTCTGCTTCTAACATTTTTTCGGAGCTACATTGCTGCCATGAGTATTGATAAGATGCCAAAGATTTCTTGCCTTACAAATTAAGACCCGAAGGAATTTTGATGCGGGGTACAAACATTACAAATATTCAAAATAGTAAATGCAAAGAGTTTTCTTAATATTTAAAAATATAATTTAAGCAAAAGTTACAATTGAATCCGTCTAGGCTTCAGGTCTTGAAATTGATCAATGATATTCTTATCAAGAAATTGTAGAAACACATCATTGTATATAAAAGCGACTGGACAATCATTTAAAACTTGATTATCCAACTTCTTCTCTCTACACTTGCTATAGGAATGACAAAATATATATTTATGTAGTTACTAAATTTCATGCATTAAAATAACATAGAACATGTTAACAAATAATTTATTCTTTTATATATAAAACAAGTTTTTGGGGATGTTGTGGTACCTCAATGCCCCATGTAGATTCACCACTAGATGCCTTGCGTCACATATTTGGTTAACTATTCACTTGACATGTACAAGTTCATTTAGTTCATGGAACTCAATTTAACTTGCAAAAATATATCAAAAGGTCCCTTAAGTACCCACTTAAAGTAACAATCCAAATTTATTCAAGACTTGATTCACTAGACTATGACATTGTAGAAAAAAAATAGCATAGGCCCACATCAGAATAAGCATTCATCAAAGTATGAAGTTTGTTTGCCTATTTTCATGTATTCTTATTCACGTAGCTGAGCTTTGCATGTTGTGATTAGAAGAGTTCCCTTCTCTTTGTTTTCATATCACACTAAAAGTACGTTGCTTTTATTTGCATTTAACCTAATTTAATAATGAAGTGCTGATTTAATTTTGTAAAGTGCCGGTTGTTCGGTTGTTCAACAATTTGGGACAGATTTATCGATGATAAAAGAGTGTTTTCCTATCTTTGTCAGACTCAAAAATTGTTGACATAGTTTTCTCTTATTCAAGTTTATAGCCTGTTGGGGTTTTAAACTTCCTTACATATTGTAGACCTTATGACAAGTAACATAAATTGAAAGTTTTGTTAGAATTTAGATTTACGAAAAATCAAATTTCTCAACCCGATAACATCATATTGACTTAATTGATCAGACACTGTACCGATTAAGTCCTTTATTTATTTATTATTATTAAAGCACTTTACTTCCAAAGTACAATGCTATAAGTGAAAGTATGTTTTTCTTATCATGTTTATTCAATTGGGGTGTAACAAGGGATAAGGGTGTTTTGTGTGTGTGACAGAGATTGTATGTGTCATTGTGTAGATGTTTGCGACTATTTGTGTGTGTGTGTGTGACAATAAGGAGGATCGGGATCAGGTATAGTGGGGAATGGATAAGTTGACACATAAGGAGCACGTGGAGGTGTCTCAGGCGGTACGAGTTTAGGTGCTAAAAAAGGAAATGAAGTTTCATGAAACCTTACATGTCAAGATATGTATAACTTGTCAGTAGTAGGATCAAGGCACCTGTACCCTGATGAGATGAGTTGTAACCAAGGAAAATACAAGCAATGGACCGAAAATCCATTTTGTGTTGATTGTAGGGTCGTAGATGAGGGAAGCATTGCCACCCAAAAACTTTGAGAAATGAGAAATCTGGAGGACGCTTAAAGATGGTCTCAAATGGTGAGACATGGGAAGTGACACGAGAGGGCATTCTGTTGATTAGATAGACTGCCGTGTCAAAGTCAAAGTGCCAATAAGTATTTGGAACTCCCGATTGAGCAAATAAGATTAAGACGATTTCGACTACATGGTGATGTCGCCTCTCAACTAAGCCATTTTTTCACTTGTAAGAGGACAAGAGAGGCGATGAACAATGCTAAGGGACTTAAAGAAAGTGTGGAGCTTACGAAATTCACCACCCCAATCAGTTTGAATGGCCTTGATTTTTGTAGAGAATTGTCGTTCAGTTATAACAAGAAATTGTTTAAATACATCAAAAACATCAGACTTGCGTTTAAGAGGAAATATCCACATAAAACGAGAAAAATCATCCACACAAAGTAAGAAATATGTATAACTGAGGTAACAGGGGCTGGGCCCCAAACATCGCAAACAATAAGATCTAAAAATCGTTTACTATTAAAACTTGAAGTAGATAAATGAAGTTTAGAAGATTTCCCAATATGACACGAATGACAAAAAGAATCTGAAGATTTACTAGAAATAGGAAGACAATATTTAGAGCACATAAATTTCAAAAGTTGTGAATGAGGGTGTGCCAGCCTTTGATGCCAAATATCAAAAGAAGCTCTAAACGTAGTGTATGCAACTTTGGGAAGACGCTGGAAGGACGAAAGACGGATGTAGTAGAGCCCATTGTCACTTGGACCCGTGAGGAGGGTAATTTTGGTAATATTGTCCTTCACAACAAAAAAAGACGAGTGAAATTCAAAGAAAACATTATTGTCGACACAAAACTTTTGAACGGAAAGAAGATTCTTTTTAATTTCCAGAACATGAAGAATATTGGATAATGAAAACGTTTTTGAGGGTGAATAAAAACTACTAGAACCAATATGAAGAATAGGTAAACCCATACAATTGCCAACATGAAGAGTATCCTCGCCAAATAAGGTGTGTGACTGTCTAGTGATGAGAGATCGTGAGATACATGGTTGCTGGAGCCAGTATCGGGGAGCCATGCAATAGTTTGTGATCGATTTTTTGCAAAGTTGGTAGTGAGCTGTGAGCGAGTATGCATGGTATTAGGATCTCGGTTGGGACATTGGGAAGGGATATGACCAATACCGCACCTAGTACATGTGCCAAAAACTGTATTTTGTGTAGAAGCCCAAGGGAATTGAGCCCGATTCCCCCTGATGAGTGTGAGAGGCTGCCTCAGCCTCATCTGGTGTTGGATCCCCGACCCTGAGAAGCAGCATGGCAGGCGGTGTAGAACGTCTAAGGGCTGGAGGAAGGGACTGAGTTTGGTTGTAAACTGAGCTGATTGAGAAGCTGTTGAAGGGCTTGCAATTGGTCAGTTGGTAGGGTAATTGGGTTGGAGGTGGACCAGTTGGTGGCAGTGGTAGCAAACGCCTAAACATGGGCCACGATGGGGGTGGTTTTCCTGATCATGAAGTCATGATCAGCAAGGAGGTCGTTAAGGTCTTGGAAAGAGGTGGGGGTTTGTCGAGCAAGAAGGTTGGACTTAAGTCCATTGTATTCTTCACGGAGTCCCGAAATCACAAGCATAACAAGATCTTTTTCTTTAATAGGTTCACCAATGTTGGAAATTGCATCAGAATACTCTTGAGCACGTAAGAGATAAACCGAGGCTGTTTCATCAAGCTTCGTCTCGAGTTTAAGAAGCTGTGTTTTGAGAGTATACTCTCTAAAGGATGATTGAAGAGCATATACTCGTTGTAAGGAAAGCCATAGATCCCTGGATGTTATACCTTGTGCATGGGGATAGGAAGCTTCAGAGATAGTAGTGAGAAGAAGCATACGTACGTGTGCATCATTGGCTATCCAAGCAGCATAAGACGGGTTTGGTTGGGGATCAGCGGTGGTAGCTTTTTCTGTTACCGGTAAAGTTGAAGCTGGACATGGAATAGTAGCATCGATATATCCAAAGAGATTGTTGGTAACGAGAAACGGTTGGATCATTGTCTTCCAAAAACCAAAGTTGGTAGGAGATAAAGTAAACGGAAACTTATGGGAGTTATGTGAGGTTTTCTCAGTTGTGGAGAAAGCTGTGATAGCTGTCATGATCAAGAAACTGTGAAGACAGACCTGTGTGGCTGTGTGTTTTTTTTGGAATTGTTGGCTAGGGTTGTAACCCTAAGGAGGCGAGAATGCCTGTGCTCTGATACCAAATCAGGTTTGGTAATGGTATGGCTTCTCTTATTATCACACGTAACATATACAAGGGATATATATAATACATATAGTTACGATCTAGTCCCTGAACTAATATTATCTTGTCTAATAGTGACTGTGTGTATGTGTTTATGGTCCATCAATATAACATGTTACCAATGCATTTTCTTTGAGAAAATGAAGGAATATAGCAAGAAGAATGAATTGTGTACCTCTTTGGAATGGGCCACAATAATAACATTATGCCCACCAATATTCCTCTATCATAGTGCAATGTTCTTTTTATATATAACATACTAGCATTGGTATCGTGGTGGGTATCTCGGTGTGTGTATATATATATATATATATATATATATATATATATATATATATATATATATATATATATATATATAGAAAGAGAGAGAGAGAGAGAGAGAGAGAGATAGGTTCATGCGTTTAAAGTAATTATTGAGTTATTGTATGCATAAATGTGGGGCAATCAAATTTAAAAAATAAATAAATAATCAAATAAATAAATAAGGGTAATTTAGTAATTTGATAATTTTTTTTTACAAATACACTCCTATAATTATGGTAATTACTTTGACCTACCTTTATCCCTTTTTAAAACAATCAACAATACTATATTCTATCCCATTCGATCCTCCCTAACCCTAGCTCCAAAACAGAAGATCGCCACCACCATCATTTACTGTTATGGCTTTCGGTAATCCAGAGCTTCAGCCTTTATCTAATCGCGAGTTGAGGAACAACACTTAAATAGAAGTCTCTGGGTTCGAGAGTGACGCTACCCGCGCGATGAGCTTCTGTAACATCCCAAAATACGACCCAAATTTTTTTTGTTTTAACACTACTAAAAATCATATACTGAAAGTTATCTCATAAAAACCATATGTTAATATCTCAAACCAAAAACAAGTATCATGATAAAAACTGTATCAAATCACATCTAAGGAAAAACTGAACAATCTCCCAGGAATAAAAACTGAAGCTGTGGTGTGTACGATGCCATCATCCCGAGCTCTTCCCTTTGTTTGTGGAAGTATCTGAAACCAAAACTGAAAACCGTAAGCACGAAGCTTAGTGAGCTCCCCCAAACTACCACATACCATACAAACATATAAACAACTACTGGGCTTGCCCACTGCATCAGACCGAAGTCCAGAAACTACATTGGACTGAAGTCCGGAACTAACCAGGGCCTTGCCCTCTGCATCGGACTGAAGTCCAGAAACTGCATCGGACCGAAGTCCGAAACTAACTGCATCGGACCGAAGTCCGGAACTGTCTGGGGCCTTGCCCCCTGCATCGGACCGAGGTCCGGAAATTGCATCGGACCGAAGTCTGGAACTAACTGAACATAGCATAACATAAACATATCAACTAGCATAAACACATATACTACATACTGCATCGGGCCATAGCCCGGAACACATAACACATAAATCATGTCTGAGCCACGAAGGCATCAGACATACTAACTACTACATCGGACCGAAGTACGGAAACTGCTGCTAACTAAACGGGCCGACATTGTGGCCGTAGACCCGATCCTACTGGAAGGAAACTCACCTCGTGATGTTGATTGCTGAACTCCGGAATGAGAAATCCCTGACTGCTGCTCCGGCTGCTTCCCGACTATCAAGGGAAATAAAATACTAGATCAGAATAGGGATTCTCTTATGGGTAGAATGACCATTTTATCCCTGCTATGGAATGGGTCCTAACATGGCCCAAATCCTCAATTCTTCTAAGTCTATCCATGGCCCCATTATAGGCCCACTAATGGCCCAATTTTCTAAATTGAGCCTATGTCCTCGTATGGGCCCTACAAGTCCCACAATAATCTTGGCCCATAATATAACTTCTGGAGGTCCAACAACAAGATAGGCTTTCCAAGCCTACTATTGGCCCATTAATGGCCCAACTTGCTATATTGGGCCCAAAGCCCTTTATTGGGCCTTACTCAAGTCCAATACTAATTCCTTGGTCCTTAACAACTGAATTCTGATGAACCATTAAGGCCTAAGGACCCTAAGTCTGAAACTCAGCCCACACCGAGGCCCAAAACACTCGAAGCCCAAACTGGCAGGGTACGCGGGGCGTACACCAAGGTACGCTGAGCGTACTAGCTGCTGGCTTGTATGCGGCGCGTACCTCCTTGTACGCCCAACGTACATCCCTGTTAAGCCAAAATCTCATTAAGTGCTTAATAATCCGATCCAGAGGTTACAATTCCAAATCCTAAGCTTGTTCCATGTCTTAAGCCATAAAGTTGCTCACTTGATGGCTTACAAGTCTCATAAAGGCTCAAACTTCCATAAATAACATTCTACTTCCATAGAGCTAACTAGATCTCATGCATGGTTCCATATAAGCCACAAAAACTGAAACTTTATTGGTAGGAAGATGTTTCTGAGCCTTAGGGATGGCAATCCAAGCTCCAAAACCGAATTACAAGATCAAGACTCAACCTTTGGACCTAAAAAGGTCCAAACTTCCATAACCTAGATCTAAAAGGAAAGAGGAAGAAAGTTCAGAACTTTATACATTCCTTTGCCGACCAAGAGGGTGCTAAGTCTAGATCCCGGAGCTCAAGCCTCTTCTCCAACTTCTTCTCTTCCTTCTTCACCACTTCTCTTCATTAAAACACTCACCAAAAGCTTCTTCACACACAAGAGAGGATAAGAATGAATTAGGGTTTTCTTGAGGTTGGGGAGACTGATGGGAAAACAGGGAAGGAGGCTATAATGGGGTTTATATAGCCTTAAACCCCTAAAATTAGGGTTTTCATCTGGCCGCGTACGCGGGGCGTACCATATGGTACGCTGCGCGTACGCTCCTCCTCCCCGCGTTTCATTTAAGCGTTACGCCCAACGTACAACGGGTTACGCCCCACGTACGGCTTATGGGCAGCCTAATTATCGGCCCAAAACAAATAGGCCCAAACCAAAAATACAACTCTATAATAGCCCAAAATAAAACTTGAGAATTTGAATAAATTTATACCTCGGAAGACGATGTTGGGTTTTCTACGCATCAAATACACTCTAAAACTAGGCAGCGGTAAAATCAAAACAACGATATACCTAAGTGTACATGCATCCTGTGGATCTATGGCTTCATGCTAATTATATCAACCCTAGAAAACATAAAACATAAGTAAGAAAGCATACCTCTTATGTAGCCCTTGATCTCCATGGTTGAGATCTTGAACCTCCATGAAGTTGCTTGGATGAAAGGACCCAAACCAGAATCCCTCTAATGGTATCACACCCAATAACACCAAAGAGTGGAATAAAATAACTAGGAGAAGGGTCAATTTCACAAACCCAAAGGGGTTAGAAATCGTCCCTAAGAGGGGGAGGAAGAAGGCTTGGCGAATACTCAAGCCAAGGTGCAAGGAGGAATGAAATCCCTAAGACCCTATTTATAGCCTTGGATGCCTCTTAGGGTTTTGTACTCCTTCCCATGTGGGATGGAGGCATAACCACGAAATTTCACTCCTTTCCCATGTGGGAAGGAGTGATTTTCATCCAACCCTAATTCCGTAAGGTTCTGGAACATTCCTAATTAACCAACTATCGATAATTGAACATTCAACCCTTTAATTAATTAAACTGTTAGTTAATTCCCATAATATATTTCCAATTAGTTTCTAATTAATTATTAACCATAATAATTAATAAACCAATTTCTCCTTTATTTATTCTACTCAATTTGGGTCTTGAGGGCAACCCAAAAGGACCCTGCTATTATTAGAAATATGACCAATAGTTAATGACCTTGGACACTATTCCAACAAACGATCGTTACAGCTTCAACAAGATTTTCGCATTCTCCTCCCTCTCGATGTTGCTAATCTGAGCTTCTTCTTCGAAATCCTCTATAAATTTTACTCATTTTCAGAGAAATTCTACATCTGTTTCTCATTGAGCGAGAATTTAGGGCTTTTTTTGTCAATGACAAGATGACAACAACAACGGCGACAGTAGGTGGCTTTGCCACTTCGTCCTTTTTTTCTGGTGAGGTGAGAACGAGAGACAAGGAGGTCGATGGGTACATGTTTCTTCATTCTGCTTCTTATTTTGATTGATTTACTGTAAACAATGAAGTTTAATCTTCAAATGTTTTTTTTAATTTGATTTGAATTCAATATATAGAATGGATGTTTGGGTTGATTGTTTGACAGAAATCAAAGAAATTTTGGATGTGTTTAGGTTTATTGTCTAATTCTTTCAAGGTGTAATATTTTTGGTGAATTGAAAATTTGTTCCGATTGTCTAATTTTTACAGGAAATTGAAGTTGTTTTAATTGATGCATACCAAACGCTCGCTAAAATGCTTGAACTGAATGCTATTTCTTCTTTTATAGTATTCTATCAAAAAAGAATGTTTTTTTATGATAATCATGAACATATTCTGTTAGAATTCTCCGGATTAATATAATTATTGGTAAATGAATTCAAATTCTATCATAATGGAACCACGAATTACGATTATGTTGGAATGAAATATGAATATTTTCTCACTAATTTATTCATTGGATTTGTTTCCACAGAAGCTGATGCTTCAAGAACAGACCACGAAATTTGGACGACGCCTCTTAGCTACATTATTCTTTTAGAATGTATTAGTGTATTTGTTACATTTTGATTTTTTTTTTTTCATATTTGAAAGTTTTTTTTTTTTTTTTTTTTTTTTTTTTTAGTTTTATTCTTTAACAATAAATGTAATTCTTAGCAATTGTTACATGTATTCTATAAGAATTAATTTAATTTTTGTTTTAATTCTTCAATTGATTGTTCGAGAATTTTGTTATTCTACAAGAAATTTTTAAAGTCATGATAAAGAAATATGTTCAAGAATATTTTTATTATTTTATGGTTCAAGAATATTTTTATTTTTGAACATACTCAAACATATTCTACCAGAATGTCCGAATTAAAAGCATTATAATTCGTAAAATCGGATTTTTAAAATTAATAGAATCTATGATCCCTTAGAATATGCAAATTTCCTTTATTAAATATATATTAATTGACTAAAATACCATTCTAGTTAAATTAGATGGTATTTTTCAATTATATTTAATTCGATAATATGTATTAATCACTTTCTTAAAATAAGTAAAATGATTGACCCATATTTATGTATACAATAACACAATAATTACTTTGAATATAATAACCTAAGCATATATATATATATATATATATATATATATATATATATATATATATATATATATATATATATATATATATATATATATATATCATGGTTGTAAAAAAAGTTCGACGGTAGCTCGGCGATCGACTGCGGTCAAACGATTAATCGGTTTGGCGGAGATTAATCAGAGACTATAAATTACTAATAAAACAATTTTAAAACTTAATATATCCTAAGAATATATAGCATTTAAAAATTTAAAATTTAAAATTTTGAAGTTTTAAAAATTTTGATGTAATATTTGAAATTTTAAAATTTTGAATTTTTTTAAAATCTTTCCGCCAAGGACCGTCGAGGACCGTCAAGGACCGCCGAGGACCGCCTAACCTAAGTTTGACCGATATTGACCAATTTCCACAAAGCACCCTAATAGTAATAAGTTGCAGACCGCATAGCCCCTAGGTGCCGTCTAGACCGATATTTACAACACTGATATATATATATATATATATATATATATATATATATATATATATATATATATATATATATATATATATATATATATATATATATATATATATATATATAAGTTTCTTAACATATTTGTTGTTTTTTTTTTTCAAAAAAATTTGGTGTGGTATTAAAAATTATGTAAAAATCTAAAATTGAAGTTCTTATTAGCAGGCAATTAGTTTGTAGACAAAAGGGGTATCCAAGTCATTTACTACTATCCAGATGATCCCTTTAGTCCCGATAAAAGCAAAAAACCTTTGATTTCTTTTTGTAATCTAATTCCGGTTTTATTATTTAATTAAAGTAATGTGGGTTTGAAAGTGAAGGAGGGAAAGTAAAGAATGAAGACTCTACAAGTTGTGTGTTTGGGAACTTTTTATAGCATTTTTTCGTTTACCATAAATAGCAATGTAGACTACCAAAATTTTCAGAAATAACAATGTACTTTACCAAAAATCTTGATTACAACAATGTAATTTGCAACAATAACATATAAGACTTTACATCCACATTTCAAGTCACTATTGGTGCACTTTATAATGCCTCATTAGTTGTAGAGACATTGATATTATTTAAACAATAACTGATAATTCATTTATCGGTCAACACATTCACCAAACGGGTATTAAGCCGGTATACAATGACTATAAGGGTAATATCGTCAGTTTTGTGTTATATAAAATTAATATTATGAAATGTAACAAACTTACCCTGATGCAACACCATTTTGATTAAGCTTTGCCATAAGCATCACCCTTCATATCGTGCACATTTAAAGCTTGTAAACTAACCAATACAAAATCTGAATGTGACTAACCATTTTACCATTACATAATAACATTTAAAAAAAACACATTTCATATTTTATTTATTTTTTTTTATCAATTTTAACATCAGAGCTGGGAGGAAAAAACCCCTGGCCATGTCTTTCGTTGCATTGTATGCTAAAACCCCCAAACTAAAAAAAAATTAACAGAAACTTTGGAATGATGAAATATCTCAAACATGGATTTAAAGAAATCTCCCATAATTCAATTCCGTTTGACACACCACGGAAGGGAATTTGAGATTACAATTCCTTCGAATTCGGTAAACCAAACACACCAGGGATGTATGAACAAAGTTGATGGGATAATAAAAAGATGAATGAAACACAAAAACAATCGTAGGACTTTTCAAATGCATTTGCTTTTTTTTCTTTCTGAACATGGGCAGTTGCATGGTATGCTAAAACCCCCAAACTTTTTATTGACATTAAATATACCATCAAAAATGAAATGACAGCTGCCATACATGAAATTAAGTCGTGACTGATGTACATAGTATTAATGTTAACTTCATTCAACATATGTTCAAGCACATGGCTTGATACACAGACAAAAACGAAAACTTTCATCACATTTTCCGCTAGCAGAACCTTTCTTTTTGCAGGCATTATTACATTGCAGATTAGAAATACAAGCTACTCCATAGTCTTTCGTTGAGCAATCCTTTGCTTCTGTTGAAGTCATAAAAGTTTCATCTGCAATAAAACAATCCATCATATTTATTTATTCTCTCAAAATTATAATTAAAAATGAAACTTAAAGAATCGACATGTATAAGAAAAACCTTCATATGTGAATGTAACAAAAATAATATAAAAGAACTAACACTACATAAGCAAAAAACGTAAATCAGGAATAAAGTAAAAATGCCTTTAGCAAAGAGAGCAAGGAGCAGCATGAACACAAATAAGGTTTTTCCCATTTTGATATCTTATCACAAGAAACAACAGGTGGAACTTGTTGTCTCCTATATAAGGAGGATGTGTGGTTTCTTTTTATATATATATATATATATATATATATATATATATATATATATATATATATATATATATATATATATATATATATATATATATATATATATATATATATATATATATATATATATATATATATATATATATATATATATATATATATATATAAAAAGAAACCACACATCCTCCTTATATAGGAGACAACAAGTTCCACCTATGGATCATTATATTGGCATGTTTTCAAATTAGGTTTTTGAAAAATTATGATCTGACATGTAATCAACAAAAAAAAAAAAAATCTAATCTAACATCACATAACCTTTATTCAAAGTTCAAAGAATTCGGAAATTTAACAAAATCACATAAAGCTAACTTCACATGTTAGAATCTTAATTAATTGTTTACAAACACATATTACATTATCGCAAATCAAATTTAAAAACATAATTTTACTAACAATCATATATATTTAGATAAAGATATAAAACATTACAAAATGTTAAGTAATAAAAATTAGTGCTTTTAAAATTACCAAACAAAAGTTAGGTTAAAACCTAACCGTGTTTGCCAAATAACCAATTAATTACAATTACTTAATCAAATACACTACGTATCACATTCCAATTAATTATAAGGATTTCAAAATTATCAATCAAAAATTACGTTAGAGTTTGAACGTACTTGATTTTGATGGGGTTGGAGGCCGAGAACGAGATAGAGAAACAAAAGAGTGGTGGACTGTACTTTCTACAATAGAAAGAGATATCGAACAATGTGAACCGAACTTAGAGCATCCCCAGTGGTAAAGCTACCCTATCACTTAATATTTTTGCCAAATCATTATTCTAATACTATTGACCTCTAATTAAATGAGTCCTCCAATGGTTAAGCTTCAATAACTTTTTTTTTTTTTTTTTAAATTTAACTTATTGATCCTCATATATCTAGAATGTTCATATAACCTCTTCATTTAATTAATATTCTTTAAAACATATTATACTTGAATATGAAATATTTTAATTTAAGGTTATCATTAAAAATTAGTATATAAACATTTAATAAATGAAAAACTATGATAGAAATAATTAAGCAGGTAAATAAATGAAAATGATTTAAAACTATAATATAATTAAAGAGATAAAAATAAAATATGTTAAAAGTAGAAGGGGTTAGATGTTTAAAGCTTTATACTATATTAATATTCAATGGTCAACATAAATACACAAAAAACAATCCAATGGTGTTAAATGAAAATAAGTGACGAATGAATTAAAAAAAATCTTTAAAATAAGTCCACATTAGAGATGCTCTTAGGATGTTTGGTTGGAGATTAAAGTGACTCACTATTTATTTTTTTGTGTTTGTCTTGTCTGTGTGTCGTTGTTGTGTAAGATTGTAAGCATTGAAAGCTGAGAGATCCAACAAAATGGGCTCCCAACAAGCGGAACTCTTAACAACGTTACCTAAAATTCATTGAAGGCCTCTCATAAAAAAAATCCAACAAATGTATTATCTTGAATCCTATTACTTTGTACTATTTAATACTAATATTTTTATTTCCATTAATCTATTATAGTTGTTTCAAATTTTGTAATTTTCAACTTTATAATATATCTCCATACTCCATTTTCTTCCACGTGTCTTCTTCTTATGATTTCTTGAGCTATTGTTAAAAGACTAAAAATACCTTTTTCTTGCTTCAAAAACGCAATGCCTTAGTACATTAATCGCCCATTTTTTTTTCTCTATTTTCTCTTTTAAACCTTAATTCTCCCCCCCTTTTCTATTAGTGAAGTACCAACAAGTACCTCTTCGATTTCAACAGCGATATCAGGCTAGCGCTTTTCCTCTCAAAAATTTTCATCAAGACTTTGTGAGTTGGGTATTTTCTCTGTATGATCATAAGTACGATTTTGGAATTGTAGATAGTAGATGTTGTTGCTTTTCAAGTGAACTGAGGGATTTTGAAATACAGATTTTTGTCTTTTTGTATTCATAAATATTGATTTTCCCTTTCTATATTTCTCTCATGTTCACGTATATGTTTGTATTCAACAGATGATATGTTCTAAAAGGCACTAGAACATGTTGGACAATAAATGTATGGGTTTGAAAAAATTTCATCTTAGTTTAGATGAACTCTAAATATTTTTCTCGTTTTCATGTGGGTCATTTCATCTACTTTTTAATTAGTTATTATATCAAATTTATTGATTTCATCATAACATTTATGATAATCAATTTGTTGATTTCACTGGAAGCAACATACTTCAAGCATCGCTCTCTGTCTTTGATTTTGAACTTTAAACTTAAGTAACTTTTCTAACCTACTTTTCGATGATATTTCATCTATTATATATTGTAATTCTTACTATGATTCTAAAAAATAGAGGATTTTTTGGTTTATATAGACATGAAATGGGTTATATGCTTCATGATTTAAAGCTTGGGAAACAATCAAAACAAATTGGGATTAAAACATAGTTTCATGTGCCTTGGTCTGTAGATACATGGTATGGATTGTGTATGACGTTGGAATAAAACTAGAACAAATGCATGATTTTCTTGTTTCATAACAGTTGAAAATCATCAATAAAGATTTTTTCATAGCATGCATTGCAAAGGTTTAAACCCCTCCTAAAAAGTACTTATTTTGCGGTAATTTGTTCATAAAATGATATGTTCAACTTGATGTTTTTCATGTACTTATAATCTTGTTGTTTATGTTACCTGATATGAAAAAAGTGAAATGACAATTTTCAAACAAATAAGTTCGGCACTTTATCTGTTTACATTTGTGTATGAATTCCATATCAATATCACTTTATCTTACTAACATACAAGGGCGGGGAGAATAATACAGGGGCATGCGTTATATAAATTCTATCACCTTAGCCACCTTAGCCAGCCAACCCATATAGCCCAAACTTTTTTTAAAAAAAAAAAAAATTAATTTTACTTATCACATAAAAATCTTGTTATGTCAATTACACAGATAGATAAATAGATAACTAAAAGTTAATTTATTTATTCATCTACTTTTTATATTTGTTAACATGATTGTTATATTCAATTATTTTCAAAGATAAAGTGTCGATGTTTGTAAATATTATATTATTATTATATTAAAATATACATATGAAATTAATCGTAAATTACTACTAAAATTAAGAATGACTCAAATTTAGATGTTCGTCTGATAATTGTGGTTATTGAAATTCTTTTTGATTTTAGATTGTGGTTGAAAATAAAAGAGATCAATTTTTATTTAAAATCTGATATTGAAATTATAATCTATAAACTATTTTTTGTTAACTACCAATGATATATATATTGTTTTAAGGAAATCATGTTCAAAACTTTTATGAGTTCATCCTAATTAAACTAAATAGTGGATACCTTTTTTTTTAGATTTAACTTCAAAACACAGAAATATCACTTGGCTGAATACAAATAATTGTTTATTTTTTTAACCGATTATACTCAAATGATTGTTTTCTAAATTTGTCTCAATTTAATACGTTATTTGAAAAATAAAATTAAAGTCTTATACTGATGCAAGCCCCTGTCATTACCAAATTATAGCTCTGCCACTCCTAACATAAACATCGATTCTAGATGAAATACATTGTTTTACCACCAACAACATACACTACTATTTTCTAATTTTTTTTTTTTTTTTTTTTTTTTTTTTTTTTTTTTGCATATACAACTAATATGAATTAAGCCAATATTTCATCCTCATTAATATGCTTATGTCTTCATGTACAGACTTTCATCCTAATTTACTGTTTCACCCATATTCAACCATGTTAATATTTCACCCTAATTTATAGATTTAAGGTTACTGTTGATTTTACTCTCATATACGATCTTGATGTCTTGAAGGACATATTCACTATGAAGCTTCGTGTTATCAGATTATGGACATATTTACTATAACAAAGATGAAGTTTTCTCCATTCAACTTATTCTGATGAACGAACAAGTATACTACATATATGGTTTTTAATAATTTACCTATTTATATTTATCTTTTCAATAACCAAAGTTGAATATTGATGTTAATATTTATTATAATTTATGGTAACAAGATCCAAAGTTATGTCCCCAATTAGAGGTGCACAATACGTGAATCCGATCCGATTCGGATCCGGATCCGATTTCACTTACGTCATCAAAAATCCGATCCAGTCAAAATTCCGATTCGGTTCCAACCAAAATCTGAATCCGATTTGAAACCGATTTTAGTGGGTTTTAGCGGATTTGGATTCGATTTTCAGCAAATCCGGTTTACGATTCGGTATCAAATCTGATTTGGAATGTAGGATTACGATCCGATTGAAAATCTGGTTTTAAATCCGATCCGGTCCGGTTTTGACCTAACCGGTTTTGACCCAATCCGGTTTTGAATAGTGAAACCGTTTTTATATGCATCTTTATCCCCAATACTTACATTTACAAGTTTAGAAAAGTTCTAAAAGAAGGGGAAGCTTTTTTCATCAAATCTCCAAATTTAGCAAAGATGGAGGAAGGAAAATTCCAGCTATCCGATCAAATGCAAAAGCTCACTTTCAATCGTGACACTCCTGTCACTCCGTGTCTAGATTTTTTTGGATCGGTTAATGGGTTTACTTTTATTGACTATCAACCCATTATCGCAAGCACGATTCCAGAAAATATTTCATTGGGGTAGTATTTTCTATTTACCATCTAAAATGCAAAACAACTGAAATATCGACAATTCCAAGGTTAATTCTTTTTGGAATACTCAATTTTCATATAATAGTATTTTACAAATTATGTTAAATAATTTTGAGTATTTTACATTTTTCAAAGGTTCATGATTCCAGTAAAAATTCAAGATCATACTGGAAGTATGACTTTAACGATGTTTGAACAAGATGCGAAGAAGCTTTTAAAATTTTTTGCAAAAGATTTACTTGCAAAACAGCTAAGGTGAATGTTGTTCTTATTATTATTAAAAAAAAAATTATTGTTTCTATATATAATTTCATCTATTGATGTTTTTACTTGTAGCTTAGTTTTTCTACTACCTTATACCCATCTAATATTAATGTTTGGAAAGATATGAAATTGGCTTTCGTAGTTTCTGTTTTAAAACAATGTGCAAAGGAACAACAATCCATAAACTATTTTCAGGATCAACGATGACAAGAATTTGAGGAAGGAGTTGGAAAAAAAGTTTGACATTGCATATGTTATTATATTTGAATTTCTTTTCAAAATATAATATACTAATATACTTGATAAACGACTTATTAGTTTTTGATTTATGTTGTATATAGGGAGGTAATTCATAATCTTTTGAACATGGTACCACTGATTGATAATCTCAAGATAATATATTTATAAAGGTGTTGTGTAAGTTATCTAAATATCTCCTGTTAGTATTATATTATACCTTAATAACCTTTAATAATATTATTTTTCTTTGTTAATTTAGGATGCCATATCTCATGATAATGTAACACCAATGAATGTTTTCAAATCGACAGCCACAAGCCCACAAAAGAATTTGGACACAACAAAAGGTTTGAAGCGAGCTCTTGAGGATGATTTTGTTTTGGATGTCAACGATAAGATGATGTCATCAAAGACTGCAAAAGTTGTAGGAAGGGAAGATGGACAACAAAAACTTGTCAAGGTTAAGTTGGAAAAGTGATTGGTTACCTACCTTTTAAAAACAATAATCAGTTTTTTTATTTTTTTGCTAAGGGTATTAAGACATTTTCGTTTTTTTGCTTAGACATTTGATGGATTTGGTTGTTTTTTGGTTTAAATTGTTTGTTTCTTAATAATTTTTAGGATGGCTTTATATTATGTGTTTGGATTTACTTATATAAATGGCAGGATACTTTTCATTTATAAGAACCTACTTCATTCTAATATCATCCTACTTTCACTAACCTCGGAATTATAACATCATTCCATTTAGTAAAACATAGTTTTCAAATTCAAATGGAATTCTCAATATTCTTAATTTTCATAAAGTACAATTATATTTCTATCATTTTCAACAAAATATATTGCTATTTTATGCAACTTTAACAATAAACTAAGGTTGTGTTTGGCGCATCACAACTAGCTTATTTTTCGAGCTTTTTTATGTTGTTGTGTTTGGTAAGCCAAAAAGTAGCTTATAAGCTAGCTTTTTGAAAAGCTACTTAGACTAGCTTTTTAGGAGTTTTTTAAAAATTTTCCAAATACACCCCTTAATTAATTATAGAAACACATGTTCTTACATGTTCTTTTATGTAATTTTATATATTTCAGCTAGTTTTACCAACCGTTGTTTTTTATCATCTAGCTTTTCAGCCATCAGCTAGCTTTTCAGCTAACAACTAGCTTTTCAGCTAGTCCGCCAAACATAGCCTAAAAGGTTATTTATTTAATTTCCAAACTATGGAATAAAATTTCATATGTAAAGAGATTTATACATTTTTTGGATCTTCATTGTTGGGTATTATTTTTGAACCTATGACAAATTTCCACGTCCCATTTTGATACATACTCACTTAAAACTATAAAAAAACAAAAACATTGACAAAAGTCAAAATTCCTTATACTGTATAACATTTATTTGTGTATTTGGATAATTTTTTTTAACATACACTCTAAAAGAATTGTCTTAATCATAAATAATAAAAATTTATTTAATAACATTGTATTCCAAACTCTTTTTTAGAAAGATATTCCACTTCAAATTTTGTTAACTATTCTACTTCGAATTATGTTAAGTAGTTTGCTATATATGGGTAATTGTATTAAATTGTAATGCCCTATTAAGAAATGGATTTAAATTACAATGTTATAGTACCAAGTGGTAATAACAAATAGTTAAACTATTGGTTTATACACTTATGTCCAAATGTGCTATGATCAATCAACTCAATTAAGCACTTGCAATAGTTTTGGACATTTTTTTATGAAGCTTTGTCATATTGTCTTATCAGTTTTGGTTTAAATTGTTTGTTTGTAGAACTGATTTTCATTTATGATGGAATGGAATCATAAATGAATGGAATGGACAAGGACACAAAGTCCACCATATGTAGCAACATCTTGAACTACAATAACTTCTGAGTAGTTGTGTCCTAATTATGGAGTTATTTCCAAGAGCTGTGAACACATAATAATATATACCAAATATGATTAATTAACTAATTTGTTAAAAAAGGTAAATGGGAAAGTATCATTATTATAAAAAATGATAAAAAAAAGAACCTTGCCAGCAACATGTTTGTACTTTTGAGCCTCCAGATGGGCGAGTTCAGCAACACATTGTAGTTTTGCAATTGTGATGGGATCAAGGACATTTTTGTTTTGTTCTGCTTTGCTGACATAACTTGTAACACATGCAAATTGACCCATCTCAATGCTAACTAAAATTACATTCAAACACATATGTATGATGTGTTTTGCCATTATGCAATAATCATGGGTGCGTACATAGTTCTTGAATGCATCTCCAACTGCACCATGACCATTGTAGAAGAATCCAAAGTAACTATATCCCATTCTTATGCTCGCTTTTATTAAGTTTATCTGTAGCAATAGACAGAAGTTAGGTGTTATCTTCAATCAAAATAGCATTGTGTTGAATCTTAATCAAACAAATCAACAATACAAACTATAGCCTCTATTACAATATCTATCCATGGGTAATAATTTATGTCAAGCAAAGCAAAAGTAAACAAGGTAATGTTGACTTCAAAAACTCAAAAAAATGCAATACAGGACTATACGGATTTTGAGTATATCATCACTAAAATAGGACTATACGATCAATCCCCATTTTTCAAGATTCAATTTAGCTAACAATATATATATATATATATATATATATATATATATATATATATATATATATATATATATATATATATTAGTTTATAACCCATGGGAACCACAGTTACAATGTAGATAGAATGGAAATTTTAAAATTTAAAATTTGAAATGAATAATCAATAGGTTGACAAGTGACAAATATTAATTAGGAGACATAATATGGTGACATATGGCAAAATAAGAATAAAATATGCATTAATTAAGAGTTTAAATAAGGTGACACATGTCAAAAGGAGAATAAAACTATTCTTTCATTAGAATTGAGATATATATATATATATATATATATATATATATATATATATATATATATATATATATATATATATATATATATATATATGGATGAGATCGGTTGAGAACTCATAGTTTCCCGAGAACCCGAGAACTAAATATGGAGCGTTAGATCAAATTAAATCATTAAGGACATGATCGTCATCTTACCGATCTCATTTAATGTTTAATTTTTTTGTTATTGAAGTATTAATAAAATGTTCTAAAAATTAACATAATAAATCAAATTTCAGATTATTTTTTTAAAATAATTTTTGATTTTTTTTAAATGGAGATTTTTTTTCTGAAAACATGAGTTTTTAAAAAAAATTGATTTTTTATTAAAACTACAATTTTTTTAAAAACACTGCACTTTTTTCAAAAAAAAAATACTACAATTTTTTTTAAAAAAACTGTATTTTTAAATAAAAAATACATTTTTTTCAAAAAAACTGCAAATTTTTCAACAAAAATGCTATTTTTTTTTAAAGAAAACTACATTTTTTTTCAATAAAAAGCTGCAATTTTTTTTTAAACAAACTGCATTTTAAATAAAAACTGTAATTTTTTTTAAAAAAAATGCATTTCTTAAATCATAAAAAATCGCATTTTTATTAATTAATCTATAAACGTAATAGTACAAGTATTTTATTCGATACAAAATAAAATATAAAAAATGAAAAAATACTACAAATTTCAAAGTGTTCTAATGTCTTCGTGTCAATATTTCTTTATTTTCTTCAATTTATCATTTTTCACCTCTTCAATATTCACCACAATTTCTTCCAAATCTACAAAAAAAAAAATTAAAAATGATTAATTCATAAACACTCACTAAAATACATATGTGATTTTCATGTGATTAACATATGAATCACATTTGATTCACATATGAATCGCATGTGATTTACATATGAATCACATTTACATATGACATCATATGTAAATCACATGTGATTTACATGTGAATCACATGTGAATCAAATGTGATTTACATGTGAAATCAAATGTGATGTACATGTGAATCAAATGTGATTAATATGTGAATCAAATATGATTTTCATGTGATTAACATAGGAATGTGTGCATATATATGTAATTCACTTGAGATTTACATGTGAATCACATATTATTCATATATGATTTACATGTGAATCACATGTAAATATATAAATCATATCCAAATTAATACAATGGATATTATATACGGCAAAAAAGATAATAATTGAGACTACACACCTGAAATCCAAATTAATGTGAGGAGATCCAAAGACAATTCATAAAGCTGCCGTAGGAGTACATAAAACGTGTTCATAAAAATCATTAAAAAAACTAAGAAATCTGAAATTAATTGAGACTACACACCTGGAATCCAAATTAATGAAGCATTGCATTGACATCAGGCTTTTTTTAGCATTTCCAGAATATCAAGAATAACCTTTAGACGACTGATGTGAATAAGGCTTCAAATAATTATCAACGAGAGAATCCATTATAATGAATTGCTTTGTGTAAATGCAGTTCCTCAGCTGTTACCTAATTGATTACATATACATATACTGACACTGTATGTATATGTATATACAAACATTAGATTAGATTTGAATGATGATTACTCATGTTGACTTGTTTTTATAAATAAAACTAGAATAGGAAAGCTAACCCTCTGGTTTTGAAGCCTCATTTTGGGAAAGTTGATAAAACAAAAATACAGTATTAAATAGTGATATAATGAGTGTGGTGACAAAAATAGGACCGTTGTTTATTTAGCATGTCTAAGAAAGAAGGGCATTTGTAGGTTTGTCATGAAAATATGCTTCCCCAAAGGAGATGCTAATGTTGTTTCTATAAGAAAAATTGACCTTGATTTACTACAACCAGACACATTTGTCAATGACACCATCATTTATTTTTATATCAAGTATGTTCATCTTCTCCTTTTGTCTCATAATGCTCTTAAGTAGAAAATAGGACTTCTTACAAAGAGCCTGAATTTATACTGTAGTTAAATCTCCCATGGAAACAATAAATAGAGAAGGGGAATATGATAAGGAATCATAATATTTGAACAACAATTCTCACTTTCTATCCATGTGGGATAAGTTATTACTTATTACAAGATCTCTTTAGTGATTTAGTGAAGCCATTAATTTTAGAATGTTCTTACGTTTTCCACTTAACAATGATTATAATTTTAAATGATGACAAATTTTTGAAGAATAAAATCAAACCTGAGGAGAGACACAAATTCCACTTCTTCAACAATTTTTCTTCTGGAAGCTTGCTGATCCAGATAATGATCCACTTGATGCTTCTAAAGGAATAGCAGTTTTTCAACGTACATAAAAAATCAGATAAATTCAGCAACCAGTTTAAATTTTAGCAATTTTGAAGAGATATGAGAGAAATACATGAAGCAGATTTGGTTACTTTTAGTGTAAATAGGAAGGATGATCATGTTATTCTTTTCATATTGATTACATTTAGCATATTGATAACGATTAGGCAATTAACAGTGGATTTCTTCATCATCGCACTGTTTCCGCCATTGATTCTCTATCTCAAAGATTTTATAATCATTTCAATTTTGGAATTATTCACTAATGATGATTTTACATGTACATCTTCATATTAAATACAAATTTCCTTGCAATTTCATCCAAAATCGATAGCAAAAACAAATTTATTTTGAAAAGCTATCAAGAGCATTATCATCTATGGTTTTCAGTCAACGATCGTCATAGGATCAATTTTATCCTACGAACTTAATCGAAACCAACACATAAACAACGAAACATGATTAAAACTTTGATCAAACTTACCTGTAATCGAATTCGAAGCTCAACTCATCGATGCCGATTTCTACGTGGTTGTTATAGTTTTACGCTTCCTTCTACTTTGTTTCTCGACTGATTTTGGTTTAGGAATAATGGAACGGTATGATTATTTGATTTGTACCTGATTATAAAAGCTTTTAGTGTATGTAATTTATTAGAAGTTAATGGTTAAAAATAATTGGGGAGATTGGAGGATGGAGAGTGAGCTAGAAGAATACTTCCAATTTATGATGAATCGATACCTAAATTGATGCTTAAAAAAACTTGAGAGATCATTGTTGATCGATCTCGATGAATCGATGATCATGAATTGGGTGATTTAGGGCTTCAAATATTGCAATCGAAGGTGAACACGAAAATTGTCGATCTACAGGTTCGTAAATTCTTCACCGATGATCTGGATATAAAAAATTGTCGATTGGTAGCCGACGTTCATTGTCAACGGACATAGACGTGGACCGATTGATGGAGGATGGAAACGAGGGGAAGAGATACGGTGGAGAGAGAGAGAGAGAGAGAGAGAGATCTGATAAGGAATGGTGATAGGAGACGTATGTGTACGAGTCAATTTCAATAACCCCAAAATGCCCCTAATTCCATTTAATTCTGATGCCCCCGTCCCTTTATTTTTCCACTTATTTACAAAAATGCCATAATGCATCTTGACCATCCCTTTTTTTGATCCAACGCTCCACTTTTAGTTCTCGGGTTCTCGGGAAACTATAAGTTCTCAAATGATCATTCCTCTCTCTCTCTCTCTCTCTCCCTCCCTCCCTCTCTCTCTCTCTCTCTCTCTCTCTCTATATATATATATATATATATATATATATATATATATATATATATATATATATATATATATATATATATCCGTTACTTATATTTTTCTTTAAAATCATTAACGTCTAACTCCCATCCGATCTTTACCGTCACTTATACCAAAAATCCATCCTGTTAGGAGTGTCTTTATTTCATTGCTAAGTTCCTGGTTTGCGTATCATCTAGAAGAGTATAACACCCTGCAATTTTATCATGTAAGTTTATGTTTTGTTTTTCTATCATATTAATGAACATTGCCGAATTAGTCATATTTTGTTGTTGTTTATAGCTATGGAAATGAATACACATATAATGATTATTATAGGATGAATATGAACCTATAAATTCAATAGAACGACAGAATATGTAACTTTGAATGATACACTCGCGTACTGTTAAGAGTAACTGGGTCTTCAACAAATAAACCATAACTTTTTCAACTGTGTTGATGACTTTCTGAAGTTAAAATAATATCGTCCTGCTGTCTGCAAATCGTAACTGGTTTGGAACTTCCTACCCCGAAATCATCATCGTCGGACGATTTAGATGAATCTGATGATGAATATCAACATGTACTTCTATTTAATGGAACCGATGGATTATTCGTAGCTTTCTTCATGATTTATTGGGGATTAATTCGGTGATTAAAGTTCAATACGAGATGCATAGATCGATTGTAGAACTTTGGTAGAGGTGGATGAGTTAATGTATGCGAGAGTTAGGGTATGAGACAAGACTTTTTGATTTAGGGATGGATCAATGTAAGACTTTTACTTTACAATTTTGACATAGATTCTGACCGAGATTGTAAGCTATTACCGGTCAACATTATACCGAAGAAAAAAGTTATTTAACTATATCTGTAAATAATAGGAAAAAATCAATATATATATATATATATATATATATATATATATATATATATATATAATATTTGTGATATTTTGTTGGTGTTTTAATATTTCTTGGAATCATGTGTTTGTAATATGAGGTTTCATTTTTATCTTGATTTCTTGATTAGTGTTCAAATTGAGATGTTTTTAAGATGTTTTCATTTTATAAAAAGTTATACATTTAGGATAACCTAAAAAGTTATAAATTAAATTAATTTATTATACATAAAAACTACAATTATAAGTTAAAAATACAAAAGTAATAAGTCATGATTATTTTATTAATATTTTTTTATTTTAACCTAAAATAAATACAAAACATTATTATTTAAACCAAAAATGTATACAAATGTTGTGTACAAGGAAAGTGATACAATTACTCCCTATACTTTTAAAATATTATTTTTTTCCAAATACTTTTAAAATATTATCTGTTTTCAAATACGTATAACAAACATTATCTTTTTCCAAATACTTTTAAAATATTTATCATATTTTATATTTGTTTTATGACATTTAAATTAATTGTAACATTATGTATAATGTAACAATCGGTAAATTTAGGTAAAGTTCGCCGGTCATCATGCCACGAACCTTTTGTTTTTATTAAAACCTAAATGTATGAAATTATATGTTAATAAAGTGTGTTATGATCACTTTTGAAATACCTCAAATTATTCAAGAAGCCATCTATCGTTATAGAAGTAACAAAAATCACAAAAAATTTTATTCAGTTGTGACGTTAAAAATAAATAAATAAATAAATCAATTTTTGCAACGAATATACTTGGGTCAAATGCTTAATTCATATTCGTTGTAATTATAACACCAATATTTAATGAACTCGCGAAAACTGTCAAAACGGGTCATTTAGACGTGGACCTAAAAATGCCTTTTTCCAAGAAGTTTATATATCAGATTTTGGATCCGTCTAACTGTTTGGAATACTTGAAACAGAAACTATCGTTCGCCAACTCCGGGAAAATTATTAAATGTCGAGATATGATTCACCTGAAATTATAATGATATATAAATGCATTTTTTATTCACAAGTGTGATATAACCTTGGATTGCAGTATTAGAACATGCATGGACGTAAATGACTAACTTTATAACCTCATGCAATCAAATTTCTAGTATACCCATGTTTTCTCCCCTCCTCTCACATATACTTGCATTATTTGGAAGATATGATTTATAATCATAGCTTTCTTCCCAAGTTCAATCATGATGGACTCTAAAAGTTAAAGAAATCATACAAGAGAAAGTCTTACACTCCATCTCTCCCTCCTCATGTTTTCTTTTCTTGTAACCTCCCTTACTTCATCCTACACCCATAAGTTAGACATAGTACATGCATGATGAAAAAGTCTTGATGTTGCTTTTAAATCTCATCTAAGGTACACTTATGTTGGGAAACATATGCATCAAATACACTCTATAACTAGGCAACGGAATAATCGAAACAACAAAACGATTTACCTAAGTATACATGCACCCTATGGATCTACGGCTTCATACTATTACTTCTACCCTAGGAAAACCGAAAATACAAGAAGAATACTAACCTCTTTAGCAGCCAATGATCTTCGAGATTGACTCCTTGTGCGTGCCACCTTGTTTGGATGATGAGGATCCAAACTAGAATCCCTCTCTTGGCTCACACCCAATGAACTCAAAAGAGTAGAAATAAATATAAACTAGGAGGGATGACCTCACGAAAAGTTCTTCCACAATGTGGGAGAAAAAAGGTGGCGAATACTCAAGCCAAAAAAATGAGCAAGGAGGAATGAATCCCTAAGGCCCTATTTATAGCCTTTGATACCTCCTAGGGTTTTATCCTTCCACCCATGTGGGATGGGATATGCTAGGAACGAAATTCCCTTTATCCAAAGGGAATTTTCGTCCAACCCCCTTCCTTCTAGGGTTCTGGAATGTTCTCTGATCAATCAACTATTGATTAACTCACATTCAACCCTTCTATTACTTAAACTGTTAATTAATTCCCAAATTGTTTTCCAATTAGTTTCTAATTAATTATTAAACCATAATAATTAATAAACTAATTACTCCTATTATATATTCTACTCAATCTTGAGTCTTGAGGGCAACCCAAGAGGACCCTGCTATTATTAGAAATATCACCAACTAGTTAATGATCTTGGACACACTTCCAACAGTCTCCCACTTGGACCAGTCATCAACTAGATATGCATGGTTCTATATTTCTCAAATAATCAACAGAGAGAATGCCATCCAATGCATCTGCCGAACTCTGCTCTAATCGATATCAGCCCTCAGATAAGTGATCAACTATTCCTTCATCCTAGTGATATCTGTATGAATTCGAGACATGGATAATGGTCAATCCCAGAATTCAAAATTATGTTTCCCGATATAGATTTGTGACGACTACATCTGACTACTAAATCGAACACATCAATTCTAGTCAGTACCCGGCCAGGTTTTAAGATGTCAACACCAAATCATCGAGGGGCTCATAGATATCGCTTCTCCTATTAAGGCAGAAAGGATGAATAAACTTCGACTACATAGTCCTTGTCCATTTCATCATATCACACATGAATGTACCCGTTATAGCCACCAGTTACGAATAACATTGAAGTACACCAATGCATAATAGAATCCTAGAGCAAAGCCCCACATGTATCTCGGTTTGAAGAACAGAAGATATTATCATCTTAGAATTACTTGTGACTAAATCCATGAAGTAATCTCTAAGTGCGGGTTGTTCCAATGCTTAAATCTCCATTAAGCACTCACGAGTGTTGACACAATCACTATGTTATGCCAATCAAAATGGTCAATCCACCAACACTCATGACAGTCTTGAATCACTACTTACTTCCAAGAGTATGACCGACTGTGGAGGTTTGAGTACTTAGTACTCGGGAAGTGGTTCTAAACATGCAAAAGTGAAACACAGTAATAAATAAACAGAAATGATAGCAATCCAACATTTTATTAAGTCTATACAAAACAAACATCACTTCTATTACTAATTCATACTGTTCAATGTTTCAAGGATTATCAAACTAAACAACTGAACAACTATTTCATATCTTCATAAAATCTAATGCTTATAGATCTCGTATGACTATCATGCTTGATCCTTGATAGTGGTTTAGTGAACGGATCGGCTGGATTCTCCTCTGACGATACTCTGCTCACAACAATATCTCCATCCTCGACTCGATGTCTTACATAGTGGAACTTTCTAAGTATATGTCTTGAGTTACCATGGTCTTTGGGTTCTTTAGTCAACGTGACTGCACCCTCATTGTCACAGAAGATTTCCAAGGGATCCTTGATGCTCGGAACGACACCAAGATCATCATTGAAATTCTTCAACCATGTAGCTTCTTTTGCAGCTTCACTAGCTGCTATATACTCTGACTCACACGTAGAGTTTGCCACTGTCGACTGCTTGGAACTCTTCCAAGTGACCGCTCCTCCATTAAGCAAGAATACCTATCCCGACTGCGAACATGAGTTGTCCCTATCAGTTTGGAAACTTGCATCTGTATAACCTGTAACTCTTAACTCATCCTTACCCCCATATACCAAGAACATATCCTTTGTTCTTCTTAGGTATTTCAGAATGTTCTTTACTGCCGTCCTATGACTTTCGCCTGGGTTGTCCTGAAAACGAATCACCATACTCAGAGCAAATGAGATTTCAGGACGAGTACACGTCATGGCATACATGATCGATCCTATAGCAGAAGCATACGGGACTCAACTCATTCTTTCCTGTTCATCACTAGACCCAGTACATTGAGTTTTACTCAATTTTGTGCCATGTTGCATAGGTAGATACCCTTTCTTGGAGTCCTGAATCTTGAATTTCTTCAAGATCTTATCCAAGTATGTACTTTGGCTTAGCCCTATTAGACGCTTTGATCTATCTCTATATATCCTTATACCAAGTATGTATGCAGCCTCTCCTAGATCCTTCATAGCAAAACAACTCCCAAGCCACGTCTTAACACCTTGCAACGTCGGGATATCGTTTCCTAAAAGGAGTATATCATCCACATACAATACTAGGAAGACTACATTACTCCCACTAGCTTTGATATATACGCAGGACTCCCCTTCACTTCTTGAAAATCCAAACTCCTTGATCTTTTCATGAAAGCAAAGGTTCCAGCTGCGAGATGCTTGTTTCAGTCCATATATTGACCTTTCAAGCTTACACACTCTATTTGGATATTTTGGATCTATGAAACCTTCAGGTTATGCCATATACACTTCCTCTGTGAGTTTTCCATTAAGGAAAGCGGTCTTCACATCCATTTGCCATACTTCATAATCATGAAAGGTTGCTGTGGCAAGTAATATCCTAATAGACTTGATCTTGGCTACTGGTGAAAAGGTTTCCTCATAATCAATTCCTTGGGTCTAGGTGTAACTCTTTGCAACCAACCTAGCCTTGAACGTGTGTACATTCCCATCCATGCCTGTCTTCTTCTTGAAGATCCATTTGCACCCAACAATTTTAGTGCCAGGTGCAGGATCAACCAAATTCCAAACTTGGTTGTCATGCATAGACTGAATCTCGCTCTCCATGCTTTCCTTCCACTTAGCAGCTTCAGTGCCTGCCATCGCTTCCCTATAGTTGGATGGCTCATCCATATCAACCAGTGTACGATCACTGATCAATACGTCTCCTTCTGTACTCACATGGAAACCACATAATTCAGGAGGAAGACGAACTCTATTGGATATGCGAAGGGGAGGTGGAGATATATCATTTTCTCAACAAGTTGCTCAGCCCCGGTTTGAGTTTCCTCAACGGGCTGCTGCATCTCAAGTTGAGTGCTAGTGTCTACTAAAGGTTCTTTTCCATTCGATTCTCGAAGCTCTTCAAGATCTATGCGGCTCCCACTGTCCTCTTTGGAAATGAGATCCCTCTCAAGGAAGAATCCCCTTCGAGCAACAAACACCTTGTTTTCCGAAGGCTTGTAGAACAAGTATCCAAACGATTTTTGCGGATAGCCAATGAAGTAACACTTCTCCGATCGGGGTTCAAGCTTGTCATTCGCCTCGTGACGAACAAAAGCTTCGCATCCCCAAACCTTTACATGTGCTAGAGAAGGACGTGTCCCACTCCATATTTCAGAGGGTGTTTTAGCAACCTTCTTAGTAGGTACGAGGTTTAGGATATGGGGTACTGTCTCTAAGGCATATCCCCAAAAAGATATCGGAAGTGTAGCTCGACTCATCATAGATCGAACCATGTCTAACAATGTTTGATTTCTCCTTTCAGCTACACCATTCAACTGTGGTGTTCTAGGAGGAGACAATTGTGAAATTATACCACAATTCTTAAGATGATCGTAGAATTCAAGACTTAGATATTCTCCACCCTTATCGGATCGGAGCATCTTGATCTTTCTGCCCAATTGGTTTTCTACTTCATTTTGAAACTCCTTGAACACCTCAAATGTTTCCGACTTATGTTTGATTAGATAGATATATCCATATCTACTAAAATCGTCGGTAAAAGTCACGAAGTATCTTTCTCCATGTCTTGTGACGGATTTGAAGGGTCCATAAACATCTGTGTGGATGAGGTCTAACAAATCCTTGCCTCTTTCACAGTGGCCTATGAATGGCACCTTTGTCATCTTGCTAAGTAAGCAAAATTCGCATACATCATCCGACTTGAGGTCAAATGATTCCAAGATTCCATCAGATTGGAGCTTGCCAATGCGTTTCTTGTTTATATGGCCAAGTCGACAATGCCACAAACACGATTTATCTAATTCACTGTTAGATGAACCAACATTCATAATTAGTTTATCAACATTACCATCGCAAACAATACTTTCATACACACCTTTACAAGGACTAGCTTTGAAAATAAAACAACCATTCTTATAAACCAAAATGTCACCATTATCATTATCAAAAGAAAATCGACAACCATCCTTATAAAGTGCATGAAAAGAAATAATGTTTTGTGCCATATCAGGCGAGTAGCAACAATTTAATAAACTAAGATAAACACCACCACTAAGCATTAGCTCATAGTTCCCAATCCTTGTAACAACTGACTTGTGCCTGTTTCCCATGATTAGGTTGAGCTCACCATGCTTCAACTTCCTACTTTGTCTTAGTCCCTGCATATCAGAGCAAATATGAGTACCACATCCTGTATCAAGAATCCAAGAGTTAGAAGTAAATGTGCTATGGAGTTCTATCATGAACATACCTGAGGTGCTAGCCACCTTGACTTTGCCCTTCTTAAGGTCCTCGAGGTATTTAGGGCAACTACGCTTCCAGTGTCCCTTTTCCTGGTAGTAAAAACAAATGGCCTCACTTGGATCTGAAGAAGGAGCTATTTCAGCTTGGGCCCTTTTCTTGGGAGGAGGACCAGACTTTCCGACCTTACCCTTACCCTTTTCTTTGGGTTGAGGCGCTCTTTTCCTTTTGGAAGAACCACGATCAACAGCCAACACGGGAGCAGTAGGGTTGGAGTTGTTGGGCTTCTTCATGCTCGCTTCAGCAGTTTTGAGCATGCCATGTAACTCCATTAAGGTCTTGTCGAGGCCATTCACATTGAAGTTCATGATGAACTGAGAATACGAACTAGTAAGCGAGTTCAAGACCATGTCAATGGATAACTCCTTAGGCAGCTCGACACCTAGATTCCCAAGTCTGTCTATGTACGACTTCATCTTTTGGACGTGCGCATTTTGGTCGATTCATCGTAATGCTTGTTGCAGGCAATAACTTCTTTTGGGGGTAGGGTTTTCTCCAAGCACGGGGACATCTTCGTCGAGAACATACTCCTTGTTCTCATATCTTAACATGATCCTCAAGGTTCTGATCCAATCAAGATAGTTGGATCCATCTTCCTTGAGTTTCTCCCTATTAAGAACCGACATGAGAGAGAAGCTTGAGTTTTGAGTTGGAGGAGGAGGAGGAGGAAGAGGCAAATCATTGTTGTTGTTGTTTGCTTGGTTCGACGTCTACAAAAGATAAGACTCCAATTAGTTTGATATAAGTCCTTAATTAATAATTACCCTAAATGAATTATTGGATTAAGACTAGGATCCATGTTTGGCTTCATGATGCGTAAAGGGATGTCGTAAACACACCACAAAGGTATTTAGGTAGACAAAGCTCTTTGTCAATTTCAATCACCATGAAATTCCTAGATCTTTGAGATTCATTGACTATCAATGGCATGTTCATCTCGGATTATGTTCATCTCAAATTCAATGATGGGGATGTCGCGGATCATTGAATAGATGGCGAATCACCCATACAAAATTGTGTGGTCCCCGGCTCAAGTTACGCTTGAGATTCGCGAGTCTCACATCATTCTCTACTTATATTTTCTAATTGACGTGCCGGTTAACCACACGAGCTCCATCAACAAGTTATAAAGAGAATGTGAAATTTTTACGGACAACATAAGATTCACTTTATTTAAATAAAACGGGATTTTGTTTTATACTTGTATTCAAAATACTTCTAGATTGACCATTATCATTATCAAACCCTTTCGGTAACTCCATTCACAAAATGCAATGGGGCGGTGAGGGTGGTAAGCGCGAAGCATATTAAAAACTGACCTCATTAGGAATCATAGAGACCTCCTTAAACCCCTACATTAGAACGAGTGTGCCTAGTCGAGGTAAGACTGAAAATGTCAATATTTAAAATACGCGAGGATGCATATTGTAATTTTCTTACACATACAATATATGTATCTTACATATATAAGGGCAAAATTTAAAACTCTTTAAATCTAGTTGTCTATTACTAATTCAAATTAATTACAAGGATGCAATATAACAATTAATAAAACATGAGGGATTAATATTCAAATTCATAAAACTATATTATAGACAATATTAAAATATTTAAAATTACCATTTAAATAATATTTATCTATTTTCAAATTTACACAATTGAAATTTGACATTTATCCATATTAAACAAAACTTCAAATTAAAAATGGAATAAAAAAAACAAAAATCCCGAATCTGCTGAGCTCACGTCGTGAGCTGTGATTAGGGTTTCATACATTTCGAATTTTTCAGATCTAATCCAATTAGGTAATTATCCATGCAAGATAAAGTCTTAATTTGAAAAATAAGCAAGATCAAAACCGATAGTTCTGATCTGCCAATGTTCACGTCGTGAACTTAGGGTTTTCCTTAAATTACGAATTTTTCAATTAAACTTTCATCATTCAGTTCCAAAGCAATATATTCAGAAAACATGGAGGTAGGGGGATAGTAACCATGAACCAATGGCTCTGATACCACTGTTGGGAAACATATGCATCAAATACACTCTATAACTAGGCAACGGAATAATCGAAACAACAAAACGATTTACCTAAGTATACATGCACCCTATGGATCTACGGCTTCATACTATTACTTCTACCCTAGGAAAACCGAAAATACAAGAAGAATACTAACCTCTTTAGCAGCCAATGATCTTCGAGATTGACTCCTTGTGCGTGCCACCTTGTTTGGATGATGAGGATCCAAACTAGAATCCCTCTCTTGGCTCACACCCAATGAACTCAAAAGAGTAGAAATAAATATAAACTAGGAGGGATGACCTCACGAAAAGTTCTTCCACAATGTGGGAGAAAGAAGGTGGCGAATACTCAAGCCAAAAAATGAGCAAGGAGGAATGAATCCCTAAGGCCCTATTTATAGCCTTTGATACCTCATAGGGTCTTATCCTTCCACCCATGTGGGATGGGATATTCTAGGAACGAAATTCCCTTTATCCATAGGGAATTTTCGTCCAACCCCCTTCCTTCTAGGGTTCTGGAATGTTCTCTGATCAATCAACTATTGATTAACTCACATTCAACCATTCTATTAATTAAACTGTTAATTAATTCCCAAATTGTTTTCCAATTAGTTTCTAATTAATTATTAAACCATAATAATTAATAAACTAATTACTCCTATTATATATTCTACTCAATCTTGAGTCTTGAGGGCAACCCAAGAGGACCCGGTTATTATTAGAAAGTGAAGAAAAATCATAGTGTATATCTTTACTATCTTATAAAAGAAATCCCACTATTTCTAAAAATAGATTGAATATAATAATATTATTTTTTTAAGACGTTCAAATCATTAAGTTAATAGTACAAGTAGTCATCAATAAAATAATATTAAATTTTAACATGTGTTTTGAATCCTTATATTTCTCAACAAATTCTATCTCTTTTCCTGAATTTCGGATAATTCAAAATTTGAAACCATCAGAAAATACATTTTGATTCAAATATCCCTCCAACAGATGACTCTTTCTTAACAGGTTTTATTTTAATCCTTACTTGTAATTGATTTCATCATTTTTAACTTTTTGTATTTTTATCTTATAAATATATTGGGTGAAGGCTTTATTATATCAGGTTTGTTCCTAAAAAGGTTTTTACTATGTTTCTTTAATGTGTTGGCTTTGCAGGTTCAAAGAACTCAACCAAGAGGGTCAGTTAGAGCATTGTATTATCATTAGTTTGTATATTTTGGCATCTTACTTTTGCAATAAAGAACGGTTAAACACAAGATTTGACATGATTAAGGTAGTTTGTATATTTTTCATCTTGTTTAGTTTAAAAATGAAACCTTTTTCATCATTGGTCTTTATACTATCAAGTTTCATCACATGGACTTCCTGATTATGGTGATTATTGTCCTTATTATAAGGTTCTATATAGATTTTGTTCCATATTTTAAGGTTTCGAGAACCTAAATCAATATGAATCCTTGAATTACATACCATCGTTGAAAATGTTTTAATTTGTGACCAAACTTGGTTTAAAATCACAATGAACAAGTTGACACCTGAGTATTTTGGCTTTCTCAAAGGCCTATTTATCGAATTTTGAATCACAACACCTGATCTAAAGGTTTATTTTTATAAACTATTATTTATATATTTTAGCATTTTACTTAGTAGGACATTAAATTAATAAAGAAATTAAGGAAAACGAAAAAAAATAGGACGATAAACAGTACAAGTGGTTTGGGTATGTATAAATGGAAGTAATAACCATTTAGGGGGTGTTTGGCAAAAAAAAACTTATTGCTTATTAGTTTATTAGCTTATAAGTTAATAAGTAAGTGTAGGGTAACTTATGAAAAAATGACGTATTAGAGGTTCCCCACCGGAATAAGTTATTTTAATCCAAACACTTTTTAACTTATAGTAATGTGGAACCTATTAAGTTGTTTTAAAAAAGCTTAGTCAAACACCCCCTTAATATGGTATGGTAATGCTCTTGAAAAATAGATGTCATTTAATATTCATTTCTCGAAGTGAACGCAAAATGGTTTTAACTCTAAAGAGATCAAATTATTCGCCGTCCGCCGCTTTGCGCGGGTAGACGGCTAGTATATATATATATATATATATATATATATATATATATATATATATATATATATATATATATATATATATATATATATATATATATATATAGATGTAGGTTCAAATGTTTCTCACATCTAGTGTGTACTAGAATGCACCAAATGGAATTTAGTATCAATTATATCTATATTAAATGTTATCCATACTTATAACTCATTTTTATGGAAACTAATTAAATTCGTCATTAATGTCAACATTAATATTCTTTCAGAATGAATTCATATCTAGAAGAATGAGAGTGTATTCCAACAGAATGAGAATGTATTCTAGTAGAATACACTCTTGTTCTTCATATTCCATGCAACTTTATTGTATTTTAAGTGAGTGAGTCCTGAAACAAAATACGAACTCATATATAAAAACCTAGATGCGAATTCATTCTGAAAGAATGTTATTGTTGACATTAATGACGGATTTAATTAATTTTCATAAAAAGAGAATTATAATTATGGATATCATTTAATATACATATATTTATGGAAATAATTTAATATATATATTTATTTAATTAGATAATTAATTAATTTACTAAATTACTATTGGTGCATTCTAGTACACAATAAATGTTAGAAACAAAATAACCTAGCCCTATATATATATATATATATATATATATATATATATATATATATATATATATATATATATATATATATATATATATATATATAAAAGGTTATTAGTCGCTGCAATATAAACTAAATTGTAATATATCGATATGTAAAATAAGCTCAAGAATGATATATATTATATTTTTATAATTTCTATCAAAATATAAATTATCCTATAAGATCATAAAATTCATTACATACGATACGATAGACTATTAAATTTCAGATTTCTGAAAATCGTTATATCATAAAATGGTACATCCTATAAAGTGCCACGTTGAGTACACGACATTGTTGTTAACACTTTTGATGATTGATCCAAATATTATTATAACATATAATATATCTTTGGAATGCGGTAAGTATGATAAATCTTAGAAATTAATAATATCTTAGATATCGTTTTCCTAAACGATAAATACTTATAACAGTCTTGTGAACTAGAAACGGAAACTATAGAACTAGTATGCCTATGTGAGGACCTAACGTACTAGGGTTCCCCTTTATGAACTATCTTCGGTTTGGCGAAAAATAAGACTTCGATACTTAGTAGAAACCCTATATTAAATAATTGTTAATCCGTAAGGGACAACTAACGACACATATAAGTTTCATATTATTGGACTTCTACGGTTCAACCATTTGCTAGTTAATGTTCTGGTATATCGGGTGTTTTTATACAGTAGTGAGCTGTTAGATCTGCATGTTTGCCTGACTGGTTATATGACTATATGTTTGTTGAATACATGCTATTGTTATGTATATGTCGACATAGTATGGTTGGGTTGAGGTTGTACTGCTTTGTGCGGTAGCCAACAAGCTCGGGAGCAAGCTAGACATAAGTTATAGGCCCCGAGGTCAAGCCAGACTTATGTTGTGGGCTTAGGAGCAATCTAGACATAAGTTTTTCACCCCGAGGGCAAGCCAAACTTATGTTGTGGGCTCAGGAGCAAGCCAGACATAAGCTGTGGGCCCCGACAACAAGCCGGACATATGTTGTGGGCTCGGAAGAAAGCCAGATAGAAGCTATGGGACCTGAGGGCAAGCCAGAATTATGATGTGGGCTCAGGAGCAAGCCATATATGAACAGTGGTCCCGATAGGCAAGCCAAACTCATATTGTAGGCTCATATGTGATTTTAAAGAAGATTGTGATTGTTTCCATAGCCACTATTGAGTTCAATATCAAGGATATTAGTGAGTTATTCTCCAAGGAGGTTCATAATCTTGATAATTTCTATGTTTCATTTACTAAAAAGGTTGATGTGTTAATGGGAGAAACAATTCATTTGGTGGAAGATCATATTGAATTCAATAAAGACTACTTTGGTGATTTAAAATCAAAGTTTGAAGCAAATGGGAAAGTGTTAGTGAAGATTGAAAAGTCTCTTTCTGGATTTCAATAGACTTTGTCAAGATTTGCTCTTTCGTCACAGTCCTTAATTTCTTAAGAGTCTATCTCTGCCATGGTTTCGTCTGTTGAATCAACTTTCCTAATAAAATTAGCTCGTATACTTGATTTGGTTCTTCGCTTAACAACCAATGCTCCACTTTTGTGAAAGGGAATAAGTAAAGATAAAGGAGTTGTTTTGGAAAAAAAAAATTATATTAAAATTCCTACTTCCCTACCAATGAAACCGGTGGTGATAACTTCTACAACAATAACAAAAATGAATGCTCCTTAAGTAACTTTTAACTTTTCAAAATTACAAAAGAAAGGGATTTCTATTGGTGAAGGAGGTTCGAGTTCTGCAATTGTCAAGAAAACATCAACAGATGATCCCCAAAGATAAAGGGAAAAGTGTTCATGTTGAACTATCTATAGAAGAAAATAAAAGGTTGCAAGAGATTAAGATGGAGACACTAAGACAAGTGAACAACATTTTAAATCAAAGAGCCAATGATCCTCCGAGACTAAAAAAAGGTGATCCGAACAAGGCTTGGTGTTACGAAACCATTGAGATCACAATTCTTGACAAGGTGGAGGAATTCATGAAGAGGCTAAAAAAGATCTATGATATCGAAAACACACTTCAATAAACTTGACTTTACAATAAATCATATGATGTTTGTATTTAGTCAATTCAAGCGCTAAGAGTTTCAAAGACAAATATGAATTCAAAAGGTTGAAAATTATCTTTCATCTAATTCTTAGTAAAAGCAAAAAGGAAGTTTCATCACTGGTAAAAATTGTGAGGGTTATATTGATTGTCCTTGATGTTCCGTTTGAGGGTTTGATGCATAATTTTTGCTACTTTGTTATTCAATCGAACGACGTGGCGTTCGAGTTTACAATCGCAGATTTTCCATTGATGAGTCTCAATGATCTCATCACAATTACAAATATTTTGTGTGATGTAGATACTTCACAAGTTGCTGAGGAAAATCAGAATGCATTCATCATTGGATATGCTCAAAACAAGGCTTTCATTGATTTATACTATTCATACATGGCTGAAACAAATATCGATCTAGCCATGGCAATCAACAAAACATCAAAGGTCCTTAAATTGTAATGCCAGTTTCCACATATTTGCATTGATTTTCCTTGCTTTGTATTACTTTTTCATTTTGGTTCCAATGGACAGGCCTTGGGAATGGAATGCTAGGCATAAGATTGTCGACGCCAGGCGTTCACACGTAGAGGACAAACCCTAATTTGTAGGTTTTTCACCCTATTTAAAGGACATTATAGCCTTTAAACATTTCTTATCTCCAGCTTCCATCCCTTATAGCCCTTATTTTGAAACCCTAAGTGTGTGTGTGAGTGTTTTGAAGCCTTGGAGTAATATTTTGCTATCATTTTAGTGTTCGTGGTGGAGAAGTAAGATCTTTGGAGTGTTGGTGTTGCCCTCTAGCCTTTGGATTTGGACTCTTGGCATCTTGGAGCACCTTTTGGAGGTATAAAGTTCAGATCTTGATGACTTCCTTATTAGATCTTGATTAAGTGTAGTTTTACGTTCCTTTTGGTCCCAAGAACTTCACTTTTGTGAATTTGGAATGTTCCAGAGGTTTGGGTTGCCCTTTCATGCATTTGGAGGGTTTAGATTCATAAAAATGCAAGCTTGGACCTTGATACTCTTCCATGCAAGAGTTTTGGAGCTTTAGAGTGTGATATAAGTTAGATTTTGGTGTTGATCTCTTTTTAGCCATGCAAAGTCACAAAGGTTGCAACTTTATGGCTTTAGACGTTCGTTTAGCATTGGATCTGAAGTTTGAGCGTTAGGTCTTAAGCAATTAAGACCTTGGTTAAGGATTTGGTATTCTGTGGTTACGACAGGCATTGGGTTGGCGTTCGGATGCCAGGCATCATTTAGTGGACAACAGACGTTCTCTCAGAAGTCCATTGAATCGATTTTGGGCCTTGGGTCATTTAGGGTTTTGGGCTTAGATTAGTTGGGTCTTGTAGGGAAAAAGGAAAATGGTCTTTTTCCATTAATATGATGAAGGATGAGTGGACCATTGGTGTGGGGTTAAAACCTTAGTTATTTATTGGAGTCGTTTTTGGATAATGTTTAGTGTGAGGAGCAGTGTTCACAACAGAACGAGTGTTGATTCAACTATCTTATGTTAGATGTGAGTTTTCCATACTATACTTGCGGGTCGAAGACACCAATGCTAGCACAATGGATTATGTATTTTGGTATATCAGGTGTTGTTATGAAGTAGTGAGTTGTTAGATATGCCTGTTTTCCTAATGAGTTATATGACTATTTGTTTGCTGAATACATGTTATATGTTATGTATATGTCGACATAGTATGGTTGGGTTAAGGTTGTACTGCTTTGTACGGTAGCCAAAAAACTTGGGATCAAGCCAGCCATAAGCTGTAGGATTCGAGGGCAAGCCGGACTTATGTTGTAGGCTCGGGAGCAAGCCAGACATAATACGTTGGCCCCAAGGGCAAGACAGACTTATGTTATGGACTCAGGAGCAAGCCGAACATAAGTTGTGGGCCTCGAGGGCATGGTAGACTTATGTTGTGGGCTCAGGAGAAAACTAGAAATAAGTTGTGGGCCCCGAGGGAAAGCCAAACTTATGATGTGGGCTCGGGAGCAAGCCATACATAAGTTGTGGGCCCTGAGGGCAAGCGATATTTATGATGTGGGCTTGAGAGCAAGCTATATATGAACTATGGACCCGATTGGCAAGCCAGACTGATACCGTGGTCTTAGAGGTAATCCAGTCTTTTACATCTCAACCCAGTTAATGTTATTATATGTTGTATGTGTTGGTACTTTAGGGGAACTCACTAAGCTTCATGATCACAATTTTAGTTATTGTTTCGGGTACTTTAGATAACTGTGGAAAGGCGAAGGCATGATCGTGCACATCCTTCTGATTTTTTGTTATTGGATTATGGGATTACTCTGATTTATGAATTATACTTTTGAAACAATGTTTTTGTAAAAAAATACTCTCTTGGGGTTGTTTTGGAATAATGAAAATTTTACTTTGATTTTTGGGATTTTACAAGTTGGTATCAGAGCCCTGGTTTGAGTGAATTGGATGAACATTAGTTTGAATCCATTCTCAAGCTAAGGAGCTGTAATAGTTTTCGAATTTTTTTTTCAAATTGTTTACAAAGGTAACCAAAGAAGGATGAGATGTGTATGATCAGCCAGAGAAAGAATGTATACCCCAAGTTACCAAACAGTTACTTGTTTATGATGTTTATGGGAGAACTGCATACTAGTGATAGACTATGGATCTTCAGCAATTGCATGATAGAATTACCTGATGTACGATGCCTGATAGCCTAGGAAGACTTCTTATATGATAGATGAAATTGACATCATTATTGTAGTCGCTTAATGTGTGCGTTATAGTTGTACATAACAAAGATTATATAGCCTGAAAATGTTTGATTTAGTTTTGTTTCTTGTTCTTGTATGATTAAGGGATTAGGTTAGAGTCAAGTATTCGAATGTCTATAGGATCCATGTTATGTATGATTATCGTGAATGAGTGGTTGTAGGGTTGGTGGAAGTTTCATGAGTAGGTGCAGTTCATAACATGTTAGCATGAGGAATGATTAGCCACTGTTGATAGAGTGAGGACAAGATGAGGGTGTATCCTAGATACTTGGGCCTAGAATTCGGGAATTTTGCATGAGGATATACCTGATTTTATTTTGTATTAGTGCCAGTCGACTCTACTGCTCGAATGTTGCTTGCTTTGTGCTTTGTAGCACTCATATTGATGTGACTTAACTATCAAATGAATACGTTAAATTACATGCTAAGAAGGTTAAATAATCTTTGAGTGAAGGGTTCGGTTCCTATTCCGCAACTCTTGTTTGAGTCTTACCATTGTAGGGTTGAGTCCTTTAGTCGAAAGATTATTTAAGCTTTGTTGTATGTAATTGTATTCATAAAGTGGTTAGCTGACATTAATAAGGGTTCTTCAGCAGCTGATGGCAGGGGAGGTGGGGAATCCTAGGAGAACCTAGGAAGTACTTTTGTGTGGGTATTACGTTGTTGATTGAGCATTAGGAGTATTATTCTGAGTAGATGACTTAGAAGACTTAGGATGATTCTTGAGGGAAGTATGGATAGGTGTGGAAGGTAGTATTGGGGGCGTATTACTGAAAGCATAGGATCCATACTCAAATCGAGGAAATTTTTTTGGGATTATAAGGAGCTGGTTAGGGAAGATAACATGGTTGATACCATGATTCGTGGTAGTAGTTCCATATCTGCCAATCTTTTGGTTATGATTATTCAGGATGAGGATGAGTTTTGTGGTTGTCTAGGCCTAGTAGCCATATCAGTTTGGATTTGAATGGTGCATACCTAGGTGAGTTAGATGATTTGAGATCTTAAGGGACTTGCTTGATGGTAGTACCAGTTGACTCGCAAGACTCAAGAAAGAAACAATTGTTATGATCGGCTTAAGGATTACAACTAGAGGCTGAGTGATCGGAAATATGGAAGTGTGGGAATAGACATGAGGATTTTTGTGGATTGGTTCCCTTGATATGCAATCAAGGGTCTGTCTTTAGATATAGGCAGGTCATATACTAGATTGATGATTGGGGAATTATGGTCGAGGTAAGTGATAATCTATTGGTATCGAGATGGAAAATCAGTGTTATGAATGGGCTGTTAGAATTATTGGTTGTGCATCTGTGCAGGGTTCTCAGTGTTAGAAGCGGTTATGATTGGAAATTTATGAGGTCTTCATCTGAGATTCAGAATCTCTTAGGGTTGGATTGGTCCTTATCTGGAAGATCATCTCATGTGTGTTATACATTCCAAGAGTCAGGGATGGTTTGTACCTGGTTGAGCCGCTTTGAGATATGGTTTGGTTGCAACAATAGTAGGTGGTCATTCGAAACCTAAGTGGGGGAGAACTGAGTATTCTTCTTGGATGATCATTAATTCGTTCGACACTGTGGTGTTGGATGAATGGTACATAGGGATATGCGGTTTGAGTATGCAAGACCTTGTTTCAAGATTTGGTCAAGGTTGGGGTTCAGAGCACGTTGTTATCAATGTATGTGTTCAGGAATGCTAATGTCGCCTTCGTGGCAAGAAGCTGTTGGACAAGGAGCTCATTGTAGCTAGTGGTTTCTTTCAGGAGCTTCGGGGAATAAGTCAGGAGGTGTCTGGGGCGCTAAGGTTGAGTATCTATTTTTGAGGGATTTTCCAGCTTGTTATATAGATTGATATCTATAGTTTGGGATGGGCAGTTGATTTTTGGTCGATCAGTTTCAGTGTTTGGTATGTTTAGTTTCACATAGGCTTCGTTTCGTAGCGTATTGAATCATTGGATTAGTCACAATGCATTCTCGATCGTTGTTCATTTGTTGTCGTCAATAGCAGAGGTTCCTTGGAAGTTTTGGCGAGCTAGTTGCGTGATGGTAGGATCTGCTCAGTTTCAATCAAGGTGTCAAATATTAGTTCGGGCACCCACTAGAATGTTTCTGTTAGTGGTGGAGGTTCGTCATTTCGGTTAGATCTACTGGTACTACACCCTATGGGTAAGGTTGTAAGGAAGGAGTATTGTAGTAAATCTAGGGTTGATTAAGGGATTCTCTTGAGGGTGTGTATGGAAATAAGCTCATTAGATATTGTCGTGAGGGGTGTATGAGGGTTGGACGAGATAGAAATGGAGCACTTGGTTCAAATTATATGTATGGTTCTTATTTAGGTTATATCCTTTGAATTGGAACAAGAATGCAACTAACTATCTCATTCTCTGGATGTGTGCAAACATGTTTTCACCTAAAATTTTGCATTAGTAACAACCTGTTTTGTAGAGGGAATTGTGCATGATAAAAGGGTATGGCATGAGTCGTGTTCGATTATCATCAAAAGGAATGTTGAATGAGTTTTTTGCAAGACAGTAGGTTGATGGTTGGGTATCTTTAGACCTGGTGGCGCTGGTCGTGAGTCTTCAGGCTAGTAATGGAACGAAAGCAAGAAGAGCGTATTACCATAAGCTTATCGTTTTAGTGGTTAGGAGGTGTCACGACGTATCAAGAACTAGGGGTTGTATGGTCCATGTGGGCATAACCCGATAGTCAATAGGATGAGACTCATAGGTCTCAAGATTGTTAGTAACATTGACCTGTTTGGGATTGGTAGTCATTTGGAAGGCCAAGATACCAGGAGCATTCCAGACATGGGCTGGGGGTCGGGAAGGGCATTCCAAACTTATGCTATGGGCTCGAAGGCAATTTAAACTTATGTTGAGGACCTTTTGGGGGTATTCCAGACATGGGATGTGGTCCCAATGATCATGTTTGTTTATTTCCTCATGTAATTTTTTGGATATTAGTGCATTGTTGGTAGTCGGGAGACTCATGGACCAGCTGGTTTGGATCATGTGGTCAGAAAAAGTTGTTTGGTTGATGTATTGGTTGTGCATTGGAAGTCGCTTGATGAAGGTTTGCATTGATGGATATCATTTCCTTGTAGGTTGTTTATTAGAAGCTTGGTTACGAAAGTTAGCTATTGGTTCTAGAATCTCGAGTCACGAAGTCCGTTACAAATGTCTCGAGTGATCTGTTAGATGGAGGTACACCTGGGCTGATAAAGGATTTGGATACAATGTGAAATTCTTGGATGGACCATCATTATGCTCGTGGGAGCAGTGGGTTGGTGATGACTTGTTAGGAAGTCAAGTGTGTATCTAAGTTTTTGGGCACAATTTTTGGATTAGTGTTGGGCAAAATTCACGAACGGTGTCTTTTGAGTATTCTTTTGCATGGGTTGGTGGTGTTCCTAGTTAGGGACTAAGGATAGGTATGACATATCTATGATCATCAGTCTTAGGGTATGGTTTCTGAGGTTTAGACCGATGGGTACCCGGTTTGGGAAGTATATTGATGGATTTGGTTCATGGGTGTAAATTTGAGGGTTCCTAGTTTGAATGGTTCTCTTTGGCTGCTGGGTCTTACAATTTTGGTTGTGGTTAGGCATTTTCAAGTTAAAGATTTGTTGGTCGGAAGTTGCGGGCTTTTGAATGGTTCCACGAATTTTCTTGATATGAAGCCTTAACTTTTAGGTGGTTAACGGAGTTCTGGAATATGTCAGTGTTGTTCTCTACAACGGTGTTCTAGTAAAGACTCATGTGGGAAGGAGGGTTTAACGGTAGTGGATAACAAATGAAGGCTTTAGACTTCCGGATTTCGGGCAGAGTGGTAATGGATGCCCTTCAAGGGTTAAAAAATAGTGGGTCAAGGATTTATTATTAGCCAGGATATCTAGTTCTTCATAGAATAGAATTCAATTATTGTATGGGAAGGCAATCGCTTGTATGAGTCAAATTCTCAGTTCAGATCGGGGTCGGGGAGGATTTGTCCAAATTGTCGGGTATGTCTGGAGAGTGGCAAGGAGTGACTTCGAGGACGAAGTCTGATTCAAGTTGGGGAGATTTGTAATACCAATTTCCAGGTATTTGCATTGATTGCCTTGCTTTGCATTACCTTTTCATTTTGGTCCCAAACTCCAGGTGTTGGGAATGAAACACTACGTGTAAGATTGTAGATGCTAGGCATTCACACATAGAGGACAAACCCTATTTTTTAGAGTTTTCACCCTATCTAAAGGCCATTATACCTCAAAAAGTTTATTATCTCCAGCCTCCGTCCCTTATAGCTATCATTTCAAAATCCTAAGTATGTGTGAGTGTTTTTGTGACAACCCGGAACTTCAATCTTATACAATTAATCAATTCAATCAACATTCAACTTGATTTGTTGATTTCTAGTGCTATTCAAGGGGTCATTTAAGTGTTCTAAGCTTGTATATAACCAAGGTTGAGTTTAGGAATGAGTCAGAGTATGAATAGTGAGAAAATCGGGCCATACTCACATCTTGGAGGAGTGTACGGCCGCATACATGGGTGTGCGGCCGCACACCCACTCCATTGGCAGCACACTCACTTTTGACAACACTCCTACTCCTATATAAAGGGTAGCCCCCTTCCTTTCATTCCTTTAGCACCTTGGCAGCACACAACATCATTTCCTCTCAAGTTTCTCCAACTTTGAACCTTCCAAAGCTTCTAGAACATGAGTACTTCATTCTCTATCTTGCAATCCATGAAAGACCACTCTATCCAAGCTCTAAGTGTGCAAAAAAAGTCATGTTCTTCATTCTTGGAAGTGAGTACGACCACACACCCTCTTAGGGTGGCCGCACACCCTCTTAGGGCGGCCACACACCCATAAAACACCCTCTAAAGTTAGAGTTTAGCTTCCATAATCGATGTAGACATGCCCCTAGCCTTGTTGCACGTTGGAATGGACAATTTGGGCATCATTTTGAGGGGTGGGCGACCACACACACTTGTGTACGGCCGCACACACCCTTATGCGGCAACACACTCCAAGTGTGCGGCAGCATACCCAAGTGTGCGACCACACACTCTTGTGTGCGACCATACACTCATTTTAGAGCCATAAACCCACCTCTAGGACCCCTATCTTGCACTTCAATTGAGTATAGACCTTGAACACTTCGTGAATGTGTGTATGGACCTTTAGAGCACTTCAAAGACACCACATTTCATGAGTGTACGGCCGCACACCCATGGCCGCACACACACTACAAGTGGCCATACACCCCCTATACTCAATCCTACACGGTCCTATCACTTGGTGCAAGTAATTTCAAGTCCCTAGAGTGAATTCCAATGGTATTTAGTAGTGAAATACCTTCATTTGACTCGTTTATGTGTCATTGCGTGTTAATTAGGATCGAATCGTGTTCAAGGCTTCACTTGAACACCCGGCTCTTCGTATTGATCCTTCAATCAAACCACTTACCCAAGGTGAGTTCATACCCCTACATTTTTCCGTTTTTTTTAATGTTTTCAGGGGGAATACAAGCTAAACATAAATGTTTTCAAAACTCATGAAATTCTCATACTTTAACCCTATTGTACTATGTTGAGTATAAGGGTCGTTTGTCACTAAAATTGCATAGTTTTTTCTGGATCCGCTATTCATTACGTTATACATGAAAACTATAATCGGTATAGTTTGAGATTTTTCTAAACATAACAAGTATAGAAACTTTCACTACTGAATGTATGCACTAAGACAAAAATAGTTTACAGTTTGCAGCACTACTTTATTACGTTTTCATAACTATAATTATCACTACGAACGGTATACATTCGGATTTTCACTACGGTAGAACGCTACTACACTACATGTAAACTAGATTGTACGATACTATGAGGCGCTACTTCACTACTGTACCCTTAGGTGTATAGGGATAAATCCTACCATAGTATAACTAGAGTCTCCTAGAGGGAGAGCGTGAGATATGTGAATAGATCTGTTCGGGACTGACAATCCCACACCCGAACTGCTAGCTACAGTTAGGCAGGCATGCCTAGGGTGACAAATGTCATTTAACTCGACGCTTGAAGAATGTTGGAAAGGTCTCTAGTCATATCAATTATGGTTATACGACTCACATTATGTATAATTCACTCTTTAGTTTACAACTTGTCACCCTTCAACAGTTTTATTTATACTAAATAGAACTAACACACTACGTATAAAGGCTAAAGCCAAGATTTTCAACCAAAATCGTTTATGCAAGGATCTCATATACAATATACTTATTCTTCATGATTAGCCCTAGCTAGTCACATGAATTAGTATTTTCACATACCACTACAGTTTTCAGTAACGAACATTCATGGTTTATATGGAATGGATAACGCTACATTTTGCACTTAAAGAAAATATCGGATTTTCTTGACGCTATACAAAAATACTTTCTATGAGCTCATCCACAAGTTTTCATTACAAATTACCGCTTATGAACTCATCAACATTATGCTGATATTTTCAAACTGCTTGTATTCTCAGGAAATCAGTAGACAGGTACCTGCTGGATTTTTGAGAAGCTGGATCAATAAGAGTCTTATGTTTATATTTTATATATATATATATTCTCTGATGTAATTTCAAACAAGTTTCAAATTGATGTAAACATCTTCATATATGTATACACTGTGATGGTTGTGTTACTGTGGTTGCTATTTTACATTGGTTGTGATGCTATACATGACATGCTCCGCCCCGGAACGTTTCCGCCATCACGGTTTCGGGGTGTGACTGTTTTGAAGCCTTGGAGTAACATTTTGGTATCATTTTAGTGTTCTTGGTAGAGAAGGAAGATCTTTGGAGTGTTGGTGTTTCCCTATAGCCTTTGGATCTGGACTCTTGGCATCTTGGTGCACCTTTTGGAGGTATAAATTTCAGATCTTGATGACTTCCTTGTTTGATCTTCCTGAAGTGTAGTTTTATGTTCTTTTTGGTCCCAAGAACTGACTTTTGTGAGTTTGGAATGTTCAAGAGGTTTGGGATGTCCTTACAAGCATTTTGGAGGGTTTAGAATCATAAAAATGCAAACTTGGAGCTTGATACTCTTCCATGCAAGAGTTTTTGAATTTTAGAGGGTGATATAAGTTAGATTTTGGTGTTGGGCTCTTTGTAGCCATGCAAAGTCACAAAGGTTGCAACTTTATGGCTTTAGACGTTCTTTTAGCATTGGTTTGAACATTATGTATTAAGCCATTAAGATTGTGGTTAAGGTTTTGGGATTTTGTGGTTATGACAGGTGTTTGGGTTAGAACATTGGATGTTCGAATGCCATGCATCATTTAGTGGATGCCAGGCATTCTCTCAGAAGCATATTGAATCAATTTTGTGCTTTGGGCCATTTAGGGTTTTGAGCTTGGATTAGTTGGGTCTTGTAGGGAAAAGGAAAAAGTGGTCTTTTTCACTTAATATGATGAATAATGAGTAGACCATTGGTATGGGATAAAAGCCTTAGTTGTTGATTGGAGTTGTTATGGATTATGTTTAATGTGAGGAGTAGTGTTCGCAACAGATCTCGTGTGGATTCAAATATGTTTTGTTAGAGGTGATTATTCCTCACTGTACTTGTGGATTGAAGGCACCAATGTCGGCCCACTGGATTATGTATTCTGGTATATAGGGTGTTTTTATGCAGTAGTGAGTTGTTAGATCTGCATGTTTGCATGATTGGTTATATGACTATCTGTTTGTAGAATACATGTTATTTGTTAAGTATATGTCGACATAGTATAGTTGGATTGAGGTTGTACTACTTTGTGCGGTAGCCAACAAACTCGGGAGCAAGCTAGACATAAGTTGTAGGCCCCGCGGGCAAGCCAAACTTTTGTTGTGGGCTCGGGAGCAAGCCAGACATAAGGTGTTGCCCCTGAGGGCAAACCATACTTATGTTGTGGTCTTAGGAGCAAGCCACACATAAGTTGTGGGGGCCCGAGGGCAAGCTAGACTTATGCTGTGGGCTCGGGAGCAAGCCAACCATAAGCTATGGGACCCAAGGGCAAGCCAGACTTATGATGTGGGCTCGGGAGCAAGCCACATATGAACTGTGGGCCCGATAGAAAAATGCCAAACTCATATTGTAGGCTTAAAGGTAATCCAGTCTTTTAGTTGTGGACGCAGTATATGCTCTTATATGTTGTGTGTATTGGTACTTTGGGGGAACTCACTAAGCTTCGTGCTTACAGTTTTAGTTATTATTTCAGGTACTTCAGATGATTGTGGTAAGGTGAAGGTGTGATTGTGCACATCCTTCATATTTTTTGTTATTGGATTATGAGATTGCTCTGATTTATGAATTATACTTTTGAAACAATGTTTTTGTAAATAAATATTGTCTTGGGGTTGTTTTGGAAAAATGAAAATTTATTCTGATTTTTAGGATGTTACATAAATCTTTGTTGAAGGGAAAACTTATCATCAGGTAATTTGAACATGGAGAAATAATCCATAAACCCTTTGGTTTTGGTTTCCAAGGAAAGAATACAAGGGCAACTTTAAAGAAGTTCCTTTTCCGAACAGATGATATTGAGAGCTACACAAACTCTCATTTTTCGAACATTTTGCTTCGCATCAACAATTGCTAGAAAAATAAAAATGAAGACAAGGCAGAGGTTTAAAAAATCATATTTTAGTATATGGAGACAAGGAAGGTGTTGCTACAGACAATGAAGACACTTACTTGAAGATTCATCTTTTCCCAAAAAGGGGGAGAATGTTAGGTCGAAAGTTGTTATCAGAGTTAAATTGTAATGTCTTTAGTCATTGTGTCTGTAAACAGAATAAGTCTTAAGGACTTTCATTATCTTAATGTATTTACAAGGCATAAGAAAGATTCGTATAGTCATGTCTAGTCCTTGAATTTTTTGTTCTGTGAGTACCTTATAAATATGGTAAGTCTTAGAGGGTCGGGTAAGAACTTTCACATATGCTTTGGTCATTTTGTACTCTCATTCTCTTTGTACCTTCCAGGCATATTTTAAGCTGAAAACTAGATCTTATTTAGATATCAATGTTCTTACCTTCTTTTAATAATCAATTGACTAAAACACATTTTATTTAACTCTTCACTTGGTGGTTTAGTGTTTGATTTATTTATTTTTATTTTTATTTTCTCTTTCAACATTTGGTTTTTTGATTTGCAAAAAAATAATTTTAAATTTAGTATCACAAAAACAACTAATTATAGTAAATTTAATTTTAGTTAAAGGTTACATTTATCGAAAATAATTTTGAAAGTTCGTTTAGATGATAAACAATTTCTTCATCAGTAAATCCTATTTTTTAGTGACATCCACACAAATTGTTTAGGGGCATCTTCTAATGTAATGGTTCCTATTTCATACTGATTTAGAGGTATTGGTTTAACACAAATCAACTTACAAATTAATTTAACAATATTATAAACCAAAAATAACCTATTAAAAAGTATTCAAGTTTTGGTTCTTCGTATTCCGAGAGTAGCATTCCCAAATCATATTCAGTAGGTAATTTAGACTTATTTCATCTACAAAGAGTGGTACTAACTGATTTTAAGCGACTTATATGGTCTTAACGACTAAACAATCCACATACAATATGACATTCCATATATGATTCGAGTACTCTTTACTAGTTCTATGCCTTCTGGAATACAAATAATATAGTTTGTAAACTTAAATGCCTATAAATTAAGCAGTAAAACTAACATGGTATGTTGAATCCATGGTAGTCAATACTAAAAGAACTTTAAAATTTTGGTTTAAAGAAATTTGGAATGAATAGTGTCCGGAATGGTTGGTCTGATATGGATGTATGAGCTTTCATTCGGAAGAAAATGATTATTTAAAAAACACTTAAAAAAGTGATTATAGACTTATACTACTTAATTTCCCTATTTATTTATTTATTTTTTAAAAATGAAAAAAATATAAGATGGTCATTTAAAGAAAGAAAATAAACAAACAAAGATCCTTGTAGAAAGATTTAAAGAATAAGGGTGTGAGTGTAATTTACTCTAGAATCATATCCTCGTTCAGGCGCGAACATATCCCCAATTCCTTATTTCTCTCATTTCGTTCTTCAGTCCAGATTACGATCACCTCTTTCACCATTTTCCTTTCAAGTAGCATCAGATTATTTTCCAAGTTTATCTACGTTCGTTGAATTCGCGATCGAAATCCTGGTAAGAAGTAAAGTATGTTTTTTGAGTTGATCGTATACTTATAGTATCTGATGATTTTTTTTTCAGTTGATGTTCTACGGTAAAAAATACAGAATTCCAATCAGGCGAAGCAAGAACTTGTCATTGGTCGTTGGCCAAAAAGTATGTCCCAATATCTGATCCATCTTGATATGATATTTAGCTCGATTGAATTCTGTATGATGTATGTTATTCTTTATAGGGTTTTAGTAACTTTTAACAAAGATTAGAAACTTAGGGTTAATAAGTTATTTCCACCAAATGATGATGGGGTTTAGTTCTTGTTAGCCAAGTCAGCAGCTCACTAGGTTTCTTGTTATATAAAGTTAGTTACGCTCAAGGGAATTTCAGTAATTTTCTTGTACAGTTAGTTATTATGTTAGTTTAGCTAGTTGTGTATTTATGTAATCGTTCCAAGTTATCAATATCGAGAAAAATTTCTCCGTTTAGAGTAATTTACGCCTTTGGTCCCAATGGTTTAGAGTAATTTACGCGTTTGGTCCCAAACTTATTTTTTTAACTCGGAAGGTCCCTGCTATTTGTTTTTGTTACGCGTTTGGTCCCCGACTTATCTAAAAACACTATTTTTCCCATGATTTTTTAATTTATTCAAATAAACACACCCCAAACCCACCCCCTCACCTTATATTACTTAACCCATTATTTTTCTCTATTTAAATAATAGTTTTTTTTAGGTAAGACAGGGACCAAATGTGTAACAAAAACAAACAGTAAGGACCAAGCACATAACAAAAACAAATAGTAGGGACCTTCCGAGTTAAAAAAATAAGTTAAGGACCAAGCGCGCAAATTACTTCAAACAGTAGGACCATTCATGTAATTTACTCTATCATATTTTGATCTAATTCTTCCGCATCAATTCATCTACAAGTCATCAACATCTTTGTTGATTTGATTTCTTTTTTTCTTCAATTCCTTTCTCCTTTGATTTCTTCATCTATTCATTATTCATCATGCCTGAATATGGTAGTTCTTCTACTCATTCAAATCCAGTTGACATATTTGATCATTTTTATCTTCGATCTTCTGACAATCCAAGCACCGTTTTGGTTTAAAATGTTTCAATGGCATTGATTTTTAATCTTGGAAGAGATCCGTTATCATTGCTTTGTTTGCGAAGAATAAACTTTCATTCGTTGATGGAAAACTGTCCAAACCTCTCGTTACATCTCAACATAACCAAGCTGGTATAAAGTTAATTCCATGGTTATAAGTTGGCAACTAAATTCTCTTCATTGGAACATTGTTGATAGTGTCTTGTTTCTTCAAACGGCTAATGAGATGGAATGAACTTAACCATCGCTATGAACACTCTGATGGTGCTCGCATCTATCAAATTCAGCAACAATTATATTCACTATATCAAGGATCAGATTGTTTATCCACATATTTCACCGAATTGATGAAAATTTGGGACGGACTTCGAGTTGTTCAAGCTATTCCTTATTGAACTTGTGTTGTTGCTGAAGGAATTCATAAATACTTGGATGATCAACGTTTAATCCAGTTACTCATCTGATTAAACAATACTTATAAGATCCTTCGAGGTTAGATATTGATGATGAACCCTCTTTCAAGCATTTCTACTGTATACTCCATGATCATCCACGAAGAATGCCAACGTGATATTAGTCATCCTTCTACTATCAATCACAATGCTATTGCTATGGATTTTTCCAGTTATCAAATGCTACTGATTGATTGTTTTTCCACCAAAATTCAAATTCACTAGATCAAAGAAATACGAACGAAAAGTTATTGTTCAGATTGATATGACTGATTCCTCAACAACAATTTCACACGATCAGTGCATCATGTCCTTCAACTCTCGAATCAATCCATCATTCAACCATCAACTACCAATCAAGAAAACTCCTCAATTCTTGATGTTGCCATGCATTCTGATGGTAATTCCTCCTATGATAATTTTGTTTTGAATGTTTCTAAATCCAATGTGTTTAATAAACCTCACATATCCTTCATAATTGACATTTACAACTGATCATATGTTCTCTAATATCAATCTTTTTATGACCATGACAAAAATTTCACAGCCTCAATCAATTGGGATTCCTATTTTTAATGGATACAATTGGTCGTTTTTCATTATGGTGATGTCCAACTTCATGAGTCTATTCTTCTTCTAAATGTATTATAAGTTCCTTCCTTCAAAATACAATCACATTCCCATCATAAAGCTTACATCTCAATTACATACATTTGTCTTGTTTACTAATGAGGCTTGTCTCATGCAGACACTTTGTTGAAATATAGAATATCTCTTGGTGACTTGGGAAAAACAATAAATTACTTGCATATGTTTGATTATCCTGATCTCAAATACACTTTTTCATATAGTTAGTATGTTTTCTCTTAATTATCATTTTCATCGTTTCATGTATCTCATTCATCATCAAATGGTATGTTACGACACAAAAGATTTAGTCATGTTCCTTTTGCTAAACTCAAAGACATTTTATATTTACCATTAAATTCTAGGCATACTGATATCGATACATGTCTTACTTGTGCTTAAGCCAAGCAATCCAAATTATTCTTTCCACGTAGTAATTCAAATTTAAAATCTCCATTTGATCTTATTCATGTTGATGTATGAGGGCCATACAAACATTCAACATTTGATGGTTTCAAGTAATTTCTAACTATTGTTAATGATTTTACATGTCATACTTGGATTCATCATCTAAGCCATAAAAGTTATGCTTTTACTCTTCTTCAAGATTTCATTTCCTTCATAAAAACCCAAATTCATATAATTGTTTATTGCATTAGAATTGATAATGCTACAGAACTTGGTTCAAGTACTAAAACGAATCAATTTCTTTAATACTCATGGCATAATTGATCAAAAGTATACCCTTTACACAAAACAACAAAATGGATTAGTTAAATGAAAACACAGGCACATTCTTGATGTTGCTAAAGCTTTATACTTTCAATCAGGAGTGGGTTCTCTTTATTGGGTAGAATGTATCAAGACTATTGTACATATCATCAACAAAACTCCTTCACAAATTCTCAAAACTTAATCCCAATTTGAAGTTCTTTATAATCAAAAGCCTGATTTGTATCATCTCAAAACCTTTGGATGTTTTTGTTTCATATCCTCAATACTAGTCAATCATGACAAGTTTATACCTAGAGCACACCCATGCATATTTATTAACTATCCATTTGGTCAAAAGCATACAAAGTTTTAAACTTGATCACTCATGATATCCTCATTTCAGGTGATGTTAACCTTTTTGAAGAACTTTTTCCACTACATGCTCTTAAAAAATCTTTTGAGTTACACTCTTACATGCATAATGTAAATAATGAAGATAATCACCTTCGTTTCAACAATGTGGATATACCTTCATCGCATAATAATCATGCATCATCTTTAGCAATTCCTTTACAATGTACTACCAGAGTTTGTGCTCCACCCTCTTATTCACAAGAATATGTATGTAAATAAGTCTATTATGTTGATGATACTTCCTCATGTCATCATACTATCACTATTTTTAGTATTGATGCAATGTTCCATGATGCTTCTTCCAGTTTTGTGGCCCATGTTTCTTTTCTTTATATGATTCTAATGTTTATTTTGAGCTAACATTCGATCATCAGGTGAAAGAAATTCCCGAATGGGAACATGCCATGCAGCTAATTTAAATGTTCTTACTAACAATCACATAGGGACATTTTCAAGCTTCTAAATATACAAGAAGCCTATTGCATGTCGTTGGCTATAGAAAGTTAAATATCTAGCTGATGGTTCTGCCGAGCAATTTAAAGCCTGTTTGGTGTGTGAAGGTATAGACTACCATGAAACATTTTCTCCAGTTGTAAAGTTTACCGTTGTTAAAATCATAAATGCATTGGTTGTTAAGAACAAAAGGGATATACATGATTTTGATATGACAAACACATTTTTGCATGGAGATTTACATGAAGAGGTTTACATGCGTTGTTCATGATTTTAGTGTCACCATGTCATTTTAAGTAACTAGAACAAACATGTGAGCTAAGGGGCTTCATAGTTTGTACTCTAATATATGTACGGGGTTGTGAGGAGTGCCGGCATGTATAAGATCGAATTAGTAGCCGGTTCAACAACTAGTCAGGGGTCCGGGGGCAGCACCCCGGGTCCTGGGTTTCCAAAGGGGCAGCGTCCCTTTGGCGGTGTCTAGGGGCAGCGCCTCTAGCGGGGTCCAAGGTGTCACACCCCAAAACTAAGAACGGCGGAAACGTTCTGGGGCGGAGGACGTCATGTACAATATCACAACAATGAAAAGTAGTAAACAAGCAACAACATCATCCATTGCATTAATAATATAATTATAATACAAGTGTGTTCTGTCAAATTTTGATAAACACTAAAGCATAAATCAAAATGAAAGATGAGTCTTGAACAAGCTCCATCTTCCTTAATCCTTGCATCGGTACCTGTCTATAGATGACCTGAGGATACAAGTGATTTTGAAAGCGAGTATCAGCTTCGAAGCTGGTGAGATCATAAGTATTTTAGTGTCTTAATTTGTATGTAAGAAATTTTTGTAAATGAACTGTAAGTATGGAAAAATGTAGATGAACTGTAAGTATAAAAATGTTTGTAAAACAACTATAAACGTTTGAAAAACCCTAGAAATCCTTATGATTCCTACTTTTATGTAAAGGTGTCTTCTACCAAGACTTAACTGTTCTCAATGTAGTCTTCTACCAAGACTTAACTGTTCTAAATGTTCGTTTCTTGTAAAAGTGTGTAATTTTCCCAAGTGTAACTATCATTATCAAAATATAGTTTTTACATTAAATGTTTAAGTGAAATGATCACTAAATATATGAAAAGGGGAAATTTATGTAGTACTGTAGTGTTGTATTATAGGAACTACTGTTGTACTAACTACCTTAAACCGGATTTATATTAAGGTATTATGTGATTAATTGCACCATACTATTGACGGGCAACAACGACATACGAATGGTCGTAAAACGGAATGACGTTTGGCACCCGCAGACCTGCAGGTCCGGCTGTAGCTAGCAGCAAGGTGTAGGATAGTCAATCCAGTATAGATCTATATGCAAACTCACGCTCTCCCTCCAAGAGAATTTTGGCTACAACTCGGGCCATGACATTTAAGGCATGCTCCGATACAGTGGATCACAATTATTAACGTATTCATGTATATGTAATGTAATGAACTGTTCTAGCTGTAATGTACGTGCTCTCTACCTAGCAAGTATAGTAATGTACTCGTTCTAGTATTGTTGTATATGTTCTCTTCCTAGTATACTTGTATATGTTCTCCTCTAGTATAGTTGTATATGTTCTTCCCTAGCATAATTGTATATGTTCTTCTCTAGTATAGTTGTATATGTTCTCATAGTAGTAAGTATTGACTCATGAATGAACTGACTCATAGAATGATATCGCGTTCTAGTAATAGTTCTAGTATCTTCCTAAACCACCCCTATGGTAGTTTACTAGTAATCTAACTGGTACGTATGAACATGGATGTATACCCTTGCTACCCAAGGGAATTGGATGAACTGGAAGGACCTTTATGACTATATATGTACATATGTTATATAACTAATATTTAAACGACCTTCGGACGAGTACCCAATATCCCACCAGACCACATCTCAAGCGCGAAAAGGAAATAGGGTGGATAGCCTTCCTAAGTCTTTTAAACATTTCTTATATAACTATACATATAGAGGCATGAAATTTATAATATAAAAGCATAAAATAAGATTTGTAAAACCTTTGAACATAAATATTTTCTAAGAAAAGATCGACTTGATGTCGATCTATAAAATGGTTTTGAAGGCATGGGTTTGATAAAAGAATTTAGTATAAGGAAACATTTTTTTGAATCACAATTGTAAATAAGTTTGAAATAAAACATACATAGTAAATTGTACAGTGTAATAAGGAGTTTTAAACATATAAAATGTTTATGAAAATCATTTGAAGGAAATTGTTTGGTAAAACGGCTAATGAGTAGTAAATCATTTAAATGTTGCTTATTAATCACATGTGATTGATATAATAAGTAGCATGATTCTACTTGTTAATCACATGTGATTGATATAATAACTAGCATGATTCTACTTGTATCCCCCCATAAAACATTTAAAAGCAGTTTAAAACATTAATTAAGGGGTATGAACTCACCTATTGAGGGTGATACGGATGAACTGAAGAGGTAGGACCGCTAGGTGTCAAGTGAAGTCTTGAACACACTCTATGATCCTAGTTAACATATAATTTCACATATATGTAACAAATTAGTCTATAAACAACTAATAAACAAGTCAAGACACCCTAGGACATGCTAAACACCTTTATCAAGTGTTATTAGCCTCTAGGATTGCATCTAAGTGTTTGTAGGGGAAGCTATTGTGTGTAGGGCTCAAGGAAAACTCCACCATGAAGTTCACGGCCCTAATAACACTACCAAATGAGTTTACGGTCGTAAACTCATGAGTTTATGGCCGTGAACTCATACCTATGTGTCCATTTGATGTTTGATGCTCTATAAGGCCCTAATAAGCATTTCTACTTAATGGCTTGGTCTATGGAAGAGTTTAGGGCATAATAGAACTCCTTTTAGGAGTTTACGGCCCTGGGACCATAGTCCCTTGGAGATTACGGCCGTAATCTCCCTTGGGAGGATGTTTATGTTGTTTTCAAGTCCTTAATTTCACTAGGATTAAAACTAGGCTTTTGTACTTGGCTTTAGAAGGATTTATGGCACCATTTGGCACCATTTATTGGAGTTCACGGCCCTGGAACATCTTGGGCCGTGAACACCGTTTTCTTGGTGTTTTAATGGTGTTTGCTTGCCCCAAACACACTAGGGTACTTGTCCTAGTTTGTCTCTTGGCTTAAGGGAGATTTTCAAGGCATTTTGACACCTAAATATGGAGTTCACGGCCCAAGAACTTCCTTGGCCGTGAACTCACTTTTACCATTGATTCCTAATTGTTTTTGTGTCCTAAACATTCAATGGTACGTTCTAGTTCAAGTTCCATGACTTTGAGGGGCATTGGGACACTTTTGGCCCTTAAAATGGAGTTCACTCCCCAAGTGTTCTTGGGCGGTAAACTCCCAAATCTTGGGGTTTTGGTCCGATTTTGATGTTATAAACTACAATATAAGCTATATTATATAACAAGATTGAAGTACTCACAATTTGGGATAAAAACCCGAAGATCCGTGAGAGAGAATTCGGCTTTTCTCTAATTGGAAATGTAACAAATGAACTAGCCCTCTCGAAAATACCCGATACCTGAATTACCCGCCCGATTTTTTCAGGTATTGGGTAAAGCGGGTCGGGTAAATCGGGTATTGGGTAAATTTTTCCGGATAATCGGGTTACCCGATTTTTTTCGGGTCGGGTAAAGGGTATATTTTTTGGGTTTCGGGTATACCCGAATTACCCAAATTATTTTAAAAATTCCTTTTTTTTTGTAGAGCTTGTACTATATAGCAGGTATTTGATCACGCTTAAACTAACTATCATTATTGTAAAACATAAATATATTTATTATGACAATACGACACTAACAATATTAAAAGTAATTTTTATATATCATCACGTTCTTTAAAACTTAACTGTTTTTTAGATTATATTTTTTATTACAACTAACAAACTCATTATCTTGACGAAACTTTAGAACATGACAAAACTTATGACTACATTTATCTTAAACATTTTAAACTTTTAAATTAAGATTTTTAGGTATTTGTTTTTTTAACATCTTATTAGATTAGATTAAGTCGTTAAAAAATTACTTGATATCTCATGTGTTATTGAGTAGAAAATCTCAATGTTCAAAGCTTGAGTAACTTCGTTTATGTCTCGTTTGTTTATATAAACAAGACTAATAAAACACGACGTATTTATTTCATTAAATTTATTTTTAGGTGAAATTAAAAAAAAATCATATATTTCGGGTAATACTCGAATTACCCAAACCCGACCCGATACCCGAATTACCCAAATTTAGTTTGGGTAGGGTAACGGGTAATTTTTCTAACATGAAAAACCCGAATTACCCGACCCGAATTACCCGAAACCCGAAAAAGTTACCCGTTCAACACCCCTACGTTCTACTTTCCCCACGTCAAAAAACCCTCGTACCTCGTCCTCTCTTCGTTGGTATTCGTCACCAATGGATGACTATATTGAAGTAGAAGATGAGACGATTGAAGTTGACAACCCAACCAATGATCAAGTTCCATAAGAAAAATAGAAAAAAAACTAAAGAATTCAACCCAAGATCGAAAGTTTGGAAAGAATACTTGATATCTCAAAAATTATTGAGAAAAAAATCTCAATGTTCAAAGTTTAGCATGACATACTTATTTCATTACATTTATTTTTAGGTGCCATTAAAAAATTAAAAAAAAAAAATCGGGTAATACCCGAATTACCCTTACCCGACCCATTACCCGAATTACCCGAATTTAATTTGGGTAGGGTAACAGGTAATTTTTTTTATATGAAAAACCCGAATTACCCGAAACCCGAAAATTTTACTCGATCAACACCCCTAAAATGAACTATTTGGTTCAGATTTCTATATATAGTCCTAAGATTTTTGGCAGAAAATATTTTTGTTCCCGAAATGAACTCTAATATCCTAGAGTATTGGAATAACGGTGTTGCACAAAACCCTAGTGCATCCACTCTCCTGATATCTCCTTAAGTGTAAATCCTGAAAAACTGCCAAACTTATACCCGAAGTCTGAATTTTCACTGTAACTGTTCTACTTCTATTGGCTTCAAATGGTTTGTACATAATGGAAATTTCGGGTTGTCACATCATCCCCCTGTTAAAGGGAATTTCGTCCTGAAATTAGAATTTAGATAAGGAAGTAGGTACGAATGATCGAGTCATGAGGAGGAAACTTCCTAATCGATTGGTTCTAGTGCACCTAAGTGAAATCGGGTTCTCGGTTGGCATTCCAACGAACATTCACTAACTGCTATGCAAGGGATTTTGGTTCTTTTGGCCTTAGTGGGCCATCAGAAGTCAGATAATGTGGGCCAAGAAGATGTTTGGGCTTTGGGTAAGGCCTATTAGAGGGATTGGGTCCAATTTAGCAAATTGGGCCATTAGTGGGCCACTAGTGGGCTTGGGAAGCCTACCTAGTGTTGGGTCTTTATATGTTATCGTTTGGGCCTTAGTTATGGACCAAGTTAGACTAGGGGGTCAAATGGTCATTTTACCCTAAGGAAGATTATTGTTTTGGACTAAGTGATATTTTGGTATTGATAGCTCGGAGAGCCGAAGGAGTAGCAGTTCGGGGAATTGCCAAATAGCAGCGGGAGGAGTATCAGTAGGGTTTCAGCAGTGCGAGGTGAGTCTCCTCACTATTTGCATGGGTCTACGGCCACAATGTTGGCCCATTTAGTTTATGTATGGTAGGAAGACCCGGGGGTTAGCCCTAGGCATTGTATGATAGTATGTTTCCGGACCACGGTCTGATGTCGGGCGAGGACCGAGGAAGTTTATATATATGTTATTCCGGACCGAGGTCCAATGTCGTGGCAAGCCCGAGGAATGTTAGTATGTTAGTTATACTTGTTGTCTGTGTGATACTTGTATGTGCCTGGTAGGGAGGTGATGTTTTGGATATATGATTTTGATACAGTGATTGATATGATGTTTTGAGATATTTTCACTTATGTTTTTATGAGATGATTTGGATTACCATGGTTTTATTTATAAATTAAAACGAAATTTTTGGACCGTATTTTTGGGATGTTTCAGGTAATACACCCCAAACTTAGTATAACCTTTTTGTGAGCATATATGTATTTAGTGTATATTAGCCCACATGTATAGTCTCTTTGTGGTATTGTCTATCAGTCCAAATGGCCTTGTACGTTTGTATATATTTCCATGTACATATCTCTATTGAATCAAGCAAATTATTGGAGATATTTTGTCTAATATGGTATCAAGCTAACTCTCCTAAAATTTCTCCATTCTTCCCCCTGTTTCCATTTTCAAAGTGACGACACCTTCTTCTTCCTCCTTCAAACCCTAAATTTTCCTCTCCAATCACTATGACTATGACAGGTTACAATTCTTCTACTCACAACAATCCACCTTAAAAAGTTTTTTGCATCTCCAACATCAAATCTCACATTCCTCTTATCCTGGAACTTAAACAGGCAAACTATGATGCCTGGCGTCAACTATTCATGAATCATTGTGAAGCCTATGATGCTATTCATCACATAGATGAAACCTACGATCACCCCAACAAACCTCCTACCGACCCCTAGTGGAAAAATGTAGATGTTGTTGACAAAGGATGGATTTTTTCTACTCTATCCCAAAACCTTCTTAACACCATGCTAAAAAACTGGGAAAATGCTCGCAGACTATGGCTCACATTGGAGCGACTATTCCGTGTCAACAAGGATACCATGGCATTTCAATTAGATACAAATATTAGAAGCATTACCATGGGGACTTGAGTGTTGCTGCATATTACACCAAGATTCAATCTATCGTCGATCAATTGGAGAATCTATATCCTAAAAACAAAATCTCAAACAAGAATCTTGTTATCTATACTATCAATGGACTCTCATCCCATTTTGACAATGTAGCAATCATGATCAGGCACCACATTCCCTTCCATACCTTCGATGAGACCCGCTCCATCTTAACCTCAAAAGAAAAGCGCCTCCAATTACATCGGAGCTCTTCACCTTTGGCGCACAAAGACCACTCTTCCTCACCTACTCTCCTTTACACTGCCAGAGCAGATCCCTCTCGGAACAACCACCGCCGCCCAGATCATCGCCAGCCTAATCAACGACAACAATCAGCTCGTCGTCCTCCTCCTGGCAGCAACAGCACCAATGTCGCATATCCCGTTCCTCAATACAGGTGATATTCCCCCACCAATATTGCATCCCACATGGAAACACAGATCTATTTATTCTCAGTGCGCCGGCCCACAAATGCTGCTTCTAATGCTAGATTACTTGGGCCTCCCCCTACTGGACCAAATTCTACTCTACAGGCTCATCTTAATGCTACTAGCCCAATTCATACTCAACCCATTTTACCACAGATGACAACCCCATGGGCCTGATTCGGAAATGAGCACCAACCTACTTCACTTCCGCAACTTTTTTCATCAATTTCTCTTCAACAACCGAGTGAATGGGTGATGGATACGGGAGCCATGGACCACGTACAAAGCAACCAAGGTATACTTCATTCCCATCTTGATAATATTTTCTCACGTCATTTCCTAGTCGGAGACAGTTCCAAAATACCTATAGTTGCGACCGGACATACTATTTTTCCTATTAAAAAATTCTCATCGTGCTCTTTATTTAAACAATGTCTTTATCACTCCTAATATTATTCAAACTGTTATTATTATTCGCAAATTAACTCGTCATAACAAATGTACCATTGAATTTGACAAATTTGGTTTTACTATCAAGGATTACAGGACTCGCCAACCTCTCATCCGATGTGACAGTGACGGTCTACTCTACCTGGTTCTTCCTCAACCTCCTTAAGTCCTCCTATCCGCAAGTTCCACTGTTTGGCACCAACGTCTCGGACTTCCTGAGAAACATGTTTTTCAATCTCTAGTTTCAAATAATTTGCTTCCATGTCATATGAATATTTCTAATGTTTTGTGTCAAGCTTGTCAACTTGGAAAACATGTTAAGCTTCCTTTTGATATTTTTGATTCTATTGTTTCTAATGCTTTTGACATTATACATTCCGATATTTGGACATCTCCTACTGCTAGTACTAGTGGTTTAAAATATTATGTCATATTCCTCGACCACTATACACATTACCTTTGGGTTTATCCATTGAAACAAAAATCTAATGTTTTCTCCAAATTTGTTGAATTGTCAACCTACATCCAAAATCAATTCAAACAAACAATTAAAGCTTTTCAATGTGACAATGGTGGTGAATACAACAATACACAATTTCATGACTATTTTTCAACCCACGAAATTAAATTTCGATTTCCATGCCCTCACACCTCCCAACAAAATGGGAAATCCGAACGCATGCTCCGCACCATTAATAACATCATTCGCACTCTTCTCTTTCATGCCCATATCCCACCCACATATTGGGTGGAAGCCCTCTACATGGCTACACATCTCCTAAACATCCTACCCTCCACATCAATCAAAAATGAAACTCCCCATTTTCGATTATTTCAAATCCATCCCACATATACACACTTTTGTATATTCGGGTGTCTTTGTTTCGCTCACCTCACAACCTCTCACAAGCTTGAACCATGATCATCACCATGTGTTTTCCTTGGATACCCAACCCATCACCGCGGATATTAATGCCTCGATCTCTCCACGCACAAGACAATAATCTCTTGTCATGTTATTTTTGATGAAAACATTTTTCCCTTCCAAGTCGTCACCCCAAATGATCCTCCACCCTATGAATTTCTTGATGACATATACGATACACCTTCACCTTTTCAATATTATACTCCCTTACTTATTACTCCACATTTATCCAACCCGACCCCCACAGTTACGGATTCATTCGTACTGACTCTACCCCTAGTTCACTCCCCCACCACTTCAGCCCCTCTAACCCCATCCTCCGAGGGCTCCCCTTCCTCTTCCTCCTCCTCACCACCCACTCAATCCACTCTTTCCCCTCCTCCTGTTCATCACATGAACACTCATCTTAAGAGTGGGATTGTCAAGCCCATTTTAAACTGGCGTCAGGCCATACACGATGAGTACAATGCACTTATCTCCAATGGGACTTGGACACTTGTTCTGCGACCCGTTGAGGTTAGTATTGTCCAATCTATATGGTTGTTTCGCCATAAGTTTAATACTGATGGCACCCTCTTTCGCTACAAGGCCCGACTTGTAGCAAACGGACGCAGTCAACAACAAGGTATCGACTGCAATGAGACATTTAGTCTAGTTGTTAAACCGGATAGCATACGCACTGTTCTCAGCATTGCGGTCTCGAGACAATGGCCTATCCATCAACTTGGGACCACCGTTTTGCTCAACATTCCCTAACGATTGGTTTTCAGCACAGTCATACATACCCATCTCTATTCATCATGCACACTGCAGAGTAAACAACTTATTTATTATTGTATGTTGATGATATTATTCTTACAACATCTTCTACAAGTCTTCTTCAACATATCACAACCAAACTCAACCTTGAGTTTTCCATGACAGATCTTGGGTCACTTAACTATTTTTTGGGTATCTCTGTTGTTCGCTCATCTGCAGGTCTTTTCTTGTCTCAACAGAAGTATGCAACAGAGATACTTGAACCAGATAACATGATGAACTGTAATCCTTGTCGCACTCCCGTTGAACCAATACACAAACTGGACTCTATCAATCCTCCATTTGTAGATCCTACTTTCTTCCGTAGTCTTGCGGGAGCGCTCCAATATCTCACCTTCACGAGACCCGATATTACCATTTCTGTTCAACAAATTTGTCTATACATGCATGATCCTCGTGAACTTCATCTCCATGCCTTAAAAAGGATTCTTCGATACTTACGTGGTACATTAGATCACGGTCTTCAGACACATGTCTCGCCCACCGAGTCTTTAGTTGCTTGTTCTGATGGTGACTGGGGGATGCCCATCCTCTCGCCGATCTACATCCGGACACTGTGTATTTTTCGGAGACAACCTAATTTCATGGTCCTCCAAAAGACAAGGTGTAACGACCCAAAAATTCTCTACGTTAGTGAAGTTAGTTTTATGTTACGTAGAATTAAGCTTTACGTGCGTTTAAGGTGTGAGATTGGATATGTTTAGTATTTAACAAAATAAACGAAAAGATATTTAATTAGTGTTTTAAGAATTTAATATAGATTAAAACAATTTATATGATTTAATTAATAGTTAATATGTGTTAAAGGTATTTAAGTAATATTAGGATTTAATTGATATTTAAACTATTAAAAGATCATTTATAGATAAATTAAATTATTAAATGATAAATTGTAAAGTAAGACAAAAGGAAAATTATATTTAATATTTCTAGGGTTAATATTGTAATAAGTCTCAAAGATCAGGGGATATAATTGAAATTAGAATTCAATTTGTAAATTGAATTCTCTACATTGTAAATTAGTTTTAATAAATAACCCTACGTGATCAAGGAAACTGCTGCAACCTATCTTTTCTTCTTCGTTTCCGTTACCATATCGATTCGCATACTTCCATACACCCTAAATACACCAATCACACTACCTCCTTGGGGGTTGCCATATTTGCGTCGACTAAAGAAAGAAAGAGTGTTGCTTGTTCTGGAAATCGAAGCAGGAAGAAACAAATCCTTCATTGCACCTGGTAAGTCCTTAATCTCCTCCTCTAAAGCTGAAACACCAAGAAAACTATTGAGACTTGTTAATGTGCCATAATCCTACCTGTTTAAGCCTTGGAAAGTAAACCATGAAAGACCCATGTTGTCTGTTGAGCTATGCAATGCTTCATATCCTTTTTGTTCATGACTTTTAGTTGCCCAGATGTTGGATCTTTCCTGCACCTTTCTTGCTACCGGCTTTTTCTTCTTGATCATACCATATGTAGCATGTTTCTAGCGAATCGTAGGGTGAATTTTGATCTCTAACCAGCCAAATGTAATCTTTTGGTAAACATTGAAACTTGGCTTATTACGTTTACGATAATACAAGAATCATGACCCTATATGATATCAATGAAATAAATTATACTTTCATTGCTTTGAAACCGCTTGCAACCTTTAGACCTGTAGCACCTGAATTTTACCAAAATCTTAACACTTCGTAAGTTGAAATTATCATATATGATGGTATAATGGTATTAGGTTCTCCATACTCTTGCTGCCAAATGAGTCTCGTTAGTTGCTAGTGTAGTTTGGGCTTGTGATACCCAAATCATGGCTACCATATGTGTCCTTGCTCAACATTTAAGATGTCCCTTTATGCCCAATATTCCAGCCATATAAAACAATATTTGCATACTATTCTTCGTTTCATGTTGCACAACAGATACTTCTACTAAAAACACGTTTGGGTGATGCGATAGTATTCCAGAGGTATGGAATATTTGTGTAGTTTTATGTAATCTGTTAATTATTAAGCTTAATGTAACACCGTGAAATTTCAAAAAAAAATTCATTTTAATTTAATAAAAATACCCCAATCACAATTCTCAAAAACGTGTATCAATTGTTTTTACATAACATAAGTACAAATCAAAAACCCCAGAATCTCAAAACATCTCCGCCATAAGTGTGTATTGATCATGTCGGCGCCTTCCCGCGATCATCACTGGTACCTGAAACACATAACACGCAAACGGTAAGCAATAATGCTTAGTGGGTTCCCCAAAATACCACGTACAACTCATATGCCTTTCCAGGCCATAGCTCTATGGGATCTTCCGATCCAGGTGTCTCAGGGGATTTCTATCCCATAACTCTGTTGACCTTCCGGTCCATATCATCATACTCATATCATAACATATAACATATACAACATACATTACATTTTCATCATACACATAAGACCTTCCGGTCACACATAATCACCCCATCGGGTAAGGCATAGTGAGAAGACTCACCTCGAAGATGTCGGATATTCACTCGCGCTCAATCCTCCAACCTAGCTTCCTCCTATAGCATAAATACATCTCTATTTAATACCTCCTGACTTATTTTGACTTATGCCCGTAAGTCAACACAAGTCAAATATGGTCAACGTTGGTTAATGGCCACCCCCTTGACCCAACTCGTCGAGTCAGGCACTGACTCGGTGAGTTCAGACGTGAACACAAGTCCCCTAAATTCCTTCTCTGACTCACTGAGTCACTCTTCTAACTCGGAGAGTCATCAACTGTGTGAGTCACGGGACAAACCGGTCCGACTCGTCGAGTCTGCTCATGGACTCGGCGAGTTCATTCCATGCTCGAACTCATATGGCCTTCTGAGGTCAGATCTGCTTCTCTAATCTATAGATCTGAGCTTCCCAAACATGATAATCACGTAAAGGTCACATCTTGGCACCCATGCAACGCCTACAAGGATTCTTTTGGTGAAATGACCTCTAAAATGGTAACCTAAGTCCACAACTCAAAAGGAAAGGCATAAAGCAGAGCATTTGGGACTCTCTGGACCTTCTAAAGTCCAGATCTAGGTACCAATTCCCCATGGGACCTCTTACACTCCAAATACAAGCTAATCAAGGCATAAAGAAACCCTGGATTTGACTATATCAACAAAAACACGAGAATAAGCTCTGAATAATACCTCAAATAGCTTCCTCTGCCCGAATGAAAGTAGATCCAAGCTCTCCAACTCTCATAGCTTGACCTTCCTCTTCCCTTCTTGCTAAAACTCACAAGGATGAAGAACAATGGCCTCTTTTCTCACTCACAAGGACTCTCAGATGCTCCGGTGCTGTCAAGGACGAAGGTAGCTGCAATGAAAGGTTATAAGGTCCTTTAAATAGGGCTCAGACCCGAGAAATTAGGGTTTTAGTCGCCAGCACGGACTCGTCGAGTCCCCTCACTGACTCGTCGAGTCCACTCATTAATCCAGTCATCACCACGCGACCCTACTCGATGAGTCTAGGCATCAACTCGTCGAGTCTCTCTCTCTTAGACTCCAAAAATAAATGATAAAAAAATAATACCTGAAATCCCGGATGTTACACTTAAAACATGATATGCTAATTTCCACTATGAAATGTGTAATTTCTATTTATAAGGTTTTGAGAAAATATAATAATCTAAAACATAATTAATTTTCAGATTGGTAATAAAGCTTCCATGTGGATAGTTAACATTGGAGTTATTCAGCATATAATTTAAATAAATATAGGAGATGATGATACATCAAACAAAAACTCGATTTTATTAGGAAGACCAATTTTAAAAACATGGAAACTAAAATTGATGTTTATAATGACACTCTTTATATGAAGTTTAATCGTGAAGTAATTAATGTTAATACACATGATGTTATACGATATCTAATTAACATATCATATATGAATATTTTGGATGCTATTGAACTTCTAAGAAAGGAATGCTATGAATTGTTTAACCCCGATATGAAAATTTCATATTTAGGTAAGAATCTCAATTCTGGAGCATCAAAAGAAATGATGGAAAATGTTCAACTTTGGGGAGGAGTTGATCATTATCAATGATACCCGAAAAAGAGCATGACACAAAGCACCGAAAATAGAATTATGCGATACTAACCCAAAAAAATTCATTCTACTATGCAGTTACCAAAACAGGAAATAATGACATATTATCAAGGATTGAAGGAGAAGAATAAAGGAGTCGAGATGTTGGATTTCCCAACCTATACTATCTAAAATTTCTAAAGGAAAAATCAAGACAACGAATTTAAAAATTTGTACTTACCGGCAGGCAACCTAAGTTATTTTTACTTTTGGTTTTTCATGTCAATAAGGTCAAGTTAGTCAATCTCCAAATATGTTATGAATGTTTTTTTCGAACACTAAATTTAAGCACAAGAAAATTTTCAAGAAAGAAGACTCATCATTTAACATGACAAACAAGCTCCACTTCCAACCAAGTACATTCTTTCCAAGCTTCATTTTTTAATTTAATGCACCATTTCTCTCAAAACCCGATATGTCATATTGAGTTGCCTACTCTTTTAGCCCATATGTTGTTAGCCCACATGTTTATGGAAACTTTTTATCCTTTAGCCCATTAGGATTTTTCCATTAAGGTTTGGTCTTATCTAGTACTAGGCGAATGCCCGTGCGTTGTGCAGAAACACCTATATAGTTGAAGTCTTTACAAATATATGATTTTTTTAAATATAACAAAAACGTTGTTGTTAAATTTGATATAATAATTTGTATATACTAAATTGATATAATATATTGTTTATTTTGAATTATATGATAATATATATATATATATATATATATATATATATATATATATATATATATATATATATATATATATTATAATTTTATAATCTTAATCGTTCGAATGACTTCTACCCGCGAGTTACACATGAATAAAATTAAATATAATATATGATTTGATGTTATTTATAGTTGTTTTTATCGTTAATTAATTTTTTAAAATTTATTTGCTTAATGTTTTAATTTCTATCGTTATAATTATTTAAAACATTAAATATTACTTTTTTTAAAGCTAACAATATAATCATTTATATAGAGTTGTTTTTAACTATTGTTATTGTAAGTTATTTTACGCTACTTATTTGAAAACTTTTAACGATTATAAAAATATATTTAAGAAATATTTTAGTTAAATTGAGATTACAATTTAGTTATTTCTTTTATCACTACAATTTATCACTTTTAATTATTTACAAAATACTCTTTAGTTTTTTTAAATGGAACTGAAATTTATATTTGAGTTGACATTATAATGCGCAAAAATACCTATATAGTTGAAGTCTTTACAAATATATATTTTTAAAATATAACACTAACGTTGTTGTTAAATTTGATATAATAATTCGTATATTAATTTGATATAATATATTGATTATTTTCAATTATATGATAATATATAAATCTATTATAACGTCATAATCTCAATCGTTTGAATGACTTTTACTCACGCGTTATACATCAATAAAACTAAATATTATATATGGTTTAATATTATTTATAGTTGTTATTTTTAACTAATTTTTTAGAATTTATTTGCTTAATGTTGTAATTTCTATCATTATAATTATTTAAAACATCAAACATTATTTTTTGATTTTAAAGGTAACAATATAATCATTTATATAGAGTTATTTTTAACTATTGTTATTATAAGTTATTTTAAGCTACTTATTTGAGAATTTTTAACGATTATATAAATATATTTAGGAAGTATTTTAGTTAAACTGATATTACAATTTAGTTTTTGCATTTATCACTATAATTTATCACTTTTAACTATTTACAAAATATTATTTGGTTTCTTTAGTGGAACTGAAATTTATATTTAACTTGACACTGTAATGTTATATTTAAATTAACAATTTAAGTATTTTGTCCAAACTGTTCAAAAATTGTAGCTTTAAACTGATAATGGTTAAATGCAACAACATTTTAAATCTAATAATTAAGTATAATATGTTAAAATTTAAAGACATAACTTTATAAATAGAAGTAAAAATATTATTTTAAAACTGAATTTTAGTCTATTTATGATTACACTTTACGTTTGATATTTGTTTTACCTTATTAACCAACTTACAATCATTATTAGAAAGACACTACAATTTATCACTTTTAACTATTTATAAAATAATCTTTGAGTTTTTGAAGTTAAATAAAATTTATATTTAAGTTGAGCCTATAATGTTATATTTTAATTAATAATTTAAGTATTTTATACAAATTGTTAAATAAATATCAAACCTAAAATTTAATAATAAATAAACTAAATTTCAATATTAAAATAATATATTTAGTTCTACTTATAAAGTTATGTCTTTAACTTTTAACATATTATACTTAATTTATTAGATTTAATATGTTGTTGTATGTAAATCATTATCAGTTTAAAGCTACAACTTTGCAACAGTTTGAACAAAATACTTAAACCGTTAATTTAAATATAACATTATAGTGTCAACTTAAATATAAATTTCAGTTCCACTTAAAAATTTCAAATGAATATTTTGTGAATAGTTAAAAATGATAAATTGTAGTGCTAAATGAAAAAACTAAATTATAATACTAATTTAACTAAAATATTTCCTAAAGATATTTATATAATCGTTAAAAGTTTTCAAATAAATAGCTTAAAATAATTTACAATAACAATGGTTAAAAATAAATGCTAGCTTTATAAGTATGTATGATATTTAATTAAAAAAAAATGACGTGATGGTAATTTATAAACTATAATAATGGTCACGACTAATTGAATATGAGATAAACTAAATATAGGCTTAATATTAAATGTGTTTATATTAGCCTAGACTAAATAAAAATATATTTATTGTTTAGGTACTTTGAGGATTAAGGAGCATATGAAACGACGACTAGGGGTAATATTTTATTATCGAATACCGAGGTGAGTTGATAGACTTTTCGTAAACCTTGTACATAGTCGAAAACTACTTTCTGGAAACCGCTCGATTAGTCAAATTAAAATATTATTAACTGTTGATTATACCTATATGTGCAGTATATGTCATTGTTTTGTCTTCTGTGACATTTGCATGCTTAGTAAATTTGGTTGATATGCCTATGTACTTGATATGATTAATTGCAACTATGATATGTTATATGAAATGTTTGATATTTGACTATCTTCTTGGTATAAATGTCATGAATCTTGAATATGATAATACGAATACTGCATGCTTGTACTTGATTTACGATCGATTATGCGGAGTTATGCATAGAGGGCAAGGGTAGAACCTAGCACTTAGCATGAAACCTATCCGGATATATTCGAGTATGGTTGGTTGAAAAATACCCTCTAGGAAAAAAGATTAAGCCATTTACGAGTTGCTCGGTCTTTTTAGATGCCCGTGTGACACATGGTACGCGTACACTTCGGTGTTTGCGGACTGGAGTGATGTTGGCCATTCGAACGAGGCTTGTACAAACATCACGTAGGTATTGGGAGGTAGCGGACAAATGTCACCGCTTGTACCAACACCAGAACGACACCGCGATGTACTTGTACATTGCATAGTCGGAATAGTGAAAGTGGAGTCTTGGGGTCAGTGTGACGGGTGGGAGTCGCGAACCACCTAAAGCATTTGGCTGGCCAGGCACACAAGTAGCGAACGGGTTTTTCCTTGGTGGTTAGGTATCACTATGAGACTACCTACGCCTATACGATTATGATACATTCCTTTGATATGATGATATATGATTACGATATGATTGTGCATGAAATACGATTGATGTTACACAAATGAATGATATGTGAACGGATGATACAAAATTGAATGCTTGAATTTTATGTGAAAGATGATTGATTAATGATTGATATGTGAGTTTTGTTTATATGATTATAATTTGAATAATTGACCTGTTAGGGGATGGTATGTTTTCCCTTTGATTGTGTACATACTCCTATTGGCTCACGAAGCATTTGCTGACACTTGTTTCTTTTCTTTGTGCCTTTACGATTGGTACAGGTAGCTTACGTGCTTGGCTTGGTGAGATGGAGTCATTTTTGGGTAGTTTATCCTTAGAATAAAGATGTCACTTGAAAACGTTATTAAATTTTTGATACTTATGCTTCCGCTACAATTAAATACTTTTGATATTTTGGTTTTGAATTGAACGTAACGTTGTGGTTTGAAATGTTTTTGAAATAAACAATGTTTTCAATCTTCCGTTGCATTTTCCGTTAAAAGTTTTTAGAATAAATGAAAAAAAAATTGAGCAAAAATCATAACGTTACACAAGGTACCATCTCCCGATCCAATGCCGAAGCCGAGTACCATGGCGTTGCCAACGCCGTTGCAGAGACATCTTGGATTCGTAATCTTTTACTTGAACTACGTTGTCCTACTCCGAAGGCAACCATTGTCTATTGTGACAACGTTAGTGCGGTCTACATGTCCTCCAATCCAGTTCAACATCAAAGGACAAAACACACTGAGATTGATATTCACTTTGTTCAGGACAAAGTTGCTCTTGGTCACATTCGCATACTTCATGTTCCATCCACCGCTCAATATGTTGATATCTTCACCAAAGGTCTCCCTACGAGTTTATTCATTGAATTTTGTTCCAGTTTGAACGCCCGCAAGTCTCCTCCCAATCAAACTGGGGGGGTTAGCATATATGTATTTAGTGTATATTAGCCCACATGTATAGTCTCTTTGTGGTATTGTCTATCGGCCCAAATGGCCTTGTACGTTTGTATATATTTCCCTGCACACCTCTCTATTGAATCAATCAGATTATTTGAGATATTATATCTAATACTTTTCTGTCATGTCGTATTGTGTCATATCATGAGTAAAAAGACCAGGCTTATGTACAAAAATGGTAACATAGTTTACTTATAAATATAATTGTTTTTTTTACACATGAATGTGCAGGAGCTTGGGTTCAGTTCATTTTTCTGGAAAACTTTCAACTTAGATAACCAAACTAAAGTTTTTGACTTATGTGTAAGTGTCATACTCGATTAAAATTCTTACTCCAATGTGTATTAAGTTTGGTGAAAAAATAAACTTTTAAATGCTACTGCAAGTCTGCACTCATCTAAAGGAAGTTAAATTTTGACTTTCTATGTGTCAAATAATCTGTTCTTTGACTTTAAAATTTTCAAAAAATGCTTACATTTATTTACATTGAGAAAAAAAAAGTAGTTAAGTTAGAGACATTTGGAGATAAAACGAGAAAAACTATGCTAATTCTTTAGTTTCAACTCACATAGTTTGATCATCTAAAGTCAAAACGGTTGACTTTTTGGATAGAGTAAACTATAACCAACTTGAGGTGATTTAAGACTTTCAGTGCCTTATGTGTATTACATTTAGACATTTGTTAAAAAATGACATTTAAATAATACTACAATTTTCTGAAGGGTATCAAGATTTACATTTGGCGTGTCAATAATGATAATCTTAAACTTTAAATTTGACAAGAATATGCTTTTTAACCCATTAAAAATGTTGATAACGACATCTAAATAAATAAAAAGTTGTTAAGTTAAAGATATTTTGGCAATGTAAACTAGAAAAACGTATGTTAAGTTTTAATTTTAAGGTCACAATGTTTGATTCCCTAATGTCATTTTTTTTTTGTAGAATAAGATTAGTTTATTAATAATTTATGGTGATTTACCAAATTTCAGTGTGTTAAACCTATTAACACATTGAAAAGCTTGATAATTACAATCAAATAGATTTAAGATTTTTGAATTAAAAACATTTGAAGATAAAACTGAGATATCTAATCTAGTTTTTAGTTTTAAAGTCACAAGGTTCGACTAAAGCCAAAATATTGACTTTTTCTTTAGATAGATTAAATTAGTACCCCATCTTATAGTGATGATTTACATAACCAAAGCTATAAGACTTCCCTGAAATCTTTATCTTTTGAGCAAGAGGCTCTTTTGATGTGTGATGGCTGTTTATACTTTATATAATTACAAATGCTTCTTTAATATACTTTAAAATCAACTCCAATGACCTTACATACTTTTTTTTTCTTATTTAAGAAAATCATATTCATAACAAAATAACTCGTATTTTCTTCACATTTTTATGCAATGACTTACATGATAATAATTTATCAGCTAAGTTGCCCGTTCTTAGCAACTTGGTGAAATTACAAATCTAAATCTTACACGAACTAAGTTTAGTAGATCTAATTCACCCTCTTGGGTCAACTCTCTAATCTAAAATATTTGTAAGATTTTCTTCTTCCCTTTTGACTTCTAAGCTATAGAGTTAAATGCAAGAAACAATAACATATTTTTATTGATTTGTTTATATCGGGTAGATATTTCAAAATATAATGTCCTAATAGAAAATGTTTTGTAAGTACATGCTATTATTGGGTAGATTTTAAAAGTTTGCTGTTGTAAGTTGTAACTAAAAGAAATGAAAGTAGGTTGCTATAATACAATCACGACATTTCCATGTTGGCATATCAAAACACAAACATCAAGTCAAAAAGAAACTCATATGTAGCTTACTTGATTAAGTCCATTTAGGTAAAAGGAAACAACATATTCAAAAAAGTCTTAAACTCAAAGCCATCTTTTTCAACTTATTCACTACCAAGCAAAACTAGTGTTTCCTTGTACGAATTCACAGTGGAGAAACTCCTTACTCCATCAATCTTAAGAGCATTCAAGTGTTGTGTTTTGGGCTCATATACAACAATTTCACTTTCTTCACAACGATAATCTTTTTTCACTTGCATTATAAGCGTTCCATTGTTCCTGAGTCCCATTGCCCTAATAGACGACCCATATTCAGGTGCAATAATGGCGAATACCTTTGTAAACGATTTTTCAACACCATTATTCTCCATCATCCATACAACATCATGACACTGTTTTTCCTTTTCATTGCTTTGAAATATGACAAGAGATTCCCTTAGCTTAAAAATGGAGATCTTAGAAGGAGGGTGTTTCGCCAAACTATCTGGGAGATCTATCACTTGAAAAGTATGATCAGTCATATCAAATGAAAGAATCAGATTACAATTCCATCTAATCAGCCTACTGTTTAAAGCCTTCAGATGCAAACCAGACCAATATATAAACCTATCGATAACTTGCCCATACCATTGAACTCGGATCGATTTACTCAGCACATTGCTAGAAGCAGGAGATAGACTTGTCCACTTCCCAGAACTCAATGTGTAAAGCATAACTTCACGAGGGTCGTTGATTTTGCTGGGTTTTTCATGTAAGGGAGCAAATTGTTGAATCATGATGATCTTAGGATCATGAGTAACAGGACAAACACCAAAACCAAAAACTGTTTCATCCATCTTATTAGACATACCTGGCTCAGGCACAGCAATGGCGATCGATTTTCTGATTGAAGGATTCCAAAGCATAATCATCGGCTTTCCAAGAGGGGAATGTTATTTCTCATAGTAATAACCATCCAAGCACACCAACCCATTACAGCTGCCGACCACGATTGACCTTTGAAGCCGTTGAAAGGAGAGGGGAAGAGTTGGAACAAACCTCTGTTGGGGGAAAGTGTCATCGTCGATAATACAAACATATTCTGCCTTCCCTTCTACAAGATGCCTTACTAAAAGATTCTGCCACTCGTCTTGTCGAACACTGTGAGCAGCGATAAAAGAAGAGCTTTCGATTACACGCTTCCATGCTTTGCACACAGATCTAAACCGAATCAATGATTTTACAGGAAGCTTTCTCAAGATTTCCTCTTGAAGATGGAAACTAATGTCGCCAACATTTTGATTTTCGGTGCTAATGGATGGTTATGTTATGACTTTCTAGGGTTTGGTTTTTATGACGGGAGGAGAATGAGTTTTTAAAATTGGGAAAATCACTTAATAAGGTAATTCTTTGATTTATATTATTTAATCACTAAGTTTTTTTTATTTACATTTGCCCATTAAATTTATTTGAACTCTTCAAAAAACGTTCATATGACCTGCTATGTTTGACAACTCCGACGAGACTCCGAGCATCTTCTCCGTTGATTATCATTTTTCCAACGATACGAGTTTATTAAGTGAAACACATTTTCCACGTTTCTATTCCCTCGTCTCTCTCTTTATTCTATTTTCTCTCTTTCTCTCTCTAAAACATACACACATAACACTTACTGCTTCACCTAATGTGGCATCAGCGAAGTCCTTTACGAGATGTTGCTTCGAGGTCTAAGGTTTTGTAAGGTGTTCGATCTTCAAACTGAAGCACCATATGAAGTTCTTGTTGGGTGTTCGATTTTTTTCGGTGAACCATAGCATATTTAGAGTTATTAGGGGTGTGGGATTGCTTTTTGAACTTTAAAAGTGTTTTTAGACAAAAATGTTTATTGACTTATAGTGGTAGTAAAAAAGAGTTTTATAAAAAAGTGTTTGGATTAGTTTTTATAGTGAAAAGGTCAATAAGTCAATAAGCTAAAAAGATTGTCAATCACATATGCGAGATAACTCATACATCCATGCTGGAGATACCTGGCCTTGGCTGCTGAACAAAAAGTGGATCCGATCTTGGTACCCTCGTCATATATGGTTAGTTCTCCCCCACTTGGGGTTCAAACTACCACCAGTTGCCTCTTACAATTGATCATGGCCCCAAACTTGCTCAACCAATCCATCCCCGCCATCACACACACACACACACCCATCTCCCTTTAAGATGGGGATCAGGTCAAATGGGTAGGACACCCTAAAGATCTCTAAAGTGCAATCACTGAAAACACTCGAAGCAGAAACCTTGTGTTCGTTGGCGATGGAAACTCACAACGGACACTCCTACTTCCTATGGGATATACCAAAATCCCTATAGAATGACTAAGCTACAGGACCTACTCGCACCCGAATAAAAAAGCACAAGAGCAAGCAATGAATTCACTAAGAAGATTCCTATCAGAAACACAAGGATAAACATATAGGAAATAAAGTGAAAGAATAATAAATGAGTACATACCAGTGACGATGTCAGGCGCCACCCTAGCCTCCTCTGCTATAAGCTGAAAGAACGACCCCTGGCCTTCAGGGCCTCAACCTTTCCCTGGCATCCGTCTGTAATCCTCAAGGTAGTAGGAATTAGTGCCTGCAGTGTTCTAGCAACGAGCAATGGACAACTGGCCTTCACATGGTCGACATGATCACAATGGTAGCAAATCCCAGTGCTCGACAGTGGAGCATGTGTATGGTAATCCATTGCAATATGCTCTTCCGTGCCATATTTGTGGCACATAATCACTGATCGTCACGCTTCTTCATGTATATTTTCGCACCTGCCACAAGTACTACCCCTCTGGCCTCCACATCGTGAATCAGAGGGCTTGAACCGCTTCGTTGTTGGTTGAGTATGAACTAGGGCTTGCCTCCTCTCTCTAGTCTGGGTCTCAATCGGAATCTCTTATCTTTGAGCAACCGAATGCAACTCAGAGATGGAATGCTACTGCTAAGTCGATACATACTCCCTGATCTCAGTCTGGAGCATGCTCAAGTAACAGGACATGTGAACTTCCTTTGAGGCTACGACAGCATCAACCTCTGAGACGGTAGCATAGCGCTCGTCAAACAACTTGATCATGTCGGTCTTAATAGACCTAAACACCTCCGGGATCGCCTCCCTAACAGCCATGGTCACCTGGGTGGTGATCATATCACGAATTTCATCATCGGCCAATCTTGGCCTCTCCGGTCCGCTAGTTCCTGATCCTGAACATCTAATGATCGTCATACTGAAACAAACTGAGATACATCAAAAAGGACACAATTCATACTACTACGTCATTTCAGGATCACCAAATCCTCAGGGTTCGTAACTTCCTTGATACGCATATGGGTCCTGTGCTTCCAGTAGAACATGCCCATACTACCTTCTACACCTACCCGTATTTGTCTCAAGGAATCATCACGAACTACCCGACCACATAGCCCAACAACTAGGATACACATACATACTATACTCACCATCTTAAGAGTGGCTAATAATTCTTTATGATGGCCTTCTATAAATCACACTTACTCATGAAACTTCTACTAACCCTGCAGTCGCTCGTGTATGCTAATTATACATAACACTGGATTCGATAGACAATCTAATAATTGATTCTAACCTAAGCCCACAACCAGATGAAGAATAGGAAATAAGGCTAAATCAAACATCCTCGGGCTATAAAATCTTAGTTACGTACAACTATGATGTATACACTAAGAAACCACAATAATAATGTCAGTTCCATATAGCATATAAAAAAATTCTCCTAGGCTATTAGGCATCATAAATCAGACAATTCAATCATGCAATTCCTGAAGATCCCTAGCCTACCAGATAGCATGTAATTCTATGACATCATCCATACACAAACAAGTGTGGGTATCTTGGGGAATACTTTCCTTGGATCCGACTGATTGTACACATCACATCCTCTCTGTTAATCATTTTAGAGTTAATTTTGAAAATTATTTTTACAGCTCCTTGTTTAAGTCTGGAATCACACAAGTGTTCATCCAATTTTCTCAAACCTGGGCTCTGAGACCAACTTGTAACATCCCAAAAATCATGATAAAAACTTTCATTTTTGTAAAACATTTCCACAAACCAAGATATAATCAACCATTGTTTCCAAGACAAATCTAGAAAATCAGAGTATCAAAAACCTCCATATATCAGCAGGAGGATGTGTATGATCATGCTTTCGCCTTGCTCTGATCATCTGTTGTACCTAAAACCATGAAACAAACCACTATAAGCCAAAACTTAGTGAATTCTCCCAAAATACCCCACACAACAATATATATACAAGCATGCATGCTGGTTCCACAATCATCAGACTAGATTACCCTCGGATTCACAGTCATTGACTGGATTACCTCGGTCTATAGTCATCAGACCATATTGCCCCCAAGTTTATTGGCTTACAACACAGAGCAATACAACCTCAACCCAACCACACTATGTCGACATATGAAATAGATAAACAAGAACCAACAAGCACATGTAATCATATAGATCTACCAATCTAACAAATCATTACAACATAACAACATCCTATACACAAGGATACATAACACAATCTAGTGGGCCACCATTGGTGCCTTCGACCCACGGGTATAGTGAGGACAACTCACCTCGAAGTCTAGAAGATAGATGAACTTATCATACATCCAAATAACAGCTCTAAAGGTCACTTATTCAATAATCAGGGACCAATTCTCAAACTACAGCTCAAAATACTCCATTTGACCTAAATTCAAACTTAGTTAAAGTCAACAGTCAACGATCAACGTTCAAATATTCAAAAGTTAACTTCCATCCGGTCTACGCCCAGTGTAACAACTCTACGCCCTGTGTAGAGCCTAAGGTGGCAAAACGGGGGAAAATAGCCCTACTCCCTACATAAGGGAATTTACGCCCTGTGTAAACCCCTGAAACCCTAACTTAATCATTAACACCTTAACTCATACCAATATATCTTCCAACTTCTAGATCTCTATTCTTACAAACGTCTTAATGGATAAAGTCTTTGACTTGCTTATTTATAAGATAATGAATCGGAAAGTTCGTGTCCAAAAATTAGAAATCCTCCTTTATGGAGGAATCGTGAAGCTGGGCACAACCAACTTGTGAACCGGTTAATTTAGACCGGTTGAACTAGTTAAATTAAATAAAAGCACGTGGAAATGAATCATTTTCATAACAAACTTTGGTTTTTTTCACATCTATTTATATTTATTTGAATAAAAACACATGGTAGACGAAGTTTTTAAGCCGTGCATTGTAGCGGAAGTTTAAGCAATAACTTTTGTGATAAAATGTCCTTTTGCAGTTTAAGTTTCACCCGTGTGTAATATCTTACCAAAAATAGCAACATACTTTTCATTTTAACTAATAATCTTATGGTAATAAATAGAGTACATTGCCCAAGTTACCTTTATTCTTCCCATTGAAATTTGTTGAGTTAGAATTGGTGTCCTTTATATTCAAAAAATATTTAAAATAACAAAATGAGTATATTATAGTTTTGATCCATGTGATTTGTTTATAGTAATGAAGTCCATGTGAACTAGTTCATTAACAATGAATGTCTTGAGTCTTGACCCCATCTCCTTGTGAAATACATTGGGTACTAAAAGCGAATAAATATTATTATTATTATTATTATTATTATTATTATTATTCATAAATTTCAACATGAAAAAGAACGCACCCATCTTCAAATGATCTTAAAGGGTAAACTGAACTTTAATAACTATAATCCATCTTTTGAAATCTGAACTTATCATACGATTTTCTTTTGGATGATCTTTGGGCTGCCTGATACCCTAACCAACTTCCATGCAGTCCATGTCACTAATGAAAATGCCATGGCAGAACCTACAAGTTTTGGCCCATATATAAATTCACAATCCCAAAAGCAAGTAAAACATAAGAAATATGGTTTAAAACCATGTTGCTCAAAAGGTAAAGATGAAATGAATGAATATGGTTCAAGATATAAAAAGCTAAAACATAAAAAATAACAATGTACTTTTATTTATGTTTATATTAGACCATCCTACTTTCATTTCTTTATGTTATAACTTATAAGAATACAATTAAACAATGGTCTTATTTTATAATTTTGTGTTTCACATTAAGCAATCTATTAAAGACCATAAAACGACCAAAAGGCATGAAATTATTAAAAAAAAAGTAAATGAATTATGGGTAAAAACTTTAATTAGCATTGCATGTATTGGTATAAAAAGCAATTTATTGGGCATTTTTTCAAGGCCTCACTGGAGTTTTTTTGTGGCTATTCTTCAATAATTGTAGTTGCATCTCGCATTCTTGCTAGAGCTTGCAGCAACTGAGTTGATCTAGTGGATTTATCATGCAATTGGAATAAAAAAAAAATTCTAACAGTTCATGATAGTGTAAATATGCTCTACACAACTAGTAACTTGTAAGATGTTAGAATTACATAAGGTCGATGAAATCAAATAGTTCGTACTTTGAAGTTTATGCCAGCTACTCCATGAAACTGAGTAGTTTAAAACCACTTCCAAGCTACAAAATTACCAAAACCAAATATGGGCATTCTCAGAAAATTAATCTCTTATTTTGAAACCTTAAATTGATCTCTTAATTTGAAACTTGAAAGCACAACATCCGTACCTCATGCTTTAAAAGTTGTACATTTGCTAACATGGACCAGTCGTTCTCCTGCTTCTTCCGACCCATAACCTTTGGTGATAAATTTTAGTTCGTTTAGAGCATAAGCACCATTGAACTCTCCCCTATCATCAAAGATACAAATTTGATTTTGAAAAATTATTACATGTTATGGAGCCAACGATAATGAGAAGCTTTTGGTGCAAATCAGAGAAGAGATTTCCCCATTCCTCTTACATCTCTCTAGTATTCAACCAACAAAATCACCCCTAATCATCGATGCTACCATAATCTTCATCGACATGATTTATAATTTCCATCACCACCATCACGACTCACTGCAAGTCTGCAACCACCGCCATTAGAAACATTATATCTAACATCCCTCACCTATCACCTCTCACCGCTCACCCTCTCGCACTTAATCTAAGCACATAAGAGGTAAATTTTCCTAAAGAGGGATAGAAGAAGCATGTAAGAAAGAATTTTAGGAGAGAGAGAAATCTTTTTAAATAGGGAAATGATATCCTCGACTTGCCATGCCGTTATTTTTGAAGCCCATACCACACACACTGTGGGGGAAGAGAGAGTACCGGAGAAACAGTTGCAAAAAGCCTTAAGTACAGTACAAAAAGCATTGTAACTTGATGTGCTCTTATGCACAATATTTAACATTTTGACATTCGTTTTATACTTTATTTTATTTTTGTTGTATGTAAATTGATGTAAAAGTTACGATTATATGTTTTTAATATATTTGGATTGATCTTTAACTTGTATTATGTGTATTTTTAATGTTTAAATTTGTAGATGTCTATTGAACGATAATTTGATGTTCTAAAGAGACGTTGTCAAATACTCTCAATACTAACAAGATCGTTCGAGTGCAAACGAATAAGTAGCATGTTGTATACATGCAACATATTGCATAATATGATTATAAAAGATGAGGCAGGTGTGATTTGTCGCTACAATCAAAATGAAAATATACCAAATGTTGAAGGAGTAGGTATTGGTACGTCTGCGTTAGACACCACAATCTTCACGTTGATTTGGTAAAGCACATCTTCAATGCCTACGTGAGTTTTTGTTGTTGATGATGTAGAAGACGACTTCGAAGATATAGATGATGACTCATACATATTTGTAGATGATTCGGGAGATGCTTATGACGACATGTTGAGCGACGATGATTACGATGATTAGGTGTTACATACTATACTACTATGTTTTGATTATGATTTTTTATGTTTTAATTTAGTATGTATTTTTTAATTAACGAAGTAATTTCATTTTATTAATTTTGTATAATTGTATTTTATTAAATTGCATTTCATTCAATTAAAAAAAAAGTATTAGTAACATATAGTGGCACGGACTCTCAGGCTCAAGTGAGAGGAAAAAAGATGTTGGAGCATTGAAATTCTCCATAAATTATGAGGATAGTTAGGTTATTATATTCTCTTTTATTGTTTGTAAGGTGCCTCTCTATATAAATAGAAAGGGAGTGGTCATTTGTAAGTGTGCACCGAAAATGCACTCCTTTAGTTAGAGAGAGTATGGTGGGATCTCTCCCACCAAGTGTTCTTCTTTTTCATATTGTAACTCTTTCTTTCAAGTAAAATATTGAATTACTCATCTCTTTATGTTCTTCATATTTTTGTTATCATTAAATCGTCAAGATCTTATTATTCTGCACAAGTCGATCGTTAAAATGAGATCCTACAATTGGTATCAGAGTCGTACCTTGAAAATCTAAGCGGTTATTTCAAAGGACCGAATCCCAATCAATTACTTTCATCTTGTGATTTTTCGATATTTATACAAAAAACTATGGGTTCGCAATTAGAAATTTTTATGATGAGTTTTCTGATTTTTAAGTGTTTGATTCGAGCTTTTCCAAGCTTTCAAGAATAAATGTTGTTGCTGTCTCGTTCATGTTTCTGCAGAAATCACAGGTTTTCTAAGTTTTCTATCTTGTTGTTGAAGAAAAAGAAGTAGGAAGATTATATTTATGGTATAAAACATTTCAAGATTTTGCTCTAGTCATTTTTATGATGTGGAATGAAGACACAATATCTTGGGTTTTTATGGAAAAGATGGTTCTTGAGGATGATATCAAAGAGATTTTCGATTTCATACAACTTGGAGATTTGTATCTTGCAAAATATTGGAGAAGATCTCTTTTTGAAGATGTTATAAGCATATTTTTTTAGTTCATATCACCAGCATATTATAAATCATCAAGGTAAGAAGCTCTTTGTGCTTTATTTTAAAACTGGTAGATCTTTGTTAAAGTGTCTTGGACGTTATGAAGTTGTTTTGAGAAAACATATGTCATTTACTCCACCATTAATGCTTAGCCGTGCCTCCTAATAATCCTTGTGACTTTACCCATCAACCCACCTTTTTGTCTCCCATGCCTTGTACTATACACCCATATATTTTCTTTAAACCATGCCTTGTCCCTTACTTTTTACCTTTCTTTTTCCTACTTTTTTCTACTTTTTCCCTTTCCCAACACCCCATCTTATCCGCATATGCTTTAGAAAAAAAATCTCATTGATAATCACGAAGTTGTAGCCTTTTTGGTATCAAAATTTCATGAAAAACGACATTTTTCATCATCAACCCTCTCATCCTCGGTGCTCAGTACGGCAACTCAAAACTAGACCGAGGACCTAACCTCACCGAAGAGTTATATGCCATACTGAGGAGTTAAGGCTATACCAGAATTCTACTGGAGGTCCTCTCATGCACAGCCTCTACGGTCCCTCTAACTCCGAGACACCGAAGACTGCTACCGCAGCCGGCTACATTTCTTACCCATCCTCGCATACCGCAGACTAACCTTCTGTGTTCTATCTTGGCTTAGCAAAGGCTAAAGCATATACCATAGACCCTCTAAACCCATCGAAAACTTCGGTCATCGGTAATTAACCTCTTGATTCTTCATCACCTACTCCTCGTTGCCCCTTCTTTGCAACCTACCCGCCTCACTCCTCACTACTGACCATCCCTTCCCATCGTAGACCTTGCTCTGCGGTAACCTTCAACTTTCACCGCAGACCCTTGCATCTCAGCCCTGCCCACTCTTTGCCTCTCCTCTCACTTTCTAAACCTTGCATTCTCATACTACAACCTCCTTTTAGCCTATATTTCCTTATTATTTTCTTTTTAACACTCATTTAATATTTTTTATTTTATCACCATTTTTTCTGTTTTCCTTTTTTTTCTTTCGCAAACCCCAACATATACCATTTTTTACACCAATTTTTTATCAATTATTTCTTTTATTTTAAACCAATTATTTTTATTAACACCAATTTTGCCCAACCACAACCCATGATTGGAAGCACTTTTGCGAAGACTAATTTTTTACTTGACTCAATTTATTGTCTTCGCGAAAGAGATTATTATTGGATATTTATTCAAGCTTTGATCGTCATGATGGATTACTTCTTGCTGATTATATTGGAAGAATTTTATTATTCTTCGCATGAGGACTGCCCTTTAATCAAGGTCCGTCGACCAGCATTCCTTGGATCAGTGTCTTAGGATCAGTTATCATCCATACTGCAGTCAGACATCATATTATATTTCTTTGCAAGGCTTGCACCATAGTTGCGCCTGATCAACAAAGTTGCTTCGCAACCTTCGCACTTTGAAGACTTATTATGACTTGTCACTCTTGATCTTCGGTTGACGAACCATGTGTCTTGAGCAAGCAGACTTTATTTATTGAAGACCGCTTCAAGAGTTCCGGCACTGTAGTTTGGGTACATCAACATTTTTCAGCAAAGTAGAGATTTTCAAGCAGAGTTCTTATTGTTAATATGGTACTTGTTCATACAGTTTATGGGACAAAATCAACAAGCTATAGATGACCGATGACTATTTACTTTACTCTCATTCTCGTGTTTGTCGAGACCCTTCATATATCTTGGGAGAGCATGGGAAGCTCTTGGTATCCGACCCTCTCCATCCAGATTTATTTATTTATTTTTTATATATGGGCATTGGTTATCAAAAATAGGGAGAGAATATTATGTTATCATCCGGATTAGATTTTATGATTGTTTTAGAATGGATTTTCAAGACTTCTAAATATGATGATTTATTTAGTGATACTACTTGGCACTTCTTTTTGTTCATCATGACCAAATTTTTGGCTTCACTAGATGTTTCCCGGATCTAGATTATTTATTATTCAGACTTTACTTCAGGATGTCTCATATTTTTAGCAGGTCATTCTTTTGAAGAATTTTGGGTGTATTATGATTCGAGAACTAGAGATGTTTCAGACTTTTGAAGCCGAAGTGTGACTTGATTAGAGGACATTCAGTTAAGAAGTTATTGTGGTAAACTTTTGAAGTTGATCGTCTTCCTTCAGTGATTACATCTATAGACTGGACTCTCACTCTTCAACACCGGAGATGCTTGACTTTGTTGCTTAGAAGACTTTGACTACAAAGATTTCATCAACCAGTTTCATGCATCACATGCACTTTAGAGTTTCAGAGACATTTCAACATTTGGTTTTCATTATGTATCATTTTATTACCACACTTGCTAGTTGGTTACTATGTATTTTAGCCTTTTATCACTGTATTTTTATTCCTCATCATTTGTGAGCATTTAGGGAGAGATTATTGAAGCATGGAAATGCTCCACAAATTATGAGTGGTAGTTAGGTTATTATATTTCCTTTTATTGTTGTAAGGTACCTATCTCTATAAATAAAGAGTGAGTGGTCATTTGTAAGTGTGCACTAAAAATGTAGTCCTCTAGTTAGAGAGAGTATGATGGGATCTCTCCTACCAATTGTTATTCATTTTCATATTGTAAATCTTTCTTTTTAGTAAAATATCAGATTATTTATATCTTTTTGTTATTCATATTTTTGTTATCATTAAATCGTCAAGATCTTATTAAGCAGCACAAGCCGATCATAAAAATGTGAAATAAATGCGCGATGGCAGCAGACAGATGGTAAGCAACCCAATGAGAAAACCCAATAAATCTTGACCATCAAGGCACAACAACAAAGAAGCACAAATGGTCATGACACAAAAGATCTGATAAGAAACATGATGAACTTAAGCTTCACGGTAGATGACCTACGTCCGATAGGTTGGCAAGGAAATGAGCCATTGGTCATCCAAGCTCGCATTCGCAGTTTTGCAAATCACAAGTATATGTTGATACGGGTAGTTTGGCTTATATAATATGTGAGCATTGTTTCACACAATTACCTCAAGAATGGAGGACGCATCTCTGCCCGACAGCGGGAAGATTGACATGATTTACGGGACACACCATATGGCCGCTTGGAAAAATACAACTACCCTTATCCTTATATAGCCAAGATGCCATGAGGAAAAAGACGGACCTGATAGAATTTGTTGTAGTACACCACTCGACAGAGCATAACATCATCTAGGGGTGAATAACCTTGTTATGTTTCGAAGCCATAGCTTCGCCAATACATGGGCTAGTTAAATTCAATACACCAGAAGGTCCAACAATAGTGATGATAGAAAACCGTCCGGAGCACCGGTGATACCAAATCATGGAGGCAACAGAGATAGCTAAGGGAAAAGCAAAAGCACAACGAGACTCCAAAATAAAAAGAAGTGGTCAATGGCAGTTTTCCTGAAAAGCAAACTCGAACTGGAATAGTGCTCCCCTCATAGATATGGGAAAAACTGGTGAATCTGTTAAGGAAGTACAAATATGTATTCGCGTAGACACCGACATATATGTTAGGGATAGACAGAAAGGTAATTGAACACATGCTTAACTTATAGCCATGAGTAAGCCCGAAAAAACAGAAAAAGCAAGGCTAGGTGGGTGAGAGGAACAAAGCAGTTAACCTGGAAATAGCAAAGTTGGTCGACACGAACATACTATGCAAAGCATTCTTCCCCGTATGGATATCTAATGCAATTATGATTAGAAAAGGTAACGAAAGTTGGCAGATATGTATAGATTATTTAGACTTGAATAAATCCTTTCTCAAGGACGCCTACCCACGTCCATAGATAGATCAAAAATTGGAATCGTTGCAAGGGTTCAAATGGAAATGTTTTCTCGACGCATACAAAGGCTACCACCAAGTGTTGACAGGTAAAGAAGACAAGGAAAAGACGGCGTTTTACACTGATCACGACACACTTTGCTACATCAAAATGCACTGCAGGCTATAAAATTTTGGAGTCACCTAACAACAACTTGTCGACAAAGTATTTAAAGATCAGATTGGCAGAAGTGTAGAGGTGTACGTTGATGACATGGTCATCAAAATTCAAAATGACCAAAGGTTACTGCAAGACATTGAGGAAACCCTCCAAACCCTATAGAAGGAACACATGAAATTAAACCCAAAAAATGCACATTCAGAGTACAAGAAGAAAGTTCTTAGGATACTACATAACAAGAGAGGGAATCCAACCAGATCCAGAAATGGTCTCTGACCTATTACACGATAGAGCCACGGAGCTTAAAAGATATATAGGCCCTAAATGGAAAAATAATGGCTCTAGGGCGGTTCATAGCACAGTTGGTGGATAAAGCAATGCCGCTATTCTAGACATTAAAGCTTAAAAATCTAATGTTTTCTCCAAATTTGTTGAATTGTCAACCTACATCCAAAATCAATTCAAACAAACAATTAAAGCTTTTCAATGTGACAATGGTGGTGAATACAACAATACACAATTTCATGACTATTTTTCAACCCACGAAATTAAATTTCGATTTCCATGCCCTCACACCTCCCAACAAAATGGGAAATCCGAACGCATGCTCCGCACCATTAATAACATCATTCGCACTCTTCTCTTTCATGCCCATATCCCACCCACATATTGGGTGGAAGCCCTCTACATGGCTACACATCTCCTAAACATCCTACCCTCCACATCAATCAAAAATGAAACTCCCCATTTTCGATTATTTCAAATCCATCCCACATATACACACTTTTGTATATTCGGGTGTCTTTGTTTCGCTCACCTCACAACCTCTCACAAGCTTGAACCATGATCATCACCATGTGTTTTCCTTGGATACCCAACCCATCACCGCGGATATTAATGCCTCGATCTCTCCACGCACAAGACAATAATCTCTTGTCATGTTATTTTTGATGAAAACATTTTTCCCTTCCAAGTCGTCACCCCAAATGATCCTCCACCCTATGAATTTCTTGATGACATATACGATACACCTTCACCTTTTCAATATTATACTCCCTTACTTATTACTCCACATTTATCCAACCCGACCCCCACAGTTACGGATTCATTCGTACTGACTCTACCCCTAGTTCACTCCCCCACCACTTCAGCCCCTCTAACCCCATCCTCCGAGGGCTCCCCTTCCTCTTCCTCCTCCTCACCACCCACTCAATCCACTCTTTCCCCTCCTCCTGTTCATCACATGAACACTCATCTTAAGAGTGGGATTGTCAAGCCCATTTTAAACTGGCGTCAGGCCATACACGATGAGTACAATGCACTTATCTCCAATGGGACTTGGACACTTGTTCTGCGACCCGTTGAGGTTAGTATTGTCCAATCTATATGGTTGTTTCGCCATAAGTTTAATACTGATGGCACCCTCTTTCGCTACAAGGCCCGACTTGTAGCAAACGGACGCAGTCAACAACAAGGTATCGACTGCAATGAGACATTTAGTCTAGTTGTTAAACCGGATAGCATACGCACTGTTCTCAGCATTGCGGTCTCGAGACAATGGCCTATCCATCAACTTGGGACCACCGTTTTGCTCAACATTCCCTAACGATTGGTTTTCAGCACAGTCATACATACCCATCTCTATTCATCATGCACACTGCAGAGTAAACAACTTATTTATTATTGTATGTTGATGATATTATTCTTACAACATCTTCTACAAGTCTTCTTCAACATATCACAACCAAACTCAACCTTGAGTTTTCCATGACAGATCTTGGGTCACTTAACTATTTTTTGGGTATCTCTGTTGTTCGCTCATCTGCAGGTCTTTTCTTGTCTCAACAGAAGTATGCAACAGAGATACTTGAACCAGATAACATGATGAACTGTAATCCTTGTCGCACTCCCGTTGAACCAATACACAAACTGGACTCTATCAATCCTCCATTTGTAGATCCTACTTTCTTCCGTAGTCTTGCGGGAGCGCTCCAATATCTCACCTTCACGAGACCCGATATTACCATTTCTGTTCAACAAATTTGTCTATACATGCATGATCCTCGTGAACTTCATCTCCATGCCTTAAAAAGGATTCTTCGATACTTACGTGGTACATTAGATCACGGTCTTCAGACACATGTCTCGCCCACCGAGTCTTTAGTTGCTTGTTCTGATGGTGACTGGGGGATGCCCATCCTCTCGCCGATCTACATCCGGACACTGTGTATTTTTCGGAGACAACCTAATTTCATGGTCCTCCAAAAGACAAGGTGTAACGACCCAAAAATTCTCTACGTTAGTGAAGTTAGTTTTATGTTACGTAGAATTAAGCTTTACGTGCGTTTAAGGTGTGAGATTGGATATGTTTAGTATTTAACAAAATAAACGAAAAGATATTTAATTAGTGTTTTAAGAATTTAATATAGATTAAAACAATTTATATGATTTAATTAATAGTTAATATGTGTTAAAGGTATTTAAGTAATATTAGGATTTAATTGATATTTAAACTATTAAAAGATCATTTATAGATAAATTAAATTATTAAATGATACGATTGTAAAGTAAGACAAAAGGAAAATTATATTTAATATTTCTAGGGTTAATATTGTAATAAGTCTCAAAGATCAGGGGATATAATTGAAATTAGAATTCAATTTGTAAATTGAATTCTCTACATTGTAAATTAGTTTTAATAAATAACCCTACGTGATCAAGGAAACTGCTGCAACCTATCTTTTCTTCTTCGTTTCCGTTACCATATCGATTCGCATACTTCCATACACCCTAAATACACCAATCACACTACCTCCTTGGGGGTTGCCATATTTGCGTCGACTAAAGAAAGAAAGAGTGTTGCTTGTTCTGGAAATCGAAGCAGGAAGAAACAAATCCTTCATTGCACCTGGTAAGTCCTTAATCTCCTCCTCTAAAGCTGAAACACCAAGAAAACTATTGAGACTTGTTAATGTGCCATAATCCTACCTGTTTAAGCCTTGGAAAGTAAACCATGAAAGACCCATGTTGTCTGTTGAGCTATGCAATGCTTCATATCCTTTTTGTTCATGACTTTTAGTTGCCCAGATGTTGGATCTTTCCTGCACCTTTCTTGCTACCGGCTTTTTCTTCTTGATCATACCATATGTAGCATGTTTCTAGCGAATCGTAGGGTGAATTTTGATCTCTAACCAGCCAAATGTAATCTTTTGGTAAACATTGAAACTTGGCTTATTACGTTTACGATAATACAAGAATCATGACCCTATATGATATCAATGAAATAAATTATACTTTCATTGCTTTGAAACCGCTTGCAACCTTTAGACCTGTAGCACCTGAATTTTACCAAAATCTTAACACTTCGTAAGTTGAAATTATCATATATGATGGTATAATGGTATTAGGTTCTCCATACTCTTGCTGCCAAATGAGTCTCGTTAGTTGCTAGTGTAGTTTGGGCTTGTGATACCCAAATCATGGCTACCATATGTGTCCTTGCTCAACATTTAAGATGTCCCTTTATGCCCAATATTCCAGCCATATAAAACAATATTTGCATACTATTCTTCGTTTCATGTTGCACAACAGATACTTCTACTAAAAACACGTTTGGGTGATGCGATAGTATTCCAGAGGTATGGAATATTTGTGTAGTTTTATGTAATCTGTTAATTATTAAGCTTAATGTAACACCGTGAAATTTCAAAAAAAAATTCATTTTAATTTAATAAAAATACCCCAATCACAATTCTCAAAAACGTGTATCAATTGTTTTTACATAACATAAGTACAAATCAAAAACCCCAGAATCTCAAAACATCTCCGCCATAAGTGTGTATTGATCATGTCGGCGCCTTCCCGCGATCATCACTGGTACCTGAAACACATAACACGCAAACGGTAAGCAATAATGCTTAGTGGGTTCCCCAAAATACCACGTACAACTCATATGCCTTTCCAGGCCATAGCTCTATGGGATCTTCCGATCCAGGTGTCTCAGGGGATTTCTATCCCATAACTCTGTTGACCTTCCGGTCCATATCATCATACTCATATCATAACATATAACATATACAACATACATTACATTTTCATCATACACATAAGACCTTCCGGTCACACATAATCACCCCATCGGGTAAGGCATAGTGAGAAGACTCACCTCGAAGATGTCGGATATTCACTCGCGCTCAATCCTCCAACCTAGCTTCCTCCTATAGCATAAATACATCTCTATTTAATACCTCCTGACTTATTTTGACTTATGCCCGTAAGTCAACACAAGTCAAATATGGTCAACGTTGGTTAATGGCCACCCCCTTGACCCAACTCGTCGAGTCAGGCACTGACTCGGTGAGTTCAGACGTGAACACAAGTCCCCTAAATTCCTTCTCTGACTCACTGAGTCACTCTTCTAACTCGGAGAGTCATCAACTGTGTGAGTCACGGGACAAACCGGTCCGACTCGTCGAGTCTGCTCATGGACTCGGCGAGTTCATTCCATGCTCGAACTCATATGGCCTTCTGAGGTCAGATCTGCTTCTCTAATCTATAGATCTGAGCTTCCCAAACATGATAATCACGTAAAGGTCACATCTTGGCACCCATGCAACGCCTACAAGGATTCTTTTGGTGAAATGACCTCTAAAATGGTAACCTAAGTCCACAACTCAAAAGGAAAGGCATAAAGCAGAGCATTTGGGACTCTCTGGACCTTCTAAAGTCCAGATCTAGGTACCAATTCCCCATGGGACCTCTTACACTCCAAATACAAGCTAATCAAGGCATAAAGAAACCCTGGATTTGACTATATCAACAAAAACACGAGAATAAGCTCTGAATAATACCTCAAATAGCTTCCTCTGCCCGAATGAAAGTAGATCCAAGCTCTCCAACTCTCATAGCTTGACCTTCCTCTTCCCTTCTTGCTAAAACTCACAAGGATGAAGAACAATGGCCTCTTTTCTCACTCACAAGGACTCTCAGATGCTCCGGTGCTGTCAAGGACGAAGGTAGCTGCAATGAAAGGTTATAAGGTCCTTTAAATAGGGCTCAGACCCGAGAAATTAGGGTTTTAGTCGCCAGCACGGACTCGTCGAGTCCCCTCACTGACTCGTCGAGTCCACTCATTAATCCAGTCATCACCACGCGACCCTACTCGATGAGTCTAGGCATCAACTCGTCGAGTCTCTCTCTCTTAGACTCCAAAAATAAATGATAAAAAAATAATACCTGAAATCCCGGATGTTACACTTAAAACATGATATGCTAATTTCCACTATGAAATGTGTAATTTCTATTTATAAGGTTTTGAGAAAATATAATAATCTAAAACATAATTAATTTTCAGATTGGTAATAAAGCTTCCATGTGGATAGTTAACATTGGAGTTATTCAGCATATAATTTAAATAAATATAGGAGATGATGATACATCAAACAAAAACTCGATTTTATTAGGAAGACCAATTTTAAAAACATGGAAACTAAAATTGATGTTTATAATGACACTCTTTATATGAAGTTTAATCGTGAAGTAATTAATGTTAATACACATGATGTTATACGATATCTAATTAACATATCATATATGAATATTTTGGATGCTATTGAACTTCTAAGAAAGGAATGCTATGAATTGTTTAACCCCGATATGAAAATTTCATATTTAGGTAAGAATCTCAATTCTGGAGCATCAAAAGAAATGATGGAAAATGTTCAACTTTGGGGAGGAGTTGATCATTATCAATGATACCCGAAAAAGAGCATGACACAAAGCACCGAAAATAGAATTATGCGATACTAACCCAAAAAAATTCATTCTACTATGCAGTTACCAAAACAGGAAATAATGACATATTATCAAGGATTGAAGGAGAAGAATAAAGGAGTCGAGATGTTGGATTTCCCAACCTATACTATCTAAAATTTCTAAAGGAAAAATCAAGACAACGAATTTAAAAATTTGTACTTACCGGCAGGCAACCTAAGTTATTTTTACTTTTGGTTTTTCATGTCAATAAGGTCAAGTTAGTCAATCTCCAAATATGTTATGAATGTTTTTTTCGAACACTAAATTTAAGCACAAGAAAATTTTCAAGAAAGAAGACTCATCATTTAACATGACAAACAAGCTCCACTTCCAACCAAGTACATTCTTTCCAAGCTTCATTTTTTAATTTAATGCACCATTTCTCTCAAAACCCGATATGTCATATTGAGTTGCCTACTCTTTTAGCCCATATGTTGTTAGCCCACATGTTTATGGAAACTTTTTATCCTTTAGCCCATTAGGATTTTTCCATTAAGGTTTGGTCTTATCTAGTACTAGGCGAATGCCCGTGCGTTGTGCAGAAACACCTATATAGTTGAAGTCTTTACAAATATATGATTTTTTTAAATATAACAAAAACGTTGTTGTTAAATTTGATATAATAATTTGTATATACTAAATTGATATAATATATTGTTTATTTTGAATTATATGATAATATATATATATATATATATATATATATTATAATTTTATAATCTTAATCGTTCGAATGACTTCTACCCGCGAGTTACACATGAATAAAATTAAATATAATATATGATTTGATGTTATTTATAGTTGTTTTTATCGTTAATTAATTTTTTAAAATTTATTTGCTTAATGTTTTAATTTCTATCGTTATAATTATTTAAAACATTAAATATTACTTTTTTTAAAGCTAACAATATAATCATTTATATAGAGTTGTTTTTAACTATTGTTATTGTAAGTTATTTTACGCTACTTATTTGAAAACTTTTAACGATTATAAAAATATATTTAAGAAATATTTTAGTTAAATTGAGATTACAATTTAGTTATTTCTTTTATCACTACAATTTATCACTTTTAATTATTTACAAAATACTCTTTAGTTTTTTTAAATGGAACTGAAATTTATATTTGAGTTGACATTATAATGCGCAAAAATACCTATATAGTTGAAGTCTTTACAAATATATATTTTTAAAATATAACACTAACGTTGTTGTTAAATTTGATATAATAATTCGTATATTAATTTGATATAATATATTGATTATTTTCAATTATATGATAATATATAAATCTATTATAACGTCATAATCTCAATCGTTTGAATGACTTTTACTCACGGGTTATACATCAATAAAACTAAATATTATATATGGTTTAATATTATTTATAGTTGTTATTTTTAACTAATTTTTTAGAATTTATTTGCTTAATGTTGTAATTTCTATCATTATAATTATTTAAAACATCAAACATTATTTTTTGATTTTAAAGGTAACAATATAATCATTTATATAGAGTTATTTTTAACTATTGTTATTATAAGTTATTTTAAGCTACTTATTTGAGAATTTTTAACGATTATATAAATATATTTAGGAAGTATTTTAGTTAAACTGATATTACAATTTAGTTTTTGCATTTATCACTATAATTTATCACTTTTAACTATTTACAAAATATTATTTGGTTTATTTAGTGGAACTGAAATTTATATTTAACTTGACACTGTAATGTTATATTTAAATTAACAATTTAAGTATTTTGTTCAAACTGTTCAAAAATTGTAGCTTTAAACTGATAATGGTTAAATGCAACAACATTTTAAATCTAATAATTAAGTATAATATGTTAAAATTTAAAGACATAACTTTATAAATAGAAGTAAAAATATTATTTTAAAACTGAATTTTAGTCTATTTATGATTACACTTTACGTTTGATATTTGTTTTACCTTATTAACCAACTTACAATCATTATTAGAAAGACACTACAATTTATCACTTTTAACTATTTATAAAATAATCTTTGAGTTTTTGAAGTTAAATAAAATTTATATTTAAGTTGAGCCTATAATGTTATATTTTAATTAATAATTTAAGTATTTTATACAAATTGTTAAATAAATATCAAACCTAAAATTTAATAATAAATAAACTAAATTTCAATATTAAAATAATATATTTAGTTCTACTTATAAAGTTATGTCTTTAACTTTTAACATATTATACTTAATTTATTAGATTTAATATGTTGTTGTATGTAAATCATTATCAGTTTAAAGCTACAACTTTGCAACAGTTTGAACAAAATACTTAAACTGTTAATTTAAATATAACATTATAGTGTCAACTTAAATATAAATTTCAGTTCCACTTAAAAATTTCAAATGAATATTTTGTGAATGGTTAAAAATGATAAATTGTAGTGCTAAATGAAAAAACTAAATTATAATACTAATTTAACTAAAATATTTCCTAAAGATATTTATATAATCGTTAAAAGTTTTCAAATAAATAGCTTAAAATAATTTACAATAACAATGGTTAAAAATAAATGCTAGCTTTATAAGTATGTATGATATTTAATTAAAAAAAATGACGTGATGGTAATTTATAAACTATAATAATGGTCACGACTAATTGAATATGAGATAAACTAAATATAGGCTTAATATTAAATGTGTTTATATTAGCCTAGACTAAATAAAAATATATTTATTGTTTAGGTACTTTGAGGATTAAGGAGCATATGAAACGACGACTAGGGGTAATATTTTATTATCGAATACCGAGGTGAGTTGATAGACTTTTCGTAAACCTTGTACATAGTCGAAAACTACTTTCTGGAAACCGCTCGATTAGTCAAATTAAAATATTATTAACTGTTGATTATACCTATATGTGCAGTATATGTCATTGTTTTGTCTTCTGTGACATTTGCATGCTTAGTAAATTTGGTTGATATGCCTATGTACTTGATATGATTAATTGCAACTATGATATGTTATATGAAATGTTTGATATTTGACTATCTTCTTGGTATAAATGTCATGAATCTTGAATATGATAATACGAATACTGCATGCTTGTACTTGATTTACGATCGATTATGCGGGGTTATGCATAGAGGGCAAGGGTAGAACCTAGCACTTAGCATGAAACCTATCCGGATATATTCGAGTATGGTTGGTTGAAAAATACCCTCTAGGAAAAAAGATTAAGCCATTTACGAGTTGCTCGGTCTTTTTAGATGCCCGTGTGACACATGGTACGCGTACACTTCGGTGTTTGCGGACTGGAGTGATGTTGGCCATTCGAACGAGGCTTGTACAAACATCACGTAGGTATTGGGAGGTAGCGGACAAATGTCACCGCTTGTACCAACACCAGAACGACACCGCGATGTACTTGTACATTGCATAGTCGGAATAGTGAAAGTGGAGTCTTGGGGTCAGTGTGACGGGTGGGAGTCGCGAACCACCTAAAGCATTTGGCTGGCCAGGCACACAAGTAGCGAACGGGTTTTTCCTTGGGGGGTAGGTATCACTATGAGACTACCTACGCCTATACGATTATGATACATTCCTTTGATATGATGATATATGATTACGATATGATTGTGCATGAAATACGATTGATGTTACACAAATGAATGATATGTGAACGGATGATACAAAATTGAATGCTTGAATTTTATGTGAAAGATGATTGATTAATGATTGATATGTGAGTTTTGTTTATATGATTATAATTTGAATAATTGACCCGTTAGGGGATGGTATGTTTTCCCTTTGATTGTGTACATACTCCTATTGGCTCACGAAGCATTTGCTGACACTTGTTTCTTTTCTTTGTGCCTTTACGATTGGTACAGGTAGCTTACGTGCTTGGCTTGGTGAGATGGAGTCATTTTTGGGTAGTTTATCCTTAGAATAAAGATGTCACTTGAAAACGTTATTAAATTTTTGATACTTATGCTTCCGCTACAATTAAATACTTTTGATATTTTGGTTTTGAATTGAACGTAACGTTGTGGTTTGAAATGTTTTTGAAATAAACAATGTTTTCAATCTTCCGTTGCATTTTCCGTTAAAAGTTTTTAGAATAAATGAAAAAAAAATTGAGCAAAAATCATAACGTTACACAAGGTACCATCTCCCGATCCAATGCCGAAGCCGAGTACCACGGCGTTGCCAACGCCGTTGCAGAGACATCTTGGATTCGTAATCTTTTACTTGAACTACGTTGTCCTACTCCGAAGGCAACCATTGTCTATTGTGACAACGTTAGTGCGGTCTACATGTCCTCCAATCCAGTTCAACATCAAAGGACAAAACACACTGAGATTGATATTCACTTTGTTCAGGACAAAGTTGCTCTTGGTCACATTCGCATACTTCATGTTCCATCCACCGCTCAATATGTCGATATCTTCACCAAAGGTCTCCCTACGAGTTTATTCATTGAATTTTGTTCCAGTTTGAACGCCCGCAAGTCTCCTCCCAATCAAACTGTGGGGGGGTGTTAGCATATATGTATTTAGTGTATATTAGCCCACATGTATAGTCTCTTTGTGGTATTGTCTATCGGCCCAAATGGCCTTGTACGTTTGTATATATTTCCCTGCACACCTCTCTATTGAATCAATCAGATTATTTGAGATATTATATCTAATACTTTTCTGTCATGTCGTATTGTGTCATATCATGAGTAAAAAGACCAGGCTTATGTACAAAAATGGTAACATAGTTTACTTATAAATATAATTGTTTTTTTTACACATGAATGTGCAGGAGCTTGGGTTCAGTTCATTTTTCTGGAAAACTTTCAACTTAGATAACCAAACTAAAGTTTTTGACTTATGTGTAAGTGTCATACTCGATTAAAATTCTTACTCCAATGTGTATTAAGTTTGGTGAAAAAATAAACTTTTAAATGCTACTGCAAGTCTGCACTCATCTAAAGGAAGTTAAATTTTGACTTTCTATGTGTCAAATAATCTGTTCTTTGACTTTAAAATTTTCAAAAAATGCTTACATTTATTTACATTGAGAAAAAAAAAGTAGTTAAGTTAGAGACATTTGGAGATAAAACGAGAAAAACTATGCTAATTCTTTAGTTTCAACTCACATAGTTTGATCATCTAAAGTCAAAACGGTTGACTTTTTGGATAGAGTAAACTATAACCAACTTGAGGTGATTTAAGACTTTCAGTGCCTTATGTGTATTACATTTAGACATTTGTTAAAAAATGACATTTAAATAATACTACAATTTTCTGAAGGGTATCAAGATTTACATTTGGCGTGTCAATAATGATAATCTTAAACTTTAAATTTGACAAGAATATGCTTTTTAACCCATTAAAAATGTTGATAACGACATCTAAATAAATAAAAAGTTGTTAAGTTAAAGATATTTTGGCAATGTAAACTAGAAAAACGTATGTTAAGTTTTAATTTTAAGGTCACAATGTTTGATTCCCTAATGTCATTTTTTTTTTGTAGAATAAGATTAGTTTATTAATAATTTATGGTGATTTACCAAATTTCAGTGTGTTAAACCTATTAACACATTGAAAAGCTTGATAATTACAATCAAATAGATTTAAGATTTTTGAATTAAAAACATTTGAAGATAAAACTGAGATATCTAATCTAGTTTTTAGTTTTAAAGTCACAAGGTTCGACTAAAGCCAAAATATTGACTTTTTCTTTAGATAGATTAAATTAGTACCCCATCTTATAGTGATGATTTACATAACCAAAGCTATAAGACTTCCCTGAAATCTTTATCTTTTGAGCAAGAGGCTCTTTTGATGTGTGATGGCTGTTTATACTTTATATAATTACAAATGCTTCTTTAATATACTTTAAAATCAACTCCAATGACCTTACATACTTTTTTTTTCTTATTTAAGAAAATCATATTCATAACAAAATAACTCGTATTTTCTTCACATTTTTATGCAATGACTTACATGATAATAATTTATCAGCTAAGTTGCCCGTTCTTAGCAACTTGGTGAAATTACAAATCTAAATCTTACACGAACTAAGTTTAGTAGATCTAATTCACCCTCTTGGGTCAACTCTCTAATCTAAAATATTTGTAAGATTTTCTTCTTCCCTTTTGACTTCTAAGCTATAGAGTTAAATGCAAGAAACAATAACATATTTTTATTGATTTGTTTATATCGGGTAGATATTTCAAAATATAATGTCCTAATAGAAAATGTTTTGTAAGTACATGCTATTATTGGGTAGATTTTAAAAGTTTGCTGTTGTAAGTTGTAACTAAAAGAAATGAAAGTAGGTTGCTATAATACAATCACGACATTTCCATGTTGGCATATCAAAACACAAACATCAAGTCAAAAAGAAACTCATATGTAGCTTACTTGATTAAGTCCATTTAGGTAAAAGGAAACAACATATTCAAAAAAGTCTTAAACTCAAAGCCATCTTTTTCAACTTATTCACTACCAAGCAAAACTAGTGTTTCCTTGTACGAATTCACAGTGGAGAAACTCCTTACTCCATCAATCTTAAGAGCATTCAAGTGTTGTGTTTTGGGCTCATATACAACAATTTCACTTTCTTCACAACGATAATCTTTTTTCACTTGCATTATAAGCGTTCCATTGTTCCTGAGTCCCATTGCCCTAATAGACGACCCATATTCAGGTGCAATAATGGCGAATACCTTTGTAAACGATTTTTCAACACCATTATTCTCCATCATCCATACAACATCATGACACTGTTTTTCCTTTTCATTGCTTTGAAATATGACAAGAGATTCCCTTAGCTTAAAAATGGAGATCTTAGAAGGAGGGTGTTTCGCCAAACTATCTGGGAGATCTATCACTTGAAAAGTATGATCAGTCATATCAAATGAAAGAATCAGATTACAATTCCATCTAATCAGCCTACTGTTTAAAGCCTTCAGATGCAAACCAGACCAATATATAAACCTATCGATAACTTGCCCATACCATTGAACTCGGATCGATTTACTCAGCACATTGCTAGAAGCAGGAGATAGACTTGTCCACTTCCCAGAACTCAATGTGTAAAGCATAACTTCACGAGGGTCGTTGATTTTGCTGGGTTTTTCATGTAAGGGAGCAAATTGTTGAATCATGATGATCTTAGGATCATGAGTAACAGGACAAACACCAAAACCAAAAACTGTTTCATCCATCTTATTAGACATACCTGGCTCAGGCACAGCAATGGCGATCGATTTTCTGATTGAAGGATTCCAAAGCATAATCATCGGCTTTCCAAGAGGGGAATGTTATTTCTCATAGTAATAACCATCCAAGCACACCAACCCATTACAGCTGCCGACCACGATTGACCTTTGAAGCCGTTGAAAGGAGAGGGGAAGAGTTGGAACAAACCTCTGTTGGGGGAAAGTGTCATCGTCGATAATACAAACATATTCTGCCTTCCCTTCTACAAGATGCCTTACTAAAAGATTCTGCCACTCGTCTTGTCGAACACTGTGAGCAGCGATAAAAGAAGAGCTTTCGATTACACGCTTCCATGCTTTGCACACAGATCTAAACCGAATCAATGATTTTACAGGAAGCTTTCTCAAGATTTCCTCTTGAAGATGGAAACTAATGTCGCCAACATTTTGATTTTCGGTGCTAATGGATGGTTATGTTATGACTTTCTAGGGTTTGGTTTTTATGACGGGAGGAGAATGAGTTTTTAAAATTGGGAAAATCACTTAATAAGGTAATTCTTTGATTTATATTATTTAATCACTAAGTTTTTTTTATTTACATTTGCCCATTAAATTTATTTGAACTCTTCAAAAAACGTTCATATGACCTGCTATGTTTGACAACTCCGACGAGACTCCGAGCATCTTCTCCGTTGATTATCATTTTTCCAACGATACGAGTTTATTAAGTGAAACACATTTTCCACGTTTCTATTCCCTCGTCTCTCTCTTTATTCTATTTTCTCTCTTTCTCTCTCTAAAACATACACACATAACACTTACTGCTTCACCTAATGTGGCATCAGCGAAGTCCTTTACGAGATGTTGCTTCGAGGTCTAAGGTTTTGTAAGGTGTTCGATCTTCAAACTGAAGCACCATATGAAGTTCTTGTTGGGTGTTCGATTTTTTTCGGTGAACCATAGCATATTTAGAGTTATTAGGGGTGTGGGATTGCTTTTTGAACTTTAAAAGTGTTTTTAGACAAAAATGTTTATTGACTTATAGTGGTAGTAAAAAAGAGTTTTATAAAAAAGTGTTTGGATTAGTTTTTATAGTGAAAAGGTCAATAAGTCAATAAGCTAAAAAGATTGTCAATCACATATGCGAGATAACTCATACATCCATGCTGGAGATACCTGGCCTTGGCTGCTGAACAAAAAGTGGATCCGATCTTGGTACCCTCGTCATATATGGTTAGTTCTCCCCCACTTGGGGTTCAAACTACCACCAGTTGCCTCTTACAATTGATCATGGCCCCAAACTTGCTCAACCAATCCATCCCCGCCATCACACACACACACACACCCATCTCCCTTTAAGATGGGGATCAGGTCAAATGGGTAGGACACCCTAAAGATCTCTAAAGTGCAATCACTGAAAACACTCGAAGCAGAAACCTTGTGTTCGTTGGCGATGGAAACTCACAACGGACACTCCTACTTCCTATGGGATATACCAAAATCCCTATAGAATGACTAAGCTACAGGACCTACTCGCACCCGAATAAAAAAGCACAAGAGCAAGCAATGAATTCACTAAGAAGATTCCTATCAGAAACACAAGGATAAACATATAGGAAATAAAGTGAAAGAATAATAAATGAGTACATACCAGTGACGATGTCAGGCGCCACCCTAGCCTCCTCTGCTATAAGCTGAAAGAACGACCCCTGGCCTTCAGGGCCTCAACCTTTCCCTGGCATCCGTCTGTAATCCTCAAGGTAGTAGGAATTAGTGCCTGCAGTGTTCTAGCAACGAGCAATGGACAACTGGCCTTCACATGGTCGACATGATCACAATGGTAGCAAATCCCAGTGCTCGACAGTGGAGCATGTGTATGGTAATCCATTGCAATATGCTCTTCCGTGCCATATTTGTGGCACATAATCACTGATCGTCACGCTTCTTCATGTATATTTTCGCACCTGCCACAAGTACTACCCCTCTGGCCTCCACATCGTGAATCAGAGGGCTTGAACCGCTTCGTTGTTGGTTGAGTATGAACTAGGGCTTGCCTCCTCTCTCTAGTCTGGGTCTCAATCGGAATCTCTTATCTTTGAGCAACCGAATGCAACTCAGAGATGGAATGCTACTGCTAAGTCGATACATACTCCCTGATCTCAGTCTGGAGCATGCTCAAGTAACAGGACATGTGAACTTCCTTTGAGGCTACGACAGCATCAACCTCTGAGACGGTAGCATAGCGCTCGTCAAACAACTTGATCATGTCGGTCTTAATAGACCTAAACACCTCCGGGATCGCCTCCCTAACAGCCATGGTCACCTGGGTGGTGATCATATCACGAATTTCATCATCGGCCAATCTTGGCCTCTCCGGTCCGCTAGTTCCTGATCCTGAACATCTAATGATCGTCATACTGAAACAAACTGAGATACATCAAAAAGGACACAATTCATACTACTACGTCATTTCAGGATCACCAAATCCTCAGGGTTCGTAACTTCCTTGATACGCATATGGGTCCTGTGCTTCCAGTAGAACATGCCCATACTACCTTCTACACCTACCCGTATTTGTCTCAAGGAATCATCACGAACTACCCGACCACATAGCCCAACAACTAGGATACACATACATACTATACTCACCATCTTAAGAGTGGCTAATAATTCTTTATGATGGCCTTCTATAAATCACACTTACTCATGAAACTTCTACTAACCCTGCAGTCGCTCGTGTATGCTAATTATACATAACACTGGATTCGATAGACAATCTAATAATTGATTCTAACCTAAGCCCACAACCAGATGAAGAATAGGAAATAAGGCTAAATCAAACATCCTCGGGCTATAAAATCTTAGTTACGTACAACTATGATGTATACACTAAGAAACCACAATAATAATGTCAGTTCCATATAGCATATAAAAAAATTCTCCTAGGCTATTAGGCATCATAAATCAGACAATTCAATCATGCAATTCCTGAAGATCCCTAGCCTACCAGATAGCATGTAATTCTATGACATCATCCATACACAAACAAGTGTGGGTATCTTGGGGAATACTTTCCTTGGATCCGACTGATTGTACACATCACATCCTCTCTGTTAATCATTTTAGAGTTAATTTTGAAAATTATTTTTACAGCTCCTTGTTTAAGTCTGGAATCACACAAGTGTTCATCCAATTTTCTCAAACCTGGGCTCTGAGACCAACTTGTAACATCCCAAAAATCATGATAAAAACTTTCATTTTTGTAAAACATTTCCACAAACCAAGATATAATCAACCATTGTTTCCAAGACAAATCTAGAAAATCAGAGTATCAAAAACCTCCATATATCAGCAGGAGGATGTGTATGATCATGCTTTCGCCTTGCTCTGATCATCTGTTGTACCTAAAACCATGAAACAAACCACTATAAGCCAAAACTTAGTGAATTCTCCCAAAATACCCCACACAACAATATATATACAAGCATGCATGCTGGTTCCACAATCATCAGACTAGATTACCCTCGGATTCACAGTCATTGACTGGATTACCTCGGTCTATAGTCATCAGACCATATTGCCCCCAAGTTTATTGGCTTACAACACAGAGCAATACAACCTCAACCCAACCACACTATGTCGACATATGAAATAGATAAACAAGAACCAACAAGCACATGTAATCATATAGATCTACCAATCTAACAAATCATTACAACATAACAACATCCTATACACAAGGATACATAACACAATCTAGTGGGCCACCATTGGTGCCTTCGACCCACGGGTATAGTGAGGACAACTCACCTCGAAGTCTAGAAGATAGATGAACTTATCATACATCCAAATAACAGCTCTAAAGGTCACTTATTCAATAATCAGGGACCAATTCTCAAACTACAGCTCAAAATACTCCATTTGACCTAAATTCAAACTTAGTTAAAGTCAACAGTCAACGATCAACGTTCAAATATTCAAAAGTTAACTTCCATCCGGTCTACGCCCAGTGTAACAACTCTACGCCCTGTGTAGAGCCTAAGGTGGCAAAACGGGGGAAAATAGCCCTACTCCCTACATAAGGGAATTTACGCCCTGTGTAAACCCCTGAAACCCTAACTTAATCATTAACACCTTAACTCATACCAATATATCTTCCAACTTCTAGATCTCTATTCTTACAAACGTCTTAATGGATAAAGTCTTTGACTTGCTTATTTATAAGATAATGAATCGGAAAGTTCGTGTCCAAAAATTAGAAATCCTCCTTTATGGAGGAATCGTGAAGCTGGGCACAACCAACTTGTGAACCGGTTAATTTAGACCGGTTGAACTAGTTAAATTAAATAAAAGCACGTGGAAATGAATCATTTTCATAACAAACTTTGGTTTTTTTCACATCTATTTATATTTATTTGAATAAAAACACATGGTAGACGAAGTTTTTAAGCCGTGCATTGTAGCGGAAGTTTAAGCAATAACTTTTGTGATAAAATGTCCTTTTGCAGTTTAAGTTTCACCCGTGTGTAATATCTTACCAAAAATAGCAACATACTTTTCATTTTAACTAATAATCTTATGGTAATAAATAGAGTACATTGCCCAAGTTACCTTTATTCTTCCCATTGAAATTTGTTGAGTTAGAATTGGTGTCCTTTATATTCAAAAAATATTTAAAATAACAAAATGAGTATATTATAGTTTTGATCCATGTGATTTGTTTATAGTAATGAAGTCCATGTGAACTAGTTCATTAACAATGAATGTCTTGAGTCTTGACCCCATCTCCTTGTGAAATACATTGGGTACTAAAAGCGAATAAATATTATTATTATTATTATTATTATTATTATTATTATTCATAAATTTCAACATGAAAAAGAACGCACCCATCTTCAAATGATCTTAAAGGGTAAACTGAACTTTAATAACTATAATCCATCTTTTGAAATCTGAACTTATCATACGATTTTCTTTTGGATGATCTTTGGGCTGCCTGATACCCTAACCAACTTCCATGCAGTCCATGTCACTAATGAAAATGCCATGGCAGAACCTACAAGTTTTGGCCCATATATAAATTCACAATCCCAAAAGCAAGTAAAACATAAGAAATATGGTTTAAAACCATGTTGCTCAAAAGGTAAAGATGAAATGAATGAATATGGTTCAAGATATAAAAAGCTAAAACATAAAAAATAACAATGTACTTTTATTTATGTTTATATTAGACCATCCTACTTTCATTTCTTTATGTTATAACTTATAAGAATACAATTAAACAATGGTCTTATTTTATAATTTTGTGTTTCACATTAAGCAATCTATTAAAGACCATAAAACGACCAAAAGGCATGAAATTATTAAAAAAAAAGTAAATGAATTATGGGTAAAAACTTTAATTAGCATTGCATGTATTGGTATAAAAAGCAATTTATTGGGCATTTTTTCAAGGCCTCACTGGAGTTTTTTTGTGGCTATTCTTCAATAATTGTAGTTGCATCTCGCATTCTTGCTAGAGCTTGCAGCAACTGAGTTGATCTAGTGGATTTATCATGCAATTGGAATAAAAAAAAAATTCTAACAGTTCATGATAGTGTAAATATGCTCTACACAACTAGTAACTTGTAAGATGTTAGAATTACATAAGGTCGATGAAATCAAATAGTTCGTACTTTGAAGTTTATGCCAGCTACTCCATGAAACTGAGTAGTTTAAAACCACTTCCAAGCTACAAAATTACCAAAACCAAATATGGGCATTCTCAGAAAATTAATCTCTTATTTTGAAACCTTAAATTGATCTCTTAATTTGAAACTTGAAAGCACAACATCCGTACCTCATGCTTTAAAAGTTGTACATTTGCTAACATGGACCAGTCGTTCTCCTGCTTCTTCCGACCCATAACCTTTGGTGATAAATTTTAGTTCGTTTAGAGCATAAGCACCATTGAACTCTCCCCTATCATCAAAGATACAAATTTGATTTTGAAAAATTATTACATGTTATGGAGCCAACGATAATGAGAAGCTTTTGGTGCAAATCAGAGAAGAGATTTCCCCATTCCTCTTACATCTCTCTAGTATTCAACCAACAAAATCACCCCTAATCATCGATGCTACCATAATCTTCATCGACATGATTTATAATTTCCATCACCACCATCACGACTCACTGCAAGTCTGCAACCACCGCCATTAGAAACATTATATCTAACATCCCTCACCTATCACCTCTCACCGCTCACCCTCTCGCACTTAATCTAAGCACATAAGAGGTAAATTTTCCTAAAGAGGGATAGAAGAAGCATGTAAGAAAGAATTTTAGGAGAGAGAGAAATCTTTTTAAATAGGGAAATGATATCCTCGACTTGCCATGCCGTTATTTTTGAAGCCCATACCACACACACTGTGGGGGAAGAGAGAGTACCGGAGAAACAGTTGCAAAAAGCCTTAAGTACAGTACAAAAAGCATTGTAACTTGATGTGCTCTTATGCACAATATTTAACATTTTGACATTCGTTTTATACTTTATTTTATTTTTGTTGTATGTAAATTGATGTAAAAGTTACGATTATATGTTTTTAATATATTTGGATTGATCTTTAACTTGTATTATGTGTATTTTTAATGTTTAAATTTGTAGATGTCTATTGAACGATAATTTGATGTTCTAAAGAGACGTTGTCAAATACTCTCAATACTAACAAGATCGTTCGAGTGCAAACGAATAAGTAGCATGTTGTATACATGCAACATATTGCATAATATGATTATAAAAGATGAGGCAGGTGTGATTTGTCGCTACAATCAAAATGAAAATATACCAAATGTTGAAGGAGTAGGTATTGGTACGTCTGCGTTAGACACCACAATCTTCACGTTGATTTGGTAAAGCACATCTTCAATGCCTACGTGAGTTTTTGTTGTTGATGATGTAGAAGACGACTTCGAAGATATAGATGATGACTCATACATATTTGTAGATGATTCGGGAGATGCTTATGACGACATGTTGAGCGACGATGATTACGATGATTAGGTGTTACATACTATACTACTATGTTTTGATTATGATTTTTTATGTTTTAATTTAGTATGTATTTTTTAATTAACGAAGTAATTTCATTTTATTAATTTTGTATAATTGTATTTTATTAAATTGCATTTCATTCAATTAAAAAAAAAGTATTAGTAACATATAGTGGCACGGACTCTCAGGCTCAAGTGAGAGGAAAAAAGATGTTGGAGCATTGAAATTCTCCATAAATTATGAGGATAGTTAGGTTATTATATTCTCTTTTATTGTTTGTAAGGTGCCTCTCTATATAAATAGAAAGGGAGTGGTCATTTGTAAGTGTGCACCGAAAATGCACTCCTTTAGTTAGAGAGAGTATGGTGGGATCTCTCCCACCAAGTGTTCTTCTTTTTCATATTGTAACTCTTTCTTTCAAGTAAAATATTGAATTACTCATCTCTTTATGTTCTTCATATTTTTGTTATCATTAAATCGTCAAGATCTTATTATTCTGCACAAGTCGATCGTTAAAATGAGATCCTACAATTGGTATCAGAGTCGTACCTTGAAAATCTAAGCGGTTATTTCAAAGGACCGAATCCCAATCAATTACTTTCATCTTGTGATTTTTCGATATTTATACAAAAAACTATGGGTTCGCAATTAGAAATTTTTATGATGAGTTTTCTGATTTTTAAGTGTTTGATTCGAGCTTTTCCAAGCTTTCAAGAATAAATGTTGTTGCTGTCTCGTTCATGTTTCTGCAGAAATCACAGGTTTTCTAAGTTTTCTATCTTGTTGTTGAAGAAAAAGAAGTAGGAAGATTATATTTATGGTATAAAACATTTCAAGATTTTGCTCTAGTCATTTTTATGATGTGGAATGAAGACACAATATCTTGGGTTTTTATGGAAAAGATGGTTCTTGAGGATGATATCAAAGAGATTTTCGATTTCATACAACTTGGAGATTTGTATCTTGCAAAATATTGGAGAAGATCTCTTTTTGAAGATGTTATAAGCATATTTTTTTAGTTCATATCACCAGCATATTATAAATCATCAAGGTAAGAAGCTCTTTGTGCTTTATTTTAAAACTGGTAGATCTTTGTTAAAGTGTCTTGGACGTTATGAAGTTGTTTTGAGAAAACATATGTCATTTACTCCACCATTAATGCTTAGCCGTGCCTCCTAATAATCCTTGTGACTTTACCCATCAACCCACCTTTTTGTCTCCCATGCCTTGTACTATACACCCATATATTTTCTTTAAACCATGCCTTGTCCCTTACTTTTTACCTTTCTTTTTCCTACTTTTTTCTACTTTTTCCCTTTCCCAACACCCCATCTTATCCGCATATGCTTTAGAAAAAAAATCTCATTGATAATCACGAAGTTGTAGCCTTTTTGGTATCAAAATTTCATGAAAAACGACATTTTTCATCATCAACCCTCTCATCCTCGGTGCTCAGTACGGCAACTCAAAACTAGACCGAGGACCTAACCTCACCGAAGAGTTATATGCCATACTGAGGAGTTAAGGCTATACCAGAATTCTACTGGAGGTCCTCTCATGCACAGCCTCTACGGTCCCTCTAACTCCGAGACACCGAAGACTGCTACCGCAGCCGGCTACATTTCTTACCCATCCTCGCATACCGCAGACTAACCTTCTGTGTTCTATCTTGGCTTAGCAAAGGCTAAAGCATATACCATAGACCCTCTAAACCCATCGAAAACTTCGGTCATCGGTAATTAACCTCTTGATTCTTCATCACCTACTCCTCGCTGCCCCTTCTTTGCAACCTACCCGCCTCACTCCTCACTACTGACCATCCCTTCCCATCGTAGACCTTGCTCTGCGGTAACCTTCAACTTTCACCGCAGACCCTTGCATCTCAGCCCTGCCCACTCTTTGCCTCTCCTCTCACTTTCTAAACCTTGCATTCTCATACTACAACCTCCTTTTAGCCTATATTTCCTTATTATTTTCTTTTTAACACTCATTTAATATTTTTTATTTTATCACCATTTTTTCTGTTTTCCTTTTTTTTCTTTCGCAAACCCCAACATATACCATTTTTTACACCAATTTTTTATCAATTATTTCTTTTATTTTAAACCAATTATTTTTATTAACACCAATTTTGCCCAACCACAACCCATGATTGGAAGCACTTTTGCGAAGACTAATTTTTTACTTGACTCAATTTATTGTCTTCGCGAAAGAGATTATTATTGGATATTTATTCAAGCTTTGATCGTCATGATGGATTACTTCTTGCTGATTATATTGGAAGAATTTTATTATTCTTCGCATGAGGACTGCCCTTTAATCAAGGTCCGTCGACCAGCATTCCTTGGATCAGTGTCTTAGGATCAGTTATCATCCATACTGCAGTCAGACATCATATTATATTTCTTTGCAAGGCTTGCACCATAGTTGCGCCTGATCAACAAAGTTGCTTCGCAACCTTCGCACTTTGAAGACTTATTATGACTTGTCACTCTTGATCTTCGGTTGACGAACCATGTGTCTTGAGCAAGCAGACTTTATTTATTGAAGACCGCTTCAAGAGTTCCGGCACTGTAGTTTGGGTACATCAACATTTTTCAGCAAAGTAGAGATTTTCAAGCAGAGTTCTTATTGTTAATATGGTACTTGTTCATACAGTTTATGGGACAAAATCAACAAGCTATAGATGACCGATGACTATTTACTTTACTCTCATTCTCGTGTTTGTCGAGACCCTTCATATATCTTGGGAGAGCATGGGAAGCTCTTGGTATCCGACCCTCTCCATCCAGATTTATTTATTTATTTTTTATATATGGGCATTGGTTATCAAAAATAGGGAGAGAATATTATGTTATCATCCGGATTAGATTTTATGATTGTTTTAGAATGGATTTTCAAGACTTCTAAATATGATGATTTATTTAGTGATACTACTTGGCACTTCTTTTTGTTCATCATGACCAAATTTTTGGCTTCACTAGATGTTTCCCGGATCTAGATTATTTATTATTCAGACTTTACTTCAGGATGTCTCATATTTTTAGCAGGTCATTCTTTTGAAGAATTTTGGGTGTATTATGATTCGAGAACTAGAGATGTTTCAGACTTTTGAAGCCGAAGTGTGACTTGATTAGAGGACATTCAGTTAAGAAGTTATTGTGGTAAACTTTTGAAGTTGATCGTCTTCCTTCAGTGATTACATCTATAGACTGGACTCTCACTCTTCAACACCGGAGATGCTTGACTTTGTTGCTTAGAAGACTTTGACTACAAAGATTTCATCAACCAGTTTCATGCATCACATGCACTTTAGAGTTTCAGAGACATTTCAACATTTGGTTTTCATTATGTATCATTTTATTACCACACTTGCTAGTTGGTTACTATGTATTTTAGCCTTTTATCACTGTATTTTTATTCCTCATCATTTGTGAGCATTTAGGGAGAGATTATTGAAGCATGGAAATGCTCCACAAATTATGAGTGGTAGTTAGGTTATTATATTTCCTTTTATTGTTGTAAGGTACCTATCTCTATAAATAAAGAGTGAGTGGTCATTTGTAAGTGTGCACTAAAAATGTAGTCCTCTAGTTAGAGAGAGTATGATGGGATCTCTCCTACCAATTGTTATTCATTTTCATATTGTAAATCTTTCTTTTTAGTAAAATATCAGATTATTTATATCTTTTTGTTATTCATATTTTTGTTATCATTAAATCGTCAAGATCTTATTAAGCAGCACAAGCCGATCATAAAAATGTGAAATAAATGCGCGATGGCAGCAGACAGATGGTAAGCAACCCAATGAGAAAACCCAATAAATCTTGACCATCAAGGCACAACAACAAAGAAGCACAAATGGTCATGACACAAAAGATCTGATAAGAAACATGATGAACTTAAGCTTCACGGTAGATGACCTACGTCCGATAGGTTGGCAAGGAAATGAGCCATTGGTCATCCAAGCTCGCATTCGCAGTTTTGCAAATCACAAGTATATGTTGATACGGGTAGTTTGGCTTATATAATATGTGAGCATTGTTTCACACAATTACCTCAAGAATGGAGGACGCATCTCTGCCCGACAGCGGGAAGATTGACATGATTTACGGGACACACCATATGGCCGCTTGGAAAAATACAACTACCCTTATCCTTATATAGCCAAGATGCCATGAGGAAAAAGACGGACCTGATAGAATTTGTTGTAGTACACCACTCGACAGAGCATAACATCATCTAGGGGTGAATAACCTTGTTATGTTTCGAAGCCATAGCTTCGCCAATACATGGGCTAGTTAAATTCAATACACCAGAAGGTCCAACAATAGTGATGATAGAAAACCGTCCGGAGCACCGGTGATACCAAATCATGGAGGCAACAGAGATAGCTAAGGGAAAAGCAAAAGCACAACGAGACTCCAAAATAAAAAGAAGTGGTCAATGGCAGTTTTCCTGAAAAGCAAACTCGAACTGGAATAGTGCTCCCCTCATAGATATGGGAAAAACTGGTGAATCTGTTAAGGAAGTACAAATATGTATTCGCGTAGACACCGACATATATGTTAGGGATAGACAGAAAGGTAATTGAACACATGCTTAATTTATAGCCATGAGTAAGCCCGAAAAAACAGAAAAAGCAAGGCTAGGTGGGTGAGAGGAACAAAGCAGTTAACCTGGAAATAGCAAAGTTGGTCGACACGAACATACTATGCAAAGCATTCTTCCCCGTATGGATATCTAATGCAATTATGATTAGAAAAGGTAACGAAAGTTGGCAGATATGTATAGATTATTTAGACTTGAATAAATCCTTTCTCAAGGACGCCTACCCACGTCCATAGATAGATCAAAAATTGGAATCGTTGCAAGGGTTCAAATGGAAATGTTTTCTCGACGCATACAAAGGCTACCACCAAGTGTTGACAGGTAAAGAAGACAAGGAAAAGACGGCGTTTTACACTGATCACGACACACTTTGCTACATCAAAATGCACTGCAGGCTATAAAATTTTGGAGTCACCTAACAACAACTTGTCGACAAAGTATTTAAAGATCAGATTGGCAGAAGTGTAGAGGTGTACGTTGATGACATGGTCATCAAAATTCAAAATGACCAAAGGTTACTGCAAGACATTGAGGAAACCCTCCAAACCCTATAGAAGGAACACATGAAATTAAACCCAAAAAATGCACATTCAGAGTACAAGAAGAAAGTTCTTAGGATACTACATAACAAGAGAGGGAATCCAACCAGATCCAGAAATGGTCTCTGACCTATTACACGATAGAGCCACGGAGCTTAAAAGATATATAGGCCCTAAATGGAAAAATAATGGCTCTAGGGCGGTTCATAGCACAGTTGGTGGATAAAGCAATGCCGCTATTCTAGACATTAAAGCTTAAAAATCTAATGTTTTCTCCAAATTTGTTGAATTGTCAACCTACATCCAAAATCAATTCAAACAAACAATTAAAGCTTTTCAATGTGACAATGGTGGTGAATACAACAATACACAATTTCATGACTATTTTTCAACCCACGAAATTAAATTTCGATTTCCATGCCCTCACACCTCCCAACAAAATGGGAAATCCGAACGCATGCTCCGCACCATTAATAACATCATTCGCACTCTTCTCTTTCATGCCCATATCCCACCCACATATTGGGTGGAAGCCCTCTACATGGCTACACATCTCCTAAACATCCTACCCTCCACATCAATCAAAAATGAAACTCCCCATTTTCGATTATTTCAAATCCATCCCACATATACACACTTTTGTATATTCGGGTGTCTTTGTTTCGCTCACCTCACAACCTCTCACAAGCTTGAACCATGATCATCACCATGTGTTTTCCTTGGATACCCAACCCATCACCGCGGATATTAATGCCTCGATCTCTCCACGCACAAGACAATAATCTCTTGTCATGTTATTTTTGATGAAAACATTTTTCCCTTCCAAGTCGTCACCCCAAATGATCCTCCACCCTATGAATTTCTTGATGACATATACGATACACCTTCACCTTTTCAATATTATACTCCCTTACTTATTACTCCACATTTATCCAACCCGACCCCCACAGTTACGGATTCATTCGTACTGACTCTACCCCTAGTTCACTCCCCCACCACTTCAGCCCCTCTAACCCCATCCTCCGAGGGCTCCCCTTCCTCTTCCTCCTCCTCACCACCCACTCAATCCACTCTTTCCCCTCCTCCTGTTCATCACATGAACACTCATCTTAAGAGTGGGATTGTCAAGCCCATTTTAAACTGGCGTCAGGCCATACACGATGAGTACAATGCACTTATCTCCAATGGGACTTGGACACTTGTTCTGCGACCCGTTGAGGTTAGTATTGTCCAATCTATATGGTTGTTTCGCCATAAGTTTAATACTGATGGCACCCTCTTTCGCTACAAGGCCCGACTTGTAGCAAACGGACGCAGTCAACAACAAGGTATCGACTGCAATGAGACATTTAGTCTAGTTGTTAAACCGGATAGCATACGCACTGTTCTCAGCATTGCGGTCTCGAGACAATGGCCTATCCATCAACTTGGGACCACCGTTTTGCTCAACATTCCCTAACGATTGGTTTTCAGCACAGTCATACATACCCATCTCTATTCATCATGCACACTGCAGAGTAAACAACTTATTTATTATTGTATGTTGATGATATTATTCTTACAACATCTTCTACAAGTCTTCTTCAACATATCACAACCAAACTCAACCTTGAGTTTTCCATGACAGATCTTGGGTCACTTAACTATTTTTTGGGTATCTCTGTTGTTCGCTCATCTGCAGGTCTTTTCTTGTCTCAACAGAAGTATGCAACAGAGATACTTGAACCAGATAACATGATGAACTGTAATCCTTGTCGCACTCCCGTTGAACCAATACACAAACTGGACTCTATCAATCCTCCATTTGTAGATCCTACTTTCTTCCGTAGTCTTGCGGGAGCGCTCCAATATCTCACCTTCACGAGACCCGATATTACCATTTCTGTTCAACAAATTTGTCTATACATGCATGATCCTCGTGAACTTCATCTCCATGCCTTAAAAAGGATTCTTCGATACTTACGTGGTACATTAGATCACGGTCTTCAGACACATGTCTCGCCCACCGAGTCTTTAGTTGCTTGTTCTGATGGTGACTGGGGGATGCCCATCCTCTCGCCGATCTACATCCGGACACTGTGTATTTTTCGGAGACAACCTAATTTCATGGTCCTCCAAAAGACAAGGTGTAACGACCCAAAAATTCTCTACGTTAGTGAAGTTAGTTTTATGTTACGTAGAATTAAGCTTTACGTGCGTTTAAGGTGTGAGATTGGATATGTTTAGTATTTAACAAAATAAACGAAAAGATATTTAATTAGTGTTTTAAGAATTTAATATAGATTAAAACAATTTATATGATTTAATTAATAGTTAATATGTGTTAAAGGTATTTAAGTAATATTAGGATTTAATTGATATTTAAACTATTAAAAGATCATTTATAGATAAATTAAATTATTAAATGATACGATTGTAAAGTAAGACAAAAGGAAAATTATATTTAATATTTCTAGGGTTAATATTGTAATAAGTCTCAAAGATCAGGGGATATAATTGAAATTAGAATTCAATTTGTAAATTGAATTCTCTACATTGTAAATTAGTTTTAATAAATAACCCTACGTGATCAAGGAAACTGCTGCAACCTATCTTTTCTTCTTCGTTTCCGTTACCATATCGATTCGCATACTTCCATACACCCTAAATACACCAATCACACTACCTCCTTGGGGGTTGCCATATTTGCGTCGACTAAAGAAAGAAAGAGTGTTGCTTGTTCTGGAAATCGAAGCAGGAAGAAACAAATCCTTCATTGCACCTGGTAAGTCCTTAATCTCCTCCTCTAAAGCTGAAACACCAAGAAAACTATTGAGACTTGTTAATGTGCCATAATCCTACCTGTTTAAGCCTTGGAAAGTAAACCATGAAAGACCCATGTTGTCTGTTGAGCTATGCAATGCTTCATATCCTTTTTGTTCATGACTTTTAGTTGCCCAGATGTTGGATCTTTCCTGCACCTTTCTTGCTACCGGCTTTTTCTTCTTGATCATACCATATGTAGCATGTTTCTAGCGAATCGTAGGGTGAATTTTGATCTCTAACCAGCCAAATGTAATCTTTTGGTAAACATTGAAACTTGGCTTATTACGTTTACGATAATACAAGAATCATGACCCTATATGATATCAATGAAATAAATTATACTTTCATTGCTTTGAAACCGCTTGCAACCTTTAGACCTGTAGCACCTGAATTTTACCAAAATCTTAACACTTCGTAAGTTGAAATTATCATATATGATGGTATAATGGTATTAGGTTCTCCATACTCTTGCTGCCAAATGAGTCTCGTTAGTTGCTAGTGTAGTTTGGGCTTGTGATACCCAAATCATGGCTACCATATGTGTCCTTGCTCAACATTTAAGATGTCCCTTTATGCCCAATATTCCAGCCATATAAAACAATATTTGCATACTATTCTTCGTTTCATGTTGCACAACAGATACTTCTACTAAAAACACGTTTGGGTGATGCGATAGTATTCCAGAGGTATGGAATATTTGTGTAGTTTTATGTAATCTGTTAATTATTAAGCTTAATGTAACACCGTGAAATTTCAAAAAAAAATTCATTTTAATTTAATAAAAATACCCCAATCACAATTCTCAAAAACGTGTATCAATTGTTTTTACATAACATAAGTACAAATCAAAAACCCCAGAATCTCAAAACATCTCCGCCATAAGTGTGTATTGATCATGTCGGCGCCTTCCCGCGATCATCACTGGTACCTGAAACACATAACACGCAAACGGTAAGCAATAATGCTTAGTGGGTTCCCCAAAATACCACGTACAACTCATATGCCTTTCCAGGCCATAGCTCTATGGGATCTTCCGATCCAGGTGTCTCAGGGGATTTCTATCCCATAACTCTGTTGACCTTCCGGTCCATATCATCATACTCATATCATAACATATAACATATACAACATACATTACATTTTCATCATACACATAAGACCTTCCGGTCACACATAATCACCCCATCGGGTAAGGCATAGTGAGAAGACTCACCTCGAAGATGTCGGATATTCACTCGCGCTCAATCCTCCAACCTAGCTTCCTCCTATAGCATAAATACATCTCTATTTAATACCTCCTGACTTATTTTGACTTATGCCCGTAAGTCAACACAAGTCAAATATGGTCAACGTTGGTTAATGGCCACCCCCTTGACCCAACTCGTCGAGTCAGGCACTGACTCGGTGAGTTCAGACGTGAACACAAGTCCCCTAAATTCCTTCTCTGACTCACTGAGTCACTCTTCTAACTCGGAGAGTCATCAACTGTGTGAGTCACGGGACAAACCGGTCCGACTCGTCGAGTCTGCTCATGGACTCGGCGAGTTCATTCCATGCTCGAACTCATATGGCCTTCTGAGGTCAGATCTGCTTCTCTAATCTATAGATCTGAGCTTCCCAAACATGATAATCACGTAAAGGTCACATCTTGGCACCCATGCAACGCCTACAAGGATTCTTTTGGTGAAATGACCTCTAAAATGGTAACCTAAGTCCACAACTCAAAAGGAAAGGCATAAAGCAGAGCATTTGGGACTCTCTGGACCTTCTAAAGTCCAGATCTAGGTACCAATTCCCCATGGGACCTCTTACACTCCAAATACAAGCTAATCAAGGCATAAAGAAACCCTGGATTTGACTATATCAACAAAAACACGAGAATAAGCTCTGAATAATACCTCAAATAGCTTCCTCTGCCCGAATGAAAGTAGATCCAAGCTCTCCAACTCTCATAGCTTGACCTTCCTCTTCCCTTCTTGCTAAAACTCACAAGGATGAAGAACAATGGCCTCTTTTCTCACTCACAAGGACTCTCAGATGCTCCGGTGCTGTCAAGGACGAAGGTAGCTGCAATGAAAGGTTATAAGGTCCTTTAAATAGGGCTCAGACCCGAGAAATTAGGGTTTTAGTCGCCAGCACGGACTCGTCGAGTCCCCTCACTGACTCGTCGAGTCCACTCATTAATCCAGTCATCACCACGCGACCCTACTCGATGAGTCTAGGCATCAACTCGTCGAGTCTCTCTCTCTTAGACTCCAAAAATAAATGATAAAAAAATAATACCTGAAATCCCGGATGTTACACTTAAAACATGATATGCTAATTTCCACTATGAAATGTGTAATTTCTATTTATAAGGTTTTGAGAAAATATAATAATCTAAAACATAATTAATTTTCAGATTGGTAATAAAGCTTCCATGTGGATAGTTAACATTGGAGTTATTCAGCATATAATTTAAATAAATATAGGAGATGATGATACATCAAACAAAAACTCGATTTTATTAGGAAGACCAATTTTAAAAACATGGAAACTAAAATTGATGTTTATAATGACACTCTTTATATGAAGTTTAATCGTGAAGTAATTAATGTTAATACACATGATGTTATACGATATCTAATTAACATATCATATATGAATATTTTGGATGCTATTGAACTTCTAAGAAAGGAATGCTATGAATTGTTTAACCCCGATATGAAAATTTCATATTTAGGTAAGAATCTCAATTCTGGAGCATCAAAAGAAATGATGGAAAATGTTCAACTTTGGGGAGGAGTTGATCATTATCAATGATACCCGAAAAAGAGCATGACACAAAGCACCGAAAATAGAATTATGCGATACTAACCCAAAAAAATTCATTCTACTATGCAGTTACCAAAACAGGAAATAATGACATATTATCAAGGATTGAAGGAGAAGAATAAAGGAGTCGAGATGTTGGATTTCCCAACCTATACTATCTAAAATTTCTAAAGGAAAAATCAAGACAACGAATTTAAAAATTTGTACTTACCGGCAGGCAACCTAAGTTATTTTTACTTTTGGTTTTTCATGTCAATAAGGTCAAGTTAGTCAATCTCCAAATATGTTATGAATGTTTTTTTCGAACACTAAATTTAAGCACAAGAAAATTTTCAAGAAAGAAGACTCATCATTTAACATGACAAACAAGCTCCACTTCCAACCAAGTACATTCTTTCCAAGCTTCATTTTTTAATTTAATGCACCATTTCTCTCAAAACCCGATATGTCATATTGAGTTGCCTACTCTTTTAGCCCATATGTTGTTAGCCCACATGTTTATGGAAACTTTTTATCCTTTAGCCCATTAGGATTTTTCCATTAAGGTTTGGTCTTATCTAGTACTAGGCGAATGCCCGTGCGTTGTGCAGAAACACCTATATAGTTGAAGTCTTTACAAATATATGATTTTTTTAAATATAACAAAAACGTTGTTGTTAAATTTGATATAATAATTTGTATATACTAAATTGATATAATATATTGTTTATTTTGAATTATATGATAATATATATATATATATATATATATATTATAATTTTATAATCTTAATCGTTCGAATGACTTCTACCCGCGAGTTACACATGAATAAAATTAAATATAATATATGATTTGATGTTATTTATAGTTGTTTTTATCGTTAATTAATTTTTTAAAATTTATTTGCTTAATGTTTTAATTTCTATCGTTATAATTATTTAAAACATTAAATATTACTTTTTTTAAAGCTAACAATATAATCATTTATATAGAGTTGTTTTTAACTATTGTTATTGTAAGTTATTTTACGCTACTTATTTGAAAACTTTTAACGATTATAAAAATATATTTAAGAAATATTTTAGTTAAATTGAGATTACAATTTAGTTATTTCTTTTATCACTACAATTTATCACTTTTAATTATTTACAAAATACTCTTTAGTTTTTTTAAATGGAACTGAAATTTATATTTGAGTTGACATTATAATGCGCAAAAATACCTATATAGTTGAAGTCTTTACAAATATATATTTTTAAAATATAACACTAACGTTGTTGTTAAATTTGATATAATAATTCGTATATTAATTTGATATAATATATTGATTATTTTCAATTATATGATAATATATAAATCTATTATAACGTCATAATCTCAATCGTTTGAATGACTTTTACTCACGGGTTATACATCAATAAAACTAAATATTATATATGGTTTAATATTATTTATAGTTGTTATTTTTAACTAATTTTTTAGAATTTATTTGCTTAATGTTGTAATTTCTATCATTATAATTATTTAAAACATCAAACATTATTTTTTGATTTTAAAGGTAACAATATAATCATTTATATAGAGTTATTTTTAACTATTGTTATTATAAGTTATTTTAAGCTACTTATTTGAGAATTTTTAACGATTATATAAATATATTTAGGAAGTATTTTAGTTAAACTGATATTACAATTTAGTTTTTGCATTTATCACTATAATTTATCACTTTTAACTATTTACAAAATATTATTTGGTTTATTTAGTGGAACTGAAATTTATATTTAACTTGACACTGTAATGTTATATTTAAATTAACAATTTAAGTATTTTGTTCAAACTGTTCAAAAATTGTAGCTTTAAACTGATAATGGTTAAATGCAACAACATTTTAAATCTAATAATTAAGTATAATATGTTAAAATTTAAAGACATAACTTTATAAATAGAAGTAAAAATATTATTTTAAAACTGAATTTTAGTCTATTTATGATTACACTTTACGTTTGATATTTGTTTTACCTTATTAACCAACTTACAATCATTATTAGAAAGACACTACAATTTATCACTTTTAACTATTTATAAAATAATCTTTGAGTTTTTGAAGTTAAATAAAATTTATATTTAAGTTGAGCCTATAATGTTATATTTTAATTAATAATTTAAGTATTTTATACAAATTGTTAAATAAATATCAAACCTAAAATTTAATAATAAATAAACTAAATTTCAATATTAAAATAATATATTTAGTTCTACTTATAAAGTTATGTCTTTAACTTTTAACATATTATACTTAATTTATTAGATTTAATATGTTGTTGTATGTAAATCATTATCAGTTTAAAGCTACAACTTTGCAACAGTTTGAACAAAATACTTAAACTGTTAATTTAAATATAACATTATAGTGTCAACTTAAATATAAATTTCAGTTCCACTTAAAAATTTCAAATGAATATTTTGTGAATGGTTAAAAATGATAAATTGTAGTGCTAAATGAAAAAACTAAATTATAATACTAATTTAACTAAAATATTTCCTAAAGATATTTATATAATCGTTAAAAGTTTTCAAATAAATAGCTTAAAATAATTTACAATAACAATGGTTAAAAATAAATGCTAGCTTTATAAGTATGTATGATATTTAATTAAAAAAAAATGACGTGATGGTAATTTATAAACTATAATAATGGTCACGACTAATTGAATATGAGATAAACTAAATATAGGCTTAATATTAAATGTGTTTATATTAGCCTAGACTAAATAAAAATATATTTATTGTTTAGGTACTTTGAGGATTAAGGAGCATATGAAACGACGACTAGGGGTAATATTTTATTATCGAATACCGAGGTGAGTTGATAGACTTTTCGTAAACCTTGTACATAGTCGAAAACTACTTTTTGGAAACCGCTCGATTAGTCAAATTAAAATATTATTAACTGTTGATTATACCTATATGTGCAGTATATGTCATTGTTTTGTCTTCTGTGACATTTGCATGCTTAGTAAATTTGGTTGATATGCCTATGTACTTGATATGATTAATTGCAACTATGATATGTTATATGAAATGTTTGATATTTGACTATCTTCTTGGTATAAATGTCATGAATCTTGAATATGATAATACGAATACTGCATGCTTGTACTTGATTTACGATCGATTATGCGGGGTTATGCATAGAGGGCAAGGGTAGAACCTAGCACTTAGCATGAAACCTATCCGGATATATTCGAGTATGGTTGGTTGAAAAATACCCTCTAGGAAAAAAGATTAAGCCATTTACGAGTTGCTCGGTCTTTTTAGATGCCCGTGTGACACATGGTACGCGTACACTTCGGTGTTTGCGGACTGGAGTGATGTTGGCCATTCGAACGAGGCTTGTACAAACATCACGTAGGTATTGGGAGGTAGCGGACAAATGTCACCGCTTGTACCAACACCAGAACGACACCGCGATGTACTTGTACATTGCATAGTCGGAATAGTGAAAGTGGAGTCTTGGGGTCAGTGTGACGGGTGGGAGTCGCGAACCACCTAAAGCATTTGGCTGGCCAGGCACACAAGTAGCGAACGGGTTTTTCCTTGGGGGGTAGGTATCACTATGAGACTACCTACGCCTATACGATTATGATACATTCCTTTGATATGATGATATATGATTACGATATGATTGTGCATGAAATACGATTGATGTTACACAAATGAATGATATGTGAACGGATGATACAAAATTGAATGCTTGAATTTTATGTGAAAGATGATTGATTAATGATTGATATGTGAGTTTTGTTTATATGATTATAATTTGAATAATTGACCCGTTAGGGGATGGTATGTTTTCCCTTTGATTGTGTACATACTCCTATTGGCTCACGAAGCATTTGCTGACACTTGTTTCTTTTCTTTGTGCCTTTACGATTGGTACAGGTAGCTTACGTGCTTGGCTTGGTGAGATGGAGTCATTTTTGGGTAGTTTATCCTTAGAATAAAGATGTCACTTGAAAACGTTATTAAATTTTTGATACTTATGCTTCCGCTACAATTAAATACTTTTGATATTTTGGTTTTGAATTGAACGTAACGTTGTGGTTTGAAATGTTTTTGAAATAAACAATGTTTTCAATCTTCCGTTGCATTTTCCGTTAAAAGTTTTTAGAATAAATGAAAAAAAAATTGAGCAAAAATCATAACGTTACACAAGGTACCATCTCCCGATCCAATGCCGAAGCCGAGTACCACGGCGTTGCCAACGCCGTTGCAGAGACATCTTGGATTCGTAATCTTTTACTTGAACTACGTTGTCCTACTCCGAAGGCAACCATTGTCTATTGTGACAACGTTAGTGCGGTCTACATGTCCTCCAATCCAGTTCAACATCAAAGGACAAAACACACTGAGATTGATATTCACTTTGTTCAGGACAAAGTTGCTCTTGGTCACATTCGCATACTTCATGTTCCATCCACCGCTCAATATGTCGATATCTTCACCAAAGGTCTCCCTACGAGTTTATTCATTGAATTTTGTTCCAGTTTGAACGCCCGCAAGTCTCCTCCCAATCAAACTGTGGGGGGGTGTTAGCATATATGTATTTAGTGTATATTAGCCCACATGTATAGTCTCTTTGTGGTATTGTCTATCGGCCCAAATGGCCTTGTACGTTTGTATATATTTCCCTGCACACCTCTCTATTGAATCAATCAGATTATTTGAGATATTATATCTAATACTTTTCTGTCATGTCGTATTGTGTCATATCATGAGTAAAAAGACCAGGCTTATGTACAAAAATGGTAACATAGTTTACTTATAAATATAATTGTTTTTTTTACACATGAATGTGCAGGAGCTTGGGTTCAGTTCATTTTTCTGGAAAACTTTCAACTTAGATAACCAAACTAAAGTTTTTGACTTATGTGTAAGTGTCATACTCGATTAAAATTCTTACTCCAATGTGTATTAAGTTTGGTGAAAAAATAAACTTTTAAATGCTACTGCAAGTCTGCACTCATCTAAAGGAAGTTAAATTTTGACTTTCTATGTGTCAAATAATCTGTTCTTTGACTTTAAAATTTTCAAAAAATGCTTACATTTATTTACATTGAGAAAAAAAAAGTAGTTAAGTTAGAGACATTTGGAGATAAAACGAGAAAAACTATGCTAATTCTTTAGTTTCAACTCACATAGTTTGATCATCTAAAGTCAAAACGGTTGACTTTTTGGATAGAGTAAACTATAACCAACTTGAGGTGATTTAAGACTTTCAGTGCCTTATGTGTATTACATTTAGACATTTGTTAAAAAATGACATTTAAATAATACTACAATTTTCTGAAGGGTATCAAGATTTACATTTGGCGTGTCAATAATGATAATCTTAAACTTTAAATTTGACAAGAATATGCTTTTTAACCCATTAAAAATGTTGATAACGACATCTAAATAAATAAAAAGTTGTTAAGTTAAAGATATTTTGGCAATGTAAACTAGAAAAACGTATGTTAAGTTTTAATTTTAAGGTCACAATGTTTGATTCCCTAATGTCATTTTTTTTTTGTAGAATAAGATTAGTTTATTAATAATTTATGGTGATTTACCAAATTTCAGTGTGTTAAACCTATTAACACATTGAAAAGCTTGATAATTACAATCAAATAGATTTAAGATTTTTGAATTAAAAACATTTGAAGATAAAACTGAGATATCTAATCTAGTTTTTAGTTTTAAAGTCACAAGGTTCGACTAAAGCCAAAATATTGACTTTTTCTTTAGATAGATTAAATTAGTACCCCATCTTATAGTGATGATTTACATAACCAAAGCTATAAGACTTCCCTGAAATCTTTATCTTTTGAGCAAGAGGCTCTTTTGATGTGTGATGGCTGTTTATACTTTATATAATTACAAATGCTTCTTTAATATACTTTAAAATCAACTCCAATGACCTTACATACTTTTTTTTTCTTATTTAAGAAAATCATATTCATAACAAAATAACTCGTATTTTCTTCACATTTTTATGCAATGACTTACATGATAATAATTTATCAGCTAAGTTGCCCGTTCTTAGCAACTTGGTGAAATTACAAATCTAAATCTTACACGAACTAAGTTTAGTAGATCTAATTCACCCTCTTGGGTCAACTCTCTAATCTAAAATATTTGTAAGATTTTCTTCTTCCCTTTTGACTTCTAAGCTATAGAGTTAAATGCAAGAAACAATAACATATTTTTATTGATTTGTTTATATCGGGTAGATATTTCAAAATATAATGTCCTAATAGAAAATGTTTTGTAAGTACATGCTATTATTGGGTAGATTTTAAAAGTTTGCTGTTGTAAGTTGTAACTAAAAGAAATGAAAGTAGGTTGCTATAATACAATCACGACATTTCCATGTTGGCATATCAAAACACAAACATCAAGTCAAAAAGAAACTCATATGTAGCTTACTTGATTAAGTCCATTTAGGTAAAAGGAAACAACATATTCAAAAAAGTCTTAAACTCAAAGCCATCTTTTTCAACTTATTCACTACCAAGCAAAACTAGTGTTTCCTTGTACGAATTCACAGTGGAGAAACTCCTTACTCCATCAATCTTAAGAGCATTCAAGTGTTGTGTTTTGGGCTCATATACAACAATTTCACTTTCTTCACAACGATAATCTTTTTTCACTTGCATTATAAGCGTTCCATTGTTCCTGAGTCCCATTGCCCTAATAGACGACCCATATTCAGGTGCAATAATGGCGAATACCTTTGTAAACGATTTTTCAACACCATTATTCTCCATCATCCATACAACATCATGACACTGTTTTTCCTTTTCATTGCTTTGAAATATGACAAGAGATTCCCTTAGCTTAAAAATGGAGATCTTAGAAGGAGGGTGTTTCGCCAAACTATCTGGGAGATCTATCACTTGAAAAGTATGATCAGTCATATCAAATGAAAGAATCAGATTACAATTCCATCTAATCAGCCTACTGTTTAAAGCCTTCAGATGCAAACCAGACCAATATATAAACCTATCGATAACTTGCCCATACCATTGAACTCGGATCGATTTACTCAGCACATTGCTAGAAGCAGGAGATAGACTTGTCCACTTCCCAGAACTCAATGTGTAAAGCATAACTTCACGAGGGTCGTTGATTTTGCTGGGTTTTTCATGTAAGGGAGCAAATTGTTGAATCATGATGATCTTAGGATCATGAGTAACAGGACAAACACCAAAACCAAAAACTGTTTCATCCATCTTATTAGACATACCTGGCTCAGGCACAGCAATGGCGATCGATTTTCTGATTGAAGGATTCCAAAGCATAATCATCGGCTTTCCAAGAGGGGAATGTTATTTCTCATAGTAATAACCATCCAAGCACACCAACCCATTACAGCTGCCGACCACGATTGACCTTTGAAGCCGTTGAAAGGAGAGGGGAAGAGTTGGAACAAACCTCTGTTGGGGGAAAGTGTCATCGTCGATAATACAAACATATTCTGCCTTCCCTTCTACAAGATGCCTTACTAAAAGATTCTGCCACTCGTCTTGTCGAACACTGTGAGCAGCGATAAAAGAAGAGCTTTCGATTACACGCTTCCATGCTTTGCACACAGATCTAAACCGAATCAATGATTTTACAGGAAGCTTTCTCAAGATTTCCTCTTGAAGATGGAAACTAATGTCGCCAACATTTTGATTTTCGGTGCTAATGGATGGTTATGTTATGACTTTCTAGGGTTTGGTTTTTATGACGGGAGGAGAATGAGTTTTTAAAATTGGGAAAATCACTTAATAAGGTAATTCTTTGATTTATATTATTTAATCACTAAGTTTTTTTTATTTACATTTGCCCATTAAATTTATTTGAACTCTTCAAAAAACGTTCATATGACCTGCTATGTTTGACAACTCCGACGAGACTCCGAGCATCTTCTCCGTTGATTATCATTTTTCCAACGATACGAGTTTATTAAGTGAAACACATTTTCCACGTTTCTATTCCCTCGTCTCTCTCTTTATTCTATTTTCTCTCTTTCTCTCTCTAAAACATACACACATAACACTTACTGCTTCACCTAATGTGGCATCAGCGAAGTCCTTTACGAGATGTTGCTTCGAGGTCTAAGGTTTTGTAAGGTGTTCGATCTTCAAACTGAAGCACCATATGAAGTTCTTGTTGGGTGTTCGATTTTTTTCGGTGAACCATAGCATATTTAGAGTTATTAGGGGTGTGGGATTGCTTTTTGAACTTTAAAAGTGTTTTTAGACAAAAATGTTTATTGACTTATAGTGGTAGTAAAAAAGAGTTTTATAAAAAAGTGTTTGGATTAGTTTTTATAGTGAAAAGGTCAATAAGTCAATAAGCTAAAAAGATTGTCAATCACATATGCGAGATAACTCATACATCCATGCTGGAGATACCTGGCCTTGGCTGCTGAACAAAAAGTGGATCCGATCTTGGTACCCTCGTCATATATGGTTAGTTCTCCCCCACTTGGGGTTCAAACTACCACCAGTTGCCTCTTACAATTGATCATGGCCCCAAACTTGCTCAACCAATCCATCCCCGCCATCACACACACACACACACCCATCTCCCTTTAAGATGGGGATCAGGTCAAATGGGTAGGACACCCTAAAGATCTCTAAAGTGCAATCACTGAAAACACTCGAAGCAGAAACCTTGTGTTCGTTGGCGATGGAAACTCACAACGGACACTCCTACTTCCTATGGGATATACCAAAATCCCTATAGAATGACTAAGCTACAGGACCTACTCGCACCCGAATAAAAAAGCACAAGAGCAAGCAATGAATTCACTAAGAAGATTCCTATCAGAAACACAAGGATAAACATATAGGAAATAAAGTGAAAGAATAATAAATGAGTACATACCAGTGACGATGTCAGGCGCCACCCTAGCCTCCTCTGCTATAAGCTGAAAGAACGACCCCTGGCCTTCAGGGCCTCAACCTTTCCCTGGCATCCGTCTGTAATCCTCAAGGTAGTAGGAATTAGTGCCTGCAGTGTTCTAGCAACGAGCAATGGACAACTGGCCTTCACATGGTCGACATGATCACAATGGTAGCAAATCCCAGTGCTCGACAGTGGAGCATGTGTATGGTAATCCATTGCAATATGCTCTTCCGTGCCATATTTGTGGCACATAATCACTGATCGTCACGCTTCTTCATGTATATTTTCGCACCTGCCACAAGTACTACCCCTCTGGCCTCCACATCGTGAATCAGAGGGCTTGAACCGCTTCGTTGTTGGTTGAGTATGAACTAGGGCTTGCCTCCTCTCTCTAGTCTGGGTCTCAATCGGAATCTCTTATCTTTGAGCAACCGAATGCAACTCAGAGATGGAATGCTACTGCTAAGTCGATACATACTCCCTGATCTCAGTCTGGAGCATGCTCAAGTAACAGGACATGTGAACTTCCTTTGAGGCTACGACAGCATCAACCTCTGAGACGGTAGCATAGCGCTCGTCAAACAACTTGATCATGTCGGTCTTAATAGACCTAAACACCTCCGGGATCGCCTCCCTAACAGCCATGGTCACCTGGGTGGTGATCATATCACGAATTTCATCATCGGCCAATCTTGGCCTCTCCGGTCCGCTAGTTCCTGATCCTGAACATCTAATGATCGTCATACTGAAACAAACTGAGATACATCAAAAAGGACACAATTCATACTACTACGTCATTTCAGGATCACCAAATCCTCAGGGTTCGTAACTTCCTTGATACGCATATGGGTCCTGTGCTTCCAGTAGAACATGCCCATACTACCTTCTACACCTACCCGTATTTGTCTCAAGGAATCATCACGAACTACCCGACCACATAGCCCAACAACTAGGATACACATACATACTATACTCACCATCTTAAGAGTGGCTAATAATTCTTTATGATGGCCTTCTATAAATCACACTTACTCATGAAACTTCTACTAACCCTGCAGTCGCTCGTGTATGCTAATTATACATAACACTGGATTCGATAGACAATCTAATAATTGATTCTAACCTAAGCCCACAACCAGATGAAGAATAGGAAATAAGGCTAAATCAAACATCCTCGGGCTATAAAATCTTAGTTACGTACAACTATGATGTATACACTAAGAAACCACAATAATAATGTCAGTTCCATATAGCATATAAAAAAATTCTCCTAGGCTATTAGGCATCATAAATCAGACAATTCAATCATGCAATTCCTGAAGATCCCTAGCCTACCAGATAGCATGTAATTCTATGACATCATCCATACACAAACAAGTGTGGGTATCTTGGGGAATACTTTCCTTGGATCCGACTGATTGTACACATCACATCCTCTCTGTTAATCATTTTAGAGTTAATTTTGAAAATTATTTTTACAGCTCCTTGTTTAAGTCTGGAATCACACAAGTGTTCATCCAATTTTCTCAAACCTGGGCTCTGAGACCAACTTGTAACATCCCAAAAATCATGATAAAAACTTTCATTTTTGTAAAACATTTCCACAAACCAAGATATAATCAACCATTGTTTCCAAGACAAATCTAGAAAATCAGAGTATCAAAAACCTCCATATATCAGCAGGAGGATGTGTATGATCATGCTTTCGCCTTGCTCTGATCATCTGTTGTACCTAAAACCATGAAACAAACCACTATAAGCCAAAACTTAGTGAATTCTCCCAAAATACCCCACACAACAATATATATACAAGCATGCATGCTGGTTCCACAATCATCAGACTAGATTACCCTCGGATTCACAGTCATTGACTGGATTACCTCGGTCTATAGTCATCAGACCATATTGCCCCCAAGTTTATTGGCTTACAACACAGAGCAATACAACCTCAACCCAACCACACTATGTCGACATATGAAATAGATAAACAAGAACCAACAAGCACATGTAATCATATAGATCTACCAATCTAACAAATCATTACAACATAACAACATCCTATACACAAGGATACATAACACAATCTAGTGGGCCACCATTGGTGCCTTCGACCCACGGGTATAGTGAGGACAACTCACCTCGAAGTCTAGAAGATAGATGAACTTATCATACATCCAAATAACAGCTCTAAAGGTCACTTATTCAATAATCAGGGACCAATTCTCAAACTACAGCTCAAAATACTCCATTTGACCTAAATTCAAACTTAGTTAAAGTCAACAGTCAACGATCAACGTTCAAATATTCAAAAGTTAACTTCCATCCGGTCTACGCCCAGTGTAACAACTCTACGCCCTGTGTAGAGCCTAAGGTGGCAAAACGGGGGAAAATAGCCCTACTCCCTACATAAGGGAATTTACGCCCTGTGTAAACCCCTGAAACCCTAACTTAATCATTAACACCTTAACTCATACCAATATATCTTCCAACTTCTAGATCTCTATTCTTACAAACGTCTTAATGGATAAAGTCTTTGACTTGCTTATTTATAAGATAATGAATCGGAAAGTTCGTGTCCAAAAATTAGAAATCCTCCTTTATGGAGGAATCGTGAAGCTGGGCACAACCAACTTGTGAACCGGTTAATTTAGACCGGTTGAACTAGTTAAATTAAATAAAAGCACGTGGAAATGAATCATTTTCATAACAAACTTTGGTTTTTTTCACATCTATTTATATTTATTTGAATAAAAACACATGGTAGACGAAGTTTTTAAGCCGTGCATTGTAGCGGAAGTTTAAGCAATAACTTTTGTGATAAAATGTCCTTTTGCAGTTTAAGTTTCACCCGTGTGTAATATCTTACCAAAAATAGCAACATACTTTTCATTTTAACTAATAATCTTATGGTAATAAATAGAGTACATTGCCCAAGTTACCTTTATTCTTCCCATTGAAATTTGTTGAGTTAGAATTGGTGTCCTTTATATTCAAAAAATATTTAAAATAACAAAATGAGTATATTATAGTTTTGATCCATGTGATTTGTTTATAGTAATGAAGTCCATGTGAACTAGTTCATTAACAATGAATGTCTTGAGTCTTGACCCCATCTCCTTGTGAAATACATTGGGTACTAAAAGCGAATAAATATTATTATTATTATTATTATTATTATTATTATTATTATTCATAAATTTCAACATGAAAAAGAACGCACCCATCTTCAAATGATCTTAAAGGGTAAACTGAACTTTAATAACTATAATCCATCTTTTGAAATCTGAACTTATCATACGATTTTCTTTTGGATGATCTTTGGGCTGCCTGATACCCTAACCAACTTCCATGCAGTCCATGTCACTAATGAAAATGCCATGGCAGAACCTACAAGTTTTGGCCCATATATAAATTCACAATCCCAAAAGCAAGTAAAACATAAGAAATATGGTTTAAAACCATGTTGCTCAAAAGGTAAAGATGAAATGAATGAATATGGTTCAAGATATAAAAAGCTAAAACATAAAAAATAACAATGTACTTTTATTTATGTTTATATTAGACCATCCTACTTTCATTTCTTTATGTTATAACTTATAAGAATACAATTAAACAATGGTCTTATTTTATAATTTTGTGTTTCACATTAAGCAATCTATTAAAGACCATAAAACGACCAAAAGGCATGAAATTATTAAAAAAAAAGTAAATGAATTATGGGTAAAAACTTTAATTAGCATTGCATGTATTGGTATAAAAAGCAATTTATTGGGCATTTTTTCAAGGCCTCACTGGAGTTTTTTTGTGGCTATTCTTCAATAATTGTAGTTGCATCTCGCATTCTTGCTAGAGCTTGCAGCAACTGAGTTGATCTAGTGGATTTATCATGCAATTGGAATAAAAAAAAATTCTAACAGTTCATGATAGTGTAAATATGCTCTACACAACTAGTAACTTGTAAGATGTTAGAATTACATAAGGTCGATGAAATCAAATAGTTCGTACTTTGAAGTTTATGCCAGCTACTCCATGAAACTGAGTAGTTTAAAACCACTTCCAAGCTACAAAATTACCAAAACCAAATATGGGCATTCTCAGAAAATTAATCTCTTATTTTGAAACCTTAAATTGATCTCTTAATTTGAAACTTGAAAGCACAACATCCGTACCTCATGCTTTAAAAGTTGTACATTTGCTAACATGGACCAGTCGTTCTCCTGCTTCTTCCGACCCATAACCTTTGGTGATAAATTTTAGTTCGTTTAGAGCATAAGCACCATTGAACTCTCCCCTATCATCAAAGATACAAATTTGATTTTGAAAAATTATTACATGTTATGGAGCCAACGATAATGAGAAGCTTTTGGTGCAAATCAGAGAAGAGATTTCCCCATTCCTCTTACATCTCTCTAGTATTCAACCAACAAAATCACCCCTAATCATCGATGCTACCATAATCTTCATCGACATGATTTATAATTTCCATCACCACCATCACGACTCACTGCAAGTCTGCAACCACCGCCATTAGAAACATTATATCTAACATCCCTCACCTATCACCTCTCACCGCTCACCCTCTCGCACTTAATCTAAGCACATAAGAGGTAAATTTTCCTAAAGAGGGATAGAAGAAGCATGTAAGAAAGAATTTTAGGAGAGAGAGAAATCTTTTTAAATAGGGAAATGATATCCTCGACTTGCCATGCCGTTATTTTTGAAGCCCATACCACACACACTGTGGGGGAAGAGAGAGTACCGGAGAAACAGTTGCAAAAAGCCTTAAGTACAGTACAAAAAGCATTGTAACTTGATGTGCTCTTATGCACAATATTTAACATTTTGACATTCGTTTTATACTTTATTTTATTTTTGTTGTATGTAAATTGATGTAAAAGTTACGATTATATGTTTTTAATATATTTGGATTGATCTTTAACTTGTATTATGTGTATTTTTAATGTTTAAATTTGTAGATGTCTATTGAACGATAATTTGATGTTCTAAAGAGACGTTGTCAAATACTCTCAATACTAACAAGATCGTTCGAGTGCAAACGAATAAGTAGCATGTTGTATACATGCAACATATTGCATAATATGATTATAAAAGATGAGGCAGGTGTGATTTGTCGCTACAATCAAAATGAAAATATACCAAATGTTGAAGGAGTAGGTATTGGTACGTCTGCGTTAGACACCACAATCTTCACGTTGATTTGGTAAAGCACATCTTCAATGCCTACGTGAGTTTTTGTTGTTGATGATGTAGAAGACGACTTCGAAGATATAGATGATGACTCATACATATTTGTAGATGATTCGGGAGATGCTTATGACGACATGTTGAGCGACGATGATTACGATGATTAGGTGTTACATACTATACTACTATGTTTTGATTATGATTTTTTATGTTTTAATTTAGTATGTATTTTTTAATTAACGAAGTAATTTCATTTTATTAATTTTGTATAATTGTATTTTATTAAATTGCATTTCATTCAATTAAAAAAAAAGTATTAGTAACATATAGTGGCACGGACTCTCAGGCTCAAGTGAGAGGAAAAAAGATGTTGGAGCATTGAAATTCTCCATAAATTATGAGGATAGTTAGGTTATTATATTCTCTTTTATTGTTTGTAAGGTGCCTCTCTATATAAATAGAAAGGGAGTGGTCATTTGTAAGTGTGCACCGAAAATGCACTCCTTTAGTTAGAGAGAGTATGGTGGGATCTCTCCCACCAAGTGTTCTTCTTTTTCATATTGTAACTCTTTCTTTCAAGTAAAATATTGAATTACTCATCTCTTTATGTTCTTCATATTTTTGTTATCATTAAATCGTCAAGATCTTATTATTCTGCACAAGTCGATCGTTAAAATGAGATCCTACAATTGGTATCAGAGTCGTACCTTGAAAATCTAAGCGGTTATTTCAAAGGACCGAATCCCAATCAATTACTTTCATCTTGTGATTTTTCGATATTTATACAAAAAACTATGGGTTCGCAATTAGAAATTTTTATGATGAGTTTTCTGATTTTTAAGTGTTTGATTCGAGCTTTTCCAAGCTTTCAAGAATAAATGTTGTTGCTGTCTCGTTCATGTTTCTGCAGAAATCACAGGTTTTCTAAGTTTTCTATCTTGTTGTTGAAGAAAAAGAAGTAGGAAGATTATATTTATGGTATAAAACATTTCAAGATTTTGCTCTAGTCATTTTTATGATGTGGAATGAAGACACAATATCTTGGGTTTTTATGGAAAAGATGGTTCTTGAGGATGATATCAAAGAGATTTTCGATTTCATACAACTTGGAGATTTGTATCTTGCAAAATATTGGAGAAGATCTCTTTTTGAAGATGTTATAAGCATATTTTTTTAGTTCATATCACCAGCATATTATAAATCATCAAGGTAAGAAGCTCTTTGTGCTTTATTTTAAAACTGGTAGATCTTTGTTAAAGTGTCTTGGACGTTATGAAGTTGTTTTGAGAAAACATATGTCATTTACTCCACCATTAATGCTTAGCCGTGCCTCCTAATAATCCTTGTGACTTTACCCATCAACCCACCTTTTTGTCTCCCATGCCTTGTACTATACACCCATATATTTTCTTTAAACCATGCCTTGTCCCTTACTTTTTACCTTTCTTTTTCCTACTTTTTTCTACTTTTTCCCTTTCCCAACACCCCATCTTATCCGCATATGCTTTAGAAAAAAAATCTCATTGATAATCACGAAGTTGTAGCCTTTTTGGTATCAAAATTTCATGAAAAACGACATTTTTCATCATCAACCCTCTCATCCTCGGTGCTCAGTACGGCAACTCAAAACTAGACCGAGGACCTAACCTCACCGAAGAGTTATATGCCATACTGAGGAGTTAAGGCTATACCAGAATTCTACTGGAGGTCCTCTCATGCACAGCCTCTACGGTCCCTCTAACTCCGAGACACCGAAGACTGCTACCGCAGCCGGCTACATTTCTTACCCATCCTCGCATACCGCAGACTAACCTTCTGTGTTCTATCTTGGCTTAGCAAAGGCTAAAGCATATACCATAGACCCTCTAAACCCATCGAAAACTTCGGTCATCGGTAATTAACCTCTTGATTCTTCATCACCTACTCCTCGCTGCCCCTTCTTTGCAACCTACCCGCCTCACTCCTCACTACTGACCATCCCTTCCCATCGTAGACCTTGCTCTGCGGTAACCTTCAACTTTCACCGCAGACCCTTGCATCTCAGCCCTGCCCACTCTTTGCCTCTCCTCTCACTTTCTAAACCTTGCATTCTCATACTACAACCTCCTTTTAGCCTATATTTCCTTATTATTTTCTTTTTAACACTCATTTAATATTTTTTATTTTATCACCATTTTTTCTGTTTTCCTTTTTTTTCTTTCGCAAACCCCAACATATACCATTTTTTACACCAATTTTTTATCAATTATTTCTTTTATTTTAAACCAATTATTTTTATTAACACCAATTTTGCCCAACCACAACCCATGATTGGAAGCACTTTTGCGAAGACTAATTTTTTACTTGACTCAATTTATTGTCTTCGCGAAAGAGATTATTATTGGATATTTATTCAAGCTTTGATCGTCATGATGGATTACTTCTTGCTGATTATATTGGAAGAATTTTATTATTCTTCGCATGAGGACTGCCCTTTAATCAAGGTCCGTCGACCAGCATTCCTTGGATCAGTGTCTTAGGATCAGTTATCATCCATACTGCAGTCAGACATCATATTATATTTCTTTGCAAGGCTTGCACCATAGTTGCGCCTGATCAACAAAGTTGCTTCGCAACCTTCGCACTTTGAAGACTTATTATGACTTGTCACTCTTGATCTTCGGTTGACGAACCATGTGTCTTGAGCAAGCAGACTTTATTTATTGAAGACCGCTTCAAGAGTTCCGGCACTGTAGTTTGGGTACATCAACATTTTTCAGCAAAGTAGAGATTTTCAAGCAGAGTTCTTATTGTTAATATGGTACTTGTTCATACAGTTTATGGGACAAAATCAACAAGCTATAGATGACCGATGACTATTTACTTTACTCTCATTCTCGTGTTTGTCGAGACCCTTCATATATCTTGGGAGAGCATGGGAAGCTCTTGGTATCCGACCCTCTCCATCCAGATTTATTTATTTATTTTTTATATATGGGCATTGGTTATCAAAAATAGGGAGAGAATATTATGTTATCATCCGGATTAGATTTTATGATTGTTTTAGAATGGATTTTCAAGACTTCTAAATATGATGATTTATTTAGTGATACTACTTGGCACTTCTTTTTGTTCATCATGACCAAATTTTTGGCTTCACTAGATGTTTCCCGGATCTAGATTATTTATTATTCAGACTTTACTTCAGGATGTCTCATATTTTTAGCAGGTCATTCTTTTGAAGAATTTTGGGTGTATTATGATTCGAGAACTAGAGATGTTTCAGACTTTTGAAGCCGAAGTGTGACTTGATTAGAGGACATTCAGTTAAGAAGTTATTGTGGTAAACTTTTGAAGTTGATCGTCTTCCTTCAGTGATTACATCTATAGACTGGACTCTCACTCTTCAACACCGGAGATGCTTGACTTTGTTGCTTAGAAGACTTTGACTACAAAGATTTCATCAACCAGTTTCATGCATCACATGCACTTTAGAGTTTCAGAGACATTTCAACATTTGGTTTTCATTATGTATCATTTTATTACCACACTTGCTAGTTGGTTACTATGTATTTTAGCCTTTTATCACTGTATTTTTATTCCTCATCATTTGTGAGCATTTAGGGAGAGATTATTGAAGCATGGAAATGCTCCACAAATTATGAGTGGTAGTTAGGTTATTATATTTCCTTTTATTGTTGTAAGGTACCTATCTCTATAAATAAAGAGTGAGTGGTCATTTGTAAGTGTGCACTAAAAATGTAGTCCTCTAGTTAGAGAGAGTATGATGGGATCTCTCCTACCAATTGTTATTCATTTTCATATTGTAAATCTTTCTTTTTAGTAAAATATCAGATTATTTATATCTTTTTGTTATTCATATTTTTGTTATCATTAAATCGTCAAGATCTTATTAAGCAGCACAAGCCGATCATAAAAATGTGAAATAAATGCGCGATGGCAGCAGACAGATGGTAAGCAACCCAATGAGAAAACCCAATAAATCTTGACCATCAAGGCACAACAACAAAGAAGCACAAATGGTCATGACACAAAAGATCTGATAAGAAACATGATGAACTTAAGCTTCACGGTAGATGACCTACGTCCGATAGGTTGGCAAGGAAATGAGCCATTGGTCATCCAAGCTCGCATTCGCAGTTTTGCAAATCACAAGTATATGTTGATACGGGTAGTTTGGCTTATATAATATGTGAGCATTGTTTCACACAATTACCTCAAGAATGGAGGACGCATCTCTGCCCGACAGCGGGAAGATTGACATGATTTACGGGACACACCATATGGCCGCTTGGAAAAATACAACTACCCTTATCCTTATATAGCCAAGATGCCATGAGGAAAAAGACGGACCTGATAGAATTTGTTGTAGTACACCACTCGACAGAGCATAACATCATCTAGGGGTGAATAACCTTGTTATGTTTCGAAGCCATAGCTTCGCCAATACATGGGCTAGTTAAATTCAATACACCAGAAGGTCCAACAATAGTGATGATAGAAAACCGTCCGGAGCACCGGTGATACCAAATCATGGAGGCAACAGAGATAGCTAAGGGAAAAGCAAAAGCACAACGAGACTCCAAAATAAAAAGAAGTGGTCAATGGCAGTTTTCCTGAAAAGCAAACTCGAACTGGAATAGTGCTCCCCTCATAGATATGGGAAAAACTGGTGAATCTGTTAAGGAAGTACAAATATGTATTCGCGTAGACACCGACATATATGTTAGGGATAGACAGAAAGGTAATTGAACACATGCTTAACTTATAGCCATGAGTAAGCCCGAAAAAACAGAAAAAGCAAGGCTAGGTGGGTGAGAGGAACAAAGCAGTTAACCTGGAAATAGCAAAGTTGGTCGACACGAACATACTATGCAAAGCATTCTTCCCCGTATGGATATCTAATGCAATTATGATTAGAAAAGGTAACGAAAGTTGGCAGATATGTATAGATTATTTAGACTTGAATAAATCCTTTCTCAAGGACGCCTACCCACGTCCATAGATAGATCAAAAATTGGAATCGTTGCAAGGGTTCAAATGGAAATGTTTTCTCGACGCATACAAAGGCTACCACCAAGTGTTGACAGGTAAAGAAGACAAGGAAAAGACGGCGTTTTACACTGATCACGACACACTTTGCTACATCAAAATGCACTGCAGGCTATAAAATTTTGGAGTCACCTAACAACAACTTGTCGACAAAGTATTTAAAGATCAGATTGGCAGAAGTGTAGAGGTGTACGTTGATGACATGGTCATCAAAATTCAAAATGACCAAAGGTTACTGCAAGACATTGAGGAAACCCTCCAAACCCTATAGAAGACACATGAAATTAAACCCAAAAAATGCACATTCAGAGTACAAGAAGAAAGTTCTTAGGATACTACATAACAAGAGAGGGAATCCAACCAGATCCAGAAATGGTCTCTGACCTATTACACGATAGAGCCACGGAGCTTAAAAGATATATAGGCCCTAAATGGAAAAATAATGGCTCTAGGGCGGTTCATAGCACAGTTGGTGGATAAAGCAATGCCGCTATTCTAGACATTAAAGCTTAAAAATCTAATGTTTTCTCCAAATTTGTTGAATTGTCAACCTACATCCAAAATCAATTCAAACAAACAATTAAAGCTTTTCAATGTGACAATGGTGGTGAATACAACAATACACAATTTCATGACTATTTTTCAACCCACGAAATTAAATTTCGATTTCCATGCCCTCACACCTCCCAACAAAATGGGAAATCCGAACGCATGCTCCGCACCATTAATAACATCATTCGCACTCTTCTCTTTCATGCCCATATCCCACCCACATATTGGGTGGAAGCCCTCTACATGGCTACACATCTCCTAAACATCCTACCCTCCACATCAATCAAAAATGAAACTCCCCATTTTCGATTATTTCAAATCCATCCCACATATACACACTTTTGTATATTCGGGTGTCTTTGTTTCGCTCACCTCACAACCTCTCACAAGCTTGAACCATGATCATCACCATGTGTTTTCCTTGGATACCCAACCCATCACCGCGGATATTAATGCCTCGATCTCTCCACGCACAAGACAATAATCTCTTGTCATGTTATTTTTGATGAAAACATTTTTCCCTTCCAAGTCGTCACCCCAAATGATCCTCCACCCTATGAATTTCTTGATGACATATACGATACACCTTCACCTTTTCAATATTATACTCCCTTACTTATTACTCCACATTTATCCAACCCGACCCCCACAGTTACGGATTCATTCGTACTGACTCTACCCCTAGTTCACTCCCCCACCACTTCAGCCCCTCTAACCCCATCCTCCGAGGGCTCCCCTTCCTCTTCCTCCTCCTCACCACCCACTCAATCCACTCTTTCCCCTCCTCCTGTTCATCACATGAACACTCATCTTAAGAGTGGGATTGTCAAGCCCATTTTAAACTGGCGTCAGGCCATACACGATGAGTACAATGCACTTATCTCCAATGGGACTTGGACACTTGTTCTGCGACCCGTTGAGGTTAGTATTGTCCAATCTATATGGTTGTTTCGCCATAAGTTTAATACTGATGGCACCCTCTTTCGCTACAAGGCCCGACTTGTAGCAAACGGACGCAGTCAACAACAAGGTATCGACTGCAATGAGACATTTAGTCTAGTTGTTAAACCGGATAGCATACGCACTGTTCTCAGCATTGCGGTCTCGAGACAATGGCCTATCCATCAACTTGGGACCACCGTTTTGCTCAACATTCCCTAACGATTGGTTTTCAGCACAGTCATACATACCCATCTCTATTCATCATGCACACTGCAGAGTAAACAACTTATTTATTATTGTATGTTGATGATATTATTCTTACAACATCTTCTACAAGTCTTCTTCAACATATCACAACCAAACTCAACCTTGAGTTTTCCATGACAGATCTTGGGTCACTTAACTATTTTTTGGGTATCTCTGTTGTTCGCTCATCTGCAGGTCTTTTCTTGTCTCAACAGAAGTATGCAACAGAGATACTTGAACCAGATAACATGATGAACTGTAATCCTTGTCGCACTCCCGTTGAACCAATACACAAACTGGACTCTATCAATCCTCCATTTGTAGATCCTACTTTCTTCCGTAGTCTTGCGGGAGCGCTCCAATATCTCACCTTCACGAGACCCGATATTACCATTTCTGTTCAACAAATTTGTCTATACATGCATGATCCTCGTGAACTTCATCTCCATGCCTTAAAAAGGATTCTTCGATACTTACGTGGTACATTAGATCACGGTCTTCAGACACATGTCTCGCCCACCGAGTCTTTAGTTGCTTGTTCTGATGGTGACTGGGGGATGCCCATCCTCTCGCCGATCTACATCCGGACACTGTGTATTTTTCGGAGACAACCTAATTTCATGGTCCTCCAAAAGACAAGGTGTAACGACCCAAAAATTCTCTACGTTAGTGAAGTTAGTTTTATGTTACGTAGAATTAAGCTTTACGTGCGTTTAAGGTGTGAGATTGGATATGTTTAGTATTTAACAAAATAAACGAAAAGATATTTAATTAGTGTTTTAAGAATTTAATATAGATTAAAACAATTTATATGATTTAATTAATAGTTAATATGTGTTAAAGGTATTTAAGTAATATTAGGATTTAATTGATATTTAAACTATTAAAAGATCATTTATAGATAAATTAAATTATTAAATGATACGATTGTAAAGTAAGACAAAAGGAAAATTATATTTAATATTTCTAGGGTTAATATTGTAATAAGTCTCAAAGATCAGGGGATATAATTGAAATTAGAATTCAATTTGTAAATTGAATTCTCTACATTGTAAATTAGTTTTAATAAATAACCCTACGTGATCAAGGAAACTGCTGCAACCTATCTTTTCTTCTTCGTTTCCGTTACCATATCGATTCGCATACTTCCATACACCCTAAATACACCAATCACACTACCTCCTTGGGGGTTGCCATATTTGCGTCGACTAAAGAAAGAAAGAGTGTTGCTTGTTCTGGAAATCGAAGCAGGAAGAAACAAATCCTTCATTGCACCTGGTAAGTCCTTAATCTCCTCCTCTAAAGCTGAAACACCAAGAAAACTATTGAGACTTGTTAATGTGCCATAATCCTACCTGTTTAAGCCTTGGAAAGTAAACCATGAAAGACCCATGTTGTCTGTTGAGCTATGCAATGCTTCATATCCTTTTTGTTCATGACTTTTAGTTGCCCAGATGTTGGATCTTTCCTGCACCTTTCTTGCTACCCCGGCTTTTTCTTCTTGATCATACCATATGTAGCATGTTTCTAGCGAATCGTAGGGTGAATTTTGATCTCTAACCAGCCAAATGTAATCTTTTGGTAAACATTGAAACTTGGCTTATTACGTTTACGATAATACAAGAATCATGACCCTATATGATATCAATGAAATAAATTATACTTTCATTGCTTTGAAACCGCTTGCAACCTTTAGACCTGTAGCACCTGAATTTTACCAAAATCTTAACACTTCGTAAGTTGAAATTATCATATATGATGGTATAATGGTATTAGGTTCTCCATACTCTTGCTGCCAAATGAGTCTCGTTAGTTGCTAGTGTAGTTTGGGCTTGTGATACCCAAATCATGGCTACCATATGTGTCCTTGCTCAACATTTAAGATGTCCCTTTATGCCCAATATTCCAGCCATATAAAACAATATTTGCATACTATTCTTCGTTTCATGTTGCACAACAGATACTTCTACTAAAAACACGTTTGGGTGATGCGATAGTATTCCAGAGGTATGGAATATTTGTGTAGTTTTATGTAATCTGTTAATTATTAAGCTTAATGTAACACCGTGAAATTTCAAAAAAAAATTCATTTTAATTTAATAAAAATACCCCAATCACAATTCTCAAAAACGTGTATCAATTGTTTTTACATAACATAAGTACAAATCAAAAACCCCAGAATCTCAAAACATCTCCGCCATAAGTGTGTATTGATCATGTCGGCGCCTTCCCGCGATCATCACTGGTACCTGAAACACATAACACGCAAACGGTAAGCAATAATGCTTAGTGGGTTCCCCAAAATACCACGTACAACTCATATGCCTTTCCAGGCCATAGCTCTATGGGATCTTCCGATCCAGGTGTCTCAGGGGATTTCTATCCCATAACTCTGTTGACCTTCCGGTCCATATCATCATACTCATATCATAACATATAACATATACAACATACATTACATTTTCATCATACACATAAGACCTTCCGGTCACACATAATCACCCCATCGGGTAAGGCATAGTGAGAAGACTCACCTCGAAGATGTCGGATATTCACTCGCGCTCAATCCTCCAACCTAGCTTCCTCCTATAGCATAAATACATCTCTATTTAATACCTCCTGACTTATTTTGACTTATGCCCGTAAGTCAACACAAGTCAAATATGGTCAACGTTGGTTAATGGCCACCCCCTTGACCCAACTCGTCGAGTCAGGCACTGACTCGGTGAGTTCAGACGTGAACACAAGTCCCCTAAATTCCTTCTCTGACTCACTGAGTCACTCTTCTAACTCGGAGAGTCATCAACTGTGTGAGTCACGGGACAAACCGGTCCGACTCGTCGAGTCTGCTCATGGACTCGGCGAGTTCATTCCATGCTCGAACTCATATGGCCTTCTGAGGTCAGATCTGCTTCTCTAATCTATAGATCTGAGCTTCCCAAACATGATAATCACGTAAAGGTCACATCTTGGCACCCATGCAACGCCTACAAGGATTCTTTTGGTGAAATGACCTCTAAAATGGTAACCTAAGTCCACAACTCAAAAGGAAAGGCATAAAGCAGAGCATTTGGGACTCTCTGGACCTTCTAAAGTCCAGATCTAGGTACCAATTCCCCATGGGACCTCTTACACTCCAAATACAAGCTAATCAAGGCATAAAGAAACCCTGGATTTGACTATATCAACAAAAACACGAGAATAAGCTCTGAATAATACCTCAAATAGCTTCCTCTGCCCGAATGAAAGTAGATCCAAGCTCTCCAACTCTCATAGCTTGACCTTCCTCTTCCCTTCTTGCTAAAACTCACAAGGATGAAGAACAATGGCCTCTTTTCTCACTCACAAGGACTCTCAGATGCTCCGGTGCTGTCAAGGACGAAGGTAGCTGCAATGAAAGGTTATAAGGTCCTTTAAATAGGGCTCAGACCCGAGAAATTAGGGTTTTAGTCGCCAGCACGGACTCGTCGAGTCCCCTCACTGACTCGTCGAGTCCACTCATTAATCCAGTCATCACCACGCGACCCTACTCGATGAGTCTAGGCATCAACTCGTCGAGTCTCTCTCTCTTAGACTCCAAAAATAAATGATAAAAAAATAATACCTGAAATCCCGGATGTTACACTTAAAACATGATATGCTAATTTCCACTATGAAATGTGTAATTTCTATTTATAAGGTTTTGAGAAAATATAATAATCTAAAACATAATTAATTTTCAGATTGGTAATAAAGCTTCCATGTGGATAGTTAACATTGGAGTTATTCAGCATATAATTTAAATAAATATAGGAGATGATGATACATCAAACAAAAACTCGATTTTATTAGGAAGACCAATTTTAAAAACATGGAAACTAAAATTGATGTTTATAATGACACTCTTTATATGAAGTTTAATCGTGAAGTAATTAATGTTAATACACATGATGTTATACGATATCTAATTAACATATCATATATGAATATTTTGGATGCTATTGAACTTCTAAGAAAGGAATGCTATGAATTGTTTAACCCCGATATGAAAATTTCATATTTAGGTAAGAATCTCAATTCTGGAGCATCAAAAGAAATGATGGAAAATGTTCAACTTTGGGGAGGAGTTGATCATTATCAATGATACCCGAAAAAGAGCATGACACAAAGCACCGAAAATAGAATTATGCGATACTAACCCAAAAAAATTCATTCTACTATGCAGTTACCAAAACAGGAAATAATGACATATTATCAAGGATTGAAGGAGAAGAATAAAGGAGTCGAGATGTTGGATTTCCCAACCTATACTATCTAAAATTTCTAAAGGAAAAATCAAGACAACGAATTTAAAAATTTGTACTTACCGGCAGGCAACCTAAGTTATTTTTACTTTTGGTTTTTCATGTCAATAAGGTCAAGTTAGTCAATCTCCAAATATGTTATGAATGTTTTTTTCGAACACTAAATTTAAGCACAAGAAAATTTTCAAGAAAGAAGACTCATCATTTAACATGACAAACAAGCTCCACTTCCAACCAAGTACATTCTTTCCAAGCTTCATTTTTTAATTTAATGCACCATTTCTCTCAAAACCCGATATGTCATATTGAGTTGCCTACTCTTTTAGCCCATATGTTGTTAGCCCACATGTTTATGGAAACTTTTTATCCTTTAGCCCATTAGGATTTTTCCATTAAGGTTTGGTCTTATCTAGTACTAGGCGAATGCCCGTAGCGTTGTGCAGAAACACCTATATAGTTGAAGTCTTTACAAATATATGATTTTTTTAAATATAACAAAAACGTTGTTGTTAAATTTGATATAATAATTTGTATATACTAAATTGATATAATATATTGTTTATTTTGAATTATATGATAATATATATATATATATATATATATATATATATATATATATATATTATAATTTTATAATCTTAATCGTTCGAATGACTTCTACCCGCGAGTTACACATGAATAAAATTAAATATAATATATGATTTGATGTTATTTATAGTTGTTTTTATCGTTAATTAATTTTTTAAAATTTATTTGCTTAATGTTTTAATTTCTATCGTTATAATTATTTAAAACATTAAATATTACTTTTTTTAAAGCTAACAATATAATCATTTATATAGAGTTGTTTTTAACTATTGTTATTGTAAGTTATTTTACGCTACTTATTTGAAAACTTTTAACGATTATAAAAATATATTTAAGAAATATTTTAGTTAAATTGAGATTACAATTTAGTTATTTCTTTTATCACTACAATTTATCACTTTTAATTATTTACAAAATACTCTTTAGTTTTTTTAAATGGAACTGAAATTTATATTTGAGTTGACATTATAATGCGCAAAAATACCTATATAGTTGAAGTCTTTACAAATATATATTTTTAAAATATAACACTAACGTTGTTGTTAAATTTGATATAATAATTCGTATATTAATTTGATATAATATATTGATTATTTTCAATTATATGATAATATATAAATCTATTATAACGTCATAATCTCAATCGTTTGAATGACTTTTACTCACGGGTTATACATCAATAAAACTAAATATTATATATGGTTTAATATTATTTATAGTTGTTATTTTTAACTAATTTTTTAGAATTTATTTGCTTAATGTTGTAATTTCTATCATTATAATTATTTAAAACATCAAACATTATTTTTTGATTTTAAAGGTAACAATATAATCATTTATATAGAGTTATTTTTAACTATTGTTATTATAAGTTATTTTAAGCTACTTATTTGAGAATTTTTAACGATTATATAAATATATTTAGGAAGTATTTTAGTTAAACTGATATTACAATTTAGTTTTTGCATTTATCACTATAATTTATCACTTTTAACTATTTACAAAATATTATTTGGTTTATTTAGTGGAACTGAAATTTATATTTAACTTGACACTGTAATGTTATATTTAAATTAACAATTTAAGTATTTTGTTCAAACTGTTCAAAAATTGTAGCTTTAAACTGATAATGGTTAAATGCAACAACATTTTAAATCTAATAATTAAGTATAATATGTTAAAATTTAAAGACATAACTTTATAAATAGAAGTAAAAATATTATTTTAAAACTGAATTTTAGTCTATTTATGATTACACTTTACGTTTGATATTTGTTTTACCTTATTAACCAACTTACAATCATTATTAGAAAGACACTACAATTTATCACTTTTAACTATTTATAAAATAATCTTTGAGTTTTTGAAGTTAAATAAAATTTATATTTAAGTTGAGCCTATAATGTTATATTTTAATTAATAATTTAAGTATTTTATACAAATTGTTAAATAAATATCAAACCTAAAATTTAATAATAAATAAACTAAATTTCAATATTAAAATAATATATTTAGTTCTACTTATAAAGTTATGTCTTTAACTTTTAACATATTATACTTAATTTATTAGATTTAATATGTTGTTGTATGTAAATCATTATCAGTTTAAAGCTACAACTTTGCAACAGTTTGAACAAAATACTTAAACTGTTAATTTAAATATAACATTATAGTGTCAACTTAAATATAAATTTCAGTTCCACTTAAAAATTTCAAATGAATATTTTGTGAATGGTTAAAAATGATAAATTGTAGTGCTAAATGAAAAAACTAAATTATAATACTAATTTAACTAAAATATTTCCTAAAGATATTTATATAATCGTTAAAAGTTTTCAAATAAATAGCTTAAAATAATTTACAATAACAATGGTTAAAAATAAATGCTAGCTTTATAAGTATGTATGATATTTAATTAAAAAAAAATGACGTGATGGTAATTTATAAACTATAATAATGGTCACGACTAATTGAATATGAGATAAACTAAATATAGGCTTAATATTAAATGTGTTTATATTAGCCTAGACTAAATAAAAATATATTTATTGTTTAGGTACTTTGAGGATTAAGGAGCATATGAAACGACGACTAGGGGTAATATTTTATTATCGAATACCGAGGTGAGTTGATAGACTTTTCGTAAACCTTGTACATAGTCGAAAACTACTTTCTGGAAACCGCTCGATTAGTCAAATTAAAATATTATTAACTGTTGATTATACCTATATGTGCAGTATATGTCATTGTTTTGTCTTCTGTGACATTTGCATGCTTAGTAAATTTGGTTGATATGCCTATGTACTTGATATGATTAATTGCAACTATGATATGTTATATGAAATGTTTGATATTTGACTATCTTCTTGGTATAAATGTCATGAATCTTGAATATGATAATACGAATACTGCATGCTTGTACTTGATTTACGATCGATTATGCGGGGTTATGCATAGAGGGCAAGGGTAGAACCTAGCACTTAGCATGAAACCTATCCGGATATATTCGAGTATGGTTGGTTGAAAAATACCCTCTAGGAAAAAAGATTAAGCCATTTACGAGTTGCTCGGTCTTTTTAGATGCCCGTGTGACACATGGTACGCGTACACTTCGGTGTTTGCGGACTGGAGTGATGTTGGCCATTCGAACGAGGCTTGTACAAACATCACGTAGGTATTGGGAGGTAGCGGACAAATGTCACCGCTTGTACCAACACCAGAACGACACCGCGATGTACTTGTACATTGCATAGTCGGAATAGTGAAAGTGGAGTCTTGGGGTCAGTGTGACGGGTGGGAGTCGCGAACCACCTAAAGCATTTGGCTGGCCAGGCACACAAGTAGCGAACGGGTTTTTCCTTGGGGGGTAGGTATCACTATGAGACTACCTACGCCTATACGATTATGATACATTCCTTTGATATGATGATATATGATTACGATATGATTGTGCATGAAATACGATTGATGTTACACAAATGAATGATATGTGAACGGATGATACAAAATTGAATGCTTGAATTTTATGTGAAAGATGATTGATTAATGATTGATATGTGAGTTTTGTTTATATGATTATAATTTGAATAATTGACCCGTTAGGGGATGGTATGTTTTCCCTTTGATTGTGTACATACTCCTATTGGCTCACGAAGCATTTGCTGACACTTGTTTCTTTTCTTTGTGCCTTTACGATTGGTACAGGTAGCTTACGTGCTTGGCTTGGTGAGATGGAGTCATTTTTGGGTAGTTTATCCTTAGAATAAAGATGTCACTTGAAAACGTTATTAAATTTTTGATACTTATGCTTCCGCTACAATTAAATACTTTTGATATTTTGGTTTTGAATTGAACGTAACGTTGTGGTTTGAAATGTTTTTGAAATAAACAATGTTTTCAATCTTCCGTTGCATTTTCCGTTAAAAGTTTTTAGAATAAATGAAAAAAAAATTGAGCAAAAATCATAACGTTACACAAGGTACCATCTCCCGATCCAATGCCGAAGCCGAGTACCACGGCGTTGCCAACGCCGTTGCAGAGACATCTTGGATTCGTAATCTTTTACTTGAACTACGTTGTCCTACTCCGAAGGCAACCATTGTCTATTGTGACAACGTTAGTGCGGTCTACATGTCCTCCAATCCAGTTCAACATCAAAGGACAAAACACACTGAGATTGATATTCACTTTGTTCAGGACAAAGTTGCTCTTGGTCACATTCGCATACTTCATGTTCCATCCACCGCTCAATATGTCGATATCTTCACCAAAGGTCTCCCTACGAGTTTATTCATTGAATTTTGTTCCAGTTTGAACGCCCGCAAGTCTCCTCCCAATCAAACTGTGGGGGGGTGTTAGCATATATGTATTTAGTGTATATTAGCCCACATGTATAGTCTCTTTGTGGTATTGTCTATCGGCCCAAATGGCCTTGTACGTTTGTATATATTTCCCTGCACACCTCTCTATTGAATCAATCAGATTATTTGAGATATTATATCTAATACTTTTCTGTCATGTCGTATTGTGTCATATCATGAGTAAAAAGACCAGGCTTATGTACAAAAATGGTAACATAGTTTACTTATAAATATAATTGTTTTTTTTACACATGAATGTGCAGGAGCTTGGGTTCAGTTCATTTTTCTGGAAAACTTTCAACTTAGATAACCAAACTAAAGTTTTTGACTTATGTGTAAGTGTCATACTCGATTAAAATTCTTACTCCAATGTGTATTAAGTTTGGTGAAAAAATAAACTTTTAAATGCTACTGCAAGTCTGCACTCATCTAAAGGAAGTTAAATTTTGACTTTCTATGTGTCAAATAATCTGTTCTTTGACTTTAAAATTTTCAAAAAATGCTTACATTTATTTACATTGAGAAAAAAAAAGTAGTTAAGTTAGAGACATTTGGAGATAAAACGAGAAAAACTATGCTAATTCTTTAGTTTCAACTCACATAGTTTGATCATCTAAAGTCAAAACGGTTGACTTTTTGGATAGAGTAAACTATAACCAACTTGAGGTGATTTAAGACTTTCAGTGCCTTATGTGTATTACATTTAGACATTTGTTAAAAAATGACATTTAAATAATACTACAATTTTCTGAAGGGTATCAAGATTTACATTTGGCGTGTCAATAATGATAATCTTAAACTTTAAATTTGACAAGAATATGCTTTTTAACCCATTAAAAATGTTGATAACGACATCTAAATAAATAAAAAGTTGTTAAGTTAAAGATATTTTGGCAATGTAAACTAGAAAAACGTATGTTAAGTTTTAATTTTAAGGTCACAATGTTTGATTCCCTAATGTCATTTTTTTTTTGTAGAATAAGATTAGTTTATTAATAATTTATGGTGATTTACCAAATTTCAGTGTGTTAAACCTATTAACACATTGAAAAGCTTGATAATTACAATCAAATAGATTTAAGATTTTTGAATTAAAAACATTTGAAGATAAAACTGAGATATCTAATCTAGTTTTTAGTTTTAAAGTCACAAGGTTCGACTAAAGCCAAAATATTGACTTTTTCTTTAGATAGATTAAATTAGTACCCCATCTTATAGTGATGATTTACATAACCAAAGCTATAAGACTTCCCTGAAATCTTTATCTTTTGAGCAAGAGGCTCTTTTGATGTGTGATGGCTGTTTATACTTTATATAATTACAAATGCTTCTTTAATATACTTTAAAATCAACTCCAATGACCTTACATACTTTTTTTTTCTTATTTAAGAAAATCATATTCATAACAAAATAACTCGTATTTTCTTCACATTTTTATGCAATGACTTACATGATAATAATTTATCAGCTAAGTTGCCCGTTCTTAGCAACTTGGTGAAATTACAAATCTAAATCTTACACGAACTAAGTTTAGTAGATCTAATTCACCCTCTTGGGTCAACTCTCTAATCTAAAATATTTGTAAGATTTTCTTCTTCCCTTTTGACTTCTAAGCTATAGAGTTAAATGCAAGAAACAATAACATATTTTTATTGATTTGTTTATATCGGGTAGATATTTCAAAATATAATGTCCTAATAGAAAATGTTTTGTAAGTACATGCTATTATTGGGTAGATTTTAAAAGTTTGCTGTTGTAAGTTGTAACTAAAAGAAATGAAAGTAGGTTGCTATAATACAATCACGACATTTCCATGTTGGCATATCAAAACACAAACATCAAGTCAAAAAGAAACTCATATGTAGCTTACTTGATTAAGTCCATTTAGGTAAAAGGAAACAACATATTCAAAAAAGTCTTAAACTCAAAGCCATCTTTTTCAACTTATTCACTACCAAGCAAAACTAGTGTTTCCTTGTACGAATTCACAGTGGAGAAACTCCTTACTCCATCAATCTTAAGAGCATTCAAGTGTTGTGTTTTGGGCTCATATACAACAATTTCACTTTCTTCACAACGATAATCTTTTTTCACTTGCATTATAAGCGTTCCATTGTTCCTGAGTCCCATTGCCCTAATAGACGACCCATATTCAGGTGCAATAATGGCGAATACCTTTGTAAACGATTTTTCAACACCATTATTCTCCATCATCCATACAACATCATGACACTGTTTTTCCTTTTCATTGCTTTGAAATATGACAAGAGATTCCCTTAGCTTAAAAATGGAGATCTTAGAAGGAGGGTGTTTCGCCAAACTATCTGGGAGATCTATCACTTGAAAAGTATGATCAGTCATATCAAATGAAAGAATCAGATTACAATTCCATCTAATCAGCCTACTGTTTAAAGCCTTCAGATGCAAACCAGACCAATATATAAACCTATCGATAACTTGCCCATACCATTGAACTCGGATCGATTTACTCAGCACATTGCTAGAAGCAGGAGATAGACTTGTCCACTTCCCAGAACTCAATGTGTAAAGCATAACTTCACGAGGGTCGTTGATTTTGCTGGGTTTTTCATGTAAGGGAGCAAATTGTTGAATCATGATGATCTTAGGATCATGAGTAACAGGACAAACACCAAAACCAAAAACTGTTTCATCCATCTTATTAGACATACCTGGCTCAGGCACAGCAATGGCGATCGATTTTCTGATTGAAGGATTCCAAAGCATAATCATCGGCTTTCCAAGAGGGGAATGTTATTTCTCATAGTAATAACCATCCAAGCACACCAACCCATTACAGCTGCCGACCACGATTGACCTTTGAAGCCGTTGAAAGGAGAGGGGAAGAGTTGGAACAAACCTCTGTTGGGGGAAAGTGTCATCGTCGATAATACAAACATATTCTGCCTTCCCTTCTACAAGATGCCTTACTAAAAGATTCTGCCACTCGTCTTGTCGAACACTGTGAGCAGCGATAAAAGAAGAGCTTTCGATTACACGCTTCCATGCTTTGCACACAGATCTAAACCGAATCAATGATTTTACAGGAAGCTTTCTCAAGATTTCCTCTTGAAGATGGAAACTAATGTCGCCAACATTTTGATTTTCGGTGCTAATGGATGGTTATGTTATGACTTTCTAGGGTTTGGTTTTTATGACGGGAGGAGAATGAGTTTTTAAAATTGGGAAAATCACTTAATAAGGTAATTCTTTGATTTATATTATTTAATCACTAAGTTTTTTTTATTTACATTTGCCCATTAAATTTATTTGAACTCTTCAAAAAACGTTCATATGACCTGCTATGTTTGACAACTCCGACGAGACTCCGAGCATCTTCTCCGTTGATTATCATTTTTCCAACGATACGAGTTTATTAAGTGAAACACATTTTCCACGTTTCTATTCCCTCGTCTCTCTCTTTATTCTATTTTCTCTCTTTCTCTCTCTAAAACATACACACATAACACTTACTGCTTCACCTAATGTGGCATCAGCGAAGTCCTTTACGAGATGTTGCTTCGAGGTCTAAGGTTTTGTAAGGTGTTCGATCTTCAAACTGAAGCACCATATGAAGTTCTTGTTGGGTGTTCGATTTTTTTCGGTGAACCATAGCATATTTAGAGTTATTAGGGGTGTGGGATTGCTTTTTGAACTTTAAAAGTGTTTTTAGACAAAAATGTTTATTGACTTATAGTGGTAGTAAAAAAGAGTTTTATAAAAAAGTGTTTGGATTAGTTTTTATAGTGAAAAGGTCAATAAGTCAATAAGCTAAAAAGATTGTCAATCACATATGCGAGATAACTCATACATCCATGCTGGAGATACCTGGCCTTGGCTGCTGAACAAAAAGTGGATCCGATCTTGGTACCCTCGTCATATATGGTTAGTTCTCCCCCACTTGGGGTTCAAACTACCACCAGTTGCCTCTTACAATTGATCATGGCCCCAAACTTGCTCAACCAATCCATCCCCGCCATCACACACACACACACACCCATCTCCCTTTAAGATGGGGATCAGGTCAAATGGGTAGGACACCCTAAAGATCTCTAAAGTGCAATCACTGAAAACACTCGAAGCAGAAACCTTGTGTTCGTTGGCGATGGAAACTCACAACGGACACTCCTACTTCCTATGGGATATACCAAAATCCCTATAGAATGACTAAGCTACAGGACCTACTCGCACCCGAATAAAAAAGCACAAGAGCAAGCAATGAATTCACTAAGAAGATTCCTATCAGAAACACAAGGATAAACATATAGGAAATAAAGTGAAAGAATAATAAATGAGTACATACCAGTGACGATGTCAGGCGCCACCCTAGCCTCCTCTGCTATAAGCTGAAAGAACGACCCCTGGCCTTCAGGGCCTCAACCTTTCCCTGGCATCCGTCTGTAATCCTCAAGGTAGTAGGAATTAGTGCCTGCAGTGTTCTAGCAACGAGCAATGGACAACTGGCCTTCACATGGTCGACATGATCACAATGGTAGCAAATCCCAGTGCTCGACAGTGGAGCATGTGTATGGTAATCCATTGCAATATGCTCTTCCGTGCCATATTTGTGGCACATAATCACTGATCGTCACGCTTCTTCATGTATATTTTCGCACCTGCCACAAGTACTACCCCTCTGGCCTCCACATCGTGAATCAGAGGGCTTGAACCGCTTCGTTGTTGGTTGAGTATGAACTAGGGCTTGCCTCCTCTCTCTAGTCTGGGTCTCAATCGGAATCTCTTATCTTTGAGCAACCGAATGCAACTCAGAGATGGAATGCTACTGCTAAGTCGATACATACTCCCTGATCTCAGTCTGGAGCATGCTCAAGTAACAGGACATGTGAACTTCCTTTGAGGCTACGACAGCATCAACCTCTGAGACGGTAGCATAGCGCTCGTCAAACAACTTGATCATGTCGGTCTTAATAGACCTAAACACCTCCGGGATCGCCTCCCTAACAGCCATGGTCACCTGGGTGGTGATCATATCACGAATTTCATCATCGGCCAATCTTGGCCTCTCCGGTCCGCTAGTTCCTGATCCTGAACATCTAATGATCGTCATACTGAAACAAACTGAGATACATCAAAAAGGACACAATTCATACTACTACGTCATTTCAGGATCACCAAATCCTCAGGGTTCGTAACTTCCTTGATACGCATATGGGTCCTGTGCTTCCAGTAGAACATGCCCATACTACCTTCTACACCTACCCGTATTTGTCTCAAGGAATCATCACGAACTACCCGACCACATAGCCCAACAACTAGGATACACATACATACTATACTCACCATCTTAAGAGTGGCTAATAATTCTTTATGATGGCCTTCTATAAATCACACTTACTCATGAAACTTCTACTAACCCTGCAGTCGCTCGTGTATGCTAATTATACATAACACTGGATTCGATAGACAATCTAATAATTGATTCTAACCTAAGCCCACAACCAGATGAAGAATAGGAAATAAGGCTAAATCAAACATCCTCGGGCTATAAAATCTTAGTTACGTACAACTATGATGTATACACTAAGAAACCACAATAATAATGTCAGTTCCATATAGCATATAAAAAAATTCTCCTAGGCTATTAGGCATCATAAATCAGACAATTCAATCATGCAATTCCTGAAGATCCCTAGCCTACCAGATAGCATGTAATTCTATGACATCATCCATACACAAACAAGTGTGGGTATCTTGGGGAATACTTTCCTTGGATCCGACTGATTGTACACATCACATCCTCTCTGTTAATCATTTTAGAGTTAATTTTGAAAATTATTTTTACAGCTCCTTGTTTAAGTCTGGAATCACACAAGTGTTCATCCAATTTTCTCAAACCTGGGCTCTGAGACCAACTTGTAACATCCCAAAAATCATGATAAAAACTTTCATTTTTGTAAAACATTTCCACAAACCAAGATATAATCAACCATTGTTTCCAAGACAAATCTAGAAAATCAGAGTATCAAAAACCTCCATATATCAGCAGGAGGATGTGTATGATCATGCTTTCGCCTTGCTCTGATCATCTGTTGTACCTAAAACCATGAAACAAACCACTATAAGCCAAAACTTAGTGAATTCTCCCAAAATACCCCACACAACAATATATATACAAGCATGCATGCTGGTTCCACAATCATCAGACTAGATTACCCTCGGATTCACAGTCATTGACTGGATTACCTCGGTCTATAGTCATCAGACCATATTGCCCCCCAAGTTTATTGGCTTACAACACAGAGCAATACAACCTCAACCCAACCACACTATGTCGACATATGAAATAGATAAACAAGAACCAACAAGCACATGTAATCATATAGATCTACCAATCTAACAAATCATTACAACATAACAACATCCTATACACAAGGATACATAACACAATCTAGTGGGCCACCATTGGTGCCTTCGACCCACGGGTATAGTGAGGACAACTCACCTCGAAGTCTAGAAGATAGATGAACTTATCATACATCCAAATAACAGCTCTAAAGGTCACTTATTCAATAATCAGGGACCAATTCTCAAACTACAGCTCAAAATACTCCATTTGACCTAAATTCAAACTTAGTTAAAGTCAACAGTCAACGATCAACGTTCAAATATTCAAAAGTTAACTTCCATCCGGTCTACGCCCAGTGTAACAACTCTACGCCCTGTGTAGAGCCTAAGGTGGCAAAACGGGGGAAAATAGCCCTACTCCCTACATAAGGGAATTTACGCCCTGTGTAAACCCCTGAAACCCTAACTTAATCATTAACACCTTAACTCATACCAATATATCTTCCAACTTCTAGATCTCTATTCTTACAAACGTCTTAATGGATAAAGTCTTTGACTTGCTTATTTATAAGATAATGAATCGGAAAGTTCGTGTCCAAAAATTAGAAATCCTCCTTTATGGAGGAATCGTGAAGCTGGGCACAACCAACTTGTGAACCGGTTAATTTAGACCGGTTGAACTAGTTAAATTAAATAAAAGCACGTGGAAATGAATCATTTTCATAACAAACTTTGGTTTTTTTCACATCTATTTATATTTATTTGAATAAAAACACATGGTAGACGAAGTTTTTAAGCCGTGCATTGTAGCGGAAGTTTAAGCAATAACTTTTGTGATAAAATGTCCTTTTGCAGTTTAAGTTTCACCCGTGTGTAATATCTTACCAAAAATAGCAACATACTTTTCATTTTAACTAATAATCTTATGGTAATAAATAGAGTACATTGCCCAAGTTACCTTTATTCTTCCCATTGAAATTTGTTGAGTTAGAATTGGTGTCCTTTATATTCAAAAAATATTTAAAATAACAAAATGAGTATATTATAGTTTTGATCCATGTGATTTGTTTATAGTAATGAAGTCCATGTGAACTAGTTCATTAACAATGAATGTCTTGAGTCTTGACCCCATCTCCTTGTGAAATACATTGGGTACTAAAAGCGAATAAATATTATTATTATTATTATTATTATTATTATTATTATTCATAAATTTCAACATGAAAAAGAACGCACCCATCTTCAAATGATCTTAAAGGGTAAACTGAACTTTAATAACTATAATCCATCTTTTGAAATCTGAACTTATCATACGATTTTCTTTTGGATGATCTTTGGGCTGCCTGATACCCTAACCAACTTCCATGCAGTCCATGTCACTAATGAAAATGCCATGGCAGAACCTACAAGTTTTGGCCCATATATAAATTCACAATCCCAAAAGCAAGTAAAACATAAGAAATATGGTTTAAAAACCATGTTGCTCAAAAGGTAAAGATGAAATGAATGAATATGGTTCAAGATATAAAAAGCTAAAACATAAAAAATAACAATGTACTTTTATTTATGTTTATATTAGACCATCCTACTTTCATTTCTTTATGTTATAACTTATAAGAATACAATTAAACAATGGTCTTATTTTATAATTTTGTGTTTCACATTAAGCAATCTATTAAAGACCATAAAACGACCAAAAGGCATGAAATTATTAAAAAAAAAGTAAATGAATTATGGGTAAAAACTTTAATTAGCATTGCATGTATTGGTATAAAAAGCAATTTATTGGGCATTTTTTCAAGGCCTCACTGGAGTTTTTTTGTGGCTATTCTTCAATAATTGTAGTTGCATCTCGCATTCTTGCTAGAGCTTGCAGCAACTGAGTTGATCTAGTGGATTTATCATGCAATTGGAATAAAAAAAAAATTCTAACAGTTCATGATAGTGTAAATATGCTCTACACAACTAGTAACTTGTAAGATGTTAGAATTACATAAGGTCGATGAAATCAAATAGTTCGTACTTTGAAGTTTATGCCAGCTACTCCATGAAACTGAGTAGTTTAAAACCACTTCCAAGCTACAAAATTACCAAAACCAAATATGGGCATTCTCAGAAAATTAATCTCTTATTTTGAAACCTTAAATTGATCTCTTAATTTGAAACTTGAAAGCACAACATCCGTACCTCATGCTTTAAAAGTTGTACATTTGCTAACATGGACCAGTCGTTCTCCTGCTTCTTCCGACCCATAACCTTTGGTGATAAATTTTAGTTCGTTTAGAGCATAAGCACCATTGAACTCTCCCCTATCATCAAAGATACAAATTTGATTTTGAAAAATTATTACATGTTATGGAGCCAACGATAATGAGAAGCTTTTGGTGCAAATCAGAGAAGAGATTTCCCCATTCCTCTTACATCTCTCTAGTATTCAACCAACAAAATCACCCCTAATCATCGATGCTACCATAATCTTCATCGACATGATTTATAATTTCCATCACCACCATCACGACTCACTGCAAGTCTGCAACCACCCGCCATTAGAAACATTATATCTAACATCCCTCACCTATCACCTCTCACCGCTCACCCTCTCGCACTTAATCTAAGCACATAAGAGGTAAATTTTCCTAAAGAGGGATAGAAGAAGCATGTAAGAAAGAATTTTAGGAGAGAGAGAAATCTTTTTAAATAGGGAAATGATATCCTCGACTTGCCATGCCGTTATTTTTGAAGCCCATACCACACACACTGTGGGGGAAGAGAGAGTACCGGAGAAACAGTTGCAAAAAGCCTTAAGTACAGTACAAAAAGCATTGTAACTTGATGTGCTCTTATGCACAATATTTAACATTTTGACATTCGTTTTATACTTTATTTTATTTTTGTTGTATGTAAATTGATGTAAAAGTTACGATTATATGTTTTTAATATATTTGGATTGATCTTTAACTTGTATTATGTGTATTTTTAATGTTTAAATTTGTAGATGTCTATTGAACGATAATTTGATGTTCTAAAGAGACGTTGTCAAATACTCTCAATACTAACAAGATCGTTCGAGTGCAAACGAATAAGTAGCATGTTGTATACATGCAACATATTGCATAATATGATTATAAAAGATGAGGCAGGTGTGATTTGTCGCTACAATCAAAATGAAAATATACCAAATGTTGAAGGAGTAGGTATTGGTACGTCTGCGTTAGACACCACAATCTTCACGTTGATTTGGTAAAGCACATCTTCAATGCCTACGTGAGTTTTTGTTGTTGATGATGTAGAAGACGACTTCGAAGATATAGATGATGACTCATACATATTTGTAGATGATTCGGGAGATGCTTATGACGACATGTTGAGCGACGATGATTACGATGATTAGGTGTTACATACTATACTACTATGTTTTGATTATGATTTTTTATGTTTTAATTTAGTATGTATTTTTTAATTAACGAAGTAATTTCATTTTATTAATTTTGTATAATTGTATTTTATTAAATTGCATTTCATTCAATTAAAAAAAAAGTATTAGTAACATATAGTGGCACGGACTCTCAGGCTCAAGTGAGAGGAAAAAAGATGTTGGAGCATTGAAATTCTCCATAAATTATGAGGATAGTTAGGTTATTATATTCTCTTTTATTGTTTGTAAGGTGCCTCTCTATATAAATAGAAAGGGAGTGGTCATTTGTAAGTGTGCA